>NC_045619.1:23750000-24375000 GCF_009829155.1 Mustela erminea | reverse complement strand
CACTGTTTTTTTATAGTTCCCTTGGAAAGTGGGTATATTATCATAACAGATTATGTAAAAATGTTGATGCCTCGCATTTGCATTTCCTAAACCGTGGCAGAGTTTTGCTGAGAAGAGCACGGAAGGAAGGAAGGCGCATGCGCTGAAGTGCCCACAGAACGTAGAAGCCCCTAGAAGCATCTAGAAGTCCAGAGGAGTCCATTTCCTTGCTTAGCTAGCCGTCTGTGCGAGGTGGCAGTACTGGGTAGAGCAAGACCCAAACATGAGCTCATGTCCATATACGTCAGTGGAATCTGGATCTTTCCAGGAGCCACCACATTTTGACATGCTAAATTTTAGGAAAAGGAAAAGCTTTATCGTATTATGAGCCATTTATAAATGATCCGCTCAGAAAGCTGTATTATAAAGTTTTAACACTGCTCATATACTCCTGAAGAACATGAGGGTCAGCTCATGAGCATCCTTTTCTCTTGTATTCTTTTAAAAATACTCTAAAGTGGTTTCTGTAGATCTACCTCAAGAGGGAAAGCTAACTTTGCCAGGAGTGCCAATGTTGGGGCCAGTTTTCTTCGGGGACTTAACCATCCAGAAATGATGGAAGAATTGAGGCTTTATTATTTGAAGTTCTATAGAAGAGACAAGAGAAGTTTCTCTGGGAAGACCGTGACTTCTCTCCCTCTCTGGGCCGCTACTAGGGCCATGAAGGAAAGCTGGAGGGAGAGGGTCAAGGGCTCCTAAGATTAGCAGCCTGATGTGTCCTGCATGCATGAGAAGCAGCCACTGGTGATGAGAGACGTGTTCTAATGCCAGTAAATGAGGTAGAGAGACTGAGCCACGCATGGGCAGCCTGGGGGACCCGCGGTGGCTTTGGTGGGCCGTGGTCACACCAGAGAGAGATTTGGAGGACCAGACAACTGGGCCAGGAGGAAAGGCTCTGCATCTTTCCCGGGGTGGCACTGGAGAGGTAGGGTTGTGGTACAGATGTTGGAGGCGGCCCAGATGGGGGGGGGGCAGGGGGAAGGGGGGGCAGCCAGGGAAGGTGCACAGATGGTTACCTTTCTGACAGGAAGTGCCCAAAGCTGCAGCGGGGCTGGGAGGCTGAGCACAGCTGTGCACATTTCCCGGTCGCCGGGGTCCCTTGGGAATCCTTCAGAGAGGAAGAGATGGTGTCGCAGCCCACACCTGACCCTGCCCGGGCCTCCTTCCTCCCCCCACCCTGGCGTCCACCCCGTGTTTGTGTGCGCGCATGTGTGACAGAGACAGGGCGATGATGTCGGTGAGGCTGTGGGTGGCTGGGTGGGTGGCGTGTGGGGGACTGGCCCGAGGAAGAAGGGCACTAGGGCTAAGGGGGAAGGTGTGGCTGTTACCACGGATGGCGAAGTGCAGTGTCCAGATTTTTAATTAGAAGAGCCGAAAATGTGAATTTTCTTTGACGAAACCTATTTTATCTTGCATTTTTTTTTTTTCTCTAACGTTTCCACTGGGTGGTGCTGCGGGAATTCCTACCTTTTGCCTTGGATCTACCCTTCCCAGAAAGACGCCTCTGAAGCATAATAGGAGGAAGTCCTGATTTAGAAAGATTTTACAGTTTCAACACAATGGAAGGGTCTGGAGGATGCTCTGGCAGGAAATGTTGGAGTTTCTGGATGTGGAAAATCCACCATCATTCTGTATCATGCACAAGTTTTCTTACTATGCTGCGGATGGACTTTTTGGCTTTCGCCAACTTATTTCGCAGAGAAGAGCTTTCAGGTTTATCTGAAAGATTACGGTTTTGTTCTAGTGAAGGCAGTTTGTAAGATTTCCTTTATTTTCGATTTTCGTAAAACTATAATAACAAAGTGAGCAAACAAACATTTCCTGATGTTAAGACAACCGTAGATTTAAAAAATCTCTCTGCGAAGGTTTGATTTGAAGCTGAAGGTATCATTCCATTCCCGTTTCAAAGAGTATTTGTGCAGGGCACTGACCGAAAGGGTAACTTGGATTTTTATTTTCCAAATAATTATACAGAGTCTTTCAGTCTGAGGGCGCTCGTGTGTGGAAGGGGAGAGGGTTCGCCTAATCCCTGTTTTACAGATAAAGAAGTTGGGACAGGGAGAAGTTGACCTCCCTGCCCGAGATCGTGCAACTCTTTAGGGCCACGGCTGTGATGGAATTTGTGTTCTGATGTCCAGACTTTCCCCCTTATGCATAGGATCAGGTTTTTTAAATATGAATAGTATAGAAGTTTAGGTAAAAGCTTTTTCATTCCAAGTCACATTCCAAGGGGAGTATGGGAGGGAAAAAAACATACCCACTGGGACTTAGGGAGCTCATTTAATGGAACTCACACGTAAGGACCGTTAGCAAGATTTTTAAGTAAGTTGTACTGTATGCAAGGCAGCATTTTGTTTTCATGTGCTTGTCACGGCCCTCCACAAAAATCCCAAACATTGCTTCCTTAGAACCTGAAACAGGGCTTTGCCAGAGGTGTCTGTTTTTAAAGGAACAGTTCTGAGTTCCTGCCGGGTGCCACGTGCTGGGCTAGGTACTGTCACGTGGTCTTAGTGGGGTTCCCAGTGTGTCCCTATTCGCAGGTGAAGTGTTGCCCGAGATTCCTTCTGTGGTCAGGAGAAATGCATGCAGGTTTGGCGCTGTGTCTCTGGAGCCAGGCTCGATCCCTCGCGTTTCTTTTCTTGCCTTCCATCCTCTTGTTCTGCTCTGTGCGCCCACACTGAGCAGGATGGTCTCTCCTGCTGAAGGGGGGCTGAGTGACAGAAGGGACCACGTCTCATGTCTAGTCTTCATAATCAAGAGCTACCCTCGATTATTTAGTGAGGGATGAACCTGGAGCGTGTCTAAACCAACATACAGATCTTCTTGAAAAGGGAGATAGGTTTAAAAAAATGATGGTAACATGGGTTCACAGTTTCTTTCTTAAAACGGAGCCAGTTGGGATTCCTGGAGTCACAGATGAGGCAAAGTGAGAAATGAACAAGGAAATTCCCTGATCTGATTTGTAGTGGGAAAGTTCCATCTCCCACTGAGGTAAAACGAGGCTTCTCTCTTAGCAGCAGTGAGGTGTGCATGTGGGAAATGAAGCCGCCACTGGAGGAGCTCTTTGTGGTGATCAAGGACCTGGTCATTGGAGCCAGATGACCCTGGACAGGAGTCTCTGTTTGTCTGTCTGACTCCTGTGGCCATGAGCATCTTATTCTACCTCTTGAAGTCATGACTTCCCTGTAGAGCATTAAATTTAGGTGTGTGTGAAGCACTGAGCGCAATGCCTGGTACATACGAGATGCTCATCAAGTGTTTGCATTAAAAAAATCTCCTGCTTAAAGAAGTAACAGATTTGGGGAGCTGATATTAGCCCTTTTCTTGAGAATTCCATGGAATCTCCGTACTGCTAGTCAGGGAGGAGATACCTAACATTTCCTTTAGAATAGAGCTCTTATGAGATTTATAAATTTAGTGTTTTACAAATCCTGTTGAAATTATATGTATTTTGTATGAGTTTACCTTCCCTGCCTCTAGAGAACTTCAGATTCTTAAAAGAGTCTGTGGACCGAATACTGGAAGAAGATACTGCCCTTGGGGTGGTGGTGGGGTGTGTGTGTGTGTGTGTGTGTGTGTGTGTGTGTGTGTGTCTAGACTCTGCATGTGATTATATGCTTTAAGTTGACTCTATGAGATTGTGGGTATTTGGCTGTTTGGGGACCATAAAAACAGTGTCATGCAGTTCAACCTAACGGTGATAATTGTTAAGAAATAACAGTTGGAAAGAGCATCATAACGAAAGAGATTATAATGAGGTGTGAATAAAGCTTCTTTTCATGCGTTATTTATCAAAAACTCACAAGATAAACTTTGTCAGGGATCCTCGGACCACTGTTAATCCAATTTATCTAAAATAACTTCTGTGGATGGTACTATAAAATAGTCTTGATGTTCCACTGGGGATTCATTGATAGCTTTATCACAGCTAATGAATCATTTTTCTAGCTCCATATGCTTTTGATCCAAATGGCTACTGTTGAAGGAGAATTTGCTTTGTATTTTTTTCCCCCTGTTGAATTCATAGGGTTAATTACTCTGGGGAGGAAACAAAAGTCTCAGTGAGTTTTCTTGGGCAAGAAGAATGGCAGTGTTCTTCCAGAAAGCAGAGTTCGACTGTCGTGTTGAGGGTTAAAACCAAGCTGACACACAAAGCAAAATGAAACCAGAGCTGCAATTACAAAGTGGGACAGATGTAGGAGGCCAGGTTTCCTGTGGCCCATTTTCCAGTTTCCTGCCTGCAACCTGCACAAGAGGAAGCTGAATGTTACCAAGTATGAGAACTGAAGGGGGACGTGCTTCGGGCCAGAATTAAGATAGGCACACAGAACACGGGCAACAAAAACAATGGCAAAGAAAGTGAATGCTTGGGTTTTAGTCCAAAAATGTCTGTCTGTTTCAAGAAAAGACATTGTCAGTAAAGCCTGTGGTTCCCTGCGAGACTCTGTGGCGGGGGACCTGGGGACGGGCCCGGGTTGTTGGAACCTCTGAGTTTTATAGTCCTACTCCTCTTTCAAGATGCTCTTTAAATACAGTGGGTTACCTGAAAAGATTTTTCCCTGCAGTGCCCGGGATTTCTAAATCTGCTTCCTGGGCATGTTGATAAATGAGGGAGGTGGATGTGGTTAACCGAGGGGCTATAATGAACTACAGCCTCATTTTGGGAAGGCTGGGTGACCAGTTGGCTGCTTTGATCTAACAGGCTTGTGTTCCTTTAACTGCCCAATAAAATTGTGTGTGATGTTTTCAAAGAAGAGATTAAATGGTGATGTGTATGGTTAAGACTGCAGAGCACACTCTGTGTGTGTGTGTGTGTGTGTGTGTGTGTGTGTGTCTACCTGACGAGCCCTGTGGGGAGAGGCAGGGCTCCTGCAGTCAGAAGACACTGGAGAAGTGGACAAGTCCATCTTTCTCCGGAGATTAAAAAGAGAATAATAAAATTATTCTATGTGTGGGCTACTAGCATATTCTAGAAGAGTCTCTGAAGTCACATGTTATAGTCCCCACCTTAAGAGTAAAGAAATTGAGGTTCAAAGAAACTTAGATTCACTGCATACCTTTTTTTAAAAATATAAAGCAAACTTTATTTCTTAAGCATTTTTGAGTATACTGTGTAGTAGTGTTAACTATATGCACAGTGTTTTACAGTTAGAACATTGTTTTTTATCTTTCAGAAGTAACTGAAACTTCAGTCGCATTAAACAACTCCTTTTTTTTCCTTCCCTCAGGCCTCCCTCTACGCCCTCAACTACCATTCTCCTTTCTAAGAGTTTAACTACTCTAGATACCTCAAAAGTAGAATCATCACTGCATGCCTTTCTATAGAATGCCTGTTGTCTGCCGGTGCCATGTTGGAAATGCTGGGTGACACTCATGTAAGGATGGCTATCGCTAAGAAACTCCATTGGTGGGAGGCTTGTGGAAGGCTCTGTAGAAGGCAGAGATGAAAACAACAGTCGGCCTTGTTGAAGGCTCATAACGGACAGGGCACTGTGCTGAGCTTTTCCCCATACACCCTCTCATTGAAATGGACTTATCTCTTGGAGGTACAGAGAAATAGGTCTGCGCTTTGTAGGCAGTCTATTATTTATGAACCTTCTGGATTGATTACGGTTTCTTCTTCAAGCCCAGAAAGGACAAACTCTGTACCAGGAACATTAGGAAATTAGGGGATGTTGCCAAGTTAGGGAACACAGAGGTGCCCAGGTGAGGCAGCCTGAAGGGAAAATAGGCCACTTTCCATCTCAGGGCAGGTCTATGTGAAAATGGGGAGAGGGGAGAGACAGGGCAGGGTTGTCTAGTAGTGGGGTGGGAAATGGCGTGGACATGCAGATGTGGGAGGAAGTAGAATGGCTCAAACACGCTTTCCCAGCCAGAGTTAATGTAGCCATCCATTTGCTTTTCCAAAGGAAATTTACCCATAGAGAAGTCACTGATGAACCAATGGGGTTGCTTCTAATATATCCGGAGACAGCAGTTTCATGGGTCTTCTTTACAGTGTCTCCCCCGCCACCCCCTGACAGTCTCTTTCCTCAGAGGGAAGAGTTATTTGTAAAACCGTACTAGCAGAACATTGCTAACTGATTATAGACGGTAAATAAGTAGACCGAGTAATGGCTAATTTCCTTCTCTCTGTTTATCCTGCCCTTTAAACATGGACAATCTGTAGCTATTCACAGAACGAATGAGAATACAAACATTTGTTAGTGAGTAAAAAGAGCTTTAAGGGGCTTGAACTTGGCCTCATTTTTTTTTTTTTTTTTTACGTGTAGTGGTTGATGATAATGAAAATGTCTTTTGAAAATAAATTTAAGTAATTTAAGTAGGGGCACCTGGGTGGCTCAGTCAGTTAAGCATATACCTTTGGCTTAGTTCATGATCTGGGGTCCTGGGATGGAGCCCTGCGGGGAGACTACTTCTCCCTCTCCCTCTGCTATTCCCCCTGCTTATGCTCTCTCTCTCTCTCTCTCTCTCTCTCTCACTCTTTGTCAAATAAATAAATAAATAAAATCTTTTAAAAAATATAATCTTTATTCCACCTCAAAAAAAAATAGTAAAAAAGACTTCAAGTGTGGGCTGCATAGTTACAAATACTGTCCCTTACTTACTTAATGCTTTAAAGGTACTCTGTGCTGAGTTACTGCCGATCTCAAATAATACAAATTGTTGTTTTCCAGTTCCTTGACTTAGGTACCTAAGCTTTGTTTTATATAATGAAACGGTTTCTGCCTTTTCTCTTGGAGATTGATAATATAATGGTATACAAACACTTTGTAGGTGCTGCTCTGGACAGAGGAGTGGAAATTAAGAGAATTTGTAATGTTAACTGTTAACATTCAGCCTCCTTTCTCTAACCATTCACGTTTTAGCAAGCGAAAAGACATACTTATGGGGCACCTACTTTGTTTGCTTCGTACACAGAAGTTTTTCTCCTCCTTGAGTCCTCTAATTTCTGACTAAAACTGTGGTTTGTGTGTGTGTGTTTAATGTTGGCCAATTTCTTTAGTTCCACAATATGTAAGCTTTAGAAAATCAAATAATTCTGTCCCCTCAACTCCCACCTTAGTGTAACTTTAAAAATGAAACCAGGAACATGCAAAGAGAAGTGTTAGGTTGCCATCAATAGAAAGAAGAACAAGTAAGTTGGTATTTCGACTTCTAAGAATGGCAGCAAAAACCACCTCCTTTGCATAGAGAGTCTGGGCAGCCGCATCTCGCAGCCAGATGTCTGGCGCCACCTTGTGGCAGACAGATAGAAGGCCCACTTCCGAGAGAAGGGAAAGCAGCTTCTGGAAGTAAAGAGCCATTGTGAAGAGATGTTCCCCAGGGGCACGCCTGCGTTTTGTGGGGCTTGAAGCTTAAGCATTTTGAAGAGACTGTCTTTGGACCACCTCCTCCAAATTAGAAATAGAAAATTACCAGGGCCCCTAGCAAAGAGTGAGTCTCTGAGATTCACTTACACTATAAGGTTCATTGTGAGTTGACCTCAGAGTGCAGATTCAGGGGGCCCAGACAGTGCTGGCAGTGGTGGGTAGAACCAAGTCTTCTGTCAGCTGCTGGAGGCTTGGAAGGGAGCACAGAACCCCTGCTGCTGGGTGACTTCTGTTCTTCTGGCTCAAAGTTGGGTGGGCGGAGGTTGCCTCTGGGTAAATTGCAGGTGCATTCCCTTCCAGCCTCCCAGGCCAGTTCTTGCTTTAGCCTTTGCTGATGCTTCCCTTTGCTGCTGTGGGGGGACTTCTGCCTCTCTACTCTCACCCCTTTAAAATTTGACCCATCCTATAGTTTGAAGGGTGAGTACTCTCCCTTCTCTGGAAAGCCTTCTCCAAAGAGCCTAATCCTGATTCTTGTGCATGTTCTCTGCAGTGTTACAGAGCACGTAAGGGCATAGGCTGTGGCATGAGCTAACCGCAGTTTTATTTATTCATTCACTCATGAGACAAATGTTTGTTGGGTGTCCAGGCTGACCTGTCACTGATCTAAACTGAGGATAGGTGAGTCAGCAAAACAAAGGTCCATACTCACTGAGTCAGCGTTTGGGACCAGTACTTCTCAAGCCATCAGTGGGAAGGGACTACTTCTTAAAAATTTCTGAGAAACTGTGGACTGATAATTTTGGGACATACAAAAAAAAAATAAAGAACAAAGATACCAAAATAGCAGCCCGATTTTTAATGATAGACTTTACAGGCATGAAATGACATTTAATAAATAGAATAAGTGTAATGAGGGAAAATTACAAAAAACTACATAGTCCTTGAAAGTGCATGCAAAGGCAATTAATATAGATCATTATTAATACTGGAAACTTTTTTCTATGTAGTAATTTAAACCAAACAAAAAGTTTGTAAGTGAGCTAGAGAGTCCCTGTATTAAATGCCTATAAGCACACTTTGAACACACACCATATTTGTCAGCACTGAACTTTTCATGGAGTAAGAGTTTGGTTCTTGCTCACTAATGAATTCAATCTAGGTTGGATACAATAATGCTACTTGCAAGAGATAATGTATCTAAACTATTCTTGTGGGTTTTTTTCAATTTCACTGGAGAGAAACCAGTCTCACAGAGGTATGTTGACAGCACTAGAAAAGAGATTTTGCAACCCCGTTTCCACAAACTCGGGATATTAATTTTTTCTTAACATTCATCTAAAAGCAAATATTGCATTTACAGTAACTCCTTGGTTAGTTGCCAGTTCCCATAATTTTTCCTATAAAGTTATAGTTATATTTAAATCTTTTAATGAAATCAGGGAATTCTAAATTTTTGTATACTTTTGGGTTACAGTTGAAAAACCTCAAATATAAAACATGTTAGTGTGGTCCCACTTCACGATTCTGACTAGTGTCTAGTTTGTAGTTTGTGCCAGTAAGATGAACCCACACGGATCACATATGGGATATAGTGATAGTGCCAAGTGGCAGTAGAAGTCTCCATATACTTATTCTTGGTTTCTGTACTCCTATCGTGGGCTGGTGACCAACAGTTAGCACTGGTGTGTTGACCACACATGGGATAGACTATTCTAGGGCCCCTGCTTTTCCGTGGCTGGTCCTCCATTTTCTCATCTACAAAGTAGGAAAGGAAATGGAGGTGTTGTATGAATGAAATGAGATAATACAGGGAAAGGGCTTGATGGAGGGTGAGGGCTTAATAAAACTACAGGCTGTGTACACAGAAGGCAAAGATAAGGCTCTTAGGTTTAGAAAATACAGATGAGTGAATGAATGAATGAATGAATGATTAACTCTGTGAGGCAGACCGTGAGAAATGCTGAAAAGATTTGTGGCATGAGTGTGTGTGCTCCCGTGTGTACGTGTTTGTGTGTGTGTGTGTGTACACGTGTATGTTGCTTTCCTGTGGGAGGAGCCGGGTGGCCTTCCGGTCTTCTTAGTTCTTAGTGCCTATTGTTCGAGGCACCAGGTTTAGCATCGGGATGATTGCTGCGTTTACTGGTCTCCCCCTGTTGGTGAGTGCAGGGCTTTCCCTGCCCTGGGGAGGAAACAGCTGTCTCTTCTTTTGTGCTGGGTGTTCATTGGACCCCCAGGGGCCAGGGGAAGTGTGCGGGGAGCGGGGGAGGGACTGGGGGCTAGTGCCCTTGACTGGAGGGAAGGATGTGGAGAGGCTGAACCTGGGGCATTGCCACTGTGGTCCGGTGGCTCTCAAGGAGGCAGAGGAGGGCAGCCAGGCTGGTGACTGTGATCGCTGTGTCCAGTATGTTGCATCTTTCTCTGTGCGGCTCCATTCGGATTCGAGAATAAATCAAGGATACTATTTGCAGTCTTTAAAAACAGAAGAGTTGAAAACACAGAATGAGGGGTAGAAGGTGACACACAGTCTGCTTAGGGGTCTCTCCCCAGGGCCAGAAGACAAGCCCTAATGGGCGGCCAGCTCCCCCCTCTTCTCCGCATCTGCTGCCTGGACAGACCTAGGGAAACTACCTATGTGGGCTCCAGCACCAGCGGTCATAAGCATGTTGTCACAGATGTCCCTTAGGATGTAACTTTAGAATACTTCTCTTTTTCTGACCCAGTAGCTTTCATCTGTGTGACTCTCTGCGCTGCCCCCTCCAGGACCATGAGACCTGGAATGGAGTTAGCCCCAGGGGAGGTGTGGGCAACCATGGGCTCATAGCAGCTGGGAGGCCTCTGGCTGAGTATCCGGAACCAATGTTTCTTAAGCCGGAGTCGGCAAATTATGTGTGCAGGGATCTGAATTTTCTCAGAATTTAAAAAAAAATTTTTTTTTCCTTTCATTTTTGATGATAGTCTAAAAAACCATATAAACATATAAACTATCCCCAAAGAGCTAAAGATTCTCCTTGGATTCCAGTGACTTCACTGGGCTCATTGCCTAATGAACAAAAACACCAAGGTGGGGACGCCTGGGTGGCTCAGTTGGTTGGGCGGCTGCCTTGGGCTCAGGTCATGATCCCAGCGTCCTGGGATCGAGTCCCACATCGGGCTCCTTGCTCGTCGGGGAGCCTGATTCTCCCTCTGCCTCTGCCTGCCATTCTGTCTGCCTGTGCTCGCTCTCTGCCCCCCTCTCTCTCTGATAAATAAATAAAATCTTAAAAAAAAAAAAAACAAAAAACACCAAGGTGATACAATATCTAAATGACGCCTTTGAGCTACGTGAAAGCCAAATGACCTCACAGCACACTCTATGAAGAGGTTTCCTCGTTGCTTAAAAAATAATAGTAAACATTTCAATAACACCAGGTAGCAGGTATAGTTCAAGGGCATGATGAGTAAATTCGAGTGATCCTTACAACAGCCTTGTAAAAGAGATACTTACTTACGAGGATGGTGAGGCACAGAAAGGTTAAGGAATTTAGGCAAGGTCCCACAGTCAGATAGGACCGGTACTTGAATTGGAAACCAGAGGGGCTGGCTCCTGCGTCTGCTCTTACCCCCCACCCCCAACCTTCCAGACAAAGTGGCTCACTCCCTCACTGCTGCAGGTTGTAGGGAATAATTGTGCTTCCGTGAAACACTGCACCCTCTGGGTGATGTGGTTCTGATTTTCGGGAAGCTAATTTACAACTCTGTTAATTATAGATAAGTGACAGCAAAGTAGCTATTGTCTATAGATATGCAAATTCTATTCTGTCTTTCTCTCTCAGCGCTCAGTTGATTTTTCTCCCACCCTCAGGTTTGCCCCCTGTGTACCTTCATTTCAGTGTTTCTGATCTACAAATGTTTCTGCCGTTTGGATATTTTTAACCTTGTTACAAGGTCTGTCTAGTTCCCTCCTCGATTAGTGAGTAAAATAAAATCTTTACCATGTTTTCATTTTTATATCTGCATGAGAACAATGTTGTTACTCATTTTGAAAATTAAAAAAAAGATTTTATTGACAGTGAGAGAGCACAAGCAGGGGGAGTGGGAGAGGGAGAAGCAGACTCCCTGCTGATGCAGGACTCAGACTGGATCCTGGGATCCTGGGATCATGACCTGAGCTGGAGGCAAACGCCCAACTGACTGAGCCATACAGGTACCCCCAGAATTGCTTTCACAAAGGAATTTCTCAACCCATAGCTTCTTAGTAAGTTTCTCCACGACCTTCTGCTCAAGCCCCGCCCCCCCCAGGTGCCCACCCCCCTAACCTGCTCTGGCTGTGTTTTCCTGTACAGCTGTTCTCCCGACACTATAGTCAATATTCCTATGTTTGTTGTTGTGTATGGCCTGTCTTCTCCCGCTGGGATGTGAGCTGCATGAGGACTGAGGTCTTCGTCTCTTCTGTTCACTGATCCCTCCCAAATACCCAGATGGTGTTTGGCATAATGTGAACGCTCAAAAAAAAAAAAAATGTATATGTATATGTATGTATATATATATATATATATATATATATATATATATATAGAAAGAGGTGGGGAGAGAATTGAATCTTTATAGGGTATAGTGGTATAAAATATATCTTACTCAAAAGGGCTTCATTGGCTCAGTCATTGCCATAACCTTGCTGTGAGTTTGGGACATCTTTCAGCAAAACATCATCTGTCACATATAAAATTAATCAGTAATTTTAATGGGACATGGCAGGCATCTGCTTTGTAAACTTTGTTTTATCATTATGTAAGAATCATAAACCTTAAGGAGCTTATATCCAGTATTGTTTATATTGAAGGGAGAATATAGTAGGAGTTTTAATGAAAATCATCTGTCAACACAGGGAACCTATTTCCCCCCTCGCTCCTTTAAAAGGAAGTATGTGTGTTATTCAAATTGGACAAACTGTTTTAAATATCTAACGAAACTTCCGTGTGTGGCGAGAGCTGGGCTGTAAATTACAAAGGGAGAGGAGCGCTAGGCAACCAGCGGGTGGCTTTGTTCTGGAGGTGGGTCTGGCCAGGGCGGGAACTGTCCTCTTTGAGGGGAAGCCAGAGGAAGGCCAAGTGTCTGATGCTGGGAGGCACCTCTTCTCTTAAGATCAGAAATGGACTGATCTCTTAAATATTGAAGTGCAGAGTTTGATTTTTGCATAAAGAATGGCATGACGCGACCAGACAAAACTGTGTACGTTCAAGATCAGGTCTGGGCAGGGGAAGGGGAAAGAGAAGCATTTTCTCATGAGCAAAAATTCGATGTGGGGAATATTTTTAAAAGATCTGTAGCAATTTCTTTCATGTGTTCTGCATATTTTAAGCAGGGGATTGTGGGGACTCCCGCTGCAGGAGGTTAGGCTGAGGAAATATTTTAACTTAAAGCAGGTCTCCGTTTGCATAATAATATATCAAACGTAAACTTCAAGTATCCACTCTTTCTTGAACTTTTTGCTTAATAAGAGCTACAGTATGCTGTCTAGATTGCCCACGTTCCTTAGGATGGCAGCCGGAGAAATTGGACTTTATTGTACCTGCATTTTAAGACCGAGTGCTTTATTAAAGATTCTAGGTGTCAAAGAATAAGAAAAGAATTAATTTAAAAACTTTTCTCTGGTGATAGAAGTACTCATTTGGATGAACTTGCGAATATGTTCAGTGCTGGTCGTTGTTGGAAGGGCATGCTTCCCAGTCGTGGCGTTAGAATCTTTTCCAGTGTCCCAGAGGGGGCAGAATTTGTCGCAGGCAGAGGTGATAGATTGTGAGCGTAATTGTATGTGGAAACAACTGAGTAAATGTTGATTAAATGTATTTAATTGTAATTAAAATAAATTAGGATTGGAGCTAAAAGCAGCACAGCAAGTGCCCTTGAATGGAGAGAACCATCGCAGGGATGTCAGCTGGGGGCCCTCCGCCCCCACCCCCCCCACCCCACCCCCCACCCGTTGCCCACATACCCTCTTGTTTTAATGGTGTTTTAATCATCTGGGTGATTAGTGCCGAGAGCGCTGGGAGGGCCTAGAGCCACGCGCCCCCCCATCCCAGAATTACCTCTGCCCATGGTTGAAGGGGACGACCTGTTTGTAGGTTTGATTATAAACTCCCAGGACAGGTTTCTGAGTCGCGTGTGGCTGGGATTTCCAACAATAAAGATGTGTGTGCTCTACATTCATTGACACTGGAAGACCAGTGAGGACACAGGAGTGGCCAGCAAAGCTGGAGAAGGCGAGAATGAGGACCCCCGCACCCGGCTTGCTGTGCTTTACGCAAGAGTGGCTTGATGCCAAGATCCCCGCCTGTAGAGTGGTGGCAGTCACACTTCTAAGGAATCCTCCAGTCCTCAGAGGTCGTCGGACTGTGACACCTCAGTGTGGGAGACTTGGGGGGAGGGCTGGGAAAGGAAGGTTCCAAGGCCCACCCTGCTGGTCTCTAAGCGCTTGGCAGGGGCAGCTCTGTGAAGTCCGGTTCGCAGCTCCGTGCCTTCCCTTGGCCCATTTCCTCTACTCCAGAAACCCAGGAGGCCCCTGATGGGAGGCCCCACCCTCACCACTTGCTCCTCTACTCTTGTTCATCACCCTCTTTTCTTTTCTTCTTCTGCCTTTCTCTAAGGCCCTGGTGGTTCCTTGGCCAGCTGGTGGCCCTCGCAGTAAGATCAGGTCAGCCAACCCCCACCCCTATCCCTGGCACCGTTCAGCATGTGTTTTTCATGTCTAGACGCACTTCACGATTGTGAATGCGACCCTGCAGTGCGAAGATAACGGCACTCCTTTGAAGAGAGAATTTTTGGAAAGCAGAGACACTGCATGTTGTCATAGTCAACTTTGGCCGCCATGGTGCCACCTGACAACCGGCCCCATGCGTCCTTGGTGCACTATGGCACTTCTGTTTCCCGCGGTGAGCTTCAGGGATGCTGCCTTAGCCTGTGGGTCGTGGGCCCGGGCTCAAGGCTTTGGGCTGAGTTCATGTTGGCTCCCTGTGTTTCATTTCGGGGCAGTGGCCTCACAGCAGGGACAGGAGCATGAGAGGAAAAGTGCAAACATGTGGCGCTTCTTAGACCTTGGCTCAGGATCAGCATGGTCATGCCTTCCAGTGAATGTTGCATTGGCCAGATGGAGTCCTATGGTCAAGGTCAAATTTCACTGGGGTGGGGAGAAAGAGCTGCACCCCCGCCCCCCCTCGTGCACGGCCGTGTGGTCACTTCAATAGGAGAAGGGGAGGAAGATGGAGGACGTTTCATCCTCCTAACTTATGCCCAGAGAACATGGTTCCCATACCTGGGGTTGGGGTCCCATGAATGGGGGTTTCAGACAGCACCAGAGGCTTTAGGAGTCCTGGTTGGCAGAAGCAGAAAGTGTAAATACATTCGAATCCACAGATAGGTTTCCTTTGTCCCATCTGGAACATGCTGGTTTGAGTCCTTGAACGTGCAGGTGGCTGACCGCCTCCCTCCCTGGTGCCCGAGCCAGAGGCCCGGCCGCCCCTGCCCTCCAGACTTCCAGACCCACGGGCAGCCTTCTGCCCTTTGGAGCAGTTCCTCTGAGCATCTGCTTGAAGTTTCCAAGATATTTTAAAGCTTACTGTCTGAAGTGTTCGGCCAAAAGAATACCAAAAAATTTGAGACGCCTGTTCGCAATTCTTAGTGCCAACGATGAGAAGCGAGCCTGTGGCTTATCCACAAATAATCAGGAGGGTGGGTCATATTAGGAACCCGGGCTGGCAGCTGCCACCCATCACGGCAGTTGTGCTTACGAGACTCTTGAAATGCAGGGGCGGTTTTGATCTAACAGTGACATGATTTACTGTCTCACAGACCGAGTGGCCATGGTGGCGAAGATTCATTTCTGGAAAGACTATCTCCTTTAAAGAGCCATAAATAAAATGCCTTATGGGTTTTTGGAGATCATTCCTAATCTGCTTTCCTTTAACTGAAAAGCCCGTGGTTGCTTAGAGAGAAAAAAAAATAATGTGTTCTTTTGGCTAAATATGTGAAAAGGAAGAAAGAAGTGAGTGCTTGTTGGATGGTGACATGTCCGTTCCCATGTGGGAGAAAAGTAACTTGTCCACCTGAAGGCTGCCCCTTTAAGAAGATGCGGGGAAGGTGTTGTGGAATTGACACAACCAGTGGCCCAAAGGGGTCCTGGAAGGAAGTTATCCTGGCTATCAGGTGTCCTGGACTCATGCCCCTTGCTCAGTACCCCTCAGCTTCGGCATCTCCTTGTTGCTCTCCTTGTGGGGAACCCTAGTGCTCTCTGGTTCGGTCCCCACCCCCAGCTTGCTTTTGAAACTCCAGCTGGAAGCCAATTTTCCACCCTCTGGTCATCCCTGGCTTCCTCAACCCGGCACCCCTCAACTCACCCCCACTCAGCCCAGAGTGAAAGCCGGGGCACTCGGTGTGTCCAGCTGTGACAGGGGACCAGCCCAACCACCTCTTTCCTCATGCGATGAATGTTTTCTCCCCCCTTCGTTGAGAGGATTTATTTTTATTTTTTAAATCTTATTTTCATTCCATGATAGTTAACATGCAGTGTTCTTTTCATGTGTATGATACAGTGATTCAGCAGGTGCAGATGTCACTCAGTGCTTTGTCATGATGAATTACCCCCCTTAATCCTGGTCACCTACTACTTTAACAACCGTGGATATAATAAGTGCATTAGTATTAGTAGTAGAATCAGTGCCCGTTGCCATGAAAGTCCTCAAATGTCTGAAGATAAGGAACTACCTGGGGAAAGAGGGGAAAAAATTTCTTCAGGGAAGTTCTCTCACAACTAGGTCATCACAGGTAAGTAGGAGTTTACTAGGCTCCAAGGCTAGGGAACAGCATTTTAGACAGAAGGAAAAGCCCTTACAAAGTCTACACCAGAGTCAAAGGAAAAGAGTATTTTCTAATCCTGTCATAGCTGGGAAAAATGTTTTTCCCATCGGAGCGGGTGTGGCCATGGGTTTGATCTGTAACAGGACAAATGTCTGGTGAAGCAAAGGGCTCTTCACGTGGCGGTGGTGATCCTTCAGTTCACAAAGCTGTGTCCATTGGGCCCCCGAGACATGTGGCACCGCGCTCAGTTTCGAAGTCCGGGGAAGACGCCGAGCAGCCCCACAGAGACCCTTCCCTGGGCAGCGCGGCATGTAGTCACGCTGACAGGCAGAGCCCAGCCCCCACTCGTCATGGGGTCCAGATTCACAGCAGATCACGGGCTCCGAGACTGACCAACAAAGCAGTCAAGAGTCTGGTTGGGAACAGACTCCGGTGTTAAGAGGGGACTCGCTGGAATGGGGACTCATCATGCAAGTGGGAGCTCGTGAATCGCTTTCACGTTCCTCCCGATGCCACCCCCCTGGCTGGAGGGGACGCGTGTCGTGACTACAGGGATCACAGGGCTTCCTGGTATTTCTGAATCGGGGCTGTTTACAAAAATGCCTCCAGAAGGCACCTGAGTCCGAGTGGCCTGTGGGATCGATGCAAAAGCTGTGTTTTGTTGGGTTCCCTGTGGAAGGGAGGGCAGGAGCCGAGGCGTCCGGCCCGAGGCCACCCCCGGCCGCCGTCCAGGTGGGCACCCGCGCTGACGGCTCTGCCCGCCTTCTCCCCCGCAGGTATGGAGAGTGCAATCACGCTGTGGCAGTTCCTGTTGCAGTTGCTGCTGGACCAGAAACATGAGCATTTGATCTGCTGGACCTCCAACGATGGTGAATTCAAGCTCCTCAAAGCAGAAGAAGTGGCCAAACTGTGGGGCCTGCGGAAGAACAAAACGAACATGAACTACGATAAGCTGAGCAGAGCCCTTCGATACTATTATGACAAGGTAAACCCTCGAGCCTCGCATGCGTGGAGCGCCGCCTGCTCCTTTCCCTGGTGAAAGCAGATGGTTGTGGACCATGAAGCAGATTAGAAACATCAGATGGAGGCAATTTGTGCAGGTTTTTCTGGTGGAAGGGAAAGCTGTGCCATAGGGATTTTTTTTTTTTTTCCTAGAAGCCCTTTGCATGTTCCTATGGGTCGAATTTTGTTCCGTCTGCATTTTCCCTTAGAGGTTGCTGCACACCTTTGCTCACAGTAGAAATTAGTTGTCAGGAGGTTCTCAGGCCTCCCTTGTTGTCAGTTGCTTGAGTGACAGAATGAACGTTAAGATCTAGAAAGTCTGCGCATCCCGACTGGTCTGCCGTTCACTCAGATGGGTCTTTCCTGGAACGTTGGTAGCTTGGGCAAGTTATTTAGCAGCTCAGAGCCACAGTGTCCTCATTTATATGAGGGAGATCATACTAGTGCCATCTCGGCATTGTTATGAAGGTAAACACGTTCAATGCTTAGAACGATGCTTGCTGGGGCACCTGGGTGGCCCAGTTGTTAAGCATCTGCCTTTGGCTCAGGTCATGATCCCAGAGTCCTGGGATCGAGCCCCACATCAGGCTCCTTGCTCAGTGGGGAGCCTGCTTCTCTCTCTCCCATTCCCCCTGCTTGTATTCCCTCTCGCTGTCTCTCTCTCTCTGAAATAAATAAATAAAAATCTTAAAAAAAAAAAAAAAAAAAAAGAAAGAAAGAACGATGCTTGCTACCACCCCGGGCTTTGCACCTTTGTGGGAAATTTCCCTAATTAAAAGGAAAGCCATTTTCCTTTTTAAGTCACAGAGAGGAGACAGAGTGCTTTGTTAAGTGGTGACACAGCCCAGTTGCCAAGCAAGGACAGTTGGGGTGAGTTCTAATGCATTTCTGGAAAAGCAGTTAATGTGGCTGCGAGGGCAAAATTATTGCTCTTCAGAGGTAATCATTTCAGGCCTGTAATTTTGGCCCTCTCTGCGAGGATCTGTTGGTGCTGTATATTTAGCCCCACAGACACAAAGACTTAAGAGTCCTAATAAGGGTAAGCTTTTGTTCTGGATTTGCAGTTCGTATTGAAAGGTGAATTAAAAGCTGATTTAAATATTAGTTCCTGATCTATATTTAGTGCCTGCCTTTTGCCAACCTCTTTGGAATTCAAGACAGAAGGATTACACATTTCAGGAAGTGGAGACATCATTAATTATAAAGTGTTCCTTTATATGATCGTAATTACATATGATTATGTCATTGAAATGTTAAAGGTGCTTTCCTTTAATGTAGCAATTAATTAGTCCTGGCTTAATGCAGAGTCCTACGAAGAAGTAAAAGCATTTCTTGCAAATTGCACCGTCTGAAAGACTCGCAGATGGTTTATTGTTTTGCATTTTTCCCCAGGTTCTAAGTTACACAATGGGAATGGGATGGGGGGGAGCCCTCTGAAGGAAAACAGTCGTCTTGCCTGTTGGCAGGGTGCCTAAAAGCCTGGCTTTGAGACTAGAAAAATGTCATTGTTTTAATTCAAGACATCAAAGATTAGGGGCCCTGTCTCAGTACCTGCGACTCTCCTTGTGGCCCAGGCACTAGGGCTAAGGATGCTGGGTCTTCAGCATGAAGGGAGACCTTGGGCTGCAAGGGACTCATCCAAAGGCCGGTAGAGCCATTCCTATGGAGAAGACACCTGCTCTCCCTTGGGCAGACTTTCTAACTCTCTGGGGAGAGCAGGTTCGGGGCTTCAGTCGCCCAGCACACTTTGGTACCTTCTGTGTCTAAGGCCTGGAGCTGTGGGCACTTCCCACGCTTCGCCTCATTTAAACGCAGCAGCCCGGGTTGCTGGACCCCCGGCCTCTCTGGGAAGCAGTAGACTCGGACTTGGACCTGACTTGTCTGCCTGCATTCCTGGCCACAAGGCAAACACTTTACCTTCTGGGCCATTCATTTTCTTTGCCTCCTGAACACCCGAGTTTCGAGGAGGCAATTAGGTAGCACAGAGGTGATTTTCATTTCTTACTGAGCCCTGCAGTACCGCACGGCCCTGCTCCCGTTGGGTCCGGGGTCTGAGTGGTCGCTGTGACCTCCTCGCCCTCTTGCCCTTTCCTCTCCCACCGGCGCTGAGCCTGAGGTTTGGCCACGTGACCTGTGAGCAGCCAGCTCATGTGAACAGTGAGGGCAGGAGCAGCTCTTGTCCAGCGAGTCACACAGGCGTGGCCACCACGGGAGGACACTTTATGTCCTTCCTTCCACGTGTACACAGTACACTCACATGTACACAAGACACACGCATGGACATACGATACGTGTGTGCTACATGTGTGTACACACTGCACATGTGTGTGCATTGCACGCAGGTGTGCCATGCACATATGCATGCACACAATGCACATGTATGCAACATGCATGCACATGCACACAGTATATGTGTGTGCACAACACATATGTGCAGGCAATGTATGTGTGTAAGCCCAATGTACCTGTGCATGTATGCAGTACACATGCTAATATGCATATGTGCACACAGCACACGTCCACATGTATACGGTATCCATGCAAGTATATATAATATACATGTGTGTGGTACACACGTGTACACACTATACATAGGCATGTACACGGTACACATGTGTGCACACAGGCCTTTGAATCTTTCTCATGAAATGCCCTGAAGTGATGAGTAAGTGTGATCATTAGATTCCTGATATAGCTTAAAATACAAAGGAAGGAAGGAAGAGGGGGCAGAGAATGAAGGAGAGGAGGGGGGGGAGGGGGAAAGGGGAGAAATGCAAAGGTTACAAAAATTATAGTAGATTTTACATTTCGTGATAAACACTTTTTAAAACGATTTTATTATTTTAGAGAGAGAGAGCAGGGCACGGGGCAGAGGAAGAGGGAGGGAGAGAATCTCAAGCAGACTCCCTGCTGAGCGCGGAGCCCGATGAGGGCCTCTGTCCCGCGAGCCTGAGAGCACGACCTTGGCTGAAATCGTGAGTCAGATGCTTGACCCACTGAACCACCCAGGTGCCCCCATGCTCAGCACTTTTCTCAACCTTGCCAGTGTTACTCTGTGACTATGTGTATACATTGAACCGTAACAAATTGCCATCATCTGGCCATTTGGACCCCACAAAAGTGGCAGTCTCACACGGTTTGGTTTCTGACCTGAGAGGCGGAATGGAGGAGGGTCTGTGAATGGGAAGCTCCTGGCCACTTGCTCCTCCTTGTGTCCCATCATGCTCCGCAGGCATTCCTCACGGTTCCCCGCTCTCGGTGTGACCCTCTCTGCCTTTCAGCGTCCTCCCCAGCCCCCTCCTCCATTCTCCAGTCCTGTCCATCCATCCAGAGTGTGCTCTACAGGTGGCCTAAGGTTGGTGACTCCCCACCCTTTCGGCTGTATTCTTCTCTCCCGTTGGCTGCTCTGTCCGTTGCTAGCTTGCATCTCCTCACTGTTGGCTCAAACTGCCCCTCCCTTGGTGTGTCCTGATAGGGAAGCTTTCCTGCAAGCATGAGAATGCCATTATTTTTTGTTGTTGTTGTAGGTTATATTTTTAGCTCATTCCAGAATATTAGACATGGACAGAGGGGAAAAAAAAAAGTGGAAAATGTGTGCAGTACTTTGTAGAAGGCATCAGAGCGAATGGTACAAGGGCTAATTGTATCTGTTTGGGGCTGAAACACTTTAATTCCCCTCCCAATCCCCTCCACACCCCCCCCACCATCCATCACTATAGCAAGGTGGTTCACAGCATGGACTTGGGGCTAGACTGCTGGGTGTAAATCCAGCTCCACTGTGAGTGCTCTGCCTGATCCCTCTCAGTTTCAGCTTCCTTCCTAAAATGGGTCTGATAGTTCCAATGGGAACTTGGACCCATCCTGGCTTAGCCGTAGCCATGATAGGAGACCTCTGGTGTTCCTTCCTCTGTCTGCGTATCTGGAGATTGCCCGTCACACACACCATTAGGGAAGGCTAGGAGGTCAGGGGGTTGCAGCTACGCACTGACAAGGACCTGCTGCCCCCACGTATAGCTTTTGAAGAGGCTGCTGGGCAAACCCAGGTAGAATTCCAAGGAAGGAGTGATGCCCAGGTTAGGACGCAGCCCGTCGTATTCCTCAGGCATGGACCGAAGGCGCCCGGTCAGTTTTGGAAATGTGCAGATGAGGGGAGGAGGCTGCGTCCAAGCCCATGAGCCCCCAAACCAGCTAGTTCTTGCCTGCTCAGTTCAAGACCACCCTCCCCAACCCACTCGTTTCCCATAGTCTCACTCTGTGTCCTGGGATGTGGCTTTGTTCATTGTAGTTCTGATGGTTGGAATTTGGGGAAGGGGGGCGGGGTATGGTTTGATTTTTTTTATTTCTCTTAGAGTGAAATGGATTCTTCTAGAGGTCCTTCTACAACCTCTGCAGTCTTTCAGAGATTGGCTTTGTGAACGAGATTAATGACTCCTTCACTCGTTAACAACTCAGACCTGGTTCTTAAACCTCTCACGGTGGAGTGGAGAGGAGAGAGAGCTCAAAGCCCAGAGTGTGCCTGTGAGTGGCCCCATCAACTGCCCACACCCGTGGGCCCACGCTTGAGGGGCATAACGTGCTGCTGGGATCCCCCGTCTTCGGTAGCTTCTGGGAGGTTTTTAGTTCTCCATCCCTCTCGAGAAGATATTCTTTCCCTCTTTCTTTCACCTGTGCTTCTTTTCTTCCCAGGTTCAGCCCTACCTTTAAAAACACAGCTGCTGCCCTCGGCTGGCTGTGCGGCGGCTGGGGAGACAGACCTGCGTGGGCATAGAGCAGAGTGCTAGCCTGGCCCTGGCGCCAGCATCTTCCAGGGCAGCTGCGGGAAGTAAAGGCAGAGGGAAAGACCCCGGAGGTCAGGACACCTGCCCAGGCCCGGAGCAATGAGATTGGGTTGATCAGGCTGGACCGTGTTGGGGAGGGACGCACTGATGAAGGGAACAACATGTGCATGAGGCTAGCAGTTTGAGTTTTGGCTTCCCAGGGGAGTCCCAGGGTTCTGCAGGGAACAAGGGGGACATGGGGTGGGAAGAGTGAGTGGGGCACGGAGTGTGCAGTGCGTTATGTGGAACAGTTTGAACTTCATGGCTACGGCTGGAAGCGCAGGAGTGCTGTGGGCAGATTTGCATTTTAGAAAGAAACCTCTTTATCTCCCCATGCTCTTCTTGGCATTCATGGTGTCCCGCTTCACCCCCTGTCCCCCCAAGCCCCAATCTTTTTGGCCAGGTTAGCATATACCGACTTCTCGGGGCTGACTGAGTTGGCCCCGAGCTGGCCCTGTGGCCCCTTCAGGTCAGGGCATGCGTGCCCCTCCCAGGATCTGCCCGCCGGTGGGGCTGCACGGCCGGCTTGCACGCGGGGCAGCTGACTCCCCGGAGGAAGCTCCAGCCGCAGACTCTCGGAGCTGGCTGCAGGAGACCTGGAAGCTGACGCAATCCCTCGTCCTTTTTCCGTCCAACGGAGCTTTTGTCCTTGTTGTTGTTGGCGGTGAGCATTCCTCCCAGGGGGAGGCTGAGAGCTCTGCCAGCTCCCTTCTCATCAGGAGATTGCAACGGCGATATGATGAAAAAACGCTCCGGTCTCCAC
Source organism: Mustela erminea (assembly GCF_009829155.1). Taxonomy (NCBI): domain Eukaryota; kingdom Metazoa; phylum Chordata; class Mammalia; order Carnivora; family Mustelidae; genus Mustela; species Mustela erminea. The sequence goes on along the minus strand of NC_045619.1, from coordinate 24,352,237 downwards.
AGCAACATCCCAGCTTATCCTCACAGTGTCCCGAACGGTCTCTGCTTAATTGGAAGAGGTTCAGGGGAGAACAGTCAAGACAGTGTCTCTGGCAGCATATTCCTGGAAGTAGAACGCGTCACCTTCTCAACTTAATTGGATAATTTATTTTAAATTGGGTGTGCAATCACGACAGGAAAATGTTCGTGTTAATAATACATATCTGAGATCGCCTGCCTGTGCCAAGAAGCCTGGCCCTGGCAGAGTTCTCTAATTCCCCAAAATAAATTTTATGAAGATAAAATGATGTACTACTGTCTGTCAGAGTGGAGAAAGAACAAAAGTCCAGCAAGCGTTTGCATCCTGGAACTTTCTGGAAGGCTTCTGTTGGTGGTGAAATTCCACAGAAGACCCATCTCTCCTGGGCTCTGTTCAGGAGTGTTTTGTACATCAAAGCTGCTCCCCCCCACATGCCCCCCCCCCCCATGCCCAGCTCTGGCTCTGAGTGTTAGGGGTCTGGTGTTTTTGTTAGGTGTCTTTTTTGTCCCCTTCCTGTCATGTCAGCTGCTTAGATGGTTTGAAGTACAACAGATGGCAACTACACTTTTGCTTGGGGGCTGAGGGGATAACCAGGGCCTTTCTGGAAGCTTTTGGTCCTGGAAGCTGCCCAGTGAGGGAGGGCGGTTGGGTAGCTGATAGCTTCAGGAAGGTTTTCTAGTCTGGTCACACTGCTCTGGGAAGGAGCGGCTGACCTGAGGGGGCCAGGCTGTTGGTGGGACATGGGGTGGGGGGGACTGCGTGGTGGTTGGGGGAGCTGTTTTGCACATGCTTCCAAGCTAGCTTCGTGGTGGCACTCCGTGTTCCCCCAAATAGGGCAGTTGCTAAGAAACACCCGGAGTCTTGGGAGTACCTTCAACACTGTGCTGATGGGGCTGCTGGGCTCGGTGTTCGGCTGCCAATGCTCCAGCCGCCTAGCCAAATCCACTTACGTCAGGCTGTTGCCCAAGCCCACACTGGTCTGCCGGCATGAGTGTTCCTGCTTCTGGACAGCTTCTAGCTGCAGGAGAATTCAGTGGTTGTGTAGACAAACTGACAGAACCCCTAACATTCACATCATACCACCCACCACCCACCCACCGGCCCAGCTGCTCCTCTGGGCCCCCCACCCCCACCCCACACCTCCTGCCTGTGCTCTGACAACAGTTTACCTCAGCTCCTACCCCCAGTTTGTGACATACGGAGAGGAAGCGCACTTGTATGGAGGATTTGTGTTAAGCCAGCACTGTGCTGGATATTTTTACATTTATGGACTCCTCTTCTAACATGTGAAATGCCTGTCGTCACAGTTGGTAATGGGCCCATTTTAGAGGTAGGACGCTGAGTTTCAGAGAGCTTAAGTGATAGATCCGAGATGAAACCACTGGTAGGCGGCAGAGCTGTCTGTCTACGACGCTTGAGCCCAAGGTCCACGAAGTCAGAAGATCACACAGCTATAGGGCCTTGGGCCCAGACTTGAACCCCCCATTCCTAATATTGCTGATTATCACCCCAGGACAGGCAGAGAGGGGAGACCAACCCCTGTTTGTTCAAAATGACATGGGGAAATGGCTGGCAGCGTTCTGAGCCAGCTGAAAGCAGGAGGCTTGGCGGCCCTAGGACCCTCCCCCTATCCACTTCCTAGATGTCCAAATGACACTTCCTAAAGAAAGCCAGATCCAAGCACGGCCCCGCTCTGCCCTTGTGCCTGCCCAGCATCCTGCAGCCTCCTGGAAAGACTCCAGACTCCCTCACCATCTGGCCCCTAACTGACTGCCTCTCCTGTACCAGCCTGGCCTGCCACCCTCTCTCGGCCTCTGCTCAGACCTCTTCCTTCCCTGGGCTCTCCCTTGGCCTTTGCTGCCTGGTCCACTCCAGCTCCTCCCCACACCCTCCCTGCTTCTCCTCCACCTGATGTCTGCACTTGGCATTGCCTTCACTCTCTTCCACCATCCTTGTGCCTGTCTTGCCAACCGGGTGCTGGTTTTCCTTACCAAGTCCAGTTCTGGGCAGCATCTGGCATGCAGTGGTGCCAAATGAATGCAGGATGAGCGTGAAACAAGCAAGCAGGCTTCCCTGTAGCACAGAAAGAAGTCTGTCAGCTCGGGGTATTGGCACCGCACAGGGGTTGAGAAGCCTGCCTGCCTGCCCATCCTTTAGCAAGTGAGGACCCAAGTGGGCAGGTGGATGTTCAGGAGTGTGGGTGGCCAAGCCAGGGTGAGAACATGCTCCCAGACCACCTGCGGCTCCCAGCCCCTCCCGCTGGAGGTGGCTGCTCCCTGCCCAGCCAAGCACATGCTGGGGGACCAGTTTTACATTTTGTTGTGTTAACACTCCAGAGGACTTTAATAAAAATACCCTTGAGTGCTGAAAGTGAGCCAGCAGGGAGACAGCAGTCTCAATCCAGGAGAAGCAGCCACGAGCCCAGAGAGGGCAGAAAAATGCTCCTCATGTCCAGTCCAAGGTTGGGCATCCTGCCAGGCTTCTCTTGTTTGCAAGCTTCGACGAGCACGGGGCTCGGGCCGCAAGGCTGAGCAGCCCTCCCATGTCAGGCTGCCCGAATTTGGAGAGATGGTTCACGCTGCTGTCTAGCGGTGCCAGGGAAGGAAGAGATCTCAACCCAAACCACAACGGAACCTCCCCCACGAGTCAGCCAATTCTAAGACCAAATTGGACCTCTTTACTGGCAGCACGTTATTCTTAGAAGTTGAAAGTGGGCCGTGGATGTGTGCGTGTGTGCACGTGTGCATACGAGCTGGTGTGTGCGCTCCAGGCTTCAGCTTCAGACAGAGGACAGTTCAGGCTCCAGCTGTCTCAGTGTGTTGCATACGGTAGTGCAGCTGCCCGCAGGCAGGCCACGCCCTCGGGAAAGGCTGTGCCCCCTGCCCTGCTGGACAGAGTTTCGGGGGGACTATATGTTTCCTAGGGCTGCCGTAACAAAGGATCACAAACTTGGTGGCTCAAAACAACAGAAATGTATTCTCTCAAAGTTCTGGAGGCCTGAAGTCCAAAATCAAGGTGTCCACTAGGCAGTTCATGCGCCCCCTTCGAGGGCTCTCGGCGAGAATGCGTACTGGCCTTTGCCAGCTTCCAGTGGCCCTGGCAGTCCTCACCGTCCCTTGGCTGTGGCTCAAGGCTTAGTCTCTGCGTCTGTCCCTCTCCTCCTTCTGTGCCACCTCCCTGGGTGTCTCCCGGAGCCTTTCCTCTTGTCGTAAGGGCACTAGGTGTTGACTTTAGCGTTGACCCTAACTCCCTGATGATTCTGTCCCAACATCCTTCTCTGGTGACACAGGCAAAGATGCCGTTTCTAAATAAAGTCCAGGGCGCCTGGGTGGCTCAGTGGGTTAAGCCGCTGCCTTCGGCTCAGGTCATGATCTCAGGGTCCTGGGATTGAGTCCCATATCGGGCTCTTGCTCAGCGGGGAGCCTGCTTCTCTGTCTCTCTCTCTCTCTCTCTCTCTGCCTGCCTCTCCATCTGCTTGTGATATCTCTCTGTCAAATAAATAAATAAAATCTTTTAAAAAAAAAGTGTTAAATAAAGTCCAATTCTGAGCTTCTGGGTGGGAATGAATTTGTGGGGGCGGGGAGGTGGGTACCATACAACTCAGTGCTGACGGGAAAGACGGGCCCAGGGAGAGGCAGCTCGGGTTGCTGGGTTGGAGTCCTCAGGGCTGCTCCTCAGGGTGGCAGGTATGCGGTGAGCCTGCCCGCAACAGGTCTGTGGCAGAACTCAGTATGGCCCCAACAGTCAGACGCTTCCAGGAGGGACCCTGATTCACTTCCTCTTCTGTTCCTCAGAGCTTAGCAAGGAGCCTTCCGTATGAAAGTGTCTGAAACGCTGTCGAAAGAATGCTTGCTTGTCATAGAGGAGGAGCTTGGAGCATGACTCCTACAGTGAGGACTTGTTCTAACTCTGGAGAGAGGACAGTCAGGTTTTGTGTCCGGAAAGGGTGAGTCAGCTCATGGTCTGGACGGGAACCCAAAATGAGGAGCTGAAGCCAGGGTGTTGGCTGGGAACCGGTGGCCTCGAGACTCGTCTCTGCTACTTACTCGTTCGTGAACTAAGCCTGATGCCCTGGGCCCCTCATCTGTAAAATGGGTATCAAAGTGTTGTAGGGATTGCCTGACATAAGGCATAAGCCTTCAGAAAACTATACAATGAGGTACCCAGATAAGGAATTTAGGCAATTTGAGGGGCGCCTGGCTGGCTCGGCTTGTGGAACATGCAACTCTCCGTCTCAGGGTTTTAAGTTCAAGCCCCACATTGGGTATAGAGATTACTTAAAAATAGAATCTGTGGGACACCTGGCTGGCTCAGTTGGTTCTCCCTTTGACTCTGCCTGCCACTCTGTCTGCCTGTGCTCACTCTCACTCGCTCTCTGACAAATAAATAAAATCTTAAAAAAAAAAAAATAGAATCTGTTATTTTTTTTTCCCCAAGATTATTTATGTATTTATTTATTTGACAAAGAGAGACACAGCGAGAGAGGGAACACAAGCAGGGGGAGTGGGAGAAGGAGAAGCAGGCTTCCTGCTGAGCAGGGAGCCTGATGTGGGACTCGATCCCAGGACCCTGGGATCATGACCCAAGCCAAAGGCAGACGCTTAAATGACTGAGGCACCCAGGTACCCTTAAAAATAAAATCTTTTTTAAAAAAAGGAACTTAGATTATTTGAAGGCCGACTACAGTGAAAGGACAATGTGGTATCGTGGGGTTGCTATACAGTTAGATCATTGCTTGCTAAGTGGAGTTGTACTAGGTGAGAGGTCATATTTGCAGGACCTATATGAGTGGGGCACTGACATATATTGATTTTTTAGAAAAAAAGATGCTGTGCAGTATTGTTCTGCTCTTAGAGATGAGCAAACGGAGGCTTCTAGAAATTCAGTACCTTTCCCAAAGCCAGAGGAAGTAGACAAACTGGGATTCGGACCAGGTTGGTTCACCCCGTGCTGGTTCTATTTAGCGTCTGGCCCATCAAGGCTCAGAGAGGCTGGCGGGCGCTCCCCGTGCTGTCCGTGCTCCCCTCTGAGCACTCCTACAGTCAGGCTGTGGATGTGGAGGCCAGCTGCCTCTGTGCTGCCTCTTGTTTTCCCATCAGCCTTGTCTCCTGAATGTCACCCACTTCAGGGTGGGCTTTTGATGTCCCGTCTGCTGAAGTGGAACCGCCAGGTTCCGGGAGCCTCACACAGGGTCTCCAGCAGTGTGGCACTGCACCCCGCTGGGAGTGGAGAAGCCCTTCTGTTTCCAGCAGAGAAACAGACTTTAGGAACAGCGGGTCTTCCTCACGAGGAGCTGGAAACGACCGTTCCCGAGCACCCACCTTGCTTCCCTGGCACCAAGCTGGTTTCCCAGGCACGCTGCGGTTACCCCACGATTACTCTGGAATACTGACTTGAACAGCAGCCTCTGAGCCAACGGCAGCTGCTTTCTGGGAGAGGGTGCGGCCGTGGGATAAAAAAGGCTCCCGTCTTGGCACTCCTTCGAGTTGGTTTAAGCTTCAGCTCCACCAGCGACAAGCTACAGGGTCTTGGGCTAGTAAGCTTTTCCGAGCCTGCTGCTTTCTTGGGTGGGTGGGTTGGGGGAGCTTATTTTGAATTAATACATATTGAATGCATGCTATTAAATGTGAAAAAGCAGAGGAGCAAAAAAGAAATACTACACTTTTACATCTTTTGAGGTTTATTTTTTCTTCTTGTATTCTGTATATATAGTTGTTTCATTAAGATAACGGACACATCTATGAGTGCTTTTTTGCAGCTAGTGTGCATTGAAAGACATGGGAGGAATGTTAACACTGTTTTGTCCTCTAAAACAGCTCCGTGGTTTTCCACTCGAAGCCCTCCTGTTAATCTAACCCACCATTGTGGGATCGGAAATTGGGTCTCACCTCCCTTCCCATCAATAGCCTTGACTTCTTCATCTTTAAAATGGGATCCCAGCACCCATCTTGCCAGGTGGCTGTGCGAGTTTGGTCCATGGTCAGCGCTCATCAGTGTTTGCTTCTTTCCCAGGCCCTTTCTTGTAGGATCTCTACTGTGGTGAGATGCACACCGTCAGAATCAATCCATCTCTCTTCCCCTGCCCCGAGATCCTGTGTACAGGCGCTCGGGGCCAGCAGCCCACATGGCCCTCCCCTTGAGGCGCAGCCACGGAGACCCTGCAGAGCTGGGCTGCTCCCTCTGGCCTGGGCAGTATGTTTCCTGCTCTAAGCAGCGGAGAGCAGCGGAGCTCAGAGGGGTGTCTGCTTAGTGTCCTTACCGCTTGCCTGGCTGGACGTGCTGCCTTTCTGCTAAAGCTGCCATGGCTTTTGGAGCGGGACCCTTGCATTTCACATCTGCTGTCCCCAGGGCTGGCCCTCTCCCCACCGCCCCCGACCCCTGAGTTAATCGGTGTGTGTGAGGTTTCCTTCACAGTGCATGTCAAAGTCTGGCCACACTAGGCATGGTATACGGTAAGCCTTCTATTTTTTGTCTGAACCCAACTAAATAAAACATCATGTTTCCCCCTGTTGGTTGAGATATATAAACCAGATATAATCTGTCTGCCATACGCCCCAGCGTGGTACCCAGGACAGTGGACAGAGTGAGGGGGATATGCACAGCCTTCTAGGAGGTTTAATTTTTATATTTGTTTGCCACTGGAGTGGATAGGAAGTAAATTTTATGTTTTGTTTTTGCTTACATGGGCGGACAAAAATACTGAGATCTGCTATGTATTGGGGATTATCACGTGTGGTTGTAGCAGGTGTTCTGCTGTAAGCTTTATATGGATTATCTCATTCAATCCCATGAGGCAGATGGTAGATCAGTTCCCATTTTATAGATGGGGAAACTGAGGCAGCTGACTCTCTAGGACCATTCCTTATAATCCCACTGTCAGCCTTTGTGACAGAGCCAAGTAGGTATTTATGGAAGGATCTAGGACTCTCTCCTCTGCAGCCCCTGCTGCTGTGAGATTAGGAAGAGATCGGGCTGTTGGGAAGAATGTCCTACACCACCTTTCCTGCTGTGTTCACGAGCCGCCGACATCTCTCCGTTTTGAGAACAAGATAGGAGAGTTGCAGAATCAGAGGGGAGGCGTCCTGTGGTTCCTGAAGCCCTCCCATGGTGGGGAGGCAAGGGCATGGTAGCCATGCTGATGGGGATCCCATAACTAGTCTGGCTCCTCCTGGGGCCATGAGCAGCCCAGGGAGAAGCAACAGCTGTGGTGAGAAATCTGAGCACTGGCAAGTCCGGTGCATGACCTTAGATCAAAATTGGGGTACCAGGGCAGAGCTGACACAGACTGCTTGTATTTGCCATGGATGTGGATATGTGCAATCCAAGTTTATTCAGCTCTCACAGGAGTTATGGGGTTGTAAGGTTTTGCTTATGGCCCTTACCATATGCCTGGGAGTTTTCAGTCTAAAAATGCCGACAAGAAAGCACATACACTTACACATATGGGACACATTCACGTGGAGCTTGAACCAGCCTGGGGATCAGCTACAGAAAATTCTCTCTCTCATGGGGTAAAGCCTCCGGTTTCCCACCTGGGTCAATTCTCTTTATAGTGAGAGTCATTCACTCAACAAACATGCAGTTAATTTAATATTATCCTTCATAACATCAAAATTAAGAAGGTAAATTGAATTCCTCGAGCATCTCTTCATTACCTGGCACTGCATATAATTTTTTTTCACGATCACAATACAGTAGACCCATTTCTAATTTATCCACTGTATAGCATTATTTACACAGGCCCCTTCTTTCTCTTTAATGCGAGGAGAAGGCAGAGTTGAGTGTCTGTTTACATATTTAAACACACTTACAGGCACCTCTATTGTTACCAGTATGCCTGGAACCTGTCAGGGCAACAGGGAAGGGAGGAAAATAGAAAACTGACTTGTTTTCTATGTTTTCCATCCAGTTAGCAGGAAATAACTTAGGGAGACTCTCACTGGTCCCTCCGTTCCCAGAGGTGGCTGGTGAATCAGGAAGGGCTGCTCTGCCCAAGATGGCCACCTTGGTCCTGCCCCCAACAGGCTGCTTGCCCTTGAGGCTCCTGCCATCTCAAGACACCAACTTGGACGTGGCTGTGGTGGAAGCAGCTTCTGCTGCCGCCTGGAACTTCCACGGAGGGTGTGTGGGGTGGATGTTGTGTTTCCCCTCCTGAAGTTGGTCATCCTTTGCTGCCTGTGACCTCACACGGAATGTAGGGTCAGGAATCCAGCCTGGTTGTGGAAACACACTGAATGGGAAATGATGAACAGGGAGGCTGGTCCCACATGTATAAAGGCAAGTAGATGTGTGCAACTGTTGGTCTAAAACCATGCTGGAGAAGTCGCTCTGCTCAGCAGGACACAGACAGCATTTGTCAGGTTACCAGGCAACTGTAGGCAACACATACTTGTGGGTCTGGGAGGAAGGGGTGAGAAAACCGACTTTCTGTAAATACTCACATCACTTTTCATAATAAGAGCCTGTCCCCAAGCGCTCTTGTGTCCTGGGCGGTCTCAGCCCGAGTCTTGTATCCCATTGCATTGTGGCCAAGGGCTCTGGAATCAGACTGCCTGTGTATTAGCTTGTGAACATAGGTAATTTATACTCTCTCAGCCTCAGTTTGCCCATCTCTAAGATGGGGATCCTAATAGCTCCAGACTCTCAGAGGTTTAAATGAGTTAACAGTGGCCAAGTTCTTTGTACCCGGCCTGACAGGTAATAGGTACTCAGCAACTACTACTATCCATTAGTCCTCTATACGGTGAGTTTTCTCAGCAGACTCCTCGTGGGGCACACTCTTTTTTTTTTCTTTTCATTTCTTCTCTTCTCTTCTCTCTCTCTCTTTGGTTTTGTTTTGTTTTGTTTTGACCGGACTTTTTATTTAGTATTCTGTAGTGCTTAACGTATTCTTAACTGTTCTTGGGATTGGGGGAGGGGAAAGGGGAGGTTCTTATAGATTCCCAAGGAAATGTCAGAAAGGCAAAATTTGGCCTGCTTTATCCATTTGTTTTGGGGGGTTTACTGGGTGACTAGCTCTTTCCTTACATAAGCATCTGATCTCAGGTTTTTCATACTGAGAACCTTGAGATTTCCATTTGAAGACCCTCTGAAATCCTGAGAGCAGCATACCCTGACCTCCCTCTAACAGCCAGCTTGTTTGTATAGGCAGGATGATTCACCTCTCCATTTTATTTTCTATTAATTTTTTTAAAAGACTATTTATTTATTTGACAGATCACAAGTAGGCAGAGAGGCAGGAGAGGAGGAAGCAGGTTCCCTGATGGGCAGAGAGCCCAAAGCAGGGCTCGATTCCAGGACCCCAGGATCATGACCTGAGCTGAAGGCAGAGGCTTTAACCCACTGAGCCACCCAGGCACCCCTCACCTGTCCATTTTAGACGGCTAGATGTTTGAGGAAGGCCTTATAATTGCTTTGCCTCATTTACTGGGAAAAATCAGATATAGGACATGGCCTTTGGGGACACTTTTAGCTTGAAAAATTACAACACTGGTACACAAGTCAAGTCTCAACACATTTAACATTTGCTTATTGAAAGCATTGTCATAAAGTCAAATAAGATTAAACAGGTTTTACTTTTTCTTGCGGGACAAACTCTTCAGAGACCATAGAGATATCTTTAAACGTGCATGCCACCCCAAGCTCCCAGGGTCTGCCTGTGGAAGGTAAGGGGCTGTCATTTTGGCTGCCATGCATATGCTTCCTCTCAGTCTACCTACTACCTAGGGCTCAGGCTGTGGACATCCTGGTGGGGAGGCTTCCCTTCCTGGCTCCCCTCCTGTGAGCAGATTTCCCCTGTGCAGGGTTGGGCTCTCAAACAGCGGGGCTACAGTGACCTGACCTCCTTCCTGCACACTCCACACCCCTTCATGCCCAGACTGTCCGGTAGCCAGATCTACTCCATCTTTCCTGCTGGAATAGACCAGCAAGGCCCATGCTGATTCTTTCCAAAGGTTTCTTCCTCCTTCTGGTCAGCTCCATCCCCACCACTGTAACCTTTTCCTCAAAAGCTCCAGTGGTGTCCTGGTAACTCCCCCCACCCCAGAAGCAGCAGCTGCCACGGGGCCCCTCTTTCGATGGCTGAATTCAGTGTCCTTTGTGGAGGCTCCTTTTTTATCTTCAGAGTAGGGTTATCACCATCACCATCCAGCCATAGAAGATTCCCACCATCTTCCATTTAAAGGTAAATGTTTGGATGGACCGCGAGAGCATTATGCTAAATGGAATAAGAGAAAGACAAATACTGAATTATCTCACTTATGCATGGCATCTAAAAAAGCAGATCTAGAAACAGAGAGTAGAGTGGTTACCGGCAGTGGTCACTGGGCGGCTGAAGGGTGGGGAAATGAGTAGTTGTTGGTCAAAGGTACAAACTTCCAGTCACAAAATGAGTAAGTTATGGAGATGTAAGGTATGGATGGTGACTGCAGTTAACAATACTGTATTACCTACTTATAAGTTGCTAAGAGAGGAGAGTTAAATGTTATCACCACCACAAGAAAATGGTAATTACATGAGTGGTGGATGTGTTAACTAACCTAATTGTGGTAAGCATTTTGCAATGATATACATGCATCAGATCTTCATATTGTACATCTTAAACTTCACAATGTTGTATGTCAGTTCCATCTCAGTAAAGCTGGGGGAAAAAAGATTCTTCATGATCTTAAAAAAAAAAAAAAAGAAACCGCTTCTGTGATGTATGATTCACATACCATCCAGTGGACCCATTGAAAGCATACAGTTTAGTGGCTTTGAGTATATCTACAGAGTTGTACATCCAAAACCACAGTAAACCTTAGGACATTTTCACTATCCCTCCCAAACCCATACTTTTTAGTGTGACCCCTCAATTCTTCCATGTCACCCCCAAATCTTAGGAAATGACTCTTATCTCTTTAGGTTTGTCTATTCTAGACGTTTGATAGAAATAGAATCATTACATACGCGGCCTTTCTTTCACATAATGCATTCATGGTGCATGTGTCTGTACTAATTTCCTTTTTATGGCTGGATAATGTTCTGTAGTCTGAATATACATTTTGTTTATCCATTTATCAGTCGATAGTCATGTAAGTTGTTCCCAATTTTTTTTTTTTAAGATTTTATTTATTTGAGAGAGAGAGAAAGATGGGGTGGGGGTGGGGAAGAGCAGAGGTAGAAGGAGAAGGAGACTCTGTACTGAGCACAGAGCCCAGTGCAGGGCTCAGTCCCAGGACTCTAAGATCATGACCTTGATTTCATGAGCTGAAATCAACTGAGCCCCTCCCCCCCCAGATGCTCCTTCTTTGTTCTTTTTAATACATCAAAGCCCTGCTCTTTGAGACTACCTTTCAGTTCCCAACCATTTTCAGGAGGAGAGGCCTTTTTGTTATTTTTAATCACAACCCCAAATGACTCCTTGGTTTGCTTATGCATATAATCCCTGCTCAGATGTTATATTCTGAATACCTGTAATAAAATTAAAGGTAAAAATTAAAAGTTAAAAAAAAATTTTTTTTACGAGAATATGCCTGAAGAAATGATTCAGACCATACAGTTTCTCTTTTTTTCTGTGTAATTATTTGGGCTTTAATGACTCAGTCAGTTTAGATGGATGTTGGAACTGGCTGAGGACAACATAAAGTTTTCACTTAGGGAGAAAAATATTAACGAAGACCAGAAATATCTTAGAATCGTAGCAGCAGAACACTCCAGGCAAGTGTCTTTTCTTCTTACTGAGAACCCAGTCTGGGTCAGGTGGCACGGGTGACACCCTTATTTAACCCTATCCTGCCGGGAGTGGACTTCACTTAGGCATGTTGTGTACCCATGCCTGGTGGGGAGCCCACTGAGACGCCACCATCAAGGCCCAGGTGGAACTTATAAGTTTCCTGAATTTCTTGGAAGGTATGTAAATAGTGTTGAGCTTTGCTAGTTGTGTGTGCAGTTGAGGTCAGATGGAATAAATGGCCTTCAGGTGTTTAAATCTGCAGTCTCCAGCACCAGGCTGCCAGGCACTGGAACTGTTATGCCTTGAATCTAAGAATCTAATGTGCTCAGGGGATGGGAGCCTCCTGTGGGCTGGTGCTGAGCGGAGGTTCGCCAAGATTTGCGTTACTGGGATTTCCGGTGCTGAATGGGGACATTGTGTGTCCCTCCCTTCGCTGCCTGCCCTGAGGGATTCCTGCTCAGAAATCCCAGTGGCATAGTAAATATGCCCTCCCCTCCGGATGGCTGGATAAATTCACTTCTGGGATTTGATGATCTGTTTAAGGAAGAAAACTGCAAAACAGCATGCTTTAATGTAACAAGAGGGAAGGCAAAAACGTAATATACTTATGTTTATATACCAAACGATGATCACAAAAGGAACATCAAATTTAATTAAATTTTGTCTCTATGGCATATTTGAAAGTTGCTGAGAGAGGAGATCCTAAAAGTACTCATCACGAGGAAAAAAAAATATTACACTCTGTGTGGTGGTCATGTTCACTAGACTTGGGACCACCTAAAAGTAATAAAGTGTTACCTGTCCACGCCATCTCCATTTTGAAAATTTCACCTCTACTAAGGGGTTCCTTGACTCTCCCCACCGAAATTTTTGTGGAAATGTGAAAAAGCTCAGGCTCCAGAATGAGAAGATCGTGGTGGTTTTTGGACGGATGACTGCCCATTTCTGAGCTTGTGTCTTAAGAGGACACCTTCCATCCTCCAGAAGGATGAGGTATGAGAACGGATCAGAGAGCTTGCGCACAAATCCGGTATATAGTAGGTGCTCAATAGGAGTTACTGTTTCTAAAGTAGTTCTCCCCCAAATGATTTTTTTTTTTTTTTTTAATACCCTCACTCAATACCCAAGTTTTAGGAGGAGCAGTTTGCAAGGAAACCTTTCTGGGTCTTTTCCCCACAGGATGGCGCTGCTAGCTCTTTGTGCTCTAGGGAGACCATCTTGGTCTCCGTGGAACACCTTGCACCCCACAAACCTTTGATAGATATTTGCTGATGTTCCCATGTAATAAACCGCAAGAACAGTAGAGAGTCTTTCCGATGAAGTCTGTTCTCCCAAAGGGGTGTGAACATTTCTGGCGTGATTATTGGTTTTCATTTACATCCTAATGTTTGAGGACTTGGAGCCATAAACTGAAGAGCCAGAAGTAGATACTAGTGACTTAAAATACTGTAGGAGTGATGTAAATATCAAAGTAGACAATTTGTTTTTTCCTCCAGTGGCTTTCTTGGCAGAAAATTGAAAAGAAAAAAAATGGCTACATGACTTAAGAAAACATTGTGGTGGCTGGTGATAATAACTTACATTTCTATAATGTGTTCCAGCTTACAGAAGGCCTTCCTATTATTATTTCATTGAATTCTCACAAGTCCCAGAGGTAGGTAAGACAATACTGCGTTATGGCGAAGGAAACGCTGCTTCGACCACTTACCTACCATGTGGCTCATGTGGGTTATTTAAGCGCTGTAAGCTTATCTTCTTAAGTTTTAAAATGGGAGTCCAGTCATTTAGTTTTTGGGTAATAACACCTTCTCTTTAGGATTTCCGTACAGATGCTTATGAGATGGTACATGGACATTGCTGGCCACATAGTAAGTCCTTAGCAAATGGGGCCGGCCTGGGCGTTATTAGGTAGAATAACTCTTACTTCACAGATGAGGAAACTAAAAACGGCCATCACTGTGCCAGAGCTCACACCGTTCGTAACCACAGAACTGGAAAGCAGATCGAATTCTGCTGCCTCCAGCCCGAGTCCCCTTTCTGTAGCACCGTAGCCAAGACGTGTCCATCAGGAGGCACGTTTCGTGCTGCTGCCAGCCAAACTCCCCCTGCCAACGAACATCTTCCTCATTTTTCTCTGGGTGCACTGATCTTTTCACTGTCTCTTCTTGTGTTCACAGAACATCATCAAAAAGGTGATTGGGCAGAAGTTTGTGTACAAGTTTGTGTCTTTCCCGGAGATACTGAAAATGGACCCTCACGCGGTGGAGATCAGCCGGGAGAGCCTTTTGCTGCAGGACAGCGAGTGCAAGGCCCCCTCCGAGGGCCGAGAGGCCCACAGACACGGCTTGTCGGCCCTCAAAAGCGCCAGCCGCAACGAATACATCCACTCAGGCCTGTACTCGTCCTTCACCATTAATTCCCTGCAGAACCCACCAGAATCCTTCAAGGCCATCAAGACAGAGAAGCTGGAGGAGCAGCCGGAAGACAGCCCTCCCGTGGAAGAAGTCAGGACTGTCATCAGGTTTGTGACCAATAAAAGCGACAAGCACGCCAGCAGGCCCGTGGTGCCCCTGCCCTCCACGTCGGAGGCCTTCCTGGCCTCGTCGGCCTCAGCCAAGGTCTCCTCTTTAATGTTGCCAAATGCCGCCAGCATTTCGTCCGCTTCACCCTCCTCGTCTCGGTCCCCGTCCCTGTCCCCCAGCTCGCCCCTCCCTTCTGAACACAGAAGCCTCTTCCTGGAGGCCGCCTGCCATGACTCCGATTCCCTAGAGCCCTTGAACCTGTCATCGGGCTCCAAGACCAGGTCTCCATCTCTTCCCCCAAAGGCCAAAAAACCCAAAGGCTTGGAAATCTCCGCGCCCCCGCTGGTGCTCTCCGGCACTGACATCGGCTCCATCGCCCTCAACAGCCCAGCTCTCCCCTCGGGATCCCTCACCCCAGCCTTCTTCACCGCACAGGTAAGAGCCCGTCCCCGTGCTGGGGCTGCATCAGACTCGGTGACAGAGTGGAAAGGAAGAAAGCAACCAAGGCAGCTTCCTTCGGCCCTTTCAAAGATCATCTTAGGGCCCATAGACCAGAGTCACGGTGGGAGTATAAAGGGCAGTTACTTCATCATCCCCAGACCAAGGTGTCCACAAGAGAAGAGGTTTGGGATATTGGTTACGGTGGGATGCTTCCCTGGTTTCTTGCTTTCAGTGGCTGAAGGTGATCCAATTATGGAACATCACCCGGGCCTTCCAAGCAGATCCAAATATCTTCCTAGGGAAAGTCGAGCAGACTGAGTGACATTTCAGAAGGCATTTGGGCTTTAAGAGATCTTTTTTTGTTTTGTTTTGTTTTTTAAGGGAGAGAAAGGAGGGTGGAGGAGCAGAGAGAGAGAATCTTAACCAGGCTCCACGCCCAGCGCGGAGCCCGACATGGGGCTCGATCTCACAACCCTGAGATCACGACCTGAGCCGAAGTCAAGAGTCGGACACTTAGCCGACTGAGCTGTCCAGGTGCCCCTGAGCTTCATGAAATTTCTATGATGGGGTCCTCTCTGGGGGGGCATCTGATAAGTAGCCGTTTGCTTTCTGTAACTGAGAAGATAGATGTTACGTGACGCTGCCGTTGTGTTCGTCTGGGTGGATCTGCATTGTCCCACATGTTCGTCTGTGTGGATCTGCACTGTCCCACATGCAGTGAGGAAGAATCTTCAGCAAAAGCAGTGCTATTCTGAGAAAACCCATCATTAACTCCTCTAGGAGAAGGCAGCCTTTTCCTTTAAATATCATATGCACATGCTCTTTCTTGTCCGGCTGGCGTTCGCAGGGCAAAGGCAGAGCTGGGGTTGGTAAAGTCTATTTCTGCTTCCTCTGGAAAATTGGACACACTTTGGTGGCAGAGGTGAAGCACATTGGCTTTGGTGTCACAGACCAGATTTGGTTCCTGGCTACACTGCTGGGGAGCCCTGAGACAGTGGGCCCTTGCTCTCTGCTGTTTCCACATCTGTGAAATGTATTATTGGGAGGACTGGATGGGATAATGGCCATGGTCCGAGAGAGCTATAGCTGGCAGGTATCCTTCCGGGACCGTGAGGCCAGTGGGAGCTCCCTCACCTGCCCCTGCTCTCGTTGCCATCACCAACCCTGATGTAGCCGTCAGAAGGGGCAGCAGTGTCACAGGGGCTCACGTTTGCTGGCCACTGTTCCAGACACTTCGCACGCACCACTCCAGTCATTCTTCGTGGCTGGCCCATAAAGTAGATGCTCTTCTGTCCCATTTTTCCAGCTGAGGTAAATGAGGCACTGAGGTAAAGTAGCTCATCCAAGGTCTCACAGCTAGCAGGTGGGAGGAGCAAATTTGAACCTGGTTCTCCTGCTCCAGAATCCATGCTCTTAAATAAAATGTTCTTGGCGTGTCCACTGGGAAAACCTCCAGTTGTCCCTGAGCGTAACCATCTGTGGAGTCTGCCAAACAACTGAGAGCAGCTCTTGGCCACTCTCCTCTCCATGGCTTCTCCCAAACTGATTGTGTCCCAAGGATTTTGTGTCCGCCCCAGCTTGTGAGCTAGTGCTGCTGAGCTGCCACCATGGAGGGGAGGGCTCAGGGCTCAGTTACTGGTCAGAATGAGCATATGTGCTATTGATCAGGCATTTTCTGATCAAACAAAACTGTCCAGGGACTAGGGGCTGCTGAGTGAGTAACTCAGAGAAGTAACTTGAGAAGTTGGCGGGGGGGGGGGGGGGGGGGGGGGGGGGGGGGGGGGGGGAGGCGGTGGTAGGCGTGACCTGAGTATCTCCTCCCCTGGCCTCCTTTGTGTTCACAGCTGTAAGGTTTAGAAAGATCTCAAGCCAGACCAAGGCCAATTCAGATTTCCGTATCTGCTTTCTCTGTGAGCCTGCATCACCATCTCCGAACAGATGGCCAGTCCTGTTGTCTCAGGAAAGCTGCTCAGGCTGGCCCTGGAGTTTTGGATCTGGACACAGTGAATTTAGGGTTGCTCTGCCCAGTGGGACTGAGGAAGGTTATGGTTGGGCCGAGGGGAGGAGCGTACCTTGACGTGAGGCCGGGATAGAATGAGGATGTGAACAAGGGGATACTCGACTCAGGACTGGGAGACAGGAACTTCTAGAACAGCCTGAAACAGGAGAGGGGAAAGCATTGGAAAGCTAGATGCTTTAAGAGAGGACTTGCGCCTTGGGCAGATGAGAGTGAATGGTCCTCAGCCCAGCTGCAAGGGTAGGACCTTGCTTGTGAGCTGGTACCAGGGAGTCTAAGAAAGGGGACCAGGGCTTCCTGAGGAGAGAGAGGGCAAGGGCAGGGGTCTGGTGCCATGACAGGATAGTAGATGTAAGGTGTCTGGCTGAGAGTGCCTTTGGATCAAGCCGAGGGGCCGGGGTGGCTACAAGGTCGTGCTAAGTGGAGTGAGAGGAGTTAAGGGTTGGCTTTGGGAGACGGTGTCATCTCAGGACTTGAATTCCCTCACCTTCTAGCAGTGTCAGCTCTGTACCCAGTGCAGCCAAGGGGGGCCACAGGGAGGGAGAGAGCAGAGAAAGGGCAGGACTCGGGTGGGATATTCATTCACCCAAGTGGTTTCTCGGAGATCGGACAGAACAGTCACACCTGTCTGGGCTTGACAATCCTCCAGCTCTTTAAGGTGGGCCTAGAAATCAATGTAGGATTTGGATTCTCAGAGATTTCGCTCCCCCAGGAGCTGCTTTGAGTGACTCGTCAACTAAGCCTTGAGGGCGCCTGGGTGGCTCAGTGGGTTAAGTCTCTGCCTTCAGCTCAGGTCATGATCTCAGGGTCCTGGGATTGAGCCTCGAATCTGGCTCTCTGCTCAGCAGGGAGCCTGCTCCCCACCCCACCCCACCCCCCGCCTGCCTCTCTGCCTACTTGTGATCTCTCTGAAAATAAAATCTCGACAAAACCCAAAAAACAAAAAACTAAGCCTTGAGCCACGGTTCATCCTCAGGGGACAGTCTGAAGCAAGGTCACCTGCAGCAGCCCGTCTCATCCTAAAGAGTGAGCCCATTTCCCTGCAATCCCTGCAGAGGGCACGAGTGAAAGCCTTCCCTTTACTTCCAGGTCAATTCTGGGGGTTTCCTCTCCTGAAGGAGACTTGGGGCTTTTCTCCCACAGGCAGCAGTGATGTCTCATTCTCACAGTTCATTGGTTTCCCTCCTACCTTAGTATTTTCGACTGCAGAAATTACTTTCCTCGGTGGAGTGTGCTGTGTGCAACGTGACACTGTTTGCATGTAAACATTTTGTTACCGGCGGGACTGTCCTGTCAACTTTTCTTAACAGTTGGCTTTAGAAGAAATGAAAGGTGTGCTCTAATAACTTGATACCCTGAAAATGAAGTTCCCAGGGATATAGTTTATCTCAAGAACTGTTTGTTTATATTTTATCTTATCCTGAGAATAATTCCCAGTTATTTTCAGATAGAAATATGGCAGAAGGAAGGGTAGGATTAAGAGGGTCTTGGTGTGAACTGGGGTCATGTGGTTACTTTTCCCTTCGGGGATCATATTAAACCACCTACCTTGCATAGGCCCAAATTTAGATTTGAAATGTCATCTATGGTGTACATGAAAAAATGTTCGTCGTTCTGCCGCTCACCCAAAACCATAATCTCCATTCCCATCGAAAATACTTGTAGTGCATTTGCTGGGATCTGTACAGTGCAGCTGAGATTACTCTTGATTTTTTAAGGATCCAAGATTACAAATATAGACAGACATGATGATCATTCAGACTCCCGTCAAGCACGGACTACGAGGAACTGAGGGCAGAGAATACAAAAGCCAGCTGTGTACCGAGAAGCGATGTAGTTGGAGCTCAGTCAGAGGTCATATTGGACTGTTGGTAGAAAAGCAAGGATGTTCTCTCTTATGGCATGAGCTATAGATATTGAGATGAGGGAGGAGCCAGGATGCGAAACCCTCATGATTCCTAGCCAGGCACCATGGAAGCCTAAAGAGTGCCAGTTAGAACTTCCAGTTCTCTGTATCTTCTGCACCTTGGTGTCCTCTGTCCCTCTTCCTTCCATTTGCCTCTTCTGTTCATTGTCTCCCTCCTCATCTCTTAGCAATGTAGTTAGTTCAGAATTAGCGGTTGGCGCATTGCTTTTCCCTTCATTCATGCCAAGGCCTCTGTTAATCTCATGTGTGATGTTTAAGATGCTGAACTTGGATATATGCGGGCACTGGGGCATGAACTCACCGTCAGAGTCTGAGCATGCATGCCCCAGGCTGTTTGATTAGCGGCAGCCTTGAATGGCACTAATTGAGTAGAGACAGCTGGCAGAGGACCGCAATGCGAGAACCTCCTTTCATTTACTGGTAGATGTAACAGCTTTGGGCCAAAATCATCAGGTGGGAATTTGGAGTAAAATGGATGTGTTCTCTGAGGAGCTCTGCTCTGGAATAGGCTCTCGTCTTATTGTCTCCTAGGCCATTATCACAAGAGGATGAAAGTTTGTTTTTTCCCTTCATCCCACTCTCTAGAACACTTCTCCAGCTTAGCGTCCAGCTTTCTCTATACTGACCCTATAGGAGAGGTTGTCCTTTTAGAAGCTCTTTGCAGTGAATGATGTTGCTGGTAGAGTTCTGCGTGCTGACATTCCAGCTGAAGTTTCTTCCTACCCTGGGCTCTGAATTCCCAAGATAAAGGAACTGTGGTAGAACCCTCCCACTTTCCACCTTGGAGCCTCTCTCCTCTCTATCTGTTGCCATCATGGTCCCAGTGCCTGCTCTCCAGCTCTGCTCCTACTCCTTTTTCCCCTCCTACCACTGACGACACCTACTTCAGACTCTTAGGGAGTTCGGGTCCCCCTTTCATTAAGATCAGCAGAGTCAGTGCTATGCAGACTTATGTGTGATTGAACTTCTCTTTTAAAGTCTTCAAAATTGATGTTTTTATTGAATTTGGGCAACTCCGGGAGTCTCCAGAAGTAGTTACCTTATTTGGTTGAGGATTTGTTTTTAACTCCAGAATGGCACTGTCATGGATTCTGTTGGCGTCCATGAGAGACTAAGATTTGTGATGTTTGTTGGTACAACAAAATGTTAAATGGACACCCTGATTTCCTCTCCTTTATTTTCTAAAGCCTGAAAGACTTACCGAAGTCTTGGTACCTCAAATTATCAAATCAAATAATCTGCAAATAGTTCTTGTTGGGAGATAACTGGTAAACACCTACCATTTGCTAGTGATTGGGGTGTACAGAGGCGAGCAAGACAGACAGTTCCTGCTCTCCTGAGCTTATAGCTTGCTGTCAAATAGGTGAAGAATATGGGGCAATAGAACTTAGGGTGATGTGAAATGACAGATGTCTCTGAAAACTGGCTGAGGAACTTTTAGACTTGTTTTGATAGGAAATTACCAGCTTGCTGGGGTTTTAACTCGAGAGATACAATAATTCCTTTTAGAGTCTTTCAGCAAATATTTACATTATTTGCAGATCACTGAAAGGATACCAGAAGTATATACAGTGCCTATTTTTAAGACCTTCTAACCTAGCCAAGACAAGGCATACAGATAGACAACAGCACGTGGCAAGAGTCAGATACACAGTGCAGAAAAGCACCATTAGGAACAGAAGAGGGAAAGATCGTTTAGTTCAATTCAGCATATAGGAATTGAGCACCTGTCGTGTGTAGCTGTTGTGCTTGGAGCTGGGGATACGAACGTCAGTTAGATAGTTCCTGACTGTAAATAGCTCATAACTTGCCTTAAATGGTTTAATATAATGTCCCAAATCAGTACAAAAGAAATACTAAGGAAGAAAGTATTAATGCTGCTGAGGTTGGGGAAGAATATTGACAGAGTTTCATGGGAGACATGTTCACACTTGGGCAGGGTGTTGAAGGATCGGTAGCAGTCATCTGGCACGTAAGGTGAGGAGGATATTGTAGGCAGAGGAGCAGCAAGCCATAAAGATGTGAACTAGCTTACTATGTAGGGGCAGTACAGTAGTTTAATAAGGCATGGAGGGATAAATTCCAAAGGTGAAGGACGCAGTGGGAAATGGGGCATGAGTGACATAGAGTTGTGTTTTATAAGTCATCCTGATGATGTAGATTAGGGTGGGGGTGAGGCTGGACCCAGTTAGGATACTATGATAATATTCCAGATGAAAGACAAGGAGGATCTAGATCTAAGGCTGTGACCCTGGGATGGGGCCACAGGAGACAGATCTGAGAGAGACATAAGGAATTGTCCATAGTATTTGGTGACTAATCAGGTGTGAAGGTTGTAGGGGAGAGCCAGGAATTGACTATGAGGAGCATGGGAGGAAGAATCAGCTCATGGTGAAAGGTTGGTTACAAGTTCATTTTGGGCTGAGAAATCTATAGGACATAAAGGAGCAAACATCCAGCTACATACATACAGCTGGAGCTGAGGAGTTTGGGCCTGGAGATAAGTTAGGGAGTCACCAACATGTAAGGGGTGCTTAAAATCATGGAAATGGATGAGATCACCCATGGAACGTGTCTAGTGCGGGGAAATGTGGGTTACGTAGTCAGGGAAGTTTTGTAACGAGTGCTGAAGAACTGGTGGGTTGGAATTCTTTAGTGTTCAGGACACATCAAGCCATGTAGGAAGGTTCATCTAGAGAAATTAAGAAGCCTATGAAACTAGGTTATAGGGGAACCTAGAATTGTGGCTAAGGAATTTTTTCCCCCTGAAACTGGAAGAATTTCAAATAGCATCTTAGGGTGACTGATTTGGTGGCAGTGCTCAGAATAGATAGAAAGAGGGACCAGAGGTACAGCAGCTGGTTTAGGAGGCATTTACTGAATGCCATCTCTAAGCTTATAGGACCTTGAACGCAGCAGGAAAGGAAATGGGGGGCAAAAATCAGAGTCA
Source organism: Mustela erminea (assembly GCF_009829155.1). Lineage (NCBI taxonomy): Eukaryota > Metazoa > Chordata > Mammalia > Carnivora > Mustelidae > Mustela > Mustela erminea. Next base: position 24,330,649 of record NC_045619.1, on the reverse strand, counting down.
GTTCAAAGAAGGATCCACAGGTCGTCCCCAGATGTTGTAGCAAGTGGGAGGTCATTTTGCATCTCAGTGACGAGATGCTGGATTGTAGACAGGGCTGTAAGTCCATGGATCATGTCTTGTTTTATCATTGTATCTCTGGCACCTGATACATTATCATGCACTCTGTATTTTTAAGTGGATAAATGGCTGGTATTGTTGATAGAAATGGAGGAGTCCTAAGAAACACTAGACTTGGAAAGAATGTGAGGTGTTCAGTTTGAACATGGGCATTCCAGTGGACATGTCCAACAGGTCATAACAGGTATGTCCAACAGTCACATACCTAGAGCTACAGATCGCTTCAACTCATCAAGTATTTAGAAAACGGGTACTATAGGAGGAATAAAGATAAGCATGCTACCTTAAAGGCTACAGAAAAAAGTATAAAAAGAATATGCAAATTACCATAATATGACACAGAAATTGTTAAGGGAAAAAGGGGTTATAAAGTGTTACAAAGATTCAGGAAAAAGAGAACTGTCACTTGATGGAGGGAAAAGCAGAAAAGTCTCCTTTGAGGAGGTGGAGTGTTCACGGTCAGAGGGAGGCAGGGGTAGGAAAGAGGAAGAGGTCTGAGGACGTGGTCCAGGCAGAGGGCCATGAACCAGGGCATAAAGATGGGGGATGTCTGGGCAATGCCAGCTCACCAGGTTTAACTTGAATGTGCAGGCTTTGTAGGAGACTGTATTATGTGGAAGAAGAACTGAGTTGAGGATGAAAACAAGATCCTGGTTAGATGGTCTTTCCCCTTGAACATCAATGACCTTTGCCTCAGATCCTAGGGCTTCTCTTTCCCTGCAGCTGGTGGGATCAGGAACTCCCTGTTTGCCATTCAAAAGAGCCCATTTGCTAAAGTATTTTTTGGTGAAGGAAGAGGAAGCATGCATTTTGCTCTGGCTTCTTTCTTTAGTGTCTAGCCCTTAGGCCCAGCCCACCTTGATTCCAGGAGCTTGTGGAAAGAGGCTCCAAAAACTCACACTGTATTGGAGATTACCCAAGGTGAGCATTAATAGGAACATTCCTTAAAAGAGCAACCAAATAATTTTTTCTTTACAGCCACAGGATCTTCAGGGAGAAGAGGGGTCGGGGTGGGGAGAAAAGTGAATGAAGTCATTTCACAATAGTTATTTGCATATGTTATAAAAGATACTCCAAAAGATTAAACATGGGAAACAGAAGACTACTATATTCTGAGTACGTCCTGTATCCCTTTGAAACAGATGTGCAAACATCTCACATCCAGACCTGGGTACACATTTTAGACTAAAATAAAACTTCATGTATTGCTCAAAGGATTAAAATGGAGTGGATGTGTTTTTATGGCCATGAATAAGAGAAAGGTAGGTTTTGTAGTCTAGAAGACTTACTGTCTCTTAAGAGCTTTGGGACCTTCATTGGTAGGTAAACTGGAGGTCCTGAACACACTGTTTTTTTTTTTTTAATGTTAACGTGGCATAATGTGGCTGGATTTTCATTCCAGAGTAACAAGCAAATGTTAGTTCTCAGATGACATGAGTTTCTGGACTTCAGCCTAATATGACTGAGAGGAGCCTTGAAGGTACTGGCTGACTTGGCTGGTTTCAGAACCCTGAGTACTTTTATACATACATTGAGAACTTCTCCCATGAACAGATGAAATTCATTGAATAAGTATGTTGGGTACACTTGTGATCAACACTTCTGAGTATTTGTTATGTGCCAAGCACATATTAAGAGCTTTACGTACACCATCTTATTTCATTTTCCTAGCAGTCGTTAAGGTAGGCATTTTTTCCTCCCCATTTTATAGATTTGGAAACCAAGGCATAGAGCGGTTACCTAGGTGGTAAATAGTAGTTCTGAGGTCGGAACCCTGGCAGAGCCCATGCTGAAGCGTTGTCTTAATCACCAGACCAGATGGCCCGGCATATGTGTAAAACTGCCTTGGATTAGAAGTGGGAAGCTTATCTAAAACATGTATTTATTCTAGTAACCTCATAGGTTATTCCATGTGTAGGAAATGCTGTGGAACCGAAGACTTAACATGGTATAAATTAGTTTGCCTTCCAGCAGCGTCACAGTTTGAGAACCTTTGGATGTTTGTTTCTGCGGAACAGAACAGACCTTTCGACTTAGGTTTATGCCAGATATTCTCGATAATTAACGAAGCTGCTGGGGCCAATTCTAGGAAAAAATAACACTTTAGCATCCAGAGTGATGTAATCGGCAATGCTGGCGCCTTTGCTGTGGTGCTTCTTACACAGAGCACCTTATTGACATCACAAAACCACTGAGGGGCTCCTTCTAGTCAGCAAAGGTGCAAAACCACCAAGGGCCAGGGAGTTTGCCTCAGCTGAGAATAAAAGCCATGCAGACATACCAGCTGGGGCGAGTTGTTTCTTCTGTCCTCCAGCTCGCTTGCAGGCCAGGACTCCTGCTGTGTGTGTGCAAGCAAATGCAGTCCTTGGCACTCTCCTGGGAAACCCAGAGTTTCGGCTTTACACCCAATCTAACAAGAAAGAATTTTTTTCCTCGTCCAAACCATTGCCAGGGAGATGAATTCTCATCAGCCTCATATCCGGAGTGGAATCTTTGGAAAACCCAGTTCAGAATTTTTGCAGAAGCTGCTACAGGGTATTTTAACAACAGGTACTAAAATCTTAAAGGGCCATTGATGCCCATGAAAGTGAAGCTCGAGAGGCCCTTTAAAATGTGTGTAATGGATGTCCACTGTAGGAAAATAAGAAAAAATATATATATTTTTTAAAAAGGCCCCTTCATGGAATCCCATTTTGTATACTAAATCACCTTTAATGTGGGAAGGGAAATAAATTGAAGGAACCGTCTGGATGAATACTGCTATAAACTTGAGTTTTACAGTGTTCAGTGTTTAGGGAAGATAACTTGTCCATATTTTTCTCCTTTATAAAATTGCTAATACCATCAGAGCTGAACAAGATTAAACTGCGCAGCCTTGCAGAAATTACATAGTTGTCAGATTTTCCTAAGATGGGAAGGCTTGTTTCTGGGTTCGTGGCTAGTGTACCTAGCCGCACTGCTGATTATGGCCAGATAATCAAAATCTGTGTTTTCTTTCGCAGACACCAAATGGATTGCTTCTGACCCCGAGTCCACTGCTATCCAGCATACATTTCTGGAGCAGCCTTAGTCCAGTTGCTCCACTGAGTCCCGCCCGGTTGCAAGGGCCAAACACGCTTTTCCAGGTGAGCATTTAGAAATGAATGTTTAAACATCCAGCTTCTGAAGGGTGTGTTTCCCAATAAATACTGTAAAGGTAACAGTTCTAGCCTACCTTTGGATAAAATGTTAAGTTTCCACGGGGAGTTAATGGTGCTGTCAAACCCAGCCTTCAGAGGCAGAGATTTTCATCGAGGCAGAAATGGCGTGTTCATGTCAGATATCGCAAATGGAACCATTAATTCTGAAAGGGTGTGGATATCTTCACTGACTATGAAAACTGGAAATTTATCAAGGAAAAGGGACAACTTTAAAAAATGAAGCAATATACTGACACCACTTGAATTGAGAAACAAAAACAGTGAAGGATGTCTCTATACTGTAATAGAAGAGTTATCTGTACGATTCTATGAATCATAATCAAGTTCTCCTTGTTCCATAACAAGAAAGGAGCACCCAGGGCATTTGGTTAAAAACAAAGTCTTAGCTGCTTTATCTTGCACAACTCCTGTTACTGGGTAGGCGCATTTATTATTCATTCCCACACTAGAATCTTGCAGTAGCATTACTTGCGATTGTGTGGTAATCAGTATTTCTCCCTTGAGACTCAAAGACTGTTCCTCACAGATAAAGATGTTACTAAGATAACAGAAAGGGTCCTAGGGACAGGAGTGAAGCGAAACTGGGGTAAGTGAAAACCCCCTCTAATTCTAGCCTGTTTCATCCACCCTGAATCCCATGCTTGCCTGCCTGCGCCCCACCCCCCACGTTTGGCTCACCGGAGCTAGATGTAGTTCTTTTGTTCCTGTTGCATCTAGCACCACTTTGTATTACAATGGCCTAGTCACCTGGCAATCTCCCCCGCTAGACTGTGGGCCCTCAAAGGCCAGAACTGCATCTTGTTTCTTGTTTACCGCGGCACCCCCCCTCCCCCGCCCCTGTCTGGCCACATTGCTTGGTACACAAATGATGCTTAGTAATTATCACTGACTAAATTAGTGGATACCTAAGAATTCACCAAGGAATTGGGCACGTGGCTGGCTCAGTTGGTAGAGAACGTGACTCTTGATCATAGGGTTGTGAGTTTGAATCCCACGTTTGGTGTAGAGATTACTTTGAAAAAAAAAAAAAAAACCAAAAACCAAAAACCAAAAAAACCAAAAAACAAAAAAGAGAAAGTTAAGAAATATTTAAGAACCTGAGTGTTAAAAAGATCAGATCTCTGTGCATTTTTGAGCACAGGTCATTTTACTTATCAAGGTTAGTACTGATCCCCTCTGTGCCAGGAGCTATACATGCTGGGATTTAGGTGGAGAAGGTGGAGCTAAAGAGGTTTTGATTGCTATCTTGCTTCTCTGGTTTCCTAGTAAGGTTGAGGTAGGGTTGTCAGGATGTGACTGTATATCCCTAGGTAATCAGGTTTCTCTTTTGGCCCATCTTCTCATCACAAGAAAACTGAGCTATGGTCATACACAGCCAACATGTTGATTCTTAGCCCTTTTAACTCCAGCAGAGAAACAAGAACTAGAAGCAGTGAGCAAATGTAGTACTAGGAAAAGTTTTAGGTTAGTAAACTTTTGGTGGAGAACTGAAAGACCTTATTTCCTCAAAGTATTCAGAATGGAGCAGCAGTATTCTAGTATTAGAGCTCCTAAGGAGAGCCAAAGGAAGGAGTTGTTTGGTGCCATGTGTATGGTAAGCTCCAAGGGTACATGGACTGCAGTCTTACTTTAGTCCTACAATCCATGAAAGCCTCCGTAGGGTTCACTAGATATTTGTGAATAATGAATGGAATCTCACTTCCATCCTTACTGAGAATTCTGCCACCTGATTGGTACAGGGCTTGGTGATCTCCCAAGGAAGCCGGGAGAACTTTTGTTTGGGAGTTCTTTGGGATCCTTTGCCCTGGATACTAAACCTTTCCTAGCCCATCATCACTCCTCACAGTAACAGTGGTTCATATCCATAGGGTTTCTACACATTAGCAGGGTATTTGGAGCTCCGGGACAGTGTGCTAAAAAGATTTTGTTGGGCCCCAACCTCAGAGTTTCTAATTTAGAAGGTGTGGGACAGGGCCTGATTATAACATTGTTTCAAGACCCTAGTGCTGCTGCTCTAGGAATTCACTTTGAGAACCACAGGAGACCAATGGTTCCTAATTTATAACCAGAATTCTGCAGAAGAAATTGCTGCATTGAAAGGCCATCTATTCAGAATTTTAATTTCACAAAATGTACCTGTCCTACCAGAGCCATTCAAAAACAACCAAAAAAGAAAAAAAAAAAAAAACCCACAAAAAACAAAAACACACAAATGGGAGGTAGGAATGGGGAAAACAATCATGTTTAGAGGATTGTTGGCAGGGCCTTGTGCTCTCTTTCTGTGATTGGGGTCCATAAAACTAAGGAAAAACAACTTTGTACCTTTTAAAATATTACTCTTCCCATGATAAAAGCAGATGTGAAAAAGTTGAAAATAGCAGTTTTGAAAATAGTAAATAAAACATGGTAAGAGGAATATTCAAAATTCAGATTATCAGCAGTGCCCCTTTTGAACTATTTTTCTTTAAAAATAAACCTTCCGGGGACGCCTGGGTGGCTCAGTTGGTTAAGCAGCTGCCTTCGGCTCAGGTCATGATCCCAGCGTCCTGGGATCGAGTCCCACATCAGGCTCCTTGCTCAGCAGGGAGCCTGCTTCTCCCTCTGCCTCTGCCTACCAGTCTGTCTGCCTGTGCTCGCTCTCTCCCCCTCTCTCTCTCTGATAAATAAATAAAATCTTTAAAAAAAAAAAATAAAAAAATAAAAAAAAATAAACCTTCCGTGGGGCACCTGGGTGGCTCAGTGGGTTAAAGCCTCTGCCTTCGGCTTGGGTCATGATCTCGGGGTCCTGGGATCGGGCCCCGCGTCGGGCTCTCTGCTCAGCGGGGAGCCTGCTTCCCTGCTCTCTCTGCCTGCCTCTCTGCCTATTTGTGAACTCTGTCTCTCTAACAAATTAAAAACAAACAAACAAACAAACCAACCTTCTGTTTATACTAGACATGGAGGAAGGCTACAGTAAGTTTTAAATTATGCTGGCAAATTTCCTATTGTGAGGCTTGGAAAGTAGATCAGAATCTTTATTCAGGGTAAGAGTTGACAGAGCTGAGGAGATTTTACACAGAAGATCCACTGATGTAATTATTGTGGCAACTTACAGCAGCTATTGAAGAATTTAAGGGAAGGTGAGAGAAGATATTAGTGCCTTTCTGGAAGATGCATATTTAAAAATAAAACAAGATTTGTCTGAATAGTTTGGCATTTTGAGCTTATTTACAGGGTGTCTGTTCCACTTCTGAAACAGATTTTCATCAAATCTGGCATAGGTACAGATAATATCTTGAAAACAAGAAAGGATTAAGGTTTTTTAAAAAATGTTTTTATTTATTTGCTTGACAGAGAGCCAGAGAGCATAAGTGGGGTGAATGGCAGAGGGAGAGGGATAGCAGGCTCCCCACTGAACAGGGAGCTCACTGTGGGGCTCAATCCCAGGACCCTGGGATCATGACCTGAGCTGAAGGCAGATACCCAACCAAGCCACCCAGGCACCCCCAGAATTAAGTTTTCAATTGAGAATGTTTTCTGAACATTTTAATTCAACAGATCTAACCCAGAAAATATCTGCAATGCATTGTTATTAGGGATTGTAGGGGAATATATATATATATAGATCATAAATATGTATATTTATGATCTATATGTATTATAATAGATATATAAACAAAATGTTATAGGAACCCCAGCAGGGAGTAACTTTCTAGCTGGGGACTAGAAGGCGGCTCCATGGAAGAACTGGCACCTAAGCTGGGAAAAAAGGATAGGATTTTGGCAGAGAGAAAACACCTTCTAGATAATCTACATGATCTGGATATGCAAGAACATGGTCCAGGAAGGGACTGGGTGGCTGTGGGCCTTGAATGGTATGCTCAGGATTTTCCACCTTAGTCTCTTGATAACAAAGGAAGGTTTTCTAAGCTGGAGATAAAAGAACAGATCTTACTATACTACTTTTTAAAAAAATTTATTTGAGGGAGAAGCAGACTCCCAGCTGAGCAGAGAGTCTGACATGGGACTCGATCCCAGGACTCTGGGATCTGAACAAAAAGCACCTACTTAACAGAGCCACCCAGGCACCCCTAAAATCTCTATCTGAGAAAGATATTGCTGATACAAGCATGAAGGAAGGACTGAAGAAAAAGCAAAAAGTGTAAGGTACAGGAAGGTATGAGGAATATTTATACTACTGCAAATAGTATATGAGGGAAAAATCATCTTTTAGAACAGTAGAAATACAAATATATTTAGAAGACATTCCAGAGGTAAAATTAAAAGACTTTTAGTTGGGTTTGAGGAGTAGGAGGCAAAGTGAAAATTAGGATGAGGCAAAGATTACTTACATGATTAAAATACTGGAAATGCCAGAAGTAAGCAGTTAACATTTATTGAGGGCTACGGTATGTTAAATGTTGTTCAAAGCACCTTTCATGGCTTCTGATTTAATACAGTTGTCCCCTGAACAATGTGGGGATTGGGATGCTGACCCCCTCCTCACAGTTGAAAATCCATGTATAACTTTTAACTTTTCAATTAACTAACAGTTGACTGTAACACACATTTTCCATCTTATATGTATTATTATGCTGTATTCTTATAATAAAGTAAGCTAGGGAAAAGAAAATCGTAAGGAAAATATATTTATAGTACTATACTGTGTTTACTGAAAAAAAAAAAAAAATCTGTAAACCTGTGTTGCTCAGAGTCAACTGTACTCCCAACAGTTCTTTCTGAAAAGAAAAGGAAACAAAAAAGCCCAGAGTTGTTGCTCAGTTGACCCAAGACCTCACATTAATAAGTGGCAGAGCCCTGACTGAAGTTTTTAGGGTCATGGTCATATCGCCGCTCTTACCAGCTTAAGAGTGAATGCAGAATAGCAGGTTTTTGGTGACACACATTGATGGGGATGTCTAACTGACAGCCAGGAAAGGATTGTTGAGGCCAGCAAAGGAGAAAGGAAGGCTGAGAACAAAAGTTTGGGATAAATGTTGCAACTTAAGCTAGTGGAGGTAGGGAGTCAATAAAGATGAAAGAGGCCAGAAGAGACAGGCAAGAGAAACTACAACTGAGTGTACAGAAATAAAGAGCAGAGGGCAGAAATCAGTAACATACTTTTTTAAAACAAGAAGATTAACAAAACGAAAAGCTGCTTCTTTTGAAAACACCAATAAGATGGACAAAAAACAAAATGAGAAAAGACTGCAAATAAGCTAAGAGAATGAATATTCAAAACCTGCTCTTCATCCTGTGTTCACTCTTAAGTCAATGGGAATAGTAGTTAAGAGCTGGGATCTTAATAGAGTATGAACTATATATGCAACTAGATTTGATAATCCAATTGAAATGGATAAAATTCTACAAACAACTAAAATTCCAAAGTGTCAGAAAAGAAACAAAAACCTTGAATATGCCAATGACCATTAAACTTAGAGTATTTAAAGAGCACACTCACACCAAGCCCTGCCAAAAACAAGTTGGCCAGTTTGGTACAAAAAGCACAGGATCTTTTAAGTTTAAAATTTGGCTTTACTGCTTATTAGTCTTTAACCAATCAGAACTTATCTGAGCTGTGTTTTCTCTTCTGTCAAATGGGGATAACCAAACTTACTTTACAAGCTCCAAGATACCAACTGAAATGACAATCACTGATAAACTGTAAGGTATGAGACATAACAGTTATTGAAATAGTTTGAAAATTGAAATATATTCTGTATTTATTGTACTTCTAACTTGTGCCAGGCTCTGCAGTTTTATAGTGTTGACATTTAATATTAACTTCTCTAGACTAAACAAAAATAAAGCTGGAAGATACCCCTGGAGATCATTTTGGCACATATCATTCTGGACAGTGAAAATCTAGCTGTGAACAGTTATGTATTAAAAAGAGGCCTTGGGGCGCCTGGGTGGCTCAGTGGGTTAAGCCGCTGCCTTCGGCTCAGGTCATGATCTCAGGGTCCTGGGATCGAGTCCCGCATCGGGTTCTCTGCTCCGCGGGGAGCCTGCTTCCTCCTCTCTCTCTCTCTCTGCCTGCCTCTCTGCCTACTTGTGATCTCTCTGTGTCAAATGAATAAATAAAATCTTTAAAAAAAAAAAAAAAAAAAGAGGCCTTTAGGGTGCCTGGGTGGCTCAGTGGGCTAAAGCCTCTGCCTTCGGCTCAGGTCATGATTCCAGGGTCCTGGGATCAAGGCCCACATCAGGCTCTCTGCTCAGCAGGGAGCCTGCTTCCCTTCCTCTCTCTCTACCTGCCTCTCTGCCTACTTGTGATCCCTGTCAAATAAATAAATAAATAAATCTAAAAAAAAAAAAAAAAAAAGAGGCCTTTAATTATTCTTCTTCAATGGGGGTACAGTGGTGGTATTTCCTTTAGAATGGAAGGTTACCAAAGCATATACTTTTATCCCATTTATCATCTTAGTTACCAACAATACAGAAATTAACTTTATTCTTTGTTTTGTCACTTAAGGGTGATCTATTAAGTTTGGTATTATTTATCATTGTAATTAAAAAAATACTTTCTCAGCTTCAATATATACTCTTGCTTTCTAAACATTTTAAGCTAAAACATTCTGCATTTTTAACAGTTACTGAGAAGCATCATTATAGTACTCTGGAAAAACAATGGCCATTTTCAAAATAGAGTTATTAGAAGTTTTACATGTGAATCAGCAGTCAGTTGTCTGTGGTTTTCAAAATTACTTTAAAGCAAAAAAACAAAACAAAAACAAAAAAACCCAAAATTACTTTAAAGCAAATCAGCATTCTAAGTAGCTTGGAACCTTTTAAAAGGAGTATTAGAAAATGCTTTAGCACCATATGTACATTTTTTTTTCTAGTGGCCTAGGCATATAAAATAGGGACATTTTCTGGGCCCTATCTCCTGTTTGTTATATGTAATCTTGATCCCATTCTGTACAATAATTTGCAACCCCTCCATCCCAGGGGTGATCCACTATGGTCTGTCTAGGAATGTAAAGAATTCAAGTTTGTCCCAATGGATCTGTAATAACTACTTTAAAAATCTTCTGTTCCCTACAGTTTCCAACACTGCTTAATGGCCACATGCCAGTGCCAATCCCCAGTCTGGATAGAGCTGCTTCTCCAGTACTGCTTTCTTCGAATTCTCAGAAATCCTGATGACATCTGGCCACAGTTAAAGACTTATTAACTGATGAAACAAATTTGTCCTCATGGGCTAGTTTACCTGTGTCATGAGAAGGACATTGTGAAACCGGCTGTTAATTTGGTTTGCACTTTTCATAACATGGATGGTCTAGATTTATGTTAGCATTTTTAAAACTTTTTTTTTTTTATATTCAAGTATATATGAAGATCTGTTTGGCATTAAGTGATTTTTATGTTTTTGTTTTTATATCCTCTTAGCTCTTAAGTGTTGAACACTGTTGACAGTGAAGAACTTTTCTTAATTGTTTTCAGTGTAACTAATAAGGATGTGAAGCTTTCTTTCTAATTTCCGCATATGCTGTACTATGCTTATAGACACTATAACCAGCTGTGCCTTCCTTTGCATTTAGTTTTATGTAAATGATTTATATATTTTTTAGTATTAAGAAAAAATGTTTGAAAGACAAAAATTAGTATCAAACAGCTCTCTAGTAGAATCATTTTTCACAAGTAGGCAAAATGAAAGCATATTCATATTTTTCTTTTTCGCTTTCAATTGTATAAGAATTGCCTTAGAACCTCTTTTGAACTGAAGTTCAGTAAATGTCCAATTTCATGTTTTTATAAAAGAAACTAAGCCATATTTAGAAAATAAACATTCATAAAAGAAAATGTTTTAAAGTGCATTTTTTTAAAAAATGAACTTTGAAAGGTTAGCCACCTAGCTGTTTACCATCTTTTAAGCTCCTCCCAAACAAAATCCTGAGATGGAAATCTACATCAAATTCATTCTAGCCATGCCCCTGGGGTATCTCCTATGTAAGCATATTCTTATTTCAAAAAATTAGCTGTGGTTCTCCCAGTTTTACATAGAGAATCACACCCCTGATACATTTTCTGTATCATTATCAGTTAGGGTTTCTCTAAACCCCTGGAACTATAATTAATGTTTAAACATCCCATGCTTAGGAAAAGGCTTACAAACTGGTTGATGAACCTAACAATTCTATAATATCAGATGTCTTCAGGTGTATAAAGCATAGCCTTGTTTGTGGAGATGGAGAGGTAGGATACACTGTTTTATGTATCACTAAGTTTATGGTGAGAATGAAGGAAATTGAATAGAAGAAATATGTAACTCTTTAGGAACCTCATTGTGGAACTGAACTACTAACAATCTGGAGCACTCACCAGTAAATTCTTTTGTGTAGTGTAGAGCAGTGAGAACTGAAACATCAGCAGATGCCACTCTTAAGGCATTGTTTTGTACATGAAGTAGGAAAACTCTAATGTGAAAAGAACTGGAAAGTGCCCAGTGCTTTCAAGATCATCATCCTTAACTGTAAGTAACAAACCAGTTTGAAATGTGGCTGAATAACAGATTCCACAGTAGGTATTAAATGGCAAGATTATGAAAAATGTGTAAAAAATAAAGCTTGTAAAAACAAATATTCCTTGAATTTTCAAAGAATCTGAAACTGTTGTAATGCTTTAAAACTTGAGATTTTCCACTGGAATTAAGTGTCTCTGTGTATGGGGATGTGCAAATCTCTAATACACACTTTTAGATATAAAGTTAATTCCCAAATCCACAGATACTAGTGTCACATCCTCATAAGCTGAGGATAATTCTGTACTAAAATAAAAGAGCTGGTCCAGGGAACTGATATTTACCAAACATGAAATGTTAAATATAGAGAGGGGAGTCTTTGAGAATGCTTCTTACCATGGTTTCCAGATAAGGCAATTACACAGGAGCAACAGGGAGTTGCCTAAGGTCACACAGCTCAGTCAAGGTAGAACAATGATTGGTGCTCATTCCAGTTCTGTTTCCTATGCCTAACTGTAAGTAACTACTAGCCCAAATATTTATGTTAGGTAGAAAAAACAAAGGTAGTATATTTTTAAAAATTTGTCAGATAAAAGAATGTACTCCAAATGTTAAGATTCTCAAAGAGAAACCAAAGGAAGTTAATCAATGTACAAAAATCACAACCGAAAATATTTTTAAATGTACATGCTGACTGGAAATACTCAAAAGATTATAAATCTGATTCTTGTATTTCCTTGTTTGAAATACTATGATTAACATACATTCTAGCTCCATTTATTAGAAAAAGAAAAATGCCATGATTTTTATGGATCAAAAAACTATGACACAAATGTAGAACTGGAGGTATTGAAGTCTAACTCTTACAGCGCTGCCTCATTCTGTGTGTGTGTATAACAGGTTTCAAAGGACATATTAACTTTTTCCTTTTTATATGTCTACTTCATCAGTGTTAAACTGAGATGGCTAAGGTTTTATAGAACTATAACCTAAACATTCTCTTTGTACACATCTTTTCTATGACTGCATATCTTCTTCATTCACTTTCATATATGTATCAATTTTACTATTATATTATTTTTGTTCAATAAATACTTTGTGATAAAAGGTGTGAGGAGACAAGTGGGTTGGTTTACTTCCATTTACTTGGGATAATCCAAATTTTACTTTTCTATATGGGTACAAGTTGGAAAATAAGTCATCTAACCTTAAATATGATACATCAAAACATGTTATTATATATATATGTACATTTTAAAGAGATATTTAAGGAAACAAACAGAATTACTGAGGTTGACTTAGGGAAGGGGGTGGGGGGAAAACTGGTTTGAAAAGTGGTCCTCTGATCTTTGAAGTCTTAAGGTCTACCAATCATTTTATATTGAAATAGGCGTCGGTAAGGAGGAAGAAAAGAAACAAAATATCATTTATTCTTTTAGCTGCAACTAATATCATACTCAGTGGTGAAAGATTGAAAGTGTTTTCCCTAACATAAAGAGCATATTGCCAATTCTACTTTAACATGGGACTGGGAGTCCTAACCAAAGTAATCAGTCAAAAAAAATTAAAGAAATTCAAATTATAAAGGAAGTAAAGCTATCTCTATTCATAGATGGCATGGTCTTACATGCAGAAAACCTTAAAGAATCCACAAAAAAGTTAATAAAGTCAGCAAAATTGTAAGATACAAAATCAGCACAAAAATCATTTCAATTTCTACATATTAGCAAATGAAAAACTCAAAAAATAATAATTCCACCTAGAATAACATCAAAAGGAATAAAATAAGAATGAATTTAATCAAGGAGGCATAAGACTTATACACTGAAAAACTATAAAACATTGCTTAAAAAAGTTCAAGCTATCCTGCATTCATGGACTGGAAATCCCAATAGTAGCAAAGGATCTACAGATTCAATGCAATTCCTATCACAATCCTAATGGCATGTTTCCTAAGAAATAAGACAACCCCATCGTAAAATTTAAATGCAATTTCAAGGGACCCTGAATAGCCAAAACAATCCTGAAAAAGAACAAAGTTGGAAGACTCACTTCTTGATTTCAACACTTAGAAAGCTACAAGTAAGTAATCAAAACATTGTGGTAGTGGCAGAATGACAGAGTTGTAGACCAATAAAATAGAATCGAGAGCCCCAAAATTAACTCTTACATGTATGGCCAACTGATTTGCAACAAGGGTGCCAAGACCATTTAAGGGGAAAAGGGCAGTCTTTTTAACAAATAGTGCTGGGAAAACTAGACATTCACATGCAGAGGAATGAAATTAGATCCTTACTTTACACCATATACAAAAATTAACTCAAGACTGATCAAAGCCCTAACTGTAAGCATTAAAACTATAAAACTCTTAGAACAGCAGAAAATATTCATGATCTTAAATTTGGCACTAGTTTCTTAAATATGCCACCAAGACCAGAAGTTAAAGAAAAAAAAATGATGTTGGATGTCATTAAAATGAGCAACTTTATGTATTAAAAGGACACCATCAAGAAAGTAAAAGACAAGTCACAGAATAGAAAAAGTAACTGCAAGTCATATACCTCATATGCATCTAATATCTAGAATATATGAAGAGGAGAACCTTGGTGGCTCAGTCGGTTAAGCATCTGACTCTTGATTTCAGCTAAGGTCATGTCACGGTCATAAGATTGAGCCTCTCATGGGGATCTGTGCTCAGCAGGTTTGGGATTCTCTCCCTCTCCCTTTGCCCTTCCCCCACCCCATTCCTGCATGCCTTTCTAAAATGAATCTTAAAGAAAAAGTAGAATATGTAAAGAACTACAGTTTAAACTCAGCAAGAACAGTTCAAAAATGGGGAAAGGACTTGAATAGACACTTCTCCAAACTAGACGTACAAATGGCCAATAAGCATATTAAAAGATATTCAATAAACTACTCACTAGGGAAATGCAAATCAAAACCACAAAGAGATACCATGTCATATGTATTATAATGGATATAATTTTTTTAAAAAAGGAAAATAAGTGTTGGCAAGGATGAGAAATTAGAACTCTCATACTTTACTACTGGGAATGTAAAATGGTGCAGTTACCATGGATCATCTTTTGACGGTTCCTCAAAAAGGTAAACATAGAATTACTAAATGACTCAACAATTCAACTCCTCAAAGAATTGAAAACAAGGACCCAAACAGATGCTTGTACACCCAAGTTCATGGCAGCATTATTCGCAAAAGCCAAAAAAGTTCATGTGAAATCAACAGATAAATGTTTAAATGAAATATACATTTGAAGAGTATTATTCAGCCATGAAAGTAAGTAAAATTCTGATACATGCTGCAACAGACATGAAACTTGAAAACATCCTTCTAAGTGAATGAAAAAAGCCAGACACCCAAGGACAATTATGGTAAGACTCTATTTACATGAAATATCTACAATAGGCAAATTCAGACACAAGAAACAGAGGCATACCAGGGGTACCTGGTTGGCTCAGTTAGGAGGGGATGCGACTCTTGATCTCAGGGTTGTGATTCCAAGCCCCATGTTAGGCGCAGAGATATACTGAAGTAAATAAATCAAAATAAAACTTAAAAGAAAAATTACAGGCCTACCTTGGAGATACTGCTGGTTTGGTTCCAGACCATTGCAATAAAGGAAATACCATAATAAAGTGAGTCAAATGAATTTTTTGGTTTCTCAGTACATATATAAAAATTATGTTGATACTACACTGCAGTCTTGTAAGTGTGCAATTACTTCTAAAAAAAAATACATACATTTGTTAAACACTTTATTGTTAAAAAATGCTAACCCATCTGAACTTTCAAGTGTGTCCTTTTGCTGCTGAAGGGTCTTGCCTTGATATTGATAGCTGCTGACTGATCAGGCTGATAGCTGCTAAAGGCTGGAGTGGCTGTGGCAATTTCTTAAAATAAGACAATGAAGTCTGCGGAAAGGATGGAAGAGTCTTTCCATGCTGTTATTTGATAGCAATTTACTCACAGAACTTATTTCAAAATTGGAATCATCTTAAACCCCAATATTGCTTTATCAACTAAGTTTATTTATGTGATAGTCTAAATCCTTTGCTGTCATTTCAACAATCTTCATAGCATCTTCACCAGGAGTAGATTCCACCTCAAGAGACAACTTTGCTCATCCATAAGAGGCAACTTCTTATCATTAAAGTTTTATCATGAAATTGCAGCAATTCAGTCACATCTTCCAGCCCCACTTGTAATTCTAGTTCTAGTTCTCTTGCTATACACCACATCTGCAATTACTTCTTCTGCTGAAGTCTTGGAATCAGCTTCTTCCAAACTCCTGTTAATGTTGATATTTTGACCTCTTCCCACGAATGTTCCCTCCATGTTCTCAATGGCACCTAGAATGGTGAATCCTTTCCAGAAGGTTTTCATTTTACTTTGCCCAGATCCATCAGAGGAATCACTACTATGGCAGCTATAGCTTTACAGGATGTATTTCTTAAAGAGTAAGGCTTTAAAGTCAAAACTTCTCCTTGATCTATGGGCTCCAGAGCAGATGTTGGGTTAGCAGGCATGAAAACAAGATGAATTTTAGCTGTCCATCTCCTTGAGTGCTCCTGGGTGATTAGGTGCATTGTCAGTGACCAATAATACTTTGCAAACCTTTTTTCCTGAACAGTGGGCTTTAAATATTCAGTAAATCATGCTATAAAGAGATTTGCTGTCATCCAGGCTTTGTTGTTTCATTGACAGAGCACAGGGGGAGTAGATTTAGCATAATTCTTAAGGATTTTCAGTATGGTCAATGAGCACTGGCTTCAACTTACAGTCATCAGCTCCATTAGTCTCTAATAAGTCAGTCTTTTTTTTTTTTTTTTTAAGATTTATTTATTTCAGAGAGCAGGGAAGGGGGGGAGAGAGAGACAGAGGGAGAGAGGGAGAGAAGTAGACTCTTCAAGTGTGGAGCCCAAGGCAGGGCTTGATCCCACAACCGAGATCATCATCTAAACCAAAAACCGAGTCAGATGCTCAACCAACTGAGCCATCTGGGCATCCCATTCAATCTTTTGAAACTCTGAAGCCAGGAACTGACTTCTCCTTTCTAGCTGAGAGACCCTGATGGCATCTTCTTCCAAGAGAAAGCTATTTTGCCTATATTGAAAATCTGTTTAATGTACCCACTTTCATTAATTATCTTAGCTAGATCTTCTGGATAACTTGCTGCTTCATCTTGCTCTTTTATGTTATGCAGACATCTTCTTTCCTTTAACCTCAGGAATCAACCTCTCTTAGCTTCAAACTTTTCTTCCGCAGCTTCTTCACCTCTCTAAGCCTTCACAGAACTGGAGAGAGAGAGGGCTTTGCTCTGGATTAGGTTTTGGCTTAAGGGCGTTTAAAGTTGATTTGACCTACCCACACCAATAAAACTTACTCTGCATCAGCAATAAGCCTCTTTCATTTTATCATTTATGTGTTCACTGGAGTAGCTCTTTCAATTTCCTTTAAGAACTGTTCTTTTGCATTCACAGCGTGGCTAACTGGAGCAAGAGGCCTACCTTTCAGCCTATGTTGGCTTTTGACATGCCTTCCTGACTAAGCTTAAATTATTTCTAGCTTTAATTTAAACACAGAAATGTGTGACTCTTCCTTTCACTTGAACAATTACAGGCCACTTTAACTTTAGGGTTATTAATTGGCCTAATTTTAGTATTACATCTCAGGGAATAGAGAGGCCTGAGGAGAGAGAGAGAGACAGAGGAATAGCCTGTTGGTGTAACAGTCAGAGCACACACAACATTTATCAATTAAGCTCACTGTCTTGCATGGGTGCGATCTGTGGCACCCCTAAAACAATTACACTGGTAATATAAAGGATCATTAATCACAAACCACCATAATAAATATAATAACAGAATCTTAAGTACTGTGAGAATTGCCAAAATGTGAGCAAATGCAGTTGGAAAAATGGTGCCAGCAGGGTTGCCACAAACCTTCAATTTATTAAAAAATGCCGTATCTAGGGCACCTGGGTGGCTCAGTGGGTTAAACCTCTGCCTTCGGCCCAGGTCATGATTCTCAGGGTCCTGGGATTGAGCCCTACATCAGCTTCTCTGCTTGGTGGGGAGTCTGCTTCCCCCTCTCTCTCTGCCTGCCTCTCTGCCTACTTGTGATCTCTCTGTCAAATAAATAAAATCTTAAAAAAAAAAAATGCAGTATCTGCAAAGCACAATAAAGTGTGGCACAGTAAAATGAATTATGCCTACACATTAGAGGTTACCAGGGGCTGTGGGGAGGGGGAAATGAAGGAGGATTTCTTAATGGGTATAGCATTTGTTTGGAGATGAAAAATTCTGGACAAAGATATGGTAATTGCTATACAGAACTCTAATGCCACTAAACTGAATACTTACAATGGGTAAAAATGGCAAATTAAAACAAAACAAAACCATAAAAACAGAAGACCCAAAACAACTTCATGAATTTTCCTGGATCCAAAAGACAGATTATTGTAACATGTTAACAAGTAGTATTCCAAGTGTAATAAAGCATCAGATAGAATGGAGCCACTTCTATACACCTAGAGTGACATATTCAATGTGTGTTAACAACATCACTTGGAAGGAAAACAAAAAAAGTAACCTCTCTTACCTTTCAAACCATGTCAGTTTAAGATGAATCATAAGTGTTCAAGGTTCAAAATTTCTGAGATTCAATTCTCTTCACTGCAAGTTTTCAGGATCTGAATGGTGGTGCTCAAGTATCAAAAAAAAAATCAAATTCCTTAATAAAATGAAGAACCATCCCTAGGACTTCCTAGGAAGAAGAATTTTATATAACTACTGGATGTATTTCTTCAACTTTTATATGTAAGAATATCAAACTTATGGATAACTATATGAAATTTGTAAAGTATCATTTATATAACCTATGAAATGAAAAATCTCACAGCTTTATAATTGGATACTATCCTATAAATTTACAGTAAAGATTACTAAATGAATGTCCAGCACAAATATAAATTAAATATCGAAACTGGCAAGTTGAGACTTCATGATCTTAAAGGAAAATGATCCCATTCTGCATAGCCTTCTTCCCCCCAGAAAGAACTGTGACTCAACAAAACCACATTTTAACAACATGAAGATCTTGTTATAAATTTCAAAACAAAATGGAGGAATTTCCACATAATATATATAACCTTCAAAGTACAATATTAATACATGTCTGTCAGTTAGAAATAACAGCAGTTTGTTAGGCTACAGGGTTTAACATAAAACCAATTTACAAATGTGAAAAGCAGTAGTGGTCTAATATTCACCATTATACATGAATCTGTTTCTTCCAGAAAATTATTTTAAAAATTAAAATTTCTGTATCATGAAATATTAAAATAACACCCAAACATGCCACAATCACTATTCACAAATAAAGTTAAAATGAAATATACAAAAGTTCACTTAATACTGTTAAATAGCAATAAACTACAAGATTTCCTGAACAGAAATGGTAGGACCCCTGAATGTTTTACAGTGAATATCAGGAAAAAAAAATTAAGTTATGATTATTTTCATGATATATAAGCCAAAAATTTACATGACCATTTCAAAATATACCAATTAAGATTTGTAGTTTGTAAGATGCACTAAATAAACAAATGTCCTTAAAAGTTAACACAAATGCTTAAAACACTTACCAACACCAAGGTGTGTTTATGATGTTCAAAGAGATGCATAATTGAAACTGTAATATTTACTATCTCTGATAAACACATTAATACCTACAATGCTTTAAAACAATCCTCTAAGTTCTTGTTTCTCTCATTTGTATTTATCATGGCTCATTTCAAAGACATATTACAGCTTTTAGCTGATTCCAAGTGAATGTTATTAAAACATACAAATACACACAGAGCACCCCCCCAAAGGAAATAAATGGCTCCCCAAAAAAGTATCATCCCTTCTAATAAAATAATCGTATTTAAGATGAAAACAAGACCTCACATATTTCACTGGACTTGTATGGTTTAGTTTTAACTAAATTAAAGCACAATGGAAAATAGGTAAGTGTATTAGTATACACATATCCAATAATATGCAGTAAATATTATCTAAAATGAGGATAGGTAAAAATAAATAATTTCAGTGCTTTAATTTACTGGTATCTAATGTGAGATCCCCAGAAAGTAAGGTATTCACTTGCTTGAATCAACTTCTGCATCACATGCTTTCCTAAACATAATGTGCTCATCAATTTCTTAGCTATTCTACTTGCGGATGTTCAATAAAAAATTATATAGCATGAACTTAGAGTGTTCAAGATGGCTCACTTATTATACTGTTAAGCAAAGCTAAATTTACATTCCAGGAAACACTGCAGTTTAATTTTAAAAACAAACAAGAAATGCAGCAGTAAAACAATTCATGAGGAGAAACAGATGCATTCACATCTAATAAAGCCACTGCAACTTCTTCAGGCATTTAACTGTTGTGTTAAATAAACAGACAGTAGTTATTTAGCAGCAATGATTCCGCAATAAATAATGCACTGTGTTTCTCAGTCCTGCACAAAAATTGCAGCTACAGTTACATCAACAGCTGTAACCTACTGGCTCTAATGGCAGAGAAGACCTTAAAACCAACTGTACAAAAAAATTGTCACACTGTGACAACAAATATAAAAACAATCTGTAGGTCTGAAATAAAAAGACTCCACTGTGAAGAGGACAGTGTAGACAAACGGAGATTCCAAGTCCACCAAAAGAAATAATTGCCTTCAGATCTGAGTCCTTGATTGGTAAGAAAGGCTGGGGGCTGGGCTTGAAATCATTTTATCAGACTTAAAAGAGCATGCTCTGTCTTCTGTTCTTCCCATGTCCTAAAATATAAAGTCATTTTATGAGGCAGTTCAAGGTTCAGTTTTATCCCACATACAGTATTTGGTGACTCTAGGAAGCTAATGTTCCCACCAGCAAAACTAATGTTCCACGATAAGAGTGATCAGCACTGTCTTAAATGACCCTTTTGTTGATGGGGTCAGTCTACAGCTTCTATGCTTCGAAGTGATGAACCTGAAGACTAGGGAAGCACAAGATGTGTCTTCTGCCTCAGGTGCCAGGGATGGCGTGTGAAGTGATCAAGCCAGGCCACTTGTAAAAGGTCTTTGTGCCATCTGCAGCTTTCAGGATCCCTGACTTGAGTGAGTCAGATTTCTCTCTGAAGAATTACTGAGCTGCCCACATCATACAGAAAAGTGAGTACGTGCAATGCTAAACATACAGTTGTGGAATGCACTGTACATTAGTTTTTACATCAATAATTTTACCGATCAATTTATAAACCAAAAACTTGGTTCCACGCAAAATTTCATGATCGACACGTGAAATGGTTTATGACAAACACACCTGTCTCTGGATAAGAAGAATTTCGAAAACCCGGGTCCTTTTGCAACTGAATCTCTTTCAAACTGAATATTGATACACCTAAAATGTATAGACAAAAACTATCAGGTGAAGGTCTAACATTATTAAAACAAATATAACCCAACTACACAAAGAATGTTTAAAAATGTACATTGATTCAACATGAAACATTTATTATACATTTACAAGATTACGGCACTCCTGAACTATTTTCCCCTTTGTGCCAATGTTTTGAGAAGAAAACCAAACAAAATAATCTCCCCTCAGAACATTTTCTCTCCAACTCTGTAGGTCTGAAATAAAAAGACCTGTCAATAATGCTTCTAATATGTTTCTTCTCAAATATGTACATACAGAGAATATACGCTCTCTTTATAGGACTTACTGGGGTTGGGAGACCTAATCAAAAGGTATTTCTTGATTTTTACTCTCTCTGTCCTATATCTTTCTCCCTATAATGGCACGAAGGTATCAGGGCGTCAACATAATGACAGACTTTCAGAAAAAAACAACAGGAGGGTTCCATACAACCCTAACTGGCCACCTCAAACTATCAAACTGGGTACTAAGTAATGAAACGCAAATACCATCTTAAAAAACACTTGTATTTCATCTTTCTCCTTTCCATCTCTGCCAGAGAGGTAATCTTCCACTAAAAAATATCCATATAATTTCTAAGTGAGAAATCTTAAGGTTTGATTCCAATTAGCAAAACTCAATGAATCAATATTCTTGAGTTATAAATCAGAATGGGAAATTAATGAAAGCTTTTGGAATCTCACTTCCTAAATATCCTAACTCCCCATTTACTTTACTCGGTTTTGAAGTAAAATGTTGGAGTAATCTTTGAAAAGGAGGTTATGAGTGAAACGAAGCAGTTAACTCAGGCATGAGAAATCAGCTCTTTTAGTGACTGACAATATACTCACCGCTGTCATGTGGATAGTAAAGTCAGAGTGACCATAGCAAAGAAAAATCATCTTTATATCTTCAAAAGAAAATACGTTCACAAGAAAACAATTTTATGTTTCGGCTATGCTTCATTACTCTTTGCCTGAAACCATTTTTAGAAACTGAATCAAAGCAATCCAGAATGGGCCTAATGACAATGTCTATCATCAGATGGCATTTTCCAGTTTAAGTCCGGTAAGATTAATAACCCATACCTAAGTACTAATGATTTCTTACAGAGTAGTGGCAATGTGCTCAGTGTTAAAAGAAACAAGTTAAGGGGGTGGTGCCTGGGTGGCTCGGACGGTTGGGTGTCTGACTCTTGGTTTCAGCTTGGGTCAAGTTCTCATGGGTTGTGGGGTCAAGCCCCACTCAGTCCCACGTCCGAGCTCAGCGGACAGTCTGCTTCAAGACTCCCTCTCCCCCTCCCCCTTATTCGCAGGGGCACGTTCTCACTCACTCACTCTCTCTAAATTAAGTAAGTCTTAAAAAAAAAAAAAAGAAACAAACAAACAAACAAATAAAAACATATGCAAATAAGACACTTCCTTCAAGGAATTCTGATCTGTTTACAAAAAGACTAAAATCTTATGCTTAAAAACCAACAACAATCTCTTCTACCCCTAATTCACCACAGTCTCCAACACTGAACAAATGAAAATGAGGGGGCAAGAGGACTTTAGAATTTCTCTTACTTTCAGGTAAAGTATGTATTCTTGGTCCCAGACTTCGAAAGTATACATGTTTCATGGCCTCTTCTGCTGAAATCCTTTTCTTAGATTCGTACTGTGAAAAAGCAAAGAACTGCTTCATTAATGTTTTCTCTACACATATGAAGGGAGGCAGATTAGCATTTAGAACTACAATGACTGCTTTTTCAGAATCAATTTGGAGTACACCAGACACACACTAATGTGAGTTGTTACTGAGATTACGTAGTAAAGACTGTATCTCAGTTCCAAATTTCCAAGATGAAGTTGGATCTTCACTAAAAATTTAGATTACCTGTATTTTCTGAAGTGATAAAAAAATTTAAAAATCTCACCTTTGCTGTTCCTTTTCCTCATGAACACCAAAGGATCATTGGAAATATATCCAATACTTTTATGACGTATTATTAAATTACCTATTGGATACTCATTTCCCTTTTTTCTTTGATGAGATAATCTAGATTTGTTTAAGGTGTCCATGCTTCCAAATCCAGCAGATCAATCATGAATGATGACTGTTTTAAATTTAGGCTAACTATGATAATCTTGCTCCCCAAGTCCCAGTCTCTCTCACAATTAATGTTCTGGCCAATGAGACTTGGGAAGAAGCTTTACAGGGGTTCTGGAAAAGCCTTTGCTTTCCAGATACAAATGGACTATTATGGCTGACACCCTTATCCTCTCTTCTTACTGCTTTGAATAGAGGATATGAATGGTATTTGTAGGTCCAGCAGCCTATAAGACTGTAAGTATAAAGAAAAAGAACATAAGATAATATGAATTACAGAGAACATGGCCTTGACATAGTTGATCAATGCCAGGAGGGGACTACCTCAGACTGTTTTGGGTCACAACAAGAGACCCATACACATTAAAAGAAGCCATCATTTATTATTATTATAATTCTACTTAAGCATATGCCTTAAGCATACCAGATACTACCATAAATAATCTTATTTAATGGTCATGACAAATACTTATTATTGACCCCATTCTATGGATGCAGAGAAACTGAGGTTTAGTGATTACAAAGATGTAACTTACCTGAAGAAACTTTGTTATTAGCTCGATTCCCTCAGAGTCTAATCTAGAAACAACAAAAAACAAGTAGTAATTTATTCTTTTATCTTAGCCAATAGTAACTTTTCAAATAAAACTATTTTCCAAGGTTTTAATCTGCTAACTTCAAGTGCTCTAAAACAGCCACTCTTACTACTTTCAAATAGACTCAAATCTGTTTTATCCTTAGAAGACTTATCTTGCCACTTGTTTCTTAAAAACTGGGCTTCAACTCAAATTTTCAATAATGAAGAACAAATTATATAATTAAAATAATTTTTTAAAATCACCATCTGTCTCAACATAACCCCTATTATCACAAAAGCTTAAGTTAAGTGTATCAATTTCATAGTGTTCCACTACAGGCAAGATATAAAAGCATCATTTTCTTACTGTATAGGTGAAAACAGAGAGACAAGTGACTCCAAATGTATCACTGTGGTTCACCATAAAAACAGATGATTTATTCAGTACATTTTTATAGGGTAGTCTACTGAGAACTGGGTACTAGAACCTATAAAGTTCAATTTAAATATGCCACAATGACATCATAAAACTTAATTAAAAATTAGGGCTACAAAATCAATGAGGTAGTCAATAAAGATAAAGAATTATAGTGATGAAATCAATATAATAAGTAGTAGAGGACTTAGGGACTATTTTAAAGGGATAACCTCTTGATCAGAAATCAGAGGTTCTATTTTGCATGCCTTTCACTGGAAAAAAGCACAATTATGAAAAAAGAAATATTTCCCAAGTGCTCTTAGTGGGTACTGTGGATGCTGTGGCCTAGACATTCTCCAGACTCTTTTAATAATTAGTAGTTTGCCTTCTGACAAATATCCAGAGCTCCTTGGACATAGACAAACTAGGGGCTAAGGTCACAGAGAATCTGCTTTAAAGAACAGCTTCAACTTTCTGCACTGGACACTACAATAGCATGCATTAGATAAATGACAAAAATAGGATTTATGCTACTTAGAAGGAAGAGATATGCACAGAAAGCCCCGCACATAGTGTTATTCTTCCTAAGAAAGTCTACTTAGAATGTTATTAGTTGCTATAGTAACAATAAGAACATCAATTCACATAAATACTTGAAAAATATTTTTGGTATCAGAACTGTTTTTTCTACTCTCTCTAGCTTGAGAATAAATGGAACTAGAGCCAAGTGTGTTACATCATGAGCAATGTGAATGGCTTTTGATTAAAACAGAGATTGACCTTATTTGGTATGTATGACCTTATTTGGGTATACTCTATTTTTTTAAGGGATCATAAAAAAACACAGTCAAAGGGGTTAGTTATTGGGGTGCCTGGGTGGCTCAGTGGGTTAAGCCGCTGCCTTTGGCTCAGGTCATGATCTCAGGGTCCTGGGATCGAGTCCCGCATCGGGCTTTCTGCTCAGCAGGGAGCCTGCTTCCCTCTCTCTCTCTCTGCCTACCTCTCCATCTACTTGTGATTTCTCTCTGTCAAATAAATACATAAAATCTTTAAAAAGAAAAAAAAAGGGGGGGTTATTCTTTGTTACTTATTGAAAATATAATAATTTTAATGGGGGTTTTAAATGGATCTGGGGGTAGATTTGAGAAACTTTAATGAAATGGCCACCATTAAGGATGTGAGGGGTCAGAGAATTTACATCCCTCAAATACAAATCATGTCAATAACACTGGCCAAATACTGATGGTTTATCTTGGGTCAGAGTCAAGATTTCACTTCTAACACTTAGGTTTTTTAAGAAAATACAGAATAATTCTGTAGGAAGCAAAACAAAAATTCCATCATGGCCTTCATGGTACTGAATACGGCATTAACCAATGTCTTCTTTCTGACAAACTGAACAATCTACATAAACTCTAGAATTCTAATATGGATGTTCTATATTCATTTTATTTATAGCTCAATTCTGTGAGTTATGTACCCTGGTCGCTGAATTATAAAATTAATCTGACAAAAGGAAGAAATTCATTTAAATTAGATCCTAAAATATCTAAGAACTCTGTATGTGTATTATATATTTTTCCTTGAATCCTTACTGTGGCTAATGCTTCAAGAAACTGGAAAGAATCCTGAGGGTTTTCCCCCTTTAACTTAAAGAAAAAGAAAAAAAATACCTGGGTGCATGGTTAATCAGAGGCTGTGGTTTGTATTTTGGAAAGTTGTAGTTCTTGAACTCATCATTTGAAGAAACACCTGGCCAAGTTTCCTGAGATGGTGTTCCTGAATTAAAAAAAAATAAATTTCTATTTGTAAATATATAAAAATTTATATATACACAAATATATATAAATAAGCAGAACTAAGAAAGTATCTTAAAGAACAATTTACATTTAGTAGCTGATTTGACTATTTCAACTGAAAGCAAAATGACAGAGATAGCAAACACATATTGACTTTTTTGGGGACTATGCAATGATGCCATAAAAATGATGATGCCTAATTGATACCTAACGTAGAAATACTTCCTAATAAGCTAAAGATCAATTTTATAGTATTTCTCTTCTCTGTTCTTGCATACAATTTTTAATGCAAAGGCAGAACTTAGTAAATGAAAAGGAGAAGTTACACAGAAGCCTCTATAATTACGCTGATTTTAAGTCTTTTCTCCGTAATCAGTTTTTTTTTTTTTAAAGATTTTATTTTTAAGCAGTCTCTACACCCACCATGGGGCTTGAACTCACAACCCAGAGAGTAAGAGTCCCATGTTCTACTGACAGAGACAGTCAGGTGTCCTAACTAATTATAATTCTTGTGACAGCTATCCTAGTCTCAGTACCAAATTTTAAAAAATTTTTTAAAATATATAGTCTTATCTAGCTAGCCACAAATGCAGGAAACAAATTACTGGGAAAATATTTCAATTACCGAGCAGTCGGAAAATCAAGTGCAGTTCATCTTCCACCGTTGAGCCTGGAAACAGAGGTCTTCCAGAAGCCATTTCAAAGAAAATGCAACCAACACCCCTTTAAGAGATATCATAAAAAAAGGAAATAAATACGCAACCCATTTACATATTATGAAGAAAATTATCTTTTCCTTAAGACTGCCTCTGGAGATGGACAATTTTGTATTAGCCAGCTAGAAAACCTCCCACAGAGAGATTTTTTTCAGCTCGAACTAAGTTAATTTGTTAATGTAGCCTTTTTGTCTCAACTTCTATATTGCTTTGTCCATTCCTCCATTTCCCCTCCTCTGTCCTACCTTAAAATGTCCAGTTCTCTTCTGCCTGACCCTTGAAGAAAAACATCGCTAATAGTGATTTAATGCCTATTATGTACTAGATAGTAGGCAGCAGGGATAGGGAGAATCATATGATTCAAGATACCTCTATGCAGGAGCAGAGGTAGAACATTCAGGTGCCAGGATGGCGAGTATGTATGTGTGTGAGAGAAGGGAAAAAAATGAATGGGGATTCAGTGGATGAACACTATCTTCTAGAATCCATGTCAATACCTTTAATACACAGTCCCTTCTGTTAAAGGACTCACAATCTAAACACTGTATGTAAAATTTTACATATTAAAACGGTATACAAAAAGTTACAATGATGGAGCCACTATGTAAAACAGTATGGCTGTCCCTCGAAATAATTTAAAATAGAATTACTATATGATCCAGCAATTCTACTCCTAAGTAAATAGCAAAAGACCTGAAAAAGTCTCAAAGACATATTTGTCACTCATGTTCATAGCAACATTACTCATAATAGCCAAAAGGTAGAAATAGCCCATATGTCCACCGACAAATGGATAAACAAAATGTAGCATTCATGTATCATGATTATTCAGTCTTAAAGTCAAATATCTCTACAACATGGATGAAACTTGAAGACAATTATGTTATGTGAAATAAACTAGTCACAAAAGGACAAATGCTATATCATTTTTCTCCTATTAGGTGCTTAGAAACGTCAAATTCACAGAGACAGAAAGTAGAATGGTGGTTGCCCATGGCTGGAGGGAGGAGGAAATGGGGAGATGCCTCATGGGTACGGAGTCTCAGTTTCGCAAGATGAAAAAAATTTCTGGAGTGTAAGGAGAACTGTACAACTAAAATGGGTTAAGATGGTAAATTTTATTTTATGTATATTTTACCACAATTTAAAAAATAAGTTTAAGATGTTATATAAAATTATATATAATTGTTCAATGTAAGACAACAGAAGGAAGCATATGACTTATCACTGCATCAGTCAATAAATCCAACCACATTTCAGAGCAAGGGATTTGTCATTGGATGCTAGGTTGTATTCAGGAAGGATTTATGAAAAGCTGCGTTTTTAAGGTTCAGGCACAGAGATGCACAGCAGGTATTCCGGAAGGGTGGACTGGTATGAATGTAAGTGCAAAGGTGGGAAAGCCCAGGTTATTTCTGAGGGAGTATTCATATAGACGAACAGTCTAATATAAGTTGAAAAAGATAGTTTAGAGACGTCTTACGGAGATCATTAACTATTAGATTGATGAATTATACACCTTACTCTATACGTAAAACATGGGGAGGCAGCAAAGGTATTTGAGTAAAGAAATGTCATGATCAGAGTGGGATAAGAGGAAGATAGCTACAGTATTTTATTATTCTTAGATCAATTTAAGGCCAAGTGGATTTTTATGAATATTAAATGGTAAGGATAGTTTTAGTTTAAACTACAATGTACTAAACATTCTTCTAAATGCTTTATATGTATTATCTCATTTGGTCTTAACATTATCCACAGAACAGGCTTTTAAAGTAGTTATTGTTATTATTCCCATTTCCTTAAATGAGGAAACTGAGGCAAGTCCAGTAATTTGAGTAAGATTATTATATAGTTGTAAGTGGCAGAACTGGTAAACCTAGGTAATCTTACTCATGTGTCAAAACTTTTAATTATTGCTTATATTGTCACTCTTTAAAGTAATATCTCCTTAAAAGTCAAATATCTATTAACATGCCCTATGTTAATGGCTACATTCTTTCAAATGGCAATAACATCTGCATGTATTTACCACATGTCAATCTGTGTTGAGTACTCTGAGGAACCGAGAAGCACATCAGGTGGCCGGTACCACAGTGTGACGACTTCATTGGAGTAGGTCTTTGTGGGAACTGACTTGGCTCTGGCTAGCCCTTCATAGGGAAAAGAAAATAATTTAAAAATGTCTATAATGGACTTTCCAACCCATATCTTTACCATGACTTCAGTCAAAAGGATGTTTGAGACAGCTGTCTAGTTTCCTA
This sequence comes from Mustela erminea, assembly GCF_009829155.1. Taxonomy (NCBI): domain Eukaryota; kingdom Metazoa; phylum Chordata; class Mammalia; order Carnivora; family Mustelidae; genus Mustela; species Mustela erminea. Next base: position 24,301,560 of record NC_045619.1, on the reverse strand, counting down.
AAGTTTAAAAAATCAGTTTTATGAATTTTTTCCGAATATGCATGGTTTTGTGTAAGCAAATCCTTATGTAATTAAATAATAACAATTCCACAATCAGAGACTATTTTTATTTGTATGCATGTGACTATACCTGATACAGTGCCTGGGTTAATCTAAACTTAAGATACTTGCCTTCTATGAATCATGGTGCCAAAATTATTTCCAAGTAGAACTTAAATTAATGCCAAATAGGCCAATGAGACAGAGATAAAGAGTTTTACTTCTTATACCTACAGGCTTCTGTTACCTGTTTTTAACCTGATTCCAACTTTCACTTGTTATACCAATTTTAGTTTTCTTAGACTAAATTACACTGCTATTGTATACTTTAAGCTATATTTAAGGATGATTTTAAATAAAACGGACCACACTGCGTTTGGCTAACTGATGAAAACCATATGCCATTCCTTTGCCAATTTAAAATGGAATTCACTGATTATCTAGAAATAAAGGCAAAGAGTTACAACTTTATCTCTTGAGCCACTGATGTGAGAGTTGTTTTTACTACCTTTAAGCCTCCAAATTCTGATCACCTGAAGAAGTAACTATGAAAGATACCTGAATATGAATTTATTCTAACATATAGTCTATTCAAATAACAAGGAATAATTCATTTTTAGACTGTGATTTGTTATGTATAACTTTTAATATTTGATTAAAATATTACATATAAAAATATCATTAAAGAATAATTACTTTATTAAACTGGATAAAGGCACTCAAAACCAGAAATTTAAATAGTTAGGCAGCACTCATACTATTTTTGTTTAGTATAACAGCTAAGGAGTGTAACTGGAACAATGCCGACACTATCTTATTACAAGTCTCACTCTACCAACCCAACTTGGTAAAATAAGTTCAACAAATTATTTTCCTACCAACTTTGGTAGCAAGATGTGGACAGCTTTCTAATATCTCTTCCTGGTATTAACAGTGGGTTATGTGGGAACAAAAGACAAGGCCACAAATTTGCTTATTCTATAACAAATAAGCATAGCATCAAAGCAACTACAAGTTACAGTTTTCACAGTACCTTACTCTCTTGCTCCTGAGAGATTCTGAACTAGGGTGCTTGTTCAAACAGACTCCTAGTTCACAATTAGAATTTCAATATTGATATGAAATGAAATAATCTCTTCCAAACAAAATTAACTGTGATAAAGTATATTTACAGAAGCCATTTTCTATTATTAATGAAAATGTTTGTTAATATTAGTACTTCCCTAGATCTGAATTTCATCAATCACAGCAAAAAGGATAAAATTTTCATAGAGATCAAGAACAATTTACAATAAAATACTCAAAGTTATATGACCCTCCATTACTTGCGGTCAAGTATATTTACTATGTAACCAATAAAAAATAAATAACTAAAAGCAGAGTTGAAACTGATTGTACTATCTCATGGAATAATCAGAATTTCTTGGTGGCTTGTAAAAGTTAAGATTTGCTTGGCTTGCTTTGTTAGAAGCAAAATTTAAAGCACTCAGAGCATTCCCTCCAAAAAGTAAAATTTTGCATTTCTAATAGGCAAACAGGGTTTCTCTATCACTGCTATTCATTTTAGGATTAAGGAATAAGGAGCAGTAGTAAATGCAGCTCAGCAAACAAAACAAAACCAAGCCAAAAATAAAAACACAGAACGAAATAAAGAAAATAAAAACTACAAGGAAAATAACAACATCAACTGTGCTCAAAAGACTATATAATATACATCAACATATGCAAATATGCTACTTTATAGCATACTTTCAAACAAACAGTAAAGTTAAATGAGTAAAAGTTAGGAATTTCCTGAACAAATTCACCACCTAGTGAATTTTTAATGTTATTAACCAAGCAATACTTGAAACACTTATATTTTTAAATGTAATACAATATTCCATAAGTAAAACTACTATTACCACTTACGAAAAAGGATTAGGTGCTAATTGTGAAAACTGCACAGGCTTTTTAAGACCATGTTCTATTACAGTACTGTAACTCTCAAAATGTAGAATATTTAAAAAAAAAAAAAAACCTAAAAACAAAAATTACTATAGTTTCTTCAATATAAAAAAATTTACTTCCTAGAAGCAAAAAGAACATGTAATCTCATTAAAATCGGGTTACCTAAAAAGACAGATAAACAGCATTAATTAGTTAATAAGCACACAAATACAAAGTCTTGGTGGCAAGCATATTAAAGAAACAACCTTTCAGTAGTGGCATTTATACTGTTTAGTCTCGGGACCCCTTTTATTAAGATTTAAAATTACTGAGGACCCAAACAGCTTTCATTTAAAATCACCAATTATATATTGACAGGAATTTTTATGAAAAAGATTTTTTCTAAAGGAAAATAAAAATTAGTACAAATGGTCTTATTCGTATTTTTGCAGTCTATTTTAAAAGAAGACTCTTATATTCTCACAACTGCTTTTGCATTCAATCTGTTGTGATAATGCTGCCTTGACTGAATTATACGAAGAGAAGCAGATCTCACACAGATCACACAGGCATGAAGCTAGAAAGAGGAAGAGAATTTAAACAGCCTTTTCTGAAAACTGCATATTCTCTGAAACTACACCAGTTTTAATTTCTTAAAGATTATGTGGCAACTGAAATTATATTAGTAAACTTCTCATACTGTTTCATTCAAATTCATTGGTCTATCTTGCACTTTAAGTGAATCTTTTACCCAAGCATGATTCTATAATATCATGTAAATACTAGTCATTTGGGAAATATTGATTCCCTATGTTATACAGATATTCCAAATGCTTACAGATTTCTAAACATAACAAAAAGATCGTATTTGTTAGTATCACCACTGATCTCACTAGTAAACTCTTCAAGTAAGGGGAAAATACTGAGCTCAAAGGGGCAGATTCAAATTTCCAAAACCTGATTTTTGCTTGAAAACTCAAACCTTCCTATTGGCAAGAAATACTTTCAGTTGTTTTCCTTGAAGTGATAGGCTCACTTCATTTCCAAGAAAACGTGTACCAAATATACCTAAGTCTGAGACCCCAGTTTGTCCATCAGTCATTTTTGTCAAGTCTTAAAAAAAAAAAAAAGTTAGTTCAGTTTGCACTCATACAAGCACTATTCCTTGAGAGAACCATAGTATTACCATGTGTAGTAGATGGGTTTTACATATACTTCTCATTTTATCACATAAAATACTAAAAAGACATGTACTTAAAGATGGAAATTTAATAAACTTAATGAGTTTTACTGCTTCATCAAATACCATTTTATATGTAACTGACACTTTTTTCCTCCAAGTGTATACAGTGGTGAAGAACACAATGACTACTAAGTACAATTTGGTGCTTAATTTATACTAACGTTACCTACCAGTAGCTTTACCCCTTACTGCTTCTGGACCATCACTGCAAATATTAACACAGTGAAAAAGTCAAGTAAACATTTAGTATAATTTTGGTAATATGCACCTTTGGAGATGCCCTGAAAGGGTGTCAGGATGCTTAGGGGTCTAAAGACCATACTTGGGAATTAGTGCCTTCTGGCATCATGAACATAACTCACCCACCAAAGTTTTATCAAGCATCTTACTCAGTGGCCTACAGAATTTCCAAACCACATAAAAGAAATCACACAGTGTCAACAGTTGTTCTTATAAATGTAACCATTTGGAACGATTTATAAATTATCTCACACATCCATACCAAAATCTGCTAGCTTTAATTCTCCTTTTTCATTAATGAGTAGATTCTGTGGTTTCAAGTCTCGGTGTAATACCTTTCTTCTGTGGCAATATGCCAAACCACGTAGAATTTGGTATAAAAACAGCTACAGAAACAAATGAATAGAAATCAGTCTTACAAGTAATAAGATACACTTTAGTAAGCATGTTATGGTAAACAAAAAGCAACTGGCCTAGAAGAGTCAAAGAAAAAAACCTGCATCCTTAAGTACAAAGCCTTTCCTTATATAGTTGTTCTCCAAATTTTACAATTTATTATTCTATTTGAAGCATCTATCTATTTTTCTAGTCTGACAATTTCTACAAAAATAAACACTGAAAATAAAATGAAATGAAACTTTGTATAGTAATAGTCCATTTGTTATAGAAAATGATTTAAAATAAATATATCCTCATAAGTTTATAGCCTACTAAGGCTTACAATTTATGATATTCTGGCAAAACAACTAACCAACATCTCCCCCCCACCCCCCACCAAAAAAAACCTGATCTGGGACAGTGTTGTTAAAATAAGGCATTGGAACTGGTGGTTTTATAAAGATTCTGAGGTGTCAAAGAGAATGGTGCTGCATAGCTCTGGCAAATTACGTGCTATAAAAATAACCTAAACCAGCTTCTATCACCCACCCTCTGGGTACTTTACTTTCTGCACCTCCTACACAGCCTTCAAAATCTGCTATGATTCAGAAAAGGGAATTAGCACTGTAGAGCTCTGAATGACTCTCTGAAAAAAGCAATTCCTATAAAGCTAATGGTAGACTTTTTTTTGGTAGAAAAAGGGATGTGGAACACAGAAGGTCTTCGATTCTATGGAGTTGACAACAAAGAGCTTCAAGTACAGAGGATTCAAGAATGTATCTCCAGTTTACTTGTAGGTGAAAAATAGAGCATTAGGACATTAACAAGCCAGGGCAGGAAGCTGAACAACAGGCCTGAAGAAATTCTAAGCAGCAGTTTCCACACACTACATATTTGCATGTTTTGAAAACTCTAAAATTACTATTTCTATATATTCCTGTTACTTTCTATGTTTGAAAAATATAAGGGCTATTTAAAATGACACACTAAAACATACCTTTACATTGTGCATACTCATGATGTTTCCACAGTCGTCCATGTACTGTTTTAGGTCTTTATCCTGAAAAAATACAGTACTTTACTATGTGATACATACTTCTCAGAAGGCATGGCTGATTTACTCAATACTATTTAATTTTTAAAAGTGTTTTTTCCTTTGAGTAAAGATATTAAATGTGCAACACATAATTCAATTATGTGCAACACAAAATTAATTAAGTATCAATAATTCAACAGCTATGCCCTGGAGCTGTTAACTCAATTTCCTATGTCTTATTATTGTAAAAGTACATACTGAATTTTCATTAAATGCTTACCAGATACTCAAAGACCAGAGTCAAAGATTTATCTGTATGAACAATGTCATGTAAGGTTACTATATTTGCATGTTTTAGATCCTTTAATAGTGAAACTGCAAAAAAAAAAAAAAAAAAAAAAAAAAAGTCAATTACTCAGTCTGTGGTAGCCATACTATAAAAATCTGAAGTTTAACATATGAACGGAGTTTAAGATTCTCTTAAGTGTAAAATAAAACTTCACCAATGCAATCTATAGTATAAATTATACTATCTATAGTATAGTATAAATTTTAACAGAATCATTTTTTATCTTTCATTTTATGGCTTTGGGTTTATTTTTAATACTTCAAACTGTTCCCAATGTTACAATAATATTCTCCATAATATCTTCTGTTTTTTCCTCAAATATTAACTTATTGAGACATATAAGATTAATTGAGATGTAGGTTAGGATACCATTTTTTTCCTCCAAACTGCTTATGAGTTGCTTCAAGCCATTTTCTAGATAATCTAGCTTAAAAAAAAAAAAAATGGTATCCTGGTATTTACTTTCTGTATTTATTAATTTATAGTTTCCTTACCCCATTGATAATACATAACATTTCCCAATGTCAAATACTTATCCAGGACAGTAATTTTTAATGACTTCATAGTATCTCACTGTATGATAATAAAAAATACTGTTAAATATTTTGACTTTAAATACTAGCTTTTTAAATGTCTAAATATATCTCCCAGTTATCTATGTCTGAGCTCTTTCTACTTACAAAAAAAAAACAAACAAAACTCTTGATATGCAGCTTTGGTTTTAAAACATTCTATATAAATTCTATAATTCATTTTGTTCACAAAGATCAAATTTTACCTTCTCTTATAGCTGTGCAGGGTGCACCTTCTTCATGTTCCAACCGGATCTCTTTTAATGCCACCAAATTCTCTGTCAATTTACTTCTTCCTTTATATACTGTCGCATATGTACCCTGTAAAATATATTTTTGAAAGACACATCAAAATATCCTGAGTCCATCTATAGCACCTATACAATAAAGAGCCCTAACTAAATTCCTAATTTGTAATCATAGGTTAAAGTCCATTTTGCAAGGAAAACTCTACAATGTCTTGTCTTGGTTTTCTTATAGCTAAGAGGACTTTCAGTACCATATGCAGAGCTTTCATATTCTTAGAACCCTATGGAGTGCCTCAAGGTATGAAAACCTAGAGAGAATATCTGATTAGTAACTGGATCAGTAGCTTTAGAATCAAAGATACTTTACCTGCAGTGGTATGTGGACTTTGAGGCAACTAATTGAGCATATTAACTGAAAACTGAAAATGTAACTGACATGTTAAATTAGAAAAATTTAATCAGATCTCAGAATTCTCAGAATTTGCATACATTCACTCTCCTTTCTCTCCTTTAAAGAACAAGTATATTCAAATATATTCTACAGGAGATTTCTTCTATCATTGCCAAGATAGCCCACAAATTCTCTTAAGCTTCCCTATTAGCTAATTCCATTATCTTCTGCCTGGCCCTTTCCCACCCTGGGGGGAAGACCACTTCGAAATTAGTCAGGACTAGTATCAAGTTCAAGAAAACCAAGGTCTTCTTAGCCAAAAATTTCCTTAACTTTCAGTAAGATGTGTCTTCATCTTTAGAAATAAAATTTTGACTTCTCACAGGTTTGAACTCATTTAATTTTCCATATGACAGCACAGACGGCAGACTACCAGGAGGCTAACAGATAGATGCCTATTTTGTTACCAAGAAAGCAGACAGATGCCTATTTTGTTACCAAGAAAGCTTTTATTGCTTCAATAAAAGATTACAAACTAAAAAAAAAAACCTCATTTCCTTTCAAATTGATGCCATAATTTCAAGAATTGGAGGTTTTCTTCCTTCTAACATTCTGTGGCCTTTTTTGTACAAGATATAATCTTTTAGACAACAGTGCTTATATCCGCCCCCCCCGCCCCCCGGTTGTAAAAGTCTGTGGACTGACTGTGGACTTCGGATAATGAACAAGAAAAAAAAAAAAAGGTGTTTTATATTATTGAAATAAATATTTGCTTACCTCTCCAAGCTTTTCCAATTTGATATAGGTTTCCATTTTTCCAAACCCAATTTCTGACTGAAAGCAAACAATTATAAATTTAGTATTCTTAAAATTTCAATCTGTCCCTTCCTCGATTTTTTTTTAATATCATCCTTTTTCTTTTTAAAAGAGTGTACTTTATTTTTATTATTTCTTCTAAGGTAAGCTCCACACCAAACATGGGGCTTGAACTCATGACCCCAAGATCAAGAGTCACATGACCTACCAACTGAGCCAACCAGGCACTCCTCTTCCTCAACTTCTGAAACTTTCCTGATCTAAAGAGTGTCTTGAAATAGAAAAATCTGATTATAATTAAATTGTTGAACATCTGTCAAGTTTTAAAATACATCCAATGTTGAACATTCAAAGGTTCTAAAACATCAAAGTTCCCAATTTAAAAAAAATCATCTTTTTATATAGATTGGTTAACATTCTGCTAAGAAAAAAATGTTTTCATTTAAGGCCCTGAGATTTAAGATACCACCGGCATTTTAAGATACTAAAGAACTTTATAAAAGACAACTACATGATTTCCTTTTTAGCAAAACTGCAAAGTAAGTAATTTTCCTACATATTTTCCTTCACTAATCTTCGACTTCCCTAGGAAAGCCTGCAAACAGCAAAATACTACTTGTTTCAGGTTTTCTAACCAAAATGCAATGAAAAAGACAAGTGCAAGTCACACTCCATTATGGATCAGGAAACTAACGCAGAAGTAGTTAAATCTAAATCTGACACCCCTACTCTTTCTCAAAAGTCCTTAAATATAAGTTTGTAAAACCACTGCTTTTAAACCTTGAGCTTGTTTGCCTCATTTCTGTATGGAGTCAATAAACGAAGCAGATGGAATACACCCAAATATGTAATGGAAACTTAGCATTTAAAAACTAAAAACAAAAAGCCTCAACAAAAAAATTTAAGGAAAAAGAAAAAAAATACAGAGACAAAAACTTAGGGATTGAGAAAGCAGCAATAGATAAATTAAGAATTTTCTTAAAATTGCTTTCTCTTACTCCTTTGTAGGTCTTAGAAAAGGCAATAGTCTAAAGATTCACTTCTCATTGAGAATGGTGCTCACGCCCTTTAAAAAAATAGCCAGTGAAAGGAAACAATGTTCTTTTATACACAATCTCGGCTCTCAAAGTTGTATAAATAACACTGGGTCCTTAAATACTATGTTTTAGTCCAATTCTAAAGGTTCAAATATGCAATTTTTCCACAGGTGTTGAATAAAAAAAAACAGTACTTGACAATTTGACTTAACATCACTTACCATGTTGGTAGGGTAAATTGCCCAAAGTTGAAAGGCCAAAAATAGCACAGGTCCCCCAAATAAGCTGTTATCTTTATAAATTAAATTTTATTGTTTTTAGTAAAGCATAACTGACGCATCTTTAATCCTTTTGTTACAATGATTTATATCATGTTAAAAACCATGAGGAAACTGTATGTCTAACAGTACTTAATTCAATTTTGCTAAACTAATAAAAACTTCAGTCACAGGTGGTATTAATGGATGACTGCAAAACTTTTTGCCCTCTCTAAAATTCTTCTCACTATGTGGTATTTTTTTTTTTCTTTTTTTTTTTTTAAAGATTTTATTTATTTATTTGACAGAGAGAGAGATCACAAATAGGCAGAGAGACAGAGAGAGAGATGAGGAGAAGCAGGCTCCCTGCTGAGCAGAGAGCCCTATGCGGGACTCGATCCCAGGCCCCTAGGATCATGACCTGAGTCGAAGGTAGAGGCTTAACCCACTGAGCCACCCAGGCGCCCCCACTATGTGGTATTTTTAAGCAATTTTATTAAAAAAAAAAATGAGATTCTGGAACTGTCACACACCATCCACCCATGTACACTGTCTTATATGTGACTGAGAGATACTAAGTCCTTGCTTTCTATTATCAGTAACTGCAGAATAATAAAAACTACAATAGGTAACACTTTCCAAATACAAATGGGAGTTTTTTAACTTTAATAGGGAAAATGTGGCAAATAGCCCACTATCTGGTACATGAGAGCCTGATCCTGAATAGTCTTTAAGTGTTTTATCTATTGCCTATTGAGCTAGGATCACAAACAACTACTTTGAAAAAAAGCTAATTGCTAGGGTCACAGAAACTATGGTAAAATGTGTTTATTTTATTAGACCTATTTCTAGAATTCATGAAACTCACAAATATGGGACTACTGCACTTCTGCCATGAATTTTAAGTTTTGTGTCCTATCTTACATGAAGGGGAAAAAACTGTATTAGTAATAAATGGAAACTAGTATAAACAAAACAAAGAATGACCCTGAGAAAAATAAAAATATCTTACAATAATTAGAACCACAAAGAAAAATATGACTGCAAACTAGAACTTTTTATTAACAGGAGTGGGGAAATTTTCTTGTTCACTCTTTTATCTTAGATAAATAAATACTAGCACTCCTTTAAAACATTAAATACACTTTGGTCCAATGGTCTAGTGGTTATGACAAAAATGCTGATATTTGCTTTAAGGAGTATGTAAATGAACTACAGATTCACTGTAAAGATAAAAATGTTACAGAGATTACTGTATCATATGAAGTACATAAGGAATAAACTAAGGAATAATCAAATATTGACATAACAAAGTCATTCTTCAGAGAATGACATTTAGTGAGATCATTAAAATATTCTGAAAGTCTGCTTTTTAAAAAGGTAAATACTTACTATAATTATAAAGTTGATTTTAAATTTGAATATTCAATCTATAAGATAAAGAGCATTATTGAATTTCATCATGCAGGCAGGCAGGGAATTCAGACAAAAGGTACAGTTACACTAGTGAATTATCTGCCAGAATAAAGTGTAACCACCTCATTTAATAATTTCCAGCCTCAAGGTTTTAATAATTACATGTCAATATTACTTACTGAATCTTTAAATGGAATTTTTAGAAAATTTTGCTTGCATTTTTATCTGCTGAACATGACAAGATTAACAATAGATATAATGACTAGCTTGTTGACATGCTCTCCTACAGAAATTATTCAGAGGACAGAGGACAAAGCTCATTTATTCAACATTTACCAAGTACAATGTTAGGTACTGGGGATACAGTGAAGACGACAGAAATGATTCCAGTTTTCCTGACTTCACAATCTAGACTGAGTTCCATCATTAGGTTACTTTATGATAGTTTAAAAGTTTTATAAAAACAGAAATAGCTAAAGGAATCAAACAGCAAGTTTTATATTTTATTTTTTAAAGATTTATTTGTTTTAGAGAAAAAGAGACAGAGAGAGTGCCACCACAAGCTGGGGTAGGGGCAAAGTGAGAGGGAGAGAATCTCAAACAGACTCCCCGCTGAGCACAGAGCCAGCTTGGAGCTCAATCCCAAACTCTGAGATCATGACATGAGATGAAATTAAGAGTTAGATGCTTAACTAATTGAGCAATCCAGGAGCCCCAACTTTATATATACTAGTAAAATATAAAAATCTCCTTAATTCTACTTTCCAAACAAATGAAGATAATTTTTTGTTATTTCATTGCTCCAAGGGAATAGCTGGCTTTTTTGGCAGCCCAAATCAAATTTCTGTTCAGGTGATTCTTATAGCATAATCACATGAAAAATTTTAAAAATCCCAAATAAGTTATAATTTATATAGCCTTTTTATAATTAAATATAACCTGTAAGTAGTACTGAGCATTATGGGAGATTTCCAGATTACTCTGGTTCTGCCAAAATAATGACCATATCATAGCTGTAAATATTTTTTTTTCAAGTTTTTATTTAAATTCTGGTTAGTTAACATATAGTGTAATACTGGTTTTAGGAGAATTTAGTGATTCATCACTTACATGTAACACCCAGTGCTCATGACAAAAGTGCCTTCCTTAAGAGGTATTAACATGCTAGCAATGTAGTCTGAGCTTAAAATCAAATGAAGTATGTGCAAAAGTTCTCTGGATGCCATCCTAAAAGTGAATGCATATGTAAGAAACACAGGGGACAAAGGAAGATTTTTTTCAAACATCCATTTCTCTCTTTGTGAGAATTATGGAACTACTGTTACTGATAGAAATGTCCGGGGCAGAAAAGAGATTGAGAACCTTTATTCTACTTGCTAATTTTGTCTTCCAAAAATTAATGTTACCACCAGTATGGTACTATCTTAATTCTGTTCATAATATACCAAAGGTACATTAAATTGTGAGTGGACTTTGAGTCTCACTTCCACACTCCATGATATATTTACTATTTCAAAGAGACATCAGAACTTGATACACTACTTTTTCACCTACTCTTACAAATAAGAAAGGACTACATATGATATATATTGCTCAAGCCATAAGAGGAATCCAAATCATTGTTAGGAAGAGCAGATTCTGTGAATGTGTAAAACCTATAATTTAAATATAATGAGGCATATTTTCATATGTAGACTTTCAATGTACTAGAGCTGCACTTAATAGTTTCACAAAAATTCCACTGAGCATGCCATCATTCTAAGTGAATCAAGGCTCTAATGAATCTTGTCTACTGGCACGTGGGCTTTCCACTCACTAATCTAATGTGTAACTAAATACATTAAGAGTTAGAACAGCTCACTTCTACTCAACCATAAATGAATATTAAATAGCACTTCACCAATCCAATACACACATAAAAAAAACTAAACGTAATGTGGGACATGTCCTAGATGGGATCCTGGGACATAAAAAGGACATTAGTGGAAAACTAGGGAAATAATAAAGTGTGGAATAGCAGTAATATAGAAAATGCTGATTTCCTTAGTGGCAACACACTAAACTAAAATGTTAGTAACAGTAGAACCTGGGTATATGTATGGGAACTCTTTATATTATCTTTTCAATTCTTCTATAAATCTAACACTCTTCTAAAATGGAAAGTGTATTTAAATAAAAATAGGGAGAATTCAGTCAAGAGAGGGAAACTGAATATATCTGAGTATACAAGGATGACAAAAATATTCTAATCATCCTGAGAAGGGATAGGAAGAAAGACAATTCCTCAAAATTAAAGGGAGGAAAGAGGGTGCCCACGTGGCTCAGCTGGTTAAGTGTCTGCCTTTGGCTCAGGTCACAATTCTGGCATCCTAGGATCTAGTCCCGCATCCGGCTCCCTGCCCTGTGGGTAACCTGTTTCTCCCTATGACGTGCTCTCTCTCATGAATAAATAAATAAAATCTTTTAAAAAAAGGAAAGACCAGAATGTGTACAAGTAGAGACAGATTTGCATGTTTGTTATTTAAAAAAATGAGGGTGGTTTCTGGTTAATGGCTTCTCTCCTCTTTATCATATAGCACATCTGTGTAGAGAGAGAGGGGAAGGATTAACCAGAGAAAGACAACATACGATAACCAAGAAATACTGAAGGTTCATTTTAGGCTGCTGCTACTGCTGCTGATGATCATACACTTATAGAAGAATCAATTAGCTCTACTATAGGTCTCTCTTCATCAGAAATTGTGATTTGTTTCTTAATTGCTTCTCAAAGGATTTATATTATTTTTACTACTCTATTCATTTAACATTGCTATTAAATACGCAAAAATATAAAGTTTTATATTTTTAGAAAGACAAGGTTAAAATTTTATATTTTATCTTGAAAATATATTTTATTTTTTTTAGATAAAGAGTGTATTATCCAGGGATGCATGGGTAGCTCAGTCAGTAAGGCATCTGACTCTTAATTTTGGCTGAGGTCAGGGCGTCTGGGTGGCTCAGTGGGTTAAGGCCTCTGCCTTTGGCTCGCATCATGATCCCAGGGTCCGGGATCAAGCCCCACATTGGGTTCTCTGCTCAGTGGGGAGCCTGCTTCCCTTCCTCTCTCTCTCTGCCTGCCTCTCTGCCTACTTGTGCTCTCTGTCAAATAAATAAAAAATCTTTAAAAAAATTTTTTTTTTCTTTTGGCTGAGGTCATGATCTCAGAGTTGGGGCATCGTGCCCTGCACTGGGCTCCGTGCTCAGCACAGAGTTTGCTTGAGGTCCTCTCCCTCTCCCTCTACTCCCCCCCTCCCACTTATACACACTCTCTAAAACAAATAAATTTTGCAATAAAAGGAATGTATTATCCATTGAAACATGCTCTAACACAGGTGAAGAATGTATTTCTTCTCCCATTGCCTTTCCATCCATTCCCTAACCCTTCCCCCCTTCATACAAAAACCTAGCGAAGAATAATTTCCTAATATACTTCAAAAGAAACCACATGGTTTAGTTCAGCAAGGTAGATAAATAATGAAAAGGGTGCATTAGTAGAAACCAAAACACAACTGGCATAATTAATCTGAAATCTATAAACCACTTTGGATCAAAAACCAAGGAAGATGAGTAGGAATACTCAACCACAATAAAAACTCCATCACTTAACATTCATTAGAGGGCACTGTTTTCCTTAATTTCATGGAGACTGGAAAAGATAGCTCATAAAGGACAGCTTTAAGAATTATGTGGTAATTAAATCATACCTTCAGTCCCAATGTGAACATTCAATAACTCCAAAATTTATCCTAAGTACTAATCTTTGATAAAAATCAATAGCCAAAGAACACTTTCAAATGGGTACTCAAATGGCAAAGCTACTTAAAAAAAAAATGTCTCAGGCAGTGATACAAAACTACGGTGATCATAAACCTACATACCAAAATCCAGTTGGCACTATACTTTTATTTTATTATACAATGATGAATGTCAAATAACAATGTGCTCATGTGACACACAGTATAAGCTAATTTTATTCTTTAGAATATGTAACCAAACACAAGTTTTTGGTGGATAAAAACATTCCATAATATAATAAAAACTGCTAGCAATCCAGGAATCCTCACCAACTGCTCCTCCTTCAGACACAAAGTTCAGCTGACTACCAGAGGTCCTGCCTATTTCTACATGACTGCCACATAATCCCAAATTTTGAGTAAATTCCTAGTCTATCTCCCTGCCTCTACTCTTTCTGCCCTTCTACTTCATTTACACTTTTTCTGAAGCCACTGTTAGGAAACAAAAATGTGATTACGTCAGCCCTTGTTTAAATCAATACCTCTGAGGTCCATTACATAGGATGAATAAAGTTCAGACTTCTGCTTGGCCTGATAGCCAAAGCTTTTTACAGTTTGGATTTATCCTATTCTTTCAAGCCCTATTCTTTAATCTTATTCCACATTTACCCTTCATATCAGTTATAATTTCCCCAACATACCTACATTTATATTGTGGGTATTAGTACATCAAGTTTCCTCTGCTTAGAACACCCTTCTACTTGTTATCAACTTGACAAGTTCCTACCCATACTTCTAAAGCCAGCTCAAGCACTCTCTCTTCTGTAAGCGTGCAATATGCAAAGTCATTTTACTTGCTTTCTGTTGTTCCACAGCACTTAAATATGCATGCATTCTATAGGACTATAACCATCCAAAAGAGATCCTTACATATACAATCACCTGAATTTATGTCAAAGGTGACACTGCAACAGAGAAAGCTGACCTTTCAATCAGTGATGCTTAATGCAATTGCAAAGGTCAACAGCCATATGCTAGAAGATATCTGTAAGACATACAACTCACAGTTTCTTTATACAGAATGTATAAAGGCAGAAAAACCAGAAGAAAAGAGATGACAGAGTTCAGAAGTTAAATAACAAAAGATGGTACGTCTAAATGGCCACTAAATATTAAAAAGGTGTTCAGCTGAGGGACGCCTAGGTGGCTCAGTCAGTTAAGCCACTGCCTTCAGCTCAGGTCATGATCCCAGGATCCTGGGATCGAGTCCTGCATTGGGCTCCTTGCTCAGCGGGGAGCCTGCTTCTCTCTCTGCCTCTTCCTGCCACTCTGCCCGCCTGCTTGTGCGTTCTGACAAATAAATAAAATCTTTTTAAAAAATAAATAAAAAGGTGTTCAGCTTAGTCATCAGAAAAATGCAAATAAAACCACAATAAGGTAATACTACACACTCACCAGAAAAGCTAAAAAATTTTTTTTTTAAAGACTATCAGAAATTGGCTAAGGAGAATAAACAGAACTGTCAAATAATGATGTGAGTGTAAACTGGTATGACCACTTTGGAAACTCTTTTGACAGTGTTTAAGAAAGCTGAACGTATGTACACAATCTGATCCAACAGTTCCACTCCTAGGTATGTACTCAACAAAAATGCTTACATATGTTAACCAAAATACATTCACAAGAATGATGATAGAATCACTATTTGGTAATAGCCAAAAACTAAAAACAGCCCAAATATTTAAGTGTCCATCAACAGGAAACTGAATAAAGTATAATATACAATGGAATACCATGCAATCGTAAGAACAAATGAACTATATGCAACAAACTAGATGAAACATGAGCATAACCTTCAGCAAGAGGGCAGCCCAAAAAAAGAATACAGTCTATTCTTCCATGTATATTGTACAATATAAACGTGAATATACATTTTCATATATTTGTATAAAATGTATTTTAATAATTTATATAGCCAATTAAAGTTCAAAAGTTTGAATATGAATAATCAGAAGTAACAAAAGCATCTTTTAAATAAGAATGTGAATGTATATGAAGATTTTAAAAAGTCTTGAGATATTAAAATATACTATAAGCATTATATAAACAAAACAATGGAAAACATAGGTAAACCTAATCTTTGGCATGAGAAAGCAGGGATGTGGTTACAGATGAGGAAGTGGGAGTAGAAAGTGAACAGAGAGGTGGCAGGAGGGAGTTTCTCAGATTCGGGTAATTTTTTTTTTTTTAAGATTTTTTATTTATTTATTTGACAGACAGAGATCACAGGCAGGCAGAGAGAGAGAGAGAGGAGGAAGCAGGCTCCCTGCTAAGCAGAGAGCCCAATGCAGGGCTCAATCCCAGGACCCTGGGGTTATCACCTGAGCCGAAGGCAGCGGCTTTACACCACTGAGCCACCCAAGCGCCCCTTAGATTTGGGTAATTTTCTTTTATTGATTTGGGTACTGGTTACAAGGTACGTTAACTTTGCAAAAATACACTGAGCTATACAATTATGGTTTGTGTACTTTTCTGTATTCCTAGTATACATTTATGTATTTAATACTTATTCTTTACTTCTAGCACATATCAATAAAATTTTTCCAAAACCTAAAAGACTATAGCCTAAATTATATTCCAATATAGATCTTTAAACCCTTAATAACTGGAAAGCAATAAAATCCAAAAAGGAATGTAATAAAATTTAGTTATTCAAAAAGTAAACATAAAAATTAATGTAAAATGTTTACACCCAGAAAAATCAAACAGATTTGATAGCATAGATATAGGAGACTGAAAACTTACTAAAGAGGCTCTACGAGACCTTCGGCTCATTGGTTGATCAAACGGTGGGCTATTTATCTGCAATTTTTCAAGATATCCATCAGGTATTCTGATATCTGCAGGCAGTGATAACCGCTTATTTAAATCCTTTAAGAAAAAAAAAAGGAGAAAGAAGGTATTTGTAGGTAATCACAAATAGAAGAGACAAGAGCACTTCACTTTTGAATTCATGGGCTACTATATTATTTATTTATTAATGATAAGTAACTGTTAAGTTTTATTACAGTTCCAAAGTTATCCATGTTGACTTTATATAATATCTGAATGTAAATGCATTTACTGTAAGCAAAAGTGTACAACATAGTTCTACAGAAATGGTACTCTGCAACCCAGTTATTTCTCAGTCCTTTCACTGGTAAATTTCAGATGGAATTTACTTAGACATTATTATACCATGTAGAAAGATGCAAAAACTACCACAAAATGTGACCAGTTTAATAACAACCAAGCAGATACTGTAAGGTTTTGTACACAACACAGTGAGACAACTGAAATCTTTTATTATTGCTGTATCAATGGAAAGAAGTAAAAAGCAACAAAAATCTCAAGTAAACCACCTAACTTTACACCTAAAGAAGCCAGAAAAGAACAATGTCCAAACTTAGCAGAAGGAAATGATAAAGATTAGAGTAGAAATAAATGACATAAGGGCACCTGGGTGGCTCAGTGGGTTAAACCCTCACTGCCTTCGGCTCAGGTCATGATCTCAGGGTCGTGGGACTGAGCCCCGCGTCAGGCTCTCTGCTCGGCAGGGAGCCTGCTCCCCACTCTCTCTTTGCCTGCCTGTCTGCCTACTTGTGATCTCTGTCAAAAAAATAGATAAAAATCTTTAAAAATAAATAAATAAATGAAATAGAAACTCCAAAAAAACCCAAAAAACAAAAAACAGATCAATGAAACTAAGAACTAGTTTGTTGAAAAGATCAACAAAATTGGGGCACCTCGCTCAGCTGGTTAAGCATCCAACTCCTGATTTTTGGCTAAGGTCAAGAGATGGAGCCTGGGCTTTGTGCTCGGTGGGGAGTCTGCTCCAGATTCTCTCCTCCCTGTGCCCCTCCCTTGTGTGTGTGTACATGCTCTCCCTCTCTCTCTCTCATATGAATCTTTAAAAAAGGAAAGATCAACAAAATTGACAAACCATTACCCAGACTAAAAAAAATTAAAATAAAAAAGAGAAAGAGGACTCAAAATTATAAAGGAAAAATGAGAAATAACAACTGACTCCACAGAAAAGCTAGGGATTGTAAGAGAATATTATGAAAAAGTGTAAGCCAGCAACTGGACAACCTAGAAGAAATGGATAAATTCCTAGAAATATGTAACAGCCTCCTAAAACTGAATCAGGAGGAAACAGAAAATCTGAAAAGACCAATTACCAGCAATAAAATTGAGGCAGTTATCAAAAACTCCCAACAAACAAAAGCCCAGGACCAGACAGTTTCAGATTCGTCCCACCAAAAATTTAAATAAGTTAATACCTATTCTCAAACTATTCCCAAAAAAGAGGAAAGCAAGCTTCCAAATTCATTCTATGGGGCCAGCATTACCCTGATACCAAAACCAGATAAAGACAACACACACAAACACACACACACACCCCCAAATAACTGCACACCAGTATCTCTAACACAGACATAAAAATCCTCCACAAAACATTAGCCAACCAGATCCAACAATACATGAAAAAAAATCAGGGGTTCCTGGCTAGCTCAGTTGGTAGGGCACTAAACTCCTGATCTGAGGGTCACGAGTTCAAGCCCCATGTTGGGAACAAAGCCTAATTTAAGTATGAATATCAAATTTAAATATATATACACGTCGTTCATCAAATTAAGTGGGATTTATTCCAGGGATACAAAGATGGCTCTTAAAAGGCTGGTAGGGGGAGCACATTTCTATTCTATTCTATTTACTTATAAAATGTGAACTTGGGAGAAACTGAAAAGGGAATCTTGCATATATTGTCACACGAAGAAACATAAATCCTATAAAACATAAATCCCTATTATCTATAATATAACCAAACTATAAAACAAATCTGAGATATATAGGAACTATGTAAATGTTTACTGAGAGATATATGACTCAAGTACAGAAATATATACCATATTCCCAAATGGTAAGACTAAATAATGAAAAGATAATTGTTCTTCCATATTAATTTTACATTTTAGATAATCCCAAACAAATCACAATAACATTATTAGAACACAATATTTAAAATCTAGAAGCATACACAGAAAGTAATATTCAAAACATTCTAAGTAAGAATACATATGTGTATGCAAGATGTCCAGGATGTTAAGAAAGAAGTCTTTTCTGCTATAATAATACATGAAAGTAAGAATATCATCAAGAGACTGTCCTTTGGGGCAAAATATAAATACAGCTCAACGGAAGAATGAAAAAGTTCAGATAAAAATCTTAATAATAAAAAAACTTTTAAACCTATGATTAAAATTGTATTTATATAATCTGATAAATGTATTCTATTATGATATAATTTACAGTGATATGAACAGATATCAAGTTGATCTCAAGAGCTGAAAATATTAATTTATCATTTAGAAAGCTGATACTGTTTTTACTGCTCTTTATCTGATTTAGAAGCAATCTTTTATCAATGAAAATGCAATCAACCAATAGGACAGATACCCCAAGCACTGTAATCTCAACTCAAAAGCACCAAAAAAAAAAATTAATAATATTCTTAATTCAAAACAACCTCAATTGTTTTGGAGAAAACTATTTTAATCTATAATATACACTAAAATAACATTCATAATCAATTTCGATATTAAGGTTATACATGAGGTATTAATTCTTTTATATGAAGACATAACTTGTATGTTCTATAGAAATTAGTAGGTATAATAACCCATAAAAGAAAGGATACCTATATTTATAAATTAAAGCAAAAAGAAAAAAGCTGGTGCTTGTTTTATGTATACATTTGAAAATCTGAAATATTTATAAAATATTAAGTATCCAGATGAACCTCAAAAATAGAATTAAAATCCTATTTTCTGAAAAAAACAAAAACAAACAAACAAAAAAACACTTTGCTAAAGTATCATTCTGAATTTCCAGTATTTTTGAAAATTAACATTCCCTTACAGAGACCCTACACGTGTTTTGCAGACTGTTAAATGCAATTAACATATACTTGCCTTGGGATAGTAGATAATTAGAAGAAAGGAAATATTTGCAAGACTATTCTTTACTAATACAGAGAAATAATTTTCTTACACTGTCATGTGCCTTTGTATTTACTATTTAATGTATATGTGTATTCGTACACACAAACACACATACACAGGCATATGGTTACCTCCATTGAGATCCGTCTATGTATACGATTTCTAAGACAAACGCCCGTAGGTGACTGTACTTCATCAGATGATGTTCCAGAAGCTTGGTCACTCTCACCATCTGATCCCATTTTTAGATTTTCATGAACAATATCTGTATCACAAAATGAAACATCATTTATCTTCAAAGAGAGGCATTATACCTTACTATATCACATAATTTATTATCACTACAAATAAGATATAAGACAGCCAACACATAAAATCATAACAAAGATTTTTACATTCTGGTTGCTCTGTGTAGGTAATAGATCCAAATGTAACTCAGATGTCTTGAAACACTAGTTAGAAATCTTTCACACTCTGATTATGAAAAACTATGCAAACAATTAACATCCAAGTTATTATCAAGAGCTGAATAATAAAATTAAAGACTGGAAATACCACAAGGATTATTTAGTCAGTTCTCTCATTTTCCAGATCCTGGATCTAAGACTTGGAAACGTTAAATTATTTTTCAAAGGTTACACAGCCTAGAGGCAGAGCTAAAATAGAAACCTGGTCTTCTGCCTTTTATTTAGCTTAGTATTTTTTCTGTAAAATAATGTGCCACTGGGTCTACAGCCAAATGATCTACTCCTTTGAATATGCTTTAAAAAAATAAAAGTTTCAAAGCCACTAATGCAGCTTCCCCTCTCCACAGTGTTAAAAATTTTAAAAAATCTTAAAAATTCAAAAATTATTTTCTAAATATCTATTTAATTACAGAAATAAGCTTGTGACCCCCAAAAATCTGTTTGGAGGAAAAAAATACATTTAAATTACAATACAAAGTAGCATCATTCTTTTATTATTTTTATTATTATTAAAGATAAAAGTTAAACAGGAGTAGAGAGGAGGAAGATTAATTCCATCTGGTAATATTAAAAACAAACTTATATACTTATATATACCTGCTCCATATTTGCATTTGTCAATCATCCTGTAATTCATCTAGCAAGAGTTGCACACCAGAAACAAATGCTAGATATCAAACACATCTCTCACCACAGTTCTCTTTATACAATTATTCATCCTCCAAAAAGTATCATATTGTTTCACGCTAGAGTGCTTTGACACAACACTTTCCCCTCCTCTTTTATCCATAAGAGATGCCTTTCCCCAATTTACCAATTTGGTGAACTCATACATATTTTTCAAAACTATGTTCATTTGTCGTCATTCAGTGAAATCCTTTCTACTCTCAGACACAGATGACTACTGTGTCCACACTTACCACATCCACTGCACTGAAGTGCATTTTTTGGTTTCAGATGATTTTGTACCAAGTTATGAGATCCCCGGAGGCAAGATTTAGCTTATTCACTTTTATATTCCCCAAAATGAAAAAAGGTTTTAGAAGGTGCTCAATAAATAATACAATAATGAATATTAACTAAAAATCAAAGAATGCTCTAGATAACTGTACTTCTTTTTTCAATGAAATGTTGTATGAAATATCAGTATGTAAAACAAAACAGTATTTTATAGTTACAAATATGTATTTTTAATGAATATATGCTTTATGAAAATGAGAACTGTTTAACAGAAAACTGAACTCAAGGATCTTATCAAATCAGTCTTAAAATTCCCATATTTTTGTTTTTTGTCTTCATAACCATTATTTTTTTTTTAAGAGAGAGAGAGAGTGCATGTGCATGAGTGGGGGGGGGGGTAGGGCGGGCAGAGGGAGAGGTAGAATCTTAGGCCGATTCCACACCCAGTGCAGAGCCCAACAGAGGGCTCGATCTCGCAATCCTGAGATCATCACCTGAGCTGAAATCAAGTCAGATGCTGACCCAACTGAGCCACCCAGGCACTCCTTAATAACCCATTATTGAGAAAATTCTTACACTGATAAGCAATTGCAAATATGATAGTTTATAATAGACTGATATGTAATTTAAGAATATATTCCAATTACATAAAGATCTCTGGAGAAATTTTATGTGAAGATTTGAACAAAAAATTAACTTGGCAATAAAATGTAATGGTAACTGATTCCTAATTTGATGGTATAGAACACATATGAATCCAAGTATTCTTTTCTGTCACACTTTTAAAATGTTAAAGATAATTTAACCATGCCTTCTATTTCTGGGAGGATCTGAAATATTCCTTCCTCAAGGAAATGTTGAGTAAAATGTAATAATATTTTAAAATGGATAGCTGAGTTTGCAAGAATTTGTGCAAAATACCAAGGAAGAAAAGACAAAGAGAACTGAGAGTCAAAAGCTGTTATGCATAGACTGACTCTGTTATTCTCTCAGGGAGGGGTCGTAGTTCTTGGTAAGAAGGTGTCCAGGTTTAGCTGCCATACTGGGATAAAAGGGGAAGTGTCAGACGTCCAAGGTGCAAGTGCGAGTTTCCTAAAGAAAGGCATGAGACTCTCAAAGTACTAAAAGGGCAGACTTAAATCTGTTCTACTGCAAAAGGACTACAAAGGAGCATATGAACCTCAGACTATGAATAAATACTTGACTACCACCTGACTCAACCAAGAAATTCTTCATGTCATTAACGAACAAGTATAGTTCCAACATGAGTATCAGTATTTTCATTTCCATTAATAAAAGAAAAGTGAAACAATGAAGGCTTATGTCAAAATTTCATTCATTTGTCATGGTGTGAGCAACTTCTTCGCTGAATCAGGTAATAGTTTTTGAGTACTGAAAGAACATTTACTTCTCAGATGGCTCAATTTTGTGCCATTCACAACTATAAAAGCTACAGATACAACAAACACTTTCAATATTACTTTCTTAAATTCAGAACCAAAATCAGCAAATATGACCTATTTTTATATAGCTCCTAAGCTAAAAGTATTTTCTATATCATTAAAGAGTTATTTTAAAAAGAAGAATATGCAACAGAGACCATATGTGGCTCACAAAACCTGAAAAATTTTACAATCTGGACCTTTGCAGAAAAGTATGCCAATCTAGACAACATAACAAGAAATCAAGTCCTGATCTGAAGTATTATCCAATTTCTGTAAGGTAAACACTCCCTTCATGGCCAACCTCAAGCTACAACATGACAACCACTGAGTATGGAGTCGGGAAGAAATGTATAAACCATTACATAAAATTTTGACTATTACAGATACAACAGAAATAACCCCAAAAGTAGAGGTATTAGTAAAGTGTAGTAAAATAATTTGGAAATAGTGACTTTTAAGGATTCACTACTTTTGTTTTTAATTAGTTTACTTAATTACAGGTTTTTAACATTTAAATTTTAATAATGGCTATATTTAACAACCAGCTTGCAAAATTCTTGAAAATTTAACAATCATCCCTCATGAACCACTGTGAGCCAACTCCAGCACACCATTCCATAGGGTTAAACCTATAGGGCTACATACATTTCCCCATAGGTGAAACCCCACTATAAATAATAAAAGCTCATATTCCCCAAATTAACAAAACACATGAGGAAATAACCTGCCACAGCAATGGAAGCAGATAAAGCAAGGACTAAAATAAACACCTCAGAAACTTCACTAAATGTCAAGACTATAAAACCATTATTTTAAAATGATTTTAAAAACCACAATGTGATAGTAAGATGCTATCAAAAAAGACCAGAGAGATAAACAGAAACTTGCATGTATGCATTTTTCCTAAATACTTAGAATGGAATAGTGACTTAAGAATAGCAACTCAGGGGACAATCATGTATATGAATCATTGCACTGGGCTATTGTACGGTGATAATCTGAAGTTATTATGGTATGACCCTAAATTAAGCACCATCTTGAGATGCCATTCATCTTGAAATCTGGCATCCATCTCCTAGGGGTTTTGTTTTCTTCCTGATGGACAGGTTTTCAAATATTACTCCTCTGTAGTGTCAATACTAGTACCCTTCTATAGCCTTCCATCTTTCTGCTGTCTCTGTTATTTTCAACTTGATCTTTATTTTACAAAAAGAAAAAAAATCAGATAATGAAGGCTGGATGACTTCCATACAACCATAACAATAGCGGCGTGCCTGGGTGACTCAGACGTTTAAGCGTCTCCCTTCAGCTCAGGTCATGATCCCAGGGTTCTGGGATCAAGCTCTGCACTGGGTTCCCTGCCCAGCAGGAAGCCTGCTTCTCCCTCTCCACTCCCCCCTGCTTGTGTTCCTTCTCTCACTGTGTCTCTGTCAAATAAACAAATAAAATCTTTAAATAACAACAACAATAAAAAAAAAAAAAACAATAGCTACCTTCACTACATGACCTACAGTCAGAAAGTTTTAAAAAAAAAAAAGACCATTAAATTACCTAATCTGCTTCCATTTCTGGGCATTGCCATGAAGGATCCAAGGCTTCCTCCAATAACGCTATGTGGTCTCCGCAATGGGGGCTTCTTGAAGGACCCTGTGTACTGATGGAGGAAGGAATGCATACTGTGAGAGGTTGGAGGCCTGCCATTCTTCACAATAGGCTCTGTGGTCCACAGTATCCAAAATCATTCCATTAACAGCCCAAGATCCAGGATCACATGAGAAGGATTGAGAAAGCAAAACAGAAAACAAAAGGTTTATGAGATCAGTAATATTTAAGAATTCTTTGGCTATCTATACAAAGAACCAAAATTAAAATAATTTCCATGGAAAAATACTCAGAAAAAATGTTTTAATATTTGAAATTGGTTTAATCACTTAAGTATCCACTTCTTTTATAATCAAAATTGGTTAGCATTCACAAAACACAGTCCATAGATTTTATCCATTTGCTTATTTTAATATATCCCAAGCTTGTTTCCAAACTACCCCCACATTTACTAACTGCTTCATATATGCCTTATAATTAGGCATGCTATAGAATATAAAGACACAGTCCTGATCTAAAGGCATTTATATCCTTCCCTTCTAGACATTCAAAAGATATGTCAGTTAATAGATAAACACAGAAGTACTTAAGCACATATCAATATAGAGGTTCTGAAATTTATTACCCAAAATGTGGGACTTTTAATATAAAGTTTTTTTAAAGAAATCACAGACTTATAAACAAGCAGAAACATTTACAAAATATATAATACTTAAAAGTTATTTAATTATAAATGGGAGAAATCCTGTTTTATAATGCTTATGAGGAATTTCACGATTGCTTTCCACCTCTAAAGAAGAGCTCTAATATAGGTTAAAGACATGATGAAGTCTTCTATGACAAATAATTAGCCTTTTGTATTATAATTGTGTTTTACTGGTAGTAGCTAAGGAATTTTAAAAGGAACTAGGCTTCTCTGAGTATCTTTTCTCTTCTAAAAAAGAGCAAGCTCTTCTTCTGGAGCTGATCATCAGGAGTAGGAATACCCACATCTCCTGATGTGGGTATTTCTCCTGCCTGTAAAGCTTTATCAGACACCAAGAACAAGAAGATGAAGTGGCCTGCACCTCTACTGATAATGGCTGCATAAAAGAAGATGGGAAGAAGAGGATGGGGCCAAAGTGTCCTCAGGGCTCCGACAGAGCCCGGATTATCCAATTTGTGTAGAATACCAGACTGGAAAAAAGAAAAGTACTTAACTCATAATAGAGAACATCTGTCCAAAGCATCCCATGGCTTATACATTCCTTGGCAGTTGCTGCCTGATCAAGGATGTGGGGGATCTTAACTTAAGCCTAGTAAAATAACCAATGATTTAATAATGAATGGGGAAGGGGCATCTGAAACAAATGCAAAAATTGAATATTCAGTGTAGATACAAGCTAGAATATGTAAGAAAAAATTTTCTCTTTCTAGGTTATAGTATTTCATATCCGGAATCATAATAACATACAGAAATAATCTGTTTATAGACATATTTTAGTTGCTCTATAAAGTTATCCTGGGGATTAGAGCTTTACAGTCTTAAGGAATACAGGAGGAAAAAAAGGAGAGCATAAAAACATTCAATTATTAAGAGGACATTTATTTATTGTATGCCTACCATTCCAAGTCCTGGGCATTAACAAGTGAACAAAACAAGCAAGCTACTACTCTCTAAGATTATAAGATATTATGGAGGGGAAACAAATAAGAAACTAATGAATAATAAAAACATCAGATATGATAGGTAATATACAAAAGAGGTGATAAAAAATAAAGGTGCAGCTATTTAACACTTGGATACTGAGTAAAGTTCTCTCTGTAGAAGTATTTTTAACAGAGATTGAAATGCAAGAAAGAGCCCATCTTGGGAAGATAGGTGATGGTGAGTTAAAAGATATTCCAGAAGATAAAGCTACTGCAAAAGTCGACATGTGGCAGGAGTTTGACTTGCTAGATCCTCAAACTTAAGCATGTTTCAGTATCACCCTCAGAGACTTGTTAAAATACAAGACTGCTGGGCTCTACCCCCAGACCTCCTGACTCAGTATATCTGACACAGAATCCAAAAATGTGCATCTCTAACAAATTCTCAGGTGACACTGATGTTGCTGGTCCAGGGATCAAACTCTGAAAACACTGTGTTAGAGGAACACAGAAAAGGCAAGTGTAGCTGTACTACATATATTTAGTGAGGTCAAAGAGATAAGCATGTTTGTATGTAACCATAAAAGTTCAAATTTTATTCTGAAATTGGAATCAGTTATGGTAGCTTTGAAACAGGCAGTAACATGATCCCATTCACGTTTTAAAAACATCATTCTGAGAGGTCAGGGATGGTGGGAGGTAGAGGTGGTATAACCATAAAGAGGTAGCATGAAAGGGATCTCTTTCTGATAATGGAATACTTCCTTCTCCTGACTGCAGTGATGGTTATACAAATCTACACTTGATAAAATGACAAAAACTATACTCACATTTATTCCAGTATTAATTTCATGGGTTTGATAATGGTCTACAGTTAAGAAAAATGTAACTAAGGGAGGAACTGAGAGAAGGGCACAAGGAACCTCTCGGTACCACATTTGCAACTTACTTTGTTAAAAGTAAGTTGTTTAAACTTTTAAATTTTTAAAATTTAAAAATTTTAAAAATCACTCTTGCTGCTGTTGGAGAACAGATGAGAGGGAATCAACAGAGGGGAAATGGAAGGAAGAGACTATTATAGTCTGGCCTGGCCTAGAATGGAGAGAAGTAGGCAAATTTAGGATATATTATAAAGATAGAACCAAATGGCTAGCAGATATGGCTGCAAAATTACTTTCATACATATTCTCCCATCCAGCTTTTAGTGAGGACCTATATTAAAAAACATCTATCTGAAGAAAAATTTTAAAGCTGCAATAGCTGGAAACATGTTATCAAGCATATAAATGACTATCATTAATAGTTTTAAAAAAATATTTATGTAGTAAATACAAAGGAAAGTAGAATGGCAGAAAAGGGGAGAAGGGGGAAACAAAACAGTGAAGGAGAGAGAAAAATCAAGGATAATTCTGATTTTTTAATTTTAAGTGGTTTAGGTTAAATGAAGGAAGTTGGAAAAGAAGCCGATTTGGGGGGAAGGAAATCAAGAATTCTGGTTTGGTAGTATTAAGTTTGACTCTTATTAAACACCTATGTGGAGAAGTCAACTAATATCTGGATATGAATCTAGAGATCCAGACAAAAGTCCGGACTAGAACTATAGATTTAAAGTAGTCAGTATACACATATTATCAGAAATAATGGGACTGAACAACGTCAGCCCAAGGAGAGTGTACAGAAAGGAGAAGGGGTCCATGAATCATAAAATATCCCAACATTTCAAGAGTATGACAGCAATGAACTGGGCAATTCATGAAGATAATATGTTGCATTTTAAAAAATAGAAATTTTTAAGACATCAGGCTAAGTGAAAGAAGTCAGAAACAAAAAGACAAATATTGTATGATTCCACTTATATGAGGTACCTTGAACAGGCAAATTCACAGAGACAAAAAGTAGAATGTTGTTACCAGGGACTGAGGGAAGGAGAGAACAGAGCTATTATTTAATGGGTATAGAGTTTCAGTTTGGAATGATGAAAAAGTTCTGGGGATAGATGGTGGAGATACCCACATTGCATAACAACGTGAATGTACTTAATGCCACTAAAACCAGAAACTTCGAAATGGTTAAAATAGTAAATTACACATTATGTATAATTTAACATAATTTTTTAAAGTAATGGAAATCTATATGAAAAACAGCAGATCTTTCTTATTCTACAAAGTAGTTAGTTCAAAGTAAGACTTCCCAATGATTTTTTAACATCATAACATGTCAATCACTATGGTTTTATGCATCTTATTCATTTGGATCTTCTGATTATTAATGTGAACTACTGTGAGCAGGAACATACAATTTAGTAGCCCATCCTGTACTCTTCGTCATTCCCTACTCCTAATCCTGCTCTTACAAACACTATTAATATCAGATCCTAATCAGACCCTATACACATCCATAGTCTGTGCTTTCAACCTCATCCTTTCATGGACCTCTGCTATTTGTAGCAGTTAGGTACTACTGAGAATTTATATGTCATCCACTATTGTAAAAAAACTGTCACTGCTATCATGCATCAGATCAGAAGAAAGGAAACAACCTGGGAGTACAACAAAGCTTCATAATATCCATCAATTAGGCTTGTTGACTCTAAACATCGTAATAAACTGACCCAGTGCACAGACTGAGTAATAAAGAAAAGAAACTGGACTATCTGGAAAACTACATTTCAAGCTTTGTTTGCCTTTTAAGGTTTCTTCAGATTCTAAATAATCATGAGAAGCAATATTCTGTTAAGTTTTATTATACTTCCTAATAACATTAAGATGCAGTTTTCTTAGTTGAAGAAATTCAGTTGTCAAAAAAAGTAATTTTTGTTGTAGCTGCAGTTGAAAGCCCCAAATAGTATATATAAAATAAAACTTTTTTTTAGTGTAACTATGATTTATTTCCCATCTCATATTTAAATTGTCACCTATTCCCCTCATCAAATTCAGTAATTTTAATATATCTTCTCATCAGAGTAAGGTTAACTACTTAGACAAGATCCTGAAATATCTTAACTTTCTATGGTATGTCTAAAATACTATTAAGACATTCATTGGCGTGGCTGGGTGGCTCAGGTTAGGCATCCCACTCTTGATTTTAGTTCAGGTCACGATCTCAGGGCAATGAGACTGAACCCCATAGATTCTCTCTTCCTCTCCTTCTGCCACTCCCCACACCCTCTCTTAAAAACAAACAAACAAAAAACAAAACAAAAAAACCCCAAAGGGCTTAATAAAAATAACAAGAATTCAAAGGGGGTTTGAAGGAGAATTAAGGATTTTGCTCCTGGTACAAAAAGTAAGACATAAAACTGTCTTTTGAGTTTTGACCCAAATGCAAGATGTGTCTCCCTCCTACATGTAAGTTATATCCAAATTATTATTATTAAATTTTCTACTGAACTCATCATCTATTTCTCCTCTCCCCTATCACAACTAGCCAGACAGACTTGAGTAAATAATGATCCTCTGAGAAAAGAGATAAACTGAGGCTTGAGTAAGATAACTTACTTACTCAGTTAGTCATACAACTAATGAGGGTGTAAGTGTATTAGTGTATCCCAAATTCTAATCCTTCTAACTTAAAGTCTAGAGCCCTTTACATTGTATCTTTCCCTCTCTCACAACAAAGACATCTACATTCAACAGAAATGGGTAGGGGTATTCATTCATGTTTTCACCCACAGCCACAAATTTCTAACAGAAGAATTAGAGGTACAGGCAAGAAAGGCTTGCCAGAGAATGAGTACTTCATGACATACTGGCAGTCATTCCTGTAACTCCTTCCTTGTTATTAGTAGGACATCCCTAGGGTTATTTCAGTTTTGAATATGCAGCCTTGTTCTATAAATTTCATCAGGATTTTACATTTTAATCCACTCAATCAAAGAAGCTCTTTTCATTTTATATCAACATCTGCGTACTACTACAGAACTGCCAAACATGTGAAATGTTGTATGTCGATCTACTATTAAGTGTGCTAAATATTATGGATAGACCCTGCAGTAAATATAAAATAAAGAGAGTAAGATTCACTCACGTCATGAACCTTGTCTTCTATGGTCCACATGCATATACAATGTTAGAAAGCTACAATGAAGCCTCAAACAGGAATTTCACAAACTTACACTTTTAAGCTGTATTAACTTAGGTTAACTTAAAAATAGTTATTTAACAACCAGGATAATATTATAGAAATTATTCATTTAAGAGGCAATAAAAAACAGAAAGACAAACAGGATAGGAGAATCCATAAGGGTTAGAGACTAGGTATAGTAACACTCCTGGAGTAAAAATGAAACACTCCAATAAGTAAGTAAGCAAAAGTCACAGTCTTCTGTAAGTGAACCAAAGAACAAGACAAAGAAACAAACAAAAGGAGCTATTAGGAACTTATCGGAAAAGTAAATTCACATTCAATTTATAAAGTAATTAAAAGGAGGAAGCATCTCTCCTTCCCTCCCCTCCCCAGCCCCCAAATGCTTACCATTATCCTTGCTACTGTTTTCTTCAATAGTCATTTGTTCCGCCAATTCAGACAATGATTCATCAATAGTCTGGCTTCCTCGAAGAGTGAGGGATAGCCTTCTCTTAAATTTTTTCATCCTATCAACTGAATGTGACTTGAAATATCCTAAAAGAACAGAACAGAATGAAAACAAAATTAAAGCTCTTAAATATTTTAAAGCTTAAGAAAAATGTCATTCTGAGTTTACTGAGAATCTCCCAACCAGGAATATAAAAAGAAATTCTCATGCCCACCAATCACCACAAAATCCAACCCCGTCAAGATCTAGTCACTTTGATTAATGCTATATTTATGCCATATCACCAGTAGAGCAGGGGATTTTACAAAACTAAATTAAAATGCAGGTTTGCAGCATCACAACTGAATTTAGAAGGATTAGAAATTTTCCTAAAATGTGTTTTTTAAAAACTAATATAGTTAAAATATCAGTACTATTTTGATGCATAGGTCCCATCATTATAAATGTCAACCATCACATTGGAAGCAGTGTTATCTTTATATATAAATGGGGGAATAGGAGAAGTGAAAGGGGCTGGAAAGAGAATCAAGAATGATGTTAGACACTTTATTAAATAGCTCCAACAGGAATTTTCTTTTTTAAGTTCTTATTTAACCAGTATGTTGCATTTCTGTCCCCCCCACCCTTGGAACCTCTCTTCCTGTTATCCTAACAATGCCAAGTTTTAGAAGGAAGAATGAAAGCCAAATTCATAGCTCTAAATGCATACCCAGTACTATATACACTTTCATAGCACTTAATTCACTTAGTTTTCTTAACTCTGAAGAGAAGACTATAGCAGCTACAATATCCAATTTTCACAAATAAACTAATAACTTCAAAAAAGTTCCCTGGCTGAAGTCAAATGGACAATAAATAACAGAGCTGAGATTTAAAACTAGGATTATCTTTTCCTCTACAATTTATTTATTTATTTTTTTTAATTTATTTTTTTTTTTAAAGATTTTATTTATTTTTCAGAGACAGAGGGAGAGAGCGCGAGCGAGCACAGGCAGACAGAGAGGCAGGCAGAGGCAGAGGGAGAAGCAGGCTCCCTGCCGAGCAAGGAGCCCGATGTGGGACTCGATCCCAGGACCCTGGGATCATGACCTGAGCCGAAGGCAGCTGCTTAACCAACTGAGCCACCCAGGCGTCCCTCCTCTACAATTTAACCTCTCTGGAATTAGGACATAAAATATAGTTGGGAAAAAAAAAAAAAGCTTCTTTTTTTTCTTAGTGGTACATACAGCAATGGTATGATTCATAGTAGAGTCTCAAATAAAATCAAACAAGGGATTTACTGCCAAAACAAATTCCTCAGTAATTTACTTGCAACTTCTTTTCTAATTCACTATTTCTTACTTGGGATAAGGAACTTTACCAGATTACAAACATAATATAACCATTAGCCCAACTAAAAGTATGAGCCTTTTAACTCCCCTATACTAAATACATGTTTTACCATCCAGCTCTGGGCATCTACTTTGAATCTCTAAGTATTTTGCTTATTTTCTCACTCTAAGGTCTACAGAAATAGCTAAATATGCTGAACAAGTAAACTCTACATAAGGTATTATATGAATAAGTTTTATTGGCTCTAAGCCTGAGGAGAGGGTATGGAGTAGAAATTTTTAAGTGACAATATTATATTTTACCAACTTCTTTTTACATATGTATTAAAAAAATTCATAACAAAAAAATTTTAAAAACCACACACACTAAAATAGCAATAGTGTAGTATAACTACACTCTAATAAGGACTCTTTTTATCCTTAAGCACTAACACAACTGCTATTTTTTGGTGAGATACTGAAAAACCCCTCTTTCTTAGAAAAGGACAAATCCATGGTACTGAGTATGATATACTAAGTTATCTTCCAGTTGACTAATCCTCTTTTTAACTGTCTCTAATCAAGTTAAAACTATCTATAGTTACTAGATTTTTCAGTTCTAGAATTTCTATTTGATTCTTTTCTATAGATTCCTGTTCTATAGTTACATTCTCCATCTTGCTATCTATTTTTGTGGATAGATTTTCATACTCTAAAGCTCTTGTCTGTAATGTGTAGTCTGCATAACCTATTTCTAATGTTGACTTATCTCTGTTGGTCTTGTGTATGCCTAGTAATTTTTAATTGAATGTTACGCACTGTATGTAGTAACTGCATGAAAATATGTAGGAAAAGTCTAGAGGCTCTAGATTATGTTACCTTCTTCCAGAGATTATTCAATTTTTTTCTAACAAGCAGTCAGAGTAGGAGCAGATCACCTTAATCCAACCAAGGACTGAGCTGGCATGAGACTGGGTTTCAAACACCATTAATACTGGTCTACCTCTGATTTGTTCCCACTCTTAGTGTGCCCCCTTCAAAGGATTCCAGCTACAACCCTAGGGCTAGAACAACAAAAACAAAAAACTATTGAAAGCTCCACTCAACTTCCTCAGTTGCTTTTTGTTTATCCCTTCTACAAAGTTCAGCTTTCATTATCTTACCCAAAATAACTTAGTTAGAAAACACCTCAAGAGGGAAACCAGCCCAGAATATATCTCCCTTCCCTCCTGAATCTTAACTGCTTAAGGTGTGACTAACTTCAAAGCATGACAATGCCTTCATACTCATTTTTTCCCTATATGTCAAATAGTTCTCTGCAGGGTATGTCATATAATACAAGTTGCTCTATAATAGGCAAAAATGGAAGTGCAGGTGTGGATTAAAAGAGAGAATATATTTGTGACAGCACCATACTGTTCTGATTATTACAGCTTTGTAGTAGATCTTTAAATCTGTAATTGTTTTACCTCCAGCACTGTCCTTCTTTCTCAAGACAGCTATTGCTATTAAGGGTTTTTCGTGGCTCCATACAAATTTTACAATTATTTGTTTTAATTCTATAACAAAATGGTGTTGGTATTTGGATAGGCATTGCACTGAATCTGTAGACTACTCTGGGTAGTATGGATATTTTAACAATAGCAATTCTTCTAATCGATGAGTATGGAATATCTTTCCATTTATTTGTGCTACGGTCAATGTCTTTCATCAATGTCTTACAATTTTCTGAGAACAGGGTTTTCACTTCCTCGGTTAAGTTTAACCCCGGGTATTTTATTCTTTTTGGTGTATAGTATATGACTTACAATAGCCAAGACCTGAAAGCAGCCTAAGTGTCCATCAATAGATGAATGGATAAAGAGGATGTGGTGTGGAATATTACATAGCCATAAAAAAGGACACAATCTTTCCATTTGCAAGAACAATGGATAGACTTAGAGGGTATTATGGTAAGTGAAATTAGTCAGAGAAAGATGAATGCTGTTTAACTTCACTTATATGTAGAATCTAAAAAAAAAAAAAATGCATAAACAAACAAAAAGCAGAATCAGACCTACAACTACAGGGAACAAAAATGGATAGTTACCAGAGGAGTGGGAGCAGTGTGTGCAAAATGGGTGAAGGAAAGATGATGATACAGATTTCTAGTCATAGAATAAGGTTGTATGGTGACAGATGGTAGCTATACATGTGGTGAGCATAACATATCACAGAGATACTGAATCACTATGTTGTACATGTGAACCTAATATTGTGTGTCAACTATACTCCAATTAAATTTTTAATAAAAAATAAAATAGATAATATATGTAATCACCAAGCAAGGTGAATTTATAGGACACAGTCAGTAAAACGTAAGAGTTGATTCCAACTAAGAAAACTGTTACTGTAGGGCTGTCCTACATGCTAGATTCTTTACTTCTCAGTCAGCCCTTACACAGTTCACCTTGTTAATAATTCATGCCATTTGTTTAAAGCACATTAGATATTTAAAATAAACTGAACTATGGACAATCTCATCTACCCTTTTGTCACTGTAAGAATTTATACTAGAGACACTCTCCTTTGTAAGGATCCAGATCACCCTGCGTAGTAAAGAAGTACTCTATAAGCTTGGTGCAGCGTTGGGGGCAAAAAACACAAACTTTGCGCCTTCCAAAGAAAAGACATAACTGTGATTGACTCCTGAGAAATAACTTCGAACCCTTGGAATACAGTGCCTGGTAAGTCTCTTTGTTTGCCTAAGATCTTGGGCCACACCAGGCAATTCATATTAACAATGTAAATTATGGTAAATGTCTGCTTTTGTTATGCCTGGGGTTTGAGTCACACTATCAGATGGACCTTGGAGAAGGAGGATAAGGGAAGCTGGTGGAGACAGGGTAGCTAAGATAGTCACATGGGTACTTCCATGCCTCTGTGACTCATCCCCAGTGAAAATCAGGACACTGAGACTTAGGTAAGCTTCCCTGGTAGACAACACCTTGCACATGTTGTCATACAAGGTAGCTGGAAAAAGGAAGCCGTTTCCATATAACTCTACTAGGAGAGGATAACTAAAAACTTGCACCTGGTTTCCCTTGGACTCCACCCTACACATGCTTTTCCCTTTGCTGATTTTAATCTATATCTTTTCACTTTAATAAGTCACAATCATGAGTTTTTTCCCTCTGCTTTTGTCTGATTTCTGTATCCTCCTAGCAAATCACCAAGCCTAAGGATGGTCTCAGAAACCCCCAACGCACACTCCTTCAAGAAATCTATATTCCCAAACAAAAACTCTTAAGAGCTGATAGCTCACCACTACCAAGTTTTCAATTCCAATCTTCTCATAGTGGCATAATCACCGACCTCTACTGAACTATACAGACATCACCACTTTTGAATCTTGCACATCATTTCTAAAAGTTTGTGCCTCTTGTTTCAGATGACAAATAAGGACTAAACAACAAACTACAACAAAAATGGTATTACAGAATTAATTCACATAATATAGTAACATCCCATTCTGACCATTTGAGAAGTGGCCAATTCAAACTGTCTTATACTATAAATGTAAAATACAAACTAGATTGTTGAAGATGCAGTATTTTAAAAAACAAAAAGTACTCAGGGAAGCCTGCGTGGCTTTGTCATTTAAGCATCTGCCTCAGGATCCCAAGGTCCTGAGACCCGAGTTCTGCATCAGGTTCTTTGCTCAGTGGAGAGCCTGCTTCTCCTGCTGCCTGCTGCTCCCTCTGCTCGTGCTCGCTCTTTCCCTCTCTGACAAATAAATAAAATCTTTAAAAAAAATTCGTTTCTTAATGAAACAAGATGGGATTGGGAGGAGACAAACCATAAGTGACTCTTAATCTCACAAAACAAACTGAGGGTTGCTGGGGGGAGGGGGTTTGGGAGAAGGGGGTGGGATTATGGACAGTGGGGAGGGTATGTGCTTTGGTGAGTGCTGTGAAGTGTGTAAACCTGGTGATTCACAGACCTGTACCCCTGGGGATAAAAATATATGTTTATAAAAAATAAAAAATTAAAAAAAAAAAAAAAAAAGAGCCAAAACAATTAAAAAAAAAAAATTCGTTTCTAAATACTCAGTATTTTAGAAGAACGTAAAAATAACTCATTAATTGTTGTATAGATAACATTAAAAAATCCCAGACATATCTGCTTATGTAAAATGTATTACTAAAATTAACTCTTTTTTAAAAAATATTTTTAAATTAAGTATGGAATCCACATATTTCTATTGGACAATGCTGGTATAGAGCACTTAATTGATCTTGGTAGTTCTAAGTGGGTACAATGTAAAAAAGGAGTCACATAACTTTTAATCTTTTCTTCATAAAATGCATTTGAACAATATATCAAGGGACATTCTATTTTTATAACTCAGAATATTTTCTATCAAAATAATTCTGGTCTATAAAATAACTTTAAGTATTTTCTATCCTATCAGCAGTAAGAAAGCCATTTCAAGTTCATATTAGCAAGAGAAATAAAGTTTAAATCCTACTACAAAATTTTCAAAAGCCATATCCTCAAATGCAGATCCTTTTTTTAATCAGCCACAGTATAACTGTAACATTTTAATTGAGTCAAAATGATCAGTAAAGACAGAACTTAAAGAAGTTAAAGAATTTCACTGTCACAGTCTAGATCCGTATTAAAGAAAAAATACTCCCAAATTCCATAGATTCCTCGACATTTCTAATTACCTTTAAGTAGAATTATACATGTCAACATTTTTCCTCATTAGGTGAGGACAAAAACACATAAAATGCTACAATAAAAACACCCTTTAAGAAGTAAAAATTACTGGGACGCCTGGGTGGCTCAGTCGATTGGGTGCCTGCCTTCAGGTCAGGTCATGATCCCAGGGTCCTGGGATCAAGCCCCGAATTGGGCTCCCTGCTCAATGGGGAGTCTGCTTCTCCCTCTGACTGCTCTGCCTGCTGCTCCCCCTACCTATGCTTTCTCTCTGGCAAATAAAAATAAAATCTATTAAAAAAAAAAAATTAGGGGCGCCTGGCTGGCTCAGGGAGTTAAGGCCTCTCTGCCTTTTGCTCGGGTCATGATCTCAGGGTCCTGGGACTGAGACCCGTGTCGGGCTCTCTGCTCGGCGGGGAGCCTGCTTCCCCTCTCTCTCGCTGCCTGCCTCTCTGCCTACTTGTGATCTCTGTCTGTCAAATGAATAAATAAAATCTTTAAAAAAAAAAAATTAATGAGATGCCTGGGTGGCTCTGTTGGTTAAGCTGCTGCCTTCAGCTCGGTGATGATCCCAGGGTCCTGGGATTGAGTTCCGCATCAGGCTCCTTGCTCGGCAGGGAGCCTGCTTCTCTCTCTCCCTTGCCTGCCACTCTGCCTACTTGCGCTCTTGCTCTCTCTCTCTCAAACACACACACCACACACACACCACACACACACACACACACAAATAAATAAATAAAATATTTTTTTAAAAAATTTAAGAATTAACAATTGTTTACATTACCTTTATGGTTGATTAATCTTACTGTAGTGTAATAAAGCAGCGCTGAATTACTGACTTCCTGAAATCTAAAATATTTTACCTAGTTTAGTAAAAACTTTTATTTGGGATTGTTGGGATCTTAACCTATCTTAATATTCCTGAAAATCATAGTATAAACAATGTGATTTATGGTAAATGCCTAAATTTTTAGTTTAATGTTTAATTCATGCCATTGAAAAAGCTATTTTCACCTCAAAAGTAAATGTACCATAATTTAAAATAAACCCTAAACAAAAACTCCACAACTGTTTCGCTATTTTAAAGACTTAACTACATAGTAAACCATTATAAATTCTCAAATTTCAGCATGTTAATCTTCAGAGAACTTTTTCCTGACTCTGACCCCCTTTATTCCTTTTTTTTACTCACTGCACTTATCATGTATACACATGTACACATATATACTGCATATATATATATACACACACACATATATATCCCATATATATACACACATATATATCCCCAAATATGTATATACGTATGTATGTGTGTACACAATGCAAAATGTTTATGCTTTTGTAGCTTTCAAAAATATCTCAAGCTTTTTGTTGTAGCTAGATCAAATTAAAAAGGTAAAAGGGCAATAAATGATATTCAGAATGATAGCATGTAACATGCTTTATACACAGATGTATATATACAGCTGAAAAAGCTTAATATCACTTTCCCACTACAAGTGCTTTAAAAAAACCTTCCTTTATCACCTGGTGCTAAACTGGATCTGGGACTGTCTGCTGTCAA
Source organism: Mustela erminea (assembly GCF_009829155.1). Lineage (NCBI taxonomy): Eukaryota > Metazoa > Chordata > Mammalia > Carnivora > Mustelidae > Mustela > Mustela erminea. The sequence continues at coordinate 24,263,574 of NC_045619.1, read as the reverse complement.
ATTAAAAAATTTTTTCACAATTTTTTGGTTTTTGTTTATTGTGGAAATGTAACCATTCTGTTTACTTACAGAATACAGAAAACCATTCGGAAATGCCAACTCAGTTTTGTCCTAAGAATGGGAAACACACACATACACGCTTTTTTTTTTTTTTTTAAAAGACAACAGCTATATAGCTGTAAACATTCCCAAACTAGATCCTCTACTATGCATATTTACCTGCAAAAATTGGTGTCAGACTGTGGCTCTTTTGGCATTTGTGGTAAGAAGTTCTTCAGATGTAAATTTACCTTCTAATTCAAACTTCTCTAATATTAAAGGATTTATTAGAGTTGCAATTATCTGCTTAATGTCTTTGATATATTCTCAAAATAATTCCTTATTAAAACTACAGAAAAATTTGAGGAGAAAGCTGAAGATTGTTTATAAAATGCCTAAATTACTTTTCTTTAGGTAAGGAAGCAAAATTTACACGCAAAATACTTGGGAGCATTTAAAGTTTGGATTAAAATCCAATCTTTCCCCCCTCTCTGCCTGACTCTCTGACTACTTGTGATCTCTCTCTCTGTTAAATAAATAAATCTTTAAAATAAAATCCAATTTTAAAAAGGCAGATCAAAGTTCTAAAGTATCAAGTAGAGTAGCAGGACTTCACAATAAAGACAGTTTTGTTTATTTCTTTATAACATTTTCTGTAGGGACTATGGCTTTAAAATGAACCTGTTGTAAATGAGGTAAATTCATTCAGTGGTTTATAAGCAAATTTTTTATTATCTTTCCCTCAACAATCATAATGAAATCTAATGCTTTCTAGGAATGTAAGCTAACCACTCGGTGAAGAATAACTAACATTTAAAAATTAAGTTTTTTCAGTAGAGACACAAATTTCTTATTTACATACAACAAAGTTATTATACAAAACACCAACAGAGCACTGAAATAAAAGTTTCATAATGCTTATAGGAATGTTCCCTCCAAACACTTAAGTATCTTAAGTGTGTTAAAATCTGAAGATTATTCATACTATAAAAGGAAAAGAAAAGAATTATCACACACACAAACCAGAAAAAAAGAAACCTATGAAGGATATTCCTCTATTCATAAACACTACATTAGAAAGCCAATATAAAACCACTGTGACACCTGAGATGAATAGTAGGAAGCTATGGGAATTGGTCCCTCCACCCAAAACAACCAGTAAACTGGAAAAAAACAAACAGAATCAACTATTTCAAAACTCTGGAGCCTGACTGGCCACTCAAAACAGCCATGAGTGTTTGCTAAAGGGACACAGGCTGCTAGGAGAATCCCATGTGGGAACCAGCTAACACTGCCCATTCCTCAGAGCCCTGTCCTGCATTCCTGGAGCAGCTGGTTGATGCTGGAACAGGCAACGGGGAACCCTGATATCAAAAAACTGGGGGTTATATATTTTGATAAGTCTGGCCGATCAAAGACTGACAAAATGCAGACACTTCCCTTTCTTCCCTTGCAGGCTGCAGGGGCTTCCCACAACATCTACTGGAAGATTTAGAGACAGCAACATTTTGTTGTTGTTTGAGCCAGATATTAAAGAAAATCTTCATCAGGGCATTAGCTAACTGCAAAGGTAATGGAAAAGAAATTTCAATGACCACACACCACCAAGAATACATATGTGCAAAAATAGTTTGGGAAAGTCACAAACAGATGGCAGCAGCCTCAACAACAAACGCATACCTACGCAGTCAGAGAATCTAGCTTTTGGAGTTACTACACTATAATACAATGTCCAGGTTTCAACAAAAAATTACAATGCATACAAACAAACAAAAAAACATGGCTCATTCACAGGAAAAAAAGCATCTGACAGAAACCATTCCTGAGAAGTCCAGAATTTGGAATTAGTAGCCAAAGACATTAAATCAAGTGTCCTAAATATGCTCAAAGGGCTAAAGGAAACCCAATGACAAAAAAATAAAGGCAGTGAGGAAAACAATGTATGGGAAAAAGGAGAAAATCAATTTAGAGACAGAAATTATAAAAAGAACCAAAGAGGGGAACCTGGGTGGCTCAGTCAATTAAATATCTGCCTTCAGCTCAGGTCATGATCCCAGGGTCCTGGGACTGATCTCTGCATCAGGATCCCTGCAAGCCTGCTTCTCCCATTGTTAATTGTGATTCCCAAGTAACCATTAAGAAGCTAACTAAAAAGTATTACAGAAGAGGAAAAAGGGGAATCCGAAAAGTACACTATAAGAAAATCAACTGTGTAAAAAAGGGCAATAACAGAGAACTAAGGAACAAAAAACAAGACATATATAGAAAGTAACTAAATCAAAACAGTAAATCCTTATTAGTAATTACTTTAAATGTGAATGGATTAACTTCTTCTACTGAAAGGCAGACATTGGCATAATAGATTTAAAAAATATCATCTATCTACATATTGTCTACAGAAAACTTAGGTACAAAGACACAAAGAGATTGAAAATAAATGAGTAAGGTATTCCACACAACAGTTAACTAAAAGAACTGGAATTACTAGATCTTTGTCAAACAAAATAGACTACATAGGAAAAAAATGTTATCGGAGACAAAAAAGGGCTCTCTATATTAGTAAAAGGTTAATATATAACAATTATGAACGTATACATACCTAACAACAAAACCTGAAAATATATTAAGTAAAAAGTAACAAAACTGAAAAAAGAAGCAGATGGTTCTACAATAATAGAAATTGGAGATTTCAATACCCCATTTTCAACACCGGACAGAGGAACCAGACATAAGATCAATAAAGAAATAGAAAGACCTGAACAACAAAGATACCTACTGTACTAGACCTAACTGACATATATAGAATGTTCCACCTAACAACAGAAGAATACACATTCTTCTCAAATACAAACAGAACATTCTCCACGACAGACATTAGTAAGACCACAAAAAAAGTCTTAACATTTTAAAAGATTCAAATCATGCAAAGTATGTTTTCTGATCACAATAAAGTGAAACTGGAAATCAGTAACAGAAAACAAAACAAAACGAAACAAAAAACACTGGAGGGGCACTATATTCAACAGTAAATGTGGAGGCCAAGAAAAACAAGGCTAGTCTAGCCCTGACATAATTGCAGCCATCCTGACAAAATATTTCTTGGGTTCTGACCTACTCAGGTTAGCACTTTAAACAGTCCCTCTCTCCTTTAATGATTGATTTAAACCCCTGGACTCAGCTGCCTCTGTCTTTCATTAACTCCCCTCTACATTCCCCAACTGATCAATGTTGACCGAGTAGGTAGGGACAACTCTACGCCTCTACTCAGCAAGAAGAAGTTACAGAAGATGAGACCTTCCACCTTCAACAACCTTAAAAGATTTAAGGGTCAAAATTGTTCAGGGGGAGATGTGGAGGCAGAGAAATTTAAGGCCATCCCACCTCAGGTTTAGCTTTAGCGTAAGTATAGCCATCTTAGCTCTGGCAGCCATCTCAGACCCCTGTGCCCAAGGGCTGAACTTTCTCCTACTTTGCTTTTGTAAGCCCCACCTGCTTTGGTTCCAGAGACCCCCCAACCTGCTTTGGTTCCAGGAATCCCCACCCTGCTTTAGTAACAGGAACCCATAAATACCCCTGCCTTAACTAAGCTCATGGTCCAAGTCTGTACTCCGCTGTGTCGGTTATACTTGGGCCCAAGCTTAAGCTTGTCGAATAAACCCTCGTGTGATTGCATGGGTGCTTGACTCCTTGGTGGTCTCTCGGACGTGAAAACTCGGGCACAAGACTAAAAAAACTGGAAACTTTTCTCGTAAGATCAGGAACAAAAAAGACAAGGATGTCTATTTTCACCTCTCCTATTCAACACAGCTGGAGGTTCTGCCAGAGCAATTAGGCAAGAAATAGAAATAAACAGCATCATAATTGAAAGGAGAGACATAAAAACATTTCTATTCACAGATGACAGAACCTTATATGTGGAAAACCCTAAAGAATCCACATATAAAAACCTGTGTGAGCTACTAAATGAATTCAGTAAAACTGAAGAATGCAAAATAAACGCACAAAAATCAGTTGCATTTCTGTAAATTTACATGAACAAATGAAAAGGACATTTACATGGCATAAAAAACAATGAAATACTGAGGAATAACTTTAAACAATGAAACACAAGACTTGTACTCTGAGACCTACAAAATGATGGCTTTAACAAAAGAACACCTAAATAAATGCAAAGATATCCTACATTCATGTATTGGAAAATTTAATATTAAGATGACAATATTACCCAAAATGATTCTATAGATTCTATACAATCCCTATCAAAATCCCAAAGGTATTTTTTACAGAAATAGAAAAACACATGGGTCACCTGGGTGACTCAAGTCATGATCCCAGGGTTCTGGGATCCAGCTCCACAAGGACTCAGTGGAGAACATGCTTCTTCCTCTCCCTCTGCACTCTCCCCACCTGACTTGTGTGTGTTCTCTCTCTATCTCAAATAAATAAAAACCTTCAAAAAAAAAAAAAAAGTGGGATGCCTGGGTGGCTCCATCATTAAGCATCTGCCTTCGGCTCAGGTCATGATCCCAGGGTCCTGGGACTGAGCCCCGCATCAGGATCCCTGCTCAGTGGGAGACCTGTTTCTCCCTCTCCCTCTCCCACTCCCCCTGATTGTGTTCCCTCTCTCACTGTGTTTCTGTCAAATAAATAAATAAAATCTTAAAAAAAAAAAAAAAAAACCACACCCTAAAATTTATATAGCATTCCAAGGAACCCAAAACAATCTGGAAGTAAAAGAACAAAGTTGAAGGACTCATATTTCTTGATTCCAAAACTTACTACAAAACCACAATAATCAAAACATGGTACAGGCACAAGGAGAGACATAAATATAAATCAAACAGAACTGAGCCCAGAAATAAACCTTCATCTCTATGATCAATTGATTTTCAACAAGGTTACCAAGACCATTCAGGGGAAAAGACAGAGTTTTCAAAAATGTTGCTGGAGTGAGGGGAAAAGTGATGCTGGGAACGGGTGCCTGGGTGGGTGGCTTGATTGGTTAAGCATCAGACTCTTGATCTCAGTGCAGGTCATGATCCAACAAAGGCGGTGAGGGGTGTGTGTGTGTGTGTGTTCATTCATAGATCAAAGGTCTAAATCTAAGACCTAAAACTATAAAACTCTCAGAAGCAAGCATGGGAGAAATATTCATGATGTTGCATTTAAAAATTATTTCTTAAATATGACACCAAAAGCACAGGAACAAAAAATGAAAAATAGACAATTTGGACTTCATTAGAATTAAAAGCTTCTAGGCATCTAGGAATAGCATCAAGAAAGTGAAGAAACAATGTGTAGAATGGAAGAAAATATGTGCAAATCATATCTTTGGGTAAGAATTTAATATCCAGGGCCCCTGGATGGCTCAGTTGGTTAAACGATTGCCTTCAGCTCAGATCATGATCCCAGGGTCCTGGGATCCACCCTCCATGGGGAGCCTGCTTATCCCTCTCCTTTCTGCTGCCCTGCCTGTTTGTGCTCTCTTTCTCTGTCAAATAAATAAATAAAATATTTTTTTAAAAAAGAATTTAATATCCAAAATATATAAAGAACTCTTACAACTCAGTAACAACAAACAACAAACACAATCAAAATATGGACATAGACACTGCACCAAAGAAGATTTACAAATGGCCAGTGAGTGCATGAAAAGAGGGTCAGCGTTACTACTCATTAAAGAAATGCAAATAAAAACCACAATGAGCTATCACTTCATACTTACCAGGATGGCTACTATAAAACCAAAACCGAAAATAACAACTGTTGTTCAAAAAAATAAAGAGAGAAAGCAAATAACAAATGTTCATGCGGATGTGGACAAATTAAACACTGGTGCACTGCTGGCGGGAACGTAACATATGCAGCCACCATGGAAAACCATTTAGGAATTCCTCAAAAAGCTAAACTCAGAATAACCTTTCGACCCAGCAATTCCACTCCTAGGGATAGATCAAAAAGAAGTGAAAACAGGGACTCGGACACTTGTATACTTGTATAGTCATAGCAGATTTAATCAAAATAAACAAAAGGTAAAAACATTAAGTGTCTATTAACAGAGGAATGGATAAAATGTAAAAGATGCACAGAAAGAAGAAAATACATTTCTGCAATAAAAAGAAGTTTGGAAAAATGCTACATGAATGAACCTCGAAAACATTATGCTAAATGAAGACAAACACAAAACAACAAATATTATATTATTCTACTTATGAAATATCTGGGATAGGCAAATTCACAGAGACAGTAGAACAGAGGTTACCAAGGGAAAGAAGGTAAGAGCAATGAGGAGTTGTTACCCAATGGCTGAAGGTTGTTTGGGATGATGAAAATGTTTTGGAAACAGATAGCAGTGATGGTTTCTCAACATTCTGAATGTATTTAATCCCAATTGTACAATTTGAGTCGTCTATATATTCTACCATAATAAAACTTTTTTTACTGTGTCAGCACACATTTAATATCGGTGTTTCATCAAGACTAAATACGGCCAATACCTTATTTTAGTAAAATTTTATTAAAAGAACTGGCTAAATAATTTCAATATGAACTGTCAACTAATACCAATTATTTTGAACACAACAGAGTAAATCCTTGGATTACTATAGTTAGGATGCAGAAACTCACGAAAGACTATCATTGCTCCCACCTCAACAGTAAGAACAAGCCAGAGAGACTATAAAGTCATAGGTTTTTTTTGTTGTTGTTTTTGTTTTTTGTTTTTTTTTTTTGTTTTAAATTCAGAGAGCTGAGATGCAAAGAAGCTTAAGTGAACAAAATTCCTGCAAGAACAAGCCCGTGGCTGCGGTCATGGTGAAAATAAGAGTGAACCTACTACAAAAGGGGAAAATCAGCCCAATGTTTAACAGATTTTTAAGGGGAGCATAAGGACTGGCAAGACAGACTTAGCAGACACATTCCCAAGGCAAATCTGTACTTTTTCAAAAAGGTTGCTGGACGGGAAGAGGGTCAGGGGAACTGGGTAACTGGGTAATGGACAGTAAGGAGGTCACAGGACATAATGAGCACTAGGTATTATATAAGACTGATGGAATTACTAAACTCTACCTCTGAAACCAGTAATACATTATACATGTTAATTAACTGAGTTTAAATTTTTTAAAAGAGCAGAGAAAAAAGGATGCTTTCCAAGTACTAGAGCTGCAAGAGGGGAGTGGGGAGGTAAAACCCCAAAATGCTGGGAACAGGGATGCAAAGCTAAAAGAAAAATGTCCCCAAGGGGCATACGGCCTTCAGGAAGTGCAAGGCCACACTCATTATAGGATGCCTTGAAGAGTATTAGGTAAATGATTTCCCCAAAAGAGAGAAAAGCCGGGGTGGGGCTAAAAAGAAAAGAAAACGTCTCAGTTGCTCAAAATCCCAGCAGCTGGGCTGTGAAACAGAGATCTCTTACAGTTTTATGAACTGTTGGCTGCGCTATAAAGCATGAAGAGATTTCTTGAGTCTCATAAGTGCTCACATCCCAAGACATAATGAAGGGAAAGTCTTGATTCTGCAATAAGAACATCTGATACCAGTGGTGTACTAAGTAAAACTAAAGCTGTAACAGAGTCAGGACCCAAATTAGGCTGTTTTCCTAATTATAGTGTATTTCAGCTCTTCTCCTTCAACTACGTCATGGATATCTATATACACAAATGAACAAAGCTATACACCATCATTTTAAATGACTGTACCATGCAGCAGAAATGTTTTATACTACCTTTTTCATCACACAGAATATTAAGACATATACCTAAGGATAAGATTTAAGAAAATTAACATACTTAACTGCTTCATCAAAAACCTTAAGTGAAATTGTTTTCTTCCCCACAAATGCATATAGGGGAAGAATGCCCCTGCTATGATCTGAAATAAGGAACCAGTAGTTGTACACACCAATGTATATGTACAATCAGAGCAAATGTCCACAGTTTTTAAAAATGTTTTTAGTATTATTATTTCAAATGTTTTTAGTATTATAAAAATTAAGTTTTGATCTTGCAGGTTCCCTGAAATGGTTTCAGGATCATAGATCACACTGTGAGATCTGCCAGGTTAGTTTCCCAAACTTAATTCCAATTAATTTATCTTAGCAAAATGAACATTAGTAATTAAATAAGGTTAATAATCAGCTATTAATAATAGAATCCAATAATCCACATTACCAAGTGCTAAGCACAGGAAGAAGAGCAAGTTTAGGGGAGAGAAAATGAATTCAGGATTGAACCTACTGGAACAGATTTAATGAATTAATGAATTTAATGAATCCAGAACTCAGAAAAAAAAGTCAGTTTAAAGTATAGGTCTGAGAGATATTTATAAAACTGATTAAAGCCAGGAAGAATACAGGTGATAAGAGGGAAGGTCAGAAATACAAGGAATGCCTATAATTAGTGAGTGGATAAAGGGGAAGTCATCAATGCACTTCCAAAAATAATAAAACAGACACAAATTGTAACAAACGAAATCATGTTAGAGACCATCAGGGTCAACCAAGTCATTTTTCTGGTTAAGGAAACAGAGCTTGAAGAGGCTCAAAAAAATGATTTAGCCAAGTCTCTGAAAGCGAGAGCATCAGCCCTTAAAAAGCCACTTTAGGGACCTCAATTCAGTTTTCTTTCCATAGTACCAAATTCCAGGGTTAAGTAGCAATTCTCTCCTATTCTAGCTAGAGAATTAAAGCCTAGCATCAGGGACAGAAATCAAGGAAAATATAACATGTATTTCCACTTCCTCTAAACCCTGTTCCTCTTAATAATCTTATCACCACAATCAATGCATCACCCAAACCTGTAGGGTCTTCCTTCAAAATATATCAAGAGTCTGACCACTTCTTACCACCTAAACTGCTAGAATCTTAACCCAACCCTGATCATCTCTATGCCTAGAATATTTAGAGTATCCTACATCTGGTCTTCCTGCTTCCACCCCACCACATTTTCCCCTTCCTGGGCCACTGACCGCTGTGTATTTTCTATGCAGCAGCCAGAGCAAAGAGACTAAATCATAAATAACATCATCCCTCTTCTTCAAAATCATCCAACTATTGGCACTTTACTGAGTAATTAACCCTTAAGTCCTTAAATGGCTTACTAGGCCTTATAGGACCTGTCTGCCGTTCTCCTTTTTTAACCTCATCTGCTGCTACTCTGCACACACCTACCCTGTTCTAGCAGCACAGCAATCTCTTTGCTGATGCTACTTTTGTAATTGCTCTTCCCTGGTGTGTAATGCACTTCTCCCAGATAGTCTCATTTCCTTCTGGGTTCTACTCACACAGCACCTCCCTGGTCACCCTGTATAAAAGTGACAACTCCGTACCCAGGTTACACACCCTACCCCCCTTCCTTTTTTTAATTTCCTCTGTAGCCTGCCTGGCTTGACATTCTAAATACTGGTTTTATTGCTCATTCCCTCCATTAGAATTTAATCACCTTGAGAGCAAGGACTTAATGTTTTGTTCATTATAATATTTAGTATAAAACCCAGCATTTAGTATAAAACCTGGCACTCAACAGGCACCAAACCTCTTGAACGAAATAATGAAAGCAAATAATAGAGATTAGTAATCTTTTATAAACTAGGATCTTTCTATTTAAAGTCAATCTATTAACTGGCAAAGTTTTAGATCACTGTCCCATTCTGATGGCTCTGCTTAGGTTTTCACTTTATGTTAAAGTTTTTATTCATTCGTTCAACAAACATTAACACAGAGGCCCTATCATGTCCCAGGCAATATGAGGCACCGAAGGCAGAAAAGATAAATAACATGAACTCTGCCCACAAGAAACTTAGTCTTAAAGAGGTGTTATATCATTTCCAGAACAATAAAGTTGTAGTACTGCAAATGAGTGTTAACTACTAGTTAATACACTATATGCTGTTAAAATTGTCCCAAAAGGCAAACAATTCATTCAACAAAGAAAATATTCAAAATGTACTTTGCATGAAAGCTGCTTTACCAGTTTGACAACTTACATAAAATCTGACTGGCTAAAAAGATCAAGACATTTAGTTCACTACACTGGAACATGCAATGATCTCCCCCTTACTCATCTTTAATCATTATCCCTTGGGATCAGTGGCATCTTAGACAAAACCTAAACCAGTCACCAAGAAACCTCTAACAGGCCTATTAATGTTGCATCTCAATACATTCACTGGGATAAATAATCCTCAAATCCTTCTGGCCTTTCACATTAGTTTTTTTAAGTTATTTTCTTTAAATGTGTATTTTTGCTGGGGTGCCTGAGAGACTCCGTCAATTACAACTCTGCCCAGGGTCCTGGCATCTAGCCCTGCGCGCAGGTCTCCCCGCTCAGCAGGCAATCTGCTTCTCCCTCTCCCTCTGTCCCTCTCCCACCTCGTGCTCTACGCATGCGTGCGCGCACGCGCACCCGTGCACTCTCTCCCTCTCTCAAATAAATTCTTTGGAAAAAAGAAAAACAAAAAGAAATGCAAATATATTCCATTCTCAGGGATTGGAAGAACAAATACTGTTAAAGTGCATATGCTACCCAAAGCAATGTACATATTTAATGCAATCCCTACCAAAATACCAACAGCATTTTTCACAAAATAATAATCCTCTCCCTCTCAAATAAATAACATTTTTTAAAAAATGCTTAGGGGCACCTGGGTGGCTTAGTGGGTTAAAGCCTCTGCCTTCAGCTCAGGTCATAATCCCAGGGTCCTGTGATGGAGCCCCGCATCGGGCTCTCTGCTCAGCAGGGAGCCTGCTTCCCCCTCTCTCTCTCTGCCTGCTCTCTCTGTACTTGTGATCTCTGTCAAATAAAATAATAATAAAAAAATGCTTAAATACATATTTTTACTTACACTGTTGGATAATACATTGAAATTCAAAATATTAAATTCTGATTTTTAAAAAATCGCTCAAAATGTGGATATCTTCATCACAAATAACAATAAATTGATCCGCAGATGATAAATGCTCATAGAAAGGGCATTTGTTTGAAACAGCTGTTCGGTTTCGGTGAACTGAGAAAGTCATCTATTAGAAAGGTCATATGATGTTTTTGATAATAATGGTCTTACTCACAGCAGAACCAAGAGAGCAATTGTAATCATTTGAGGTAGTGCCTCATTTTGATACACAAGTGGTTATATACAAAAAGGGAAAAGGCCACCAAGAAAGCAGCAAAGATTTTAAAACAAAATGGTATCTGAAAAATATAAGATTTCATTAATTTTTATTTATTCTTTTGTAAATGGATCAAATTATTATTTATTCCAGCTAAATAAATTTTTACCAAATTCTCCATGATTAAATAAAAAGCTTTAAATTAAATTATAAAACCAGGGGTTCCCTGAAAGATGCAAACTCCTTTCCTTTTTTTTTCAATGTTAGTTTTTTAAATTTTAAGTTGGCTCCATGCCCAACATGGGGTTTGAACTCACAGCCCAGAGATCAAGAGATGATGGCTCTACCAACTGAGCCAGCCAGGTACCCCTACAAACTGTTTTTAAAACAGTTGTTCTGCCAATTACCTCCTACACCCTTGAAAATCAATCATCATCTTTGATAGCTAGTGGAAAACCACTATCGTAAAAAAAACTTAAACTTCCCCACTGTAATTCAAAAGCAGAGAAAGCAATTCCAATTATCATTCTACGTCTCAGTTAAGTGATGAGAGTGCCTAATAATTAATTTGCATGTACGTCCTGTATTTCTCAAAGCAGAAATATAGAAAGGATAAAGTAGACTGATTATCCTGGACTCTAAATTACTTAGTCCCTTAGAAACCAATACTTCTAAACAATAGAGGAAGCACTGGGAATTTACAGATTTTGTTATTTCTGACCTATCTTCCTTCTAGAGTAATCCAGTTTATTTGGTTAAGAGTCAATCAGTGAGGGCACCTGGATGGCTCAGTGGGTTTCAGCCTCTCCCTTCAGCCCAGGTCATAATCTCAAGGTCCCAGGATCAAGCCCCACATGGGGCTCTCCGCCAAATAAACAAGTAAAATCGAAAAAACAAAACAGAATAAAACATCAACCAGTGATAAAATTTTAGGACAACAGTTTCAAAGTCCTTCTTAAGGAAGGTAAAGTAGTTTATATAAAATGTTTCCCAAGTATTAAAGAAAATAAACAGTATCCCTAAAAGCTTTATTTCTTTTTTTTTTTAAATATTTTTCTCTTTATTAATTGATCAGTTAAGGCCTCTCATCACTTATAAAATTACTCTCAGATAAAGACATGCACGTGTATTTCAAACTGAAGGTTAAAATTTTAATCCTTAAAACCTTAAAAGCTTTATTTCTAATAACAGAAAATACTGGCACTAAAACTAATGAAACAAAACTGATCTAGGCACTTTTCAATTACAAGATTATACAAAGTAACTACACTTACACTCCTGAATCATATACGGGCCAGAAACTCAAAGATCATTCTTTACAATTTCCATTCCCTCAAATGCCATATCAAACTGGATCATCAAGTCAAACTGTATTACTTTAAATCCCTCACAGTTCCCAATCCCATCCCCCTCTATCTCCACTGCTAAGCCTTAGTTCAAACCATAATAATTTATTATCTAAATAATTACAACAAAGCTCATAAATACCTTCCCCTGGTTCTTTCAAAAGATTGATAAAATAGGTAAACAATCCTGTTCAAGAAAAAAAATTAATGAATATTATAATTATGGTGGAAATTGATTAGGTACCCTTTCATAAAGTTAAATATTGCATACCCTAAGAGTCTACAATTCCTCTAGCTGCGTATCTGAGAGAAATTTTAACACATGTTTAACAGAAATATGAGTAGATGCTCACAACATGTCTCTAACAGCATAATACTAGAATCAACCCAAATGTCTACAGTAAGGAAAATGGATCAGCTATTAAGTCTGCAGAATGAATATTATACATAGTTGTAAAATGGGAACTATAACTACATGCAACAAGAATGAGTATTAGTAACATGATATTCTAATAAAAAAAATCCAGACTACATTTTAGCATATTATTTTTATACAAACAAAATTAAGAAAAAAAATATTGTTGAGGGATAAAACTTATAAAATGTAAGAGACTGAAATACAAAGCTCAGAATGATACCTATCATTTAGGAAGAGTCAAGGAGAGCACACAGGAAGACTGAAGTTATTGGCAATGCTTGAGAAGTTGGATTCACAGATATTAGTTATTTTTCTTAAGTATTTTCTTTTTTTAAGTATTTTTTCTTTTCTTAAGTATTCTACATAAGATCATGCACAAATCAGTAAGAATAATGTGTCAAGAGCCAAGAATTATGATTAACAATTCTGTGCAAATTGATGGGAAAATGTTAATTAAGTTTAGGGGGAAAAATTAGGACTGAAAGGCATAATTACAGATTGAGTGGATTAAAAATCTTTAGAGAATAAGTGAAATATCTTAATAATAAAAAGAACACAAGGCTAGAGTCAAAAAGGTTGATTTTCCCCCCAGTTCTGCCATTAAGTGAATAATCTCAGGCTACTCACTTAATTTACTTAACAGATATCCTTCCAAAATAGACTATGCTCAGATGGATTTATTTTCTTAAACAAATGGCCTATATTTAATGTAATCAGGTATGAAATCTGTCACTTTTGAAGGACTTAACCATTCCATTTTGGGCTTCCCTTCTTTTCCTAGCCTGCCAATGTTATCTAATACCTGTCACTACACAGGTGCCCACAAATAAAAATAATCACCCCAGCAGATTCTCTTCATAACTTCCACTGATATTACAACCATTTACACTGAACTTCATAGATATACCATGAGACAAAAGTTTATATCTGACATGTGTTTGCTCATAAATTTTCCTACAAAAAAAAGTTGCATTGATTAACACCAATTATATAAGTCAGGTTCAAGTGGGTTAGGCTACAATAAGAAAAACCAACAAATCTTGGTGGCTTAAAATAACTAAGATTTTATTCTTTTGTGCTATATGCTCATTGAGAGCTGACTGGAGTTCTCCAAGTCTTCAGAGATCTAGGCTAAAGTAGTAGGCACCATGGGAAGGAGACAGTATGGCAAAGTATATACTAACTCTTAGAGCTTCCATCTAGGAGTATCACACACTCTTACTCATGCTTCATTAGCTAAATCAAGTCACACAGCCATGCCTAACTTTAATTTGGCAGGAATACCTACCAAATTCCCAAAAGGAAAGTAAAAATATATGTGAACAATTTTAACAATTTGGAAACATCAAATGAAATGTTAACATACTCTGATGTATTAAAAATTCAAGAAACAAAGAATTAATCAACATACTCCGTTTTGAAAAGATTTATCATATGTAAACAAACTGGACAACCTAGAAAATATAGTTAATCCCTAGAAACATATAAACTACAAAACTAAAACAAAAAGAAATATAAAATCTGAACAGACTAATTCCCAGCAAAGAAACTGGATCAGTAATTAAAAAACTCCCGGGGCACCTAGGTGGCTCAGCGGGTTATAACTCTGCCTTCAGGGGCACCTCGGTGGCTCAGTGCGTTGAAGCCTCTGCCTTCAGCTCAGGTCATGATCCCAGGGTCCTGGGATCGAGCCCCACATCGGGCTCTCTGCTAGCAAGGAGCCTGCTTCCCTTCCTCTCTCTCTGCCTGCCTCTCTGCCTACTTGTGATCTCTGTCTGTCAAATAAATAAATAAATAAATAATCTTTTTAAAAAAAAAAAAAACAACTCTGCCTTTGGCTCAAGTCATGATCTCAGGGTCCTGGGACTGAGCCCTGCATCAGGGCTCTCTGCTCAGCAGGGAGCCTGCTCTCCCAACCCCTGCCTGCCTCTCTGCCTACTTGTGATCTCAATCTCTCTCTGTCAAATAAATAAATAAAATCTTTTAAAAATAATAATAATTTATGGGGCGCCTGGGTGGCTCAGTGGGTTAAAGCCTCTGCCTTCGGCTCAGGTCATGATCCCAGGGTCCTGAATTCGAGCGCCGCATCGGGCTCTCTGCTCAGCAGGGAGCCTGCTTCCTCCTCTCTCTCTGCCTGCCTCTCCACCTACTTGTGATCTCTGTCTGTCAAATAAATAAATAAAATATTTAAAATAATAAAAATAATAATAATAATTTTAAAACTCCCAACAAACACCAGATGGCTTCACAGGCAAATTCTATTAAATGTTTAAAGAAGAGTATGCCTAGTCTTCTCACACTATTTCAAAAAACAAAAGAGGAAGGAATAGAAAATTCGTTCTATAAGGCCAGCCTTATCGTGTGATACCAAAGCCAGATAAACACACCACCACAAAAAACTGCAAGCCAAAATCCCAGATGAACAAAGATGCAAGAATCCTCAACAAAATATTAGCAAGCCAGATCCAACATTACATTACAAAATCATTCCCCACAATCAAGTGGGATTTACTCCTGGGTTGTAAAGGCAGTTCAGTCTTCTCAAATCAATCAATGTGATACACTGCATCAATATGAGAAAGAAGGGGTGCCTGGCTGGTTCAGTCGGTGGAGCGTACAACTCTTGATAATTTCCAGCCCCATGCTGGCTGTATACATTAATTTAAAAAAAAAAATCTTAGGGGCACGTGAGTGGCTCAGTTAAGCATCTGCCTTAAGCTCAGATCCCTATCCTGGGATCCAAGCCAGCATCAGGCTCCCTGCTCAGTGGGGAGTCTGTTTCTACCTCCTCAGTTTCTGTGCGTGCTCTCTCTCTCTCTCTCTCTCCCTTGCTCTCAAATAAATATTTAAAAAATAAATAAAATCTTAAAGTAAGAGAAAGGGTAAGAGCCATATATCATTTCAACAGATGCAGAAAAAGCATCTGACAAAGTTTAACACCCATTCATGATTTAAAAAACCCTCAAAAAAGTAGTTTTAGAGGGAACATAACTCAACATTATAAAGGCCTCATATGAAAAACCCACAGCTAAGATCATCCTAAATGGGGAAAAAACAGAGCTTTTTCCTCTATAGGCAGGAATGAGACAGGGATGCCCACTCTCATCAGCTTTATTCAACACAGTACTGGAAGTCATAGCTACAGCAATCAGCAACAAAAAGAAATAAAAGGCATCCAAATAGGTAAGAAGAAGCAAAACTTTCACTATCTGTAGATGACAAGATACCATACAAAGAGAACCCTGAAGACCCCACCAAAAAACTGCTTGAATTAATAAATTCAGTAATGCTAGCGCAACAAAGAACTAATGTTCAGAAATCTGTTGCATTTCTACACATTAATAATGAAGCAACAGAAAGAGAAATCAAAAAAACACTTGGGGCATGTGGGTGGCTCAATCAGTTAAGCGTCCAACTCTTTGATTTCAGCTCATGTCATGATCTCAGGGTCCTTAGATCAAGCCCCACATTGTACTATGAAAACTATAAAATACATGAAAGAAACTGACAACACAAGGGTACCTGAGGTGCTCAGTTGGCTAAGCATCTGCCTTCAGTTCAGGTTAAGATCCTGGGGTTCTAGGATTGTGTCAGGTTCCCTGCTCAGTGGGGAGTCTGCTTATCCCTCTCCCACTGCCCCTCCCCACTCTCTCTTGCACTCACTCTCTCTCTCTCTCTCTCTCAAATAAATTCTTTGGCACAAAGAAAAGGAAAAAAAAAAGAAGTGGAAAGACATTCCATGCTCAGGGATTGGAAGAACAAACATCGTTAAAATGCGTATGTTACCCAAAGCAACATGCATACCAGCAGTGTTTTTCATATAACTAGAACAAATAATCCTAAAATTTGTATGGAACCACAAAAGACCCTGAATAGCCAAAGCGATCTTAAAAAAAGAAATGCAAAACAAGAAGCATCATAATTCCAGACTTCAAGTTATACTACTACTAGTAGTAGTAACTACTAGTTATACTAGTTATAACTACTAGTTATACTAGTTATTACTACTTTAGTAATCCAAAAAGTATGGTACTGGCACAAAAACAGACACATAGATCAAAAGAACCAAATAGGAAGCCCAGAAACAAACCCACAATTATATGGTCAATTAATCTTCAACAAAGAATATGCAATGAGAAAAAGTCTTTTCAAATGGTTTTGGGAAAACTGGACAGCTACATGAAAAAGAATAAAATTGGACAACTTTTTTTTTTTTTTTTTTTTTTAAAGATTTTATTCATTTGACAGAGAGAGATCACAAGTAGGCAGAGAGGCAAGCAGAGAGAGAGAGAGAGAAGGAAGCAGGCTTCCTGCTGAGCAGAGAGCCAGATGTGGGACTCGATCCCAGGACCCTGAGATCATGACCTGAGCCGAAGGCAGAGGCTTTAACCAACTGAGCCACCCAGGTGCCCTGGACCACTTTCTTACACCATACACAAAAATACACTGAAATTAAGTAAGGACCTAAATGTGAAATTTTTTTTTTTAAATATTTTTATTTTTATTTATTTGACAGAGAGAGATCACAAGTAGGCAGAGAGGCAGGCAGAGAGAGGAAGGAAAGCAGGCTCCCTGCTGAGCAAAGAGCCCGATGTGGGGCTCGATCCCAGGACCCCGAGATCATGACCTGAGCTGAAGGCAGAGGCTTTAACCCACTGAGCCACTCAGGCGCCCCACTAAATGTGAAATTTGAGACCATAAAAATACTTGAAGAGAGCACAGAAAGTAATTTTTCTGACACTGGTCATGGCAATCTCCTTTCAGATATGTCTACTGAGGCAAGGGAAATAAAAGAAAAAACAAACTATTGAAACTACATTAAAAAAAAAATCTCTGCAAAGGAAAAGAAATGACCAATGAAACTGAAAGGCAACCTACCTACTCAATGGGAGAAGATATCTGCAAATGACATGTCCGGTAAATGGTTAGTATCCAAAATATACAAAGAACAGATACAACTCAACACCCCAAAAACCAATAATGCAATTAAAAATGGGCAGAAGACATGAACAGACATTTCTGCAAAGACACAAAGATGGCCAACAGACACACATAAGACACATGAAAAGATGCTCAACATCACACATCATCAGGGAAATGAAAAATCAAAACCACAAAGGAAATCACGTCAAACATGTCAGAATGGCTAAAATCAAAAACAAGAAATAAGTGTAAGCGAGGATATGGATAAAAAGGAACCCCTGTGCACTGCTGGTGGGAATGCAAACTGCAGCAGACACTGAGGAAAACAGTGTAGAGGTTTCCCCCAAAAATTAAAATTAGAACTGCCGGGGGCGCCTGGGTGGCTCAGTGGGTTAAGCCACTGCCTTCGGCTCAGGTCATGATCTCAGGGTCCTGGGATCGAGTCCCGCATCAGGCTCTCTGCTCAGCGGGGAGCCTGCTTCCTCCTCTCTCTCTCTCTCTCTCTCTCTCTCTCTCTCTGCCTGCCTCTCTGCCTGCTTGTGATCTCTCTGTCAAATAAATAATAAAATATTAAAACAAAAGAACTGCCCTACTTAGTTGCTTAAGTGTCCAACTCTTGATCACGACTCAGGTCTTATCTCAGGGTCATGAGTTTGGGCCCCACATCAGGCTCCACACTGGGCATGGAGCCTACTTTAAAAAAAAAAAAAAGAAGAACTGCCTTATGATACAGTAATCATGCTACTGGGTATTTACCCAAAGAATACAAAAAACACTAATTCAAAAGGATATATGCACCCTCATGTTTATTCCAGCACTATTTACAACAGCTGACTTATGGAAGCAGCCCAGGTGTCCACTAACAGATGAATGGATATATAGAGAGAGAGAGAAAGAGAAAGAGAAAGAGAGAGAGAGAGAGAGAGAGAGAGAGTGTGTGTGTGTGTGTGTGTGTGTGTGTGTGTGTGTGTGTGTAGTGGAATATTACTCAGCCATAAAAAAGAATGAAACCTTGCCATTTGCAATAGCATGCATGGTGCTAGAGAGTATAATGCTAAGCAAAGTAACCTAGTCAGGGAAAAACAAATACCATGTGATTTCACTCATATGTGGAACTTAAGAAACAAAGGAGTAAAGTAAAATTGACACACACACACACACACACACACCCCAAAACAGACTCTTAACAAACAGATGGTTACCAGAACGGAGGTAGGTAGTGGATTAGTGAAACAGGAGAAGGGGATTAGGAGTATACTTGTTTTGATGAGCACTAAGTAATGTGCAGAACTGTTGGATCACTATATTGTACACTTGAAACAAATAGAGCACTGTATGTTAACGACACTGGAACAGAAGATTTAGCGACATAAAAACTCAAAAAAGCAAATAAAGAAATGGCCAAGTGACCAAATACCCATCAAAATTCTTAAAGATAAATAAAAAAAATCCACACCCCTCAACAAGTATAAAGAAATTTCAGGGAAATATTTACTTTTTTCCCTAAAATCTCAGTACTGTAAACCAAGATATTCAAATTATCAGGTTAGTTCATCAAAAGATCCTCTACTACAAATAAGAAGTGGGAATAGAAAGATGTCCCCAAATCTCTCATTTTGAAAAACAGTAACTATAGATTTAAATTGCTTAATATAAACTGAGCAGGAGGGAGCCTATATTAAGAGTTTAATAATAGGAATGACATGGGTGCCAATAAGGTGTTACCATGATGGAGTTAAGGGTCTGGAACTAGGATATTTGTAGGTCAGGGTGACCCTACTAAATACTGAAGAGAAAGTGTATTACAATCAAAATAACTGGAAGACTTGTAAACCTTCTGGGTGGTCCTGTATCAAGCATTAATAATGCACTAATAACTAAAGTACGGTGAAGTATAGGGTTCACTCCATGAGCACAATGAAGGTGGAAGAGAAAGGCAAGCTTAAATGATACCTGACAGGTTGAGGCCTGATAACCTGAGAAGTATCATGATAAATGGATCTGGATTCTTCCCTAGAACAGTACTGTATAAGAGTTGGTGAAAATGTAGTGAGATAAAGCACATTCAATCTCACGAACAACTGAACCAGAACAATTGAACCAGAAAACCCAAATCAAGCCTTAGATATATGACTTTTTGAAGAGTATTAAATAACCTTTGATACCATATTAACATTGGCTTAAACTTCTTAGTATCAGAGGACCTTCAGATGCCCAAAATAATCAAAGTAAGATCCTTCCCCTTCATCTGATAATTTTTGTCATGACTTCTGCCCTTTACAACCATATTTACAAGTATGTTAATTAATTAAAATATTTATTGAACATCTAGTTTATACAAATCCTGTGTTAGGAACTAAGGACAAAGAAACAAAACATACTATCATGGGCCACAAGTTGAGAAATACAGAAAAGCAGGCAATGACAATGAAGTGTAATAATGACATATTCTCAAGCAGCTCTGGGACCACAGATAGGGAGGACATCTGACAGAGAATACAGTAAAGAAAGGCCCAGCACATTACAGAGGTCCAATAACGACTAAATGAAGAATGACCTAAATGTGATCTCCAGGACCTTGGTTTGCAAAGGTCTATTATTTTGACCAGGCTATTTTAGTCAGGTATCAGTCAAAAGGCAAAAATCTCACCAGTAACTGTAACAGAGTTTAGAATAAGTTGTCAACCATGAACTGAAGAACTGGAAAGGCAAAAAAGGGACTCATATAATTACAAAGAAAGTAATTACAAGAAGCAGCTTGGACCCCAGAGCTGAGGGAAACAAAAGTGACTGGAATTACTGGAACTCAAAGGTTTGGAGAAACCACATAAAACTAAAGCCTAGATCTCTAGAAATAAAGCACTTCTTGAAAAACACAAAGAACCAAGACTTGAGGAGGGTCCCAGCAAAATGGGGACACAAATCTCAGAGAGAGAGCAATAGGCTAGTTGATGTTATCTAGGAGGAACGTCATGAGGGTTCTATGAGTGCGGAATAGTGCAAAATGGAGTGATCTGCCACTCCTTTTCTTACCAGGGTGAAGTCCCATTGCTGTGAAGATAATATTGATAAGAAGTAAACACAAAGGAACAAATCCCTTGCCCCTCCTCTTGCTTTCCTATTTCCCATCCTCCTACTGGCAGAATTTAATGGGGAATCAGATGGTAAGCAAGAAATATAGTTTGTAGGATCTCAGCTCCTACGCCACAAAAAAAAAATTTTTAGAAGGATGAGTCTGAAGCGGATAAAAAATACCTTAAAAACCATCATCACCTATACAAGTTCTCCTCTCTATATACTTAAGGTAATATTCTTTAAATTAGAATTATAAAACTCTAGTTAAATTCAGCAATTTGATTTTTCTCATGACTTCTGAGGAAATTATATAAAATAATCCACACTAAAATAAAGTATCTATTTTAGAACCCCAAATTTTAAAAGAACAACCCATGCTATACTCCATAAATTAGGCAATGCACAGATCTTCAAAATAAAATCAGAACCTCAAGAGTTAGAACAATCTTAAGGCTCAAATTTCGTGTGTATATGAAAACTTTAAAACTCACATATTCAAAAATCATCACAAGATTAATGTAGATTAATGAAAGGCCTGACCTACTAAAATTTTAGATGAGTGCTATTTCACTACTTTGAAATATAAGTAGCTTTTTCTTTTAGACCAAATCTTTTCCCAGTGAATAATTTTAATATTTTTATTGCATGAAATATTCTGAATCTTCCTCTGGAACAGCTGACTTAAGAATACATCATGTCAAACATACCGCGTTTCACCACATTTAAGATGCCATCAACTATAGAACACAGCATTACTGCATAAATCACAAAAGGGGAAAAAATGCTGTAAGTTAAACTATGGCTTCGTGGATTCTTTAATGGACTTTTAAGAATCCCTGAAGGAACTCTACCACACTAATCTAATCTATAATTTAATGTACTGGAGCATGCAGGTGGCTCAATTGGTTAAGCATCTGCCTTCGACTCAAGTTGTAATCCTAGGGTCCTGGGATGAGCCCTGAGTTGGGCTCCCTGCTCAGAGGGGAATCTGTTCTCCTTCTCCCCTGCCCTCTACTTACGCCATCTCTCTCTAGTAATAAATAAAACAGTTTTTAAAATACAGTCTAATGTACTGCTAAGGTGTTTTATCTCAGAATATTATTTTAATAACCTTATTGCCAACTTCTCTTATACCAGTTCTTAGAGTGCATGTAAGTATTTTGGCTTCTTAAACTTTTATTTTGATTTCCCTTGTAGTTTTATCTTTTTGTTTACTCAACAAACAGTACAAATATTAACCTTAGTTCATTTCTGTTCATTTCCAACTGGTGGGCTAAATAATTTCATTCAACATTTACAGGGCTGAGGCAGGAGATGGGAGAGGATGGAGAAGAATGGATATAAGGGGGCGCCTGGGTGGCTCAGTGGGTTAAGCCTCTGCCTTTGGTTCAGTGTCCTGGGATCGAGCCCATGCATCAGGGTCTCTGCCCCGCAGGGAGCCTGCTCTGCACTCCCCCTCTCCCTGCCTGCTTCTCTGCCTACTTGTGATCTCTGTCAAATAAATAAATAAAGTCTTAAAAAAAAAAAAAAAAAAAAGAATGGATATAAGGATTTTTGGGGGTGGTCACAAATGTTCTAAAATTAAATTGTGGTGATGACTGTACAAATATATTAAAAATATTTTTAATGATGTTGACTTTCAATGATGTTGTTTTAATGATGAACTAATGATGTTGACCACCTCTTTAATGGGTTTATGATCCATTCATATAACTTCAAATCTTTTGTCCACTTTAAACAGAGTTGTCTTAAGACTTATGTTTAAGTCCTTTGTCCAACATATCTATTACAAATATATTTTTCTGTTCTGTGATTTGCCTTTTGTTTTCCTTTGTTCCTTCTATTTTATGGTTGGTTCTCTCTGCATCCTAAAATTTTTGGTACCAGGATATTATGGGTATTTTTTCTGTATTTTGTATCTTCAAGTTCTATATTTTTAGCATTACAATTTAAGACCATTAACCATTTTCAATTATTTTTTGTATTTGGTGTGAGGTAAAGGTCACTATTTCTCTATAGATTTTCTCAGAGAGGTCTGTGAGAAAGGTCTATTAAATTCACAACAATAATAATGGACTTGCCTGATTTTCCTTTTAGCTAAATTTTGCTTTACATATTTTGAAGCTATGTAATTAGGTGTATACAAATTAGAACTATTCTATCTTCCTAATAAATTGCCCCTTTAACATTATCCCTTTTTATCTCCAATAATGTCTCTTGGCTAAAGACACTGTATCTCCTATTAATATAGTCACACAGCCATTTCTTAGGTAACATCTGCATGGTACACTGTTTCCCATATTTTTACTCTGTACCTGTTTATGCTTTGTAAACAGCACATAGCTGGGTTTTGCATTTCTTTTTTGTTTTTTTTTATTTGACAGAGAGAAATCACAAGTAGATGGAGAGGCAGGCAGAGAGAGAGAGAGAGAGAAGCAGGCTCCTTGCCGAGCAGAGCGCCCGATGCGGGACTCGATCCCAGGACCCTGAGATCATGACCTGAGCCGAAGGCAGCAGTTTAACCCACTGAGCCACCCAGGCGCCCGGGTTTTGCTTTTCTGATTCAACCTGATACTCTGATACCTGATACATTTAGTCCATTTGCATTTAATTACTGATGTAGTTAAGTCCATCATCTTTGTATTTATTTTCCATTTGTCCCCTTGTTCTGTTCTTTGATCTTCCTTTTCTATTAATCACATATTTATCATTCTATTTTATGCACTCTATAGGTTTATCTTTTAGCATAATTCTTTCAGTGGTTACTGTAAAAGATACAAGGTTGGGGTACCAGGTGGTGGGTATTACAGAGGGCACGGATTGCATGGAGCACTGGGTGTGGTGAAAAAATAATGAATACTGTTTTTCTGAAAATAAATAAATTAATTTTAAAAAAAGATACAAAAATGCATCTTTATTTTGTATCTTAAATTAGTGCTTTTACCATGTCCCATACAAATGAGAGATTCTTTTTTTTTTTAAGTTTATTTATTTATTTATTTGACAGAGAGAGAGAGAGAGAGAGGGAGATCACAAGTAGGCAGAGAGGCAGGCAGGGAGAGAGAGGGAAGCAGGCTCCCTGCTGAGCAGAGAGCTGGAGGCGGGGCTTGATCCCAGAACCCTGAGATCATGACCTGAGCCAAAGGCAGAGGCTTAACCCACTGAGCCACCCAGGCGCCCTCAAATGAGAGATTCTTATAATTCTATTTACTTCCTCCTTTTGCTATTGCAGTCATGTAATTACTTTGACATGTTCTATTGTTTTCCAATATAACATTTCCAATGGAACACTGGAGATTGTAAAAACTACTGGTTTAAGCAACTAACAGTCCTGCCCACCCTATTTAGCTATTCCAGTACTCTTCATTCCGTCATGCTTCTACCGCAGAATTTTTTTTTTTTTTTTTTTTTGGCTGTGTATTTCCTTAATGTTTCCTAAAGTGTGGGTATGTCGCCGATGCCTTCTCTCAGCTTTTGTTTATCCAAGAATATATTTATTTCATTTCTGGTTTTGAAGGGTATTTTCACTGAGTACAGAATCACTGGTTATCAATTTTTCTGTCAGCACTGTAAAGGTGTCATTCCACTGTCTCTTCTGAGTTACACGGTTAAAAAATCATCTTTGAAGATTCTTATTTCTCAAGGAGCCTGGGTGGCTCAGTGGGTTAAAGCCTCTGCCTTCAGCTCAGGTCATGATCCCAGGGTCCTGGGATCAAGCCCGCCTCCAGCTCTCTGCTCAGCAGGGAGCCTGCTTCCTCCTCCTCTCTCTCTCTTTCTCTCGCTCTGTTTACTCGTGATCTCTGTCTGTCAAATAAATAAATAAAATCTTTATTTAAAAAAAAAAAAAGATTCTTATTTCCCTGTAACTAACATGTCTTTTTCCCCTTCTGTTTTTAAGATTATTCTGTTTATATATGGTTTTTAGCACTGTGATCTGGAACTAAGTGCTGAGGGAAACATAGCAATAGCAGGCAGACATAGTACTACAAACTCCCACTACTAAGTTGTTAACTACTAAATAAACAGAATTATTAATTATTTCTTTTGGCTTAGTGGTGTTATGAAAGAGTTTCTAAAACACTAAAGGTAAATGTTTATTATTTATCCTGTGTTGGGTTCATTGAGATTCTTCCATCAGTGGTCTTAACGGTTTTTGAAAAATAGCTATTATTTCTTCAGATATTGTTTCTGCCCTTTCCCCTATCCATTTCATCAATGTCTTAATCTGCTTGGATACTGTAACAAAATACCACAGACTACACAACTTACAAACAGAAATTTATTTCTCACAATCTGGAAGCTAAAAGTCTGAGATCAAGGAGCTTTTGATCTTGGTTCTCTTCTGTGCTGTAGACTTCCTGCTATATTCTCACATGGTGAAAAGTGCTAGGGAGCTTTCTGACGATCTCTTTTATACAAGCATTAATTCCACACATGAAGGCTCCACCTTCATGACCTCAGCACCTTCCTAAAACTTCACATTCTAATACCATCAACACTGGGCATTAGGATTTCAATATGAAATCTGGGGTAACAAACATTCAGACCACAACACTTAGGGACTCCAATTATACATATGTTAATCACCTGGTTATGCTACACTTGTTTTTTATATTGTTCTGTTTCTTTCCATTTTGTATCCTTAGTGCTTTAAACATATCCTTGCAATACCCTCTCAGTGGGTACTAGAAAGAAACACAGCAAGTATTTTAAGAAAGCACCTCAGTATGCTTGGTCTACACTACTTCTTAAATGGGGAAATGAAAATATTTTCCTCTATGTTTCACAAATAAACCAAAAACTTCCTTGAAAAAAAAAAATTAAGTTTAGCAAGTTACTCCTCCCTTTTAGGGAAAATGCTAGAAATTCAGTTCTACCTTCAGTCTCATCCATGAAAGCTATTAAATATGTTCAATAACTTAGGAGGTCATCACAAACAGGAGATAGAACAAGGTATACAGGAAGGTGCTTAATTTGCAAAAAAAATCACTTGGTTATGATAAAATCTTTTTCAGACACCAAACCTTTGTCTTTTTGCCTCAAATACTTTTTGTCAGTTTAATAACCCTCTGAATGTCTATACATTGTATTAATATTTATTATGTATTTATCCACAAAAATTTTAAAGCTTTAAAATTATCCCTAAATATATCTAAATGAAATTACTTTTCCACTATATACTTGGCCCTATGGAGTTTATAAGCAGTCTTCACATCTTATTTGAGTCTTAATATGATTCTAGTAGGTAAAAAGGTATAATTATTTACCATTCTTGTTATACAAATGAGAAAACAAAAGCTCAAAAGTGGGTCACCAAAGAGTCCTTAAGCTACTAAGTAAATCCTGATAAAACAGAAATTTAAAAACTACGAGCTCCTACCATTAATCGGCTCACAATAAACTGGCCCATGTGTGGATTATAAGTGAACCACAAACTGCCTTTCCTTGTAATTTTTGTAATATTCTTGAGTAAAATTAAGTCAAAGCATGCATGATCATCTTTTTCAAAAGAAAAGCCACACCTTAAAGCAATTTTAGCAATACCAAATTATCTGTAAGTCGCCAAATTTCATTTAGCTACAGCAAAATGTGCTTAGTAAATTATTTCCTAATGATGGTATTTTAATTGACAATTTTTAAAAGTATTTTTAGAACTAGGTTTATACAAAGCAGATAACTTGTAAACATGCAGCCAGGCAATTTGTAAACATGCCTCTTTCCTCCTTCCGTAGGCCTCTGAACATTTCTCCTTGGGCAGACTCATAAATACAAATTCCAGACTCAGTATCACAAAGGATTTGTAACAATTTTCAACCATTCCTTCCTTGAATCCTGGTTTTATTTCAACACTGCTGAGAGGAGGTTTCCAAAGTAAAGGACAAAACCTCCAACAAACCTTCCACTGCCATCCAGCCTTTCTAGATCAGCCTGTGTGTGTGTGTGTGTGTGTGTGTTGTGTAGGTTTGTTTGTTTAAAAGACTCTTAATACAGTTCAAATTAGCATGCCAGGTTCATTTCAGCTCCTTCACCGCCAGACCTGGAGGACAGGACTGCTTTAGTTTCCCTGCCTTCTCTTCATCTGTGATGACCAATGTATAAAGGTATCTCCTGTATCAAATTTTAAACTTCACATTATCTTTATTTTTCTTGAACTTGACAGATTTGGCATCCTTTAGCCTGGCTATGAGAAGAAAGTCCTTGATTTCTTCCATTTTGTGAGGCATGCCTAAGAGGGGTGCAGAGGAGTGCATAGCTTCCACACCACCCAAAAGACCTACCCAGTGTATATTTATAATTATCCATAAACTCTTTTTGAGAACAGTACTGTCAAGTGTTAGCCATTCTATCAGAGAAACAGGCCACACTCTTTTACTGTATGAACACAGATGTTATCCTCCTACATAACAAGTCATTTCTGTGATTACATTTATAGGCAGTATAACCCAGTCCTTCAAATACGGGTAGAAAAATAAATATCCATATGAAAAGTCCCTTAGTTCTAAGTATAATAAACCACAGCCACTAATATATTACAATAACATTACATATTACATAATATCTGTTGTTCTACTGTACTGCAACAGACAGGACAAACAAGACATGAAGAAAATAAATCATCTCTGTAAAATAAGTGGAATTATAAGCTGCTATTTAAATTAAACTATTCAGGGGCATCTGGGTAGCTCAGTCAGTTAAGTGTCTGCCTTTGGCTCAAGGCATGATCTCAGAGTCCTGGGATCAAGCCCCATGTAGGGGGCTCCCTGCTCAGCGAGGAGTCTGCTTCTTCCTCTCCCTCTGCGACTCTCCCTGGCTTGTGCTCTATCTCTATTGCTCACTTTCTCTCAAATACATAAAATCTTCAAAAAAAATTTTAAATTCTACTATCCAAAAACAAAAAAAGAAAAAGTCAGTTAATGGTAACTCCTACTTGTTTAAAGTAACTGGCTATGGCCAAAAGCCGTGATTTGATCCTTACGTTAGTCAATTAACTTTGCGCTACCAGGAAAATCACCTATCTATAACTCTGGACACTCAGAAATGGTAAATATGTATCAGTGGTCTTATGAAGATTTAGCCAAGATGATAGACGGTTTAATGCCATCAATCATCAGGAAGGTATACAGCTACAAAGGCTGTGACGTTGTGTGGAAATCTGGGTTCTGCTATTTTTTTCTAAGTAGAAAGGTATTTAAGTCAACAAAATTATAATACTTATAAAACATCTCAATATATTTTATCACTTTCATATTTCCTTTTTTACTCTCATTTCATGACATTTTTAATGACTGCTGCTCTTCCTCCTTCTTTTGTTCCAACTTAATACATCTTCCAAGAATTAAGCACAGAGACTTCTATCATGGTGGTTGGTAGTTCCTTTTGTATCAGGAAGACTTACAAAATAAAACAATAGTTCTCAATTCTGTAGTTAATTCTTTCAATAAATATTCTATGCTCACATTGTAAGCACTTGAATTTCTTACTAACAGTCAAAGAAAGAAATTTGGGAACTGTATTTAATGTACAAGAATAAATTCAGGGTTATTCTTATAATAATGTCATTCCCCAAAATGAACAGGATAGGAAGTGGCTTTGTAGTTTAGGAGTTAGAAACTGCTCACAATTGGGGTGCCTGGGCAGCGCAGTTGGTTATGCATCTGACTCTTGGTTTTGGCTCAGGTCATGATTCCAGGGTCCTGGGATCAGGCCACCTGTTGGGCTCTGCAATCAGCATGGAGTGTGCTTGTCCTTCTCCCTCTCCTCCTCCCCCTTGCTCTATTTCTCAAATAAATAAAATCTTTTTCAAAAATTGCTCACAATTCTCAGTCCCTCTTATCTATCCAGTAACTTACAGTTTTCCATATATAAAACTATTCTGTCATGTGCATTATAGCAGAAACGAAGTTGAATCTCTAGAAAATAAAGCTCAATAAAACCTGGATGGAATATGTGGAGAATAATAGAAGGCCTAGATTTACCAAGAGCAATGATCTGAAAATGTGTATATCAAGAAACAATGATCTGCTGTCTAACACAGACAAGAGTTGTCACACTCGTGATATACTTTTTTTTGGAAAAGGGTGAGTTTGCAGGCACAGTACCCAATCTATTTCACCTATACTGCATCTATAGGAATGGCCTAGAAAGATTTCAATAGGAAAAAAAAATAAGTAGAGGAGGGGAAGGATTATTTCTCTGTTCATTGAAGAACAGTAGGTTAAGACTATTGTTTCTTTTATTCTGAATCCATCTGTATAAAGGGTAAAGAAAATCAAAAGGTCACAATCTTTAGATGTGGCTATACGTTCCCATGCAATTTTGTGGTTAGAAGTTAGGAAGGGACTAGAATTGTTCCCTGTTTCAAAGGTAGGAAATGAGAGGTTATCCTGAGGTCAGGATCTTCTAATGTGGCTCTTGATCTAAATTGTGTTAACCTGCCCTGCTCTAGGATGAAAGCAGTTATGACCAGATCAATGTGCTCTGCATCTGGTTAGTCAGCTGCTCCAGAGTAGGCAGCCAGCAAAACAGCTTTGGGGCCCTCTCTGGGGACTGGGGCCCTCTCTGGGGACTATGGCCCTCCTAAGATTTGGGTATAGGCCAATCCTGTTGCCCACTAATTCTTAAAAGATATATTCAGATCTCCCACTAATTCTTAAAAGGTATTTTCAGATCCCCAAGATAAGAAGTAAAATAAACGTAAGTAGAAAATACCCTTTTAATTTTCCAAGTAAGCTGTAACTGAAGTGTTCCACATTTCCATCTAACATTCACTAGAAAATGAATTATTTTTTTAAATTTATTTATTTGACAGAAAGAGAAAGAGAGATCACAAGTAGGCAGAGAGACAGGCAGAGAGAATGGGGAGGAAGCAGGATCCCTGCTGAGCAGAGAGCCCAATGCAGGACTCGATCCCAGGACCCTGAGATCATGACCTAAGCTGAAGGCAGAGGCTTAACCCACTGAGCCACCCAGGTGCCCCCAAAATGAAATATTTTAACAACTCTATATGAAACCATTATACTGGCTCAACTATCTGCCTTAGAAAAATCAACTGATTCCTTGGAAGAGGAAATTTAAAAGGAGGCCCCTGTTTTTGTTTTTGTTTTTTAAAGAGGGGAAAACAATGCTAAAAAGGAGAAGAGGGTCCCAAAACCTAGGGACAAAATACTACAAAATATTCTTTTTTTTTTTTTTTAAAGATTTTATTTATTTATTTGACAGAGAGAGATCACAAGTAGGCAGAGAGGTAGGTAGAGAGAGAGAGGAGGAAGCAGGCTCCCTGCCGAGCAGAGAGCCCGACGCGGGACTCGATCCCAGGACCCTGAGATCATGACCTGAGCCGAAGGCAGTGGCCCAACCCACTGAGCCACCCAGGTGCCCAAAATACTACAAAATATTCTTAAAGGAAATGGCTTGAATACGAAGTTTTGTAACTACTGCTATAACCACAAGGGATCCCAAAGACGAAATCCAGTTCCACGGAATATTTTTTAGCAACCTGCCTTTATCAAGTCTTTCCAAAGTTTTCACAGAAATGACTCTACTGATACATTAGTATTTCATTGGTTTAGGTAATATTTGATTAAATTATGTAATTACAATAACAAAGCTGGAATATAACTGTTAAGAATATAAGCTCAAACTAAAGAAAGGCCTACTACCTATGAGTTAGTATTAAACAAGTCATAGCCATCAATCAGTAGTCTTACAGAAGGAATAAAGGCCAAATTAGTCAGATCTTTTACTACATACCCTCACTTGCTTTCTTAAATGCTATACACAAAAGTCTCTGCAAGCATGCAACCATCTATGACATCCAAAATACTTTATGTTAATAAATTTCTTAACTGCAGTACAGGATGATTTGAACTTTCCTTTCTAAATGGAGTATTGATGAACTATAATAAAATTTCCATGCAATTTTAAGTAACATTCTTAACCTAGCAAAGAAATAAACAGATAAAATGGAAGAACTAAACTCAGTATTATAGTTAAATGAAAATTTTGTCACATAATCTTTTTCTATTATTTTATCACTGGCTGCCTGTACCTCTTAATTCCCTTCATCTATTTTGCCCATCCACACATCTCTCCTCCCCTCTGGCAAACACTAATTTGTTCTTTGTGTTTATGAATCTGTTTCTGGTTTTCATGCGTTTGTTCATTTATTTTTTTAGATTTCACATATAATTGAAATCATACGATACTTGCCTTTCTCGGTCTTATTTCACTTGGTGTAATAATACCTTCTAGATCCATCCACAATGTCAAGAATGGCAAGTTTCATTCTTTTTTAAGGATGAGTAATATTCAATTGTATATCTATATAGATAGATATATGCCACATCATCCATAACTGTTCACTTATCAACGGACACTTAGGCTGCTTCAAATATCTTGGGTGTTGTAAATAATTCTCCATAAACAAAGGAGTGCATATATCTTTTTGAATTAATGCTCAATCCTGTTAGCCTAACTCTGTGAATGTGATATCTTCTTAAAAAAATAAAGCTAAATTCCATATGAAAAACTTTCCCAGGATGCCTGGGTAGCTCAGTTGGTTAAGCTGCCTGCTCTCGACTCTAGCTCATGTCATGACTTTCGTGTCCTGGGACTGAGCCCCACATTAGGCTTCACACTCAGCGAGAGTCTGCCTGATGATTCTCTCTCTCCCTCTGCCCTTCCCCTCACTCTCTAAAATCTTAAAAAAAGAAAGAAAGAAAAGAAAAAAGAAAAGGACTTTTCCTATTTACTCTTACAACAAATAAATGTTTGAAATATGTAGGTGTCTAAGATTTGTTGACTATTTTATATAGAAATTAGAAATAAATATTTACTATAGGATTTGATCTAATTCTTAAAAATCTGTTTTTTTTCATGATTTGGGACAAGGTTTATAGTGAGTTTCCAGGCACTTGAATTCATGTTTATTTATATGACCACTTTCTTAAGAGCAGGCTAAAATTTATTAAAATCTAAGTCATTAGGTATGTAAATAATCAATATGAAAGAAAACCTAATGGTACACTAAGGTTCTCCGTAACTCATGAATAGTAAGTACAGTAAAATAGGTCTGAACTCATTATTACTGAACTCCAGAATGTATTTTGCTCTAATTAACTTTACTCAAATATGGGGGTAGGGAGCGAGAAATCATCATGAAACTACAGTGAGTGAGAATGTTAATAGATTAAAAAGAGCCTAGAGCATTAAAATTCTTCTCAATGAGTTCAAAACAGACCCTCCTTTGCGGTTTCAACTGCTTCCAAATATATGGATTCTTTTGCCATGAGAAAACAAAAAGGTCTTTTTTGATGCTCAATTTGATATTTATGAAATTAAAAAGTGGCAGCGTAAGTCTCATGTTTTAAGCATATCACTTCAATTAAGGTGTTCCCTGGAGCTAAAATGCGTATTTACCCTCTGTGTACACATTTCATTAGCATTAGTATCTATCCCTCTGACATCCTCAGTGAGACAAAAGCACAGAGAATGGTTTCTATTCTTTTTTCTATTCTTCCTGTATACAAAAGAGATTAAATTTCATGATTTTCACTGATGCTTCAAAAGACTTAGGTCTCACTAATCAACACCTTAGAATGCAGTAATATTTATAGCTTATTATAAAACCCGACACTGGTTTTTACATGAAATTTATTAAGCACCAACTTAAGACAGATTTATTTGAGCAAATCTCTTAATATTATATGAGCAACCTTTTGTTTATAAAGTTAACCAGGCAATTCACAAGTTTATGTCCCTATATACTAGAACCATATCCTTCAAAAATGATTACAAATGTACATAAAATGACTAGTACCTAGTGATATCAATGATTTTTTTTCCTCAAATGAGTTTTAAGTTTATGTACTTCCCTACCCACTAGTTTCTCTTGCAACACCATGTAAGGGGTCTATCATGAATTTAAGGGGGGAAAAAGTACTTTAAAAAATCATTAATGTCAATTAGGTAAAATACATTTTAACTGGGTGCCTGGGTGGCTCAGTGGGTTAAGCCTCTGCTTTCAGCTCAGGTCATGATCTCAGGGTTCTGGGATAGAGTCCCCCATCAGGCTCTCTGCTCAGCAGGGAGCCTGCTTCCCGAGCACTCTCTCTCTCACTGCCTGCCTCTCTGCCTACTTGTGATCTCTGTCAAAAATATAAATAAACAAAAATCTTTAAAAAAATACATTTTAATTGCTGAAAGATCTGTTCCTTTATCAATTTTCTCCTCTTACACAGGTCATAGTAATATGTGCTATAACAATAACAAAGGAATAAAAAAAGATGAAATTAACCTTCCACATTATATAATTTTTCAGCAATCATTTTAAAATATAGGATCTCTGGGGCACCTGGGTGGCTCAGTGGGTTAAGCCGCTGCCTTCAGCTCAGGTCATGATCTCGGGGTCTTGGGATCGAGTCCCACATCGGGCTCTCTGCTCAGAGGGAGCCTGCTTCCTCCTCTCTCTCTGCCTGCCTCTCTGTCTACTTGTGATTTCTCTCTGTCAAATGGATAAATAAAATCTTAAAAAAAAAAATTAAAATATAGGATCTCTATAAAACTACTAGAAGTCAATATAATCAAGGAAATGTCTTTTTCCCTTTTTATGTAATAAACTAGTAAACAGAACAATCTGCCAATCTGTTCTAGTTCTCTACTTAATTTTAACCATCACAGTAACTCTATAAAATTATTTAAATTATACTCACTTTACATATCTAAAGAAACAGTCACTGATGAGCTAAAAATTCACTGTTAGAGCAAGTAAGCAGAAGCACAAGTGGGAACCCAAACAGTAAAATGCCCTACCCAAGTCCATGTTTTCACTGCTACATAACATCACCCATTTAGCACATATATTCACTCAATAAATAAAAGCCTGGCTGCTTAATAGTTTTTCTTCTAGGAGTTACAAAAATCAGTGATTGAGAAATAACGCACAATGTAATTCTTTTTCCTTTCCTTTTTTCTACTTCTCTACCTACAGAATTAGGAATTCCTCACACTATGCTCTCGTAATCATATATATATACATACATATATATATATATACACACACACACATATATATGTGTGTGTGTATATATATATATAGAGAGAGAGAGAGAGACACATTATATAACATTATCTTTTATTTTTTAAAAAGATTTTATTTATTTATTTGACAGACAGAGATCACAGGAGGCAGAGAGGCAGAGAGAGAGGAAAGAAGCAGGTTCCCTGCTGAGCAGAGAGCCTGATGTGGGGCTTGATCCCAGGACCCTGGAATCATGACCTGAGCCAAAGGCAGAGGCTTTAAACCACTGAGCCACCCAGGCACCCCTAATGTATCTTTTATATAGCATCTTCCTACCTAATAAGTTTAAGCACACAATTTTAAACACTTTCAGAGAAGGAAGGACATTTTGCTGTGTGTTTTGAAATCCCATTCATTTCCTAGTGAAGGGCTTAGCTTTAATAAGGCCCAAGTACTGGACAGAACAGAATAGAGGGCAGTGGGGAGGGGGGGTCTCTCTCTAGAATAACTTATAAACAAAGGAGATCCACATCTTAGTGAGTTTAAAATATTTTGCATATTTAATCAAATAGTCCAAAATGTATGCAACAAAATTGGAACATTTTCCAATAAAATTGGAAACACTGTTTTTCACTAACCTCTAACAACATTAAGATTTTATTAGCAACTGAATATAACTCTTATCTTTTTTGATCCCCAGGAAAGACATGAGTTGATATTGCTCTGCCGTTTTACAAATGAGGAAACTGACTCAAAAATTTTAACAAATTTACCTGTGATCACATAGCTTGCAAGTCTGACCATTTCCAATTGATAGTGTCCAAGTGCCATTAAAAAGGAGGGAGGGGTACAAAAGAACCAAAGCCTAGAGCTCTGAGGCTATTCGAAGTAGAAGATACCCAGGAACAGATTTCAAATTGGAATTTGCTGAGTTACTGGAGCTTATCAAAAATTGCCCCTAAGAGTATCCAACTGAGAGAGGAAGGTCAAGTGCAGGATTAGGATCCAATTTGATTTTGATATCTAAAGCAGAAGTTCTCAAAGTGTAGTCTGCGTAATCTTTACAAGGGGGTTGTGCTTTGAGATCAAAATTATTTTTACAAGGATTCTAAGACGTTATTTGCCCTTCTCACTTTATCTCAAGTGTACAGTGGAGTTTTCTGAAAAACACTGCAACAGACTGAAAGGCAAAAGTAGATGTGAGAATCCAGCTGTTTTCTATTAAGCTAAACATGAAAGAGGTTTACAAACACGTAAAACAATGCTAATATTCTTGCCATGTTTTAGAGTTATTTTTCATTTAAAATATGTGCTGTGATATATTAATTTGTAATGTTTCTCAAGTAAATTAACATTAAAGAACATAAGGTCCAGGAACCAAAAAGTTGAAAAGTTCCTACTCTAGACCGAGAATGGAAGATGGTGGTGCAGTATGAAGACCCTGGGCTCACCCTGTCCCATGAATACAACCATGTAACTATCAAATCATCCAAAATTCCCCAGAAGCTGACCCAAAGACTGGCAGAACAAACTCCACAGCTAAAAGCAGAGAAGAGGCCACACTGATGAAGGTAGGAAATGCTGAGACACGGTTTGGGAGAGAAACAGATCTTGGCCACTGAGGTGGTAAGAGAAGGACAGTTGCAGAGAAAGGTGAGTGAAAGAGCCCAGCACCCAGGGGAGCACACAAGGAAAATCAATCCCCACAACAAGTGGCTTGGAAAACAAGAACGGCCAAATACTCTGGGTTCTCGCAACTAACAGGGTTAATGCCTGGAATTTTAATGGTTAGCAGGCTTGGCTGGGATAGACCTCCAGGGCACTGTCTTGCTCTTGATGAGAATGCAGGCAAACAACCCATGAACACACAGCATGGAAACAGTAATCTCAAGAGCTCCTCAGGCACACAGTGGGAGTTTAAGTGCTCATCCTGGAGCATGTCACAGAGAGGCAGCTTTCGGGGAGAGGCTATATTTACCTCCCCCGCACTTCAGTATAAGCAAAGGCCCCCTGAGGCTATCAGTGCAGTGCCACCACTGGCTACCTAACATACTTATACCAAGCCCTGCCCTCTGGTGCTCCAGTGGAAACACCCTTTCCAGTTTCACGTGCCTCACTCAGTCCCAGCAAGGTGGGCCTCTTCCCCAACAAGACCAGCCCAAATTCTTGCCCACACCCAGTCTCTCAACCCAAGAATTTTGTGGTGCCTCAGTTCTGGTGGCAGTGGCACCAAGTCTCATTTCACAAGCAGACCAGAGCACACCTAGTTAAAACTCACCACATTCAAGTAAGGGACAAAACACTACCCACGGCAGGCAAGGAAAGCTTCCACACACAACTGACCTGAAGGATACAGTAGCCAGAACACAACAGCAGAGTGCACACAACACACACTAGAGGCACTCTCTAAAGTGCCAGGTCTTGGGGAACAGGGGACACTACACAGAAGGACATTACAGAACCTCTTTTCATAA
The DNA here is from genome assembly GCF_009829155.1 of Mustela erminea. Taxonomy (NCBI): domain Eukaryota; kingdom Metazoa; phylum Chordata; class Mammalia; order Carnivora; family Mustelidae; genus Mustela; species Mustela erminea. Next base: position 24,227,177 of record NC_045619.1, on the reverse strand, counting down.
GGCCATTAACTTTAAAAACAGGAGACCTAAGCTGACTTTCCTAACACAGAGAAATAGGCACAAAGACTTAGACAAAAAATGGGAAGACAGAAAAAACTGTCCCAAGCGAAAGAACAGGAAAAGGCCATGGCCAGAGAGCTAATCAAAACAGATATAAGTACAACACCTAATGCAGAATTTCAAACAATGATCATAATGATACTCACTGAAGGGGCACCTGCATGGCTCAGTCAGTTAAGTATCTGCCTTTGGCCAGGACATGATCCCAGGGTACAGGGATGGAGCCCTCCATTGGGCTCCCTGCTCAGTGGGGAGCCTGCTTCTCCCTCTCCCTCTGCTGCTGCTCTGCCTACTTGTGCTCTCTGTCAAATAAATAAAATCTTAAAAAAAAAAAATACTCCCTGAACTTAAGGAAAAAGTAGAGAACATGAGTAAGACCCTTAACAGAGAGAAGAGATAAGAAATAAGAGAGCAGAAATAAAGGGCTCAATAAACAAAATAAGAAACACTTGATGGAATGAACAGCAGGCTGGAAGAAGTAGAAGAATGAATTACTGACTGAGAAGGCAGAGTAATGGAAAGTAATCAAGCTGAATAAGAGAGAGAAAAAGGAATTACACAAAGTGAGAACAAAGGGAACATAGTGACTTTATCAGATGTAATACCATTCAAATTATAGGAGTCCAAGAAGGAGATAGAGAAAAGGGGACAGACTATGTATCTGGATAATAACTAAAAACTTCCCTTATCTGAGAAAGGAAACATATATACGAGGCACAGAGAACTTCCACCAAAATTAATAAAAGCAGATTCATACCAAAGCATATTGTAGTTAAACGGACAAAATATAATGAGAAAGAAAAATTTAAAAGCAGAAAGACAAAAGGAGACAGTAACTTAAAAGGGAAAATGCACAAGGTAGCAGGGGATTTTTCAGCAGAAATATTCCAAACCAAAATGGCCTGCCATGATATGGTTGTGCTGAATGGGAAAATCTAGAAGACTACCCAGAAAGGCTATCAATCAAAATAGGAGATAAAGAGCTTTCCAGACCAAAAACAAACAAACAAACAAACAAACAAACAAAAAAACCAAAAACAAAAACTAAAGGAGTTCATGACCACCAAACCAGCCCAGCAAGAAACACTAAAGGCGACTCTTTGAGTGGAAAGGAGAGAACAGAATTGACAGTACAGAGGTAACACAAAAGGAAAGGAAAAGGAAAACAGTCAAAGGAAACACAAAAGCAGTAAAAATGAATACTTCTGTAAAAAAAACAAAACAAAACAAAACAAACAAACAAAACAGTCAAGAAACTCACAAAATAAGAGTATGTAAAATGTAACAAAATATACCTAAAATGTGGGAAGAAGAGGAATAAAAAATGGGTTCAAACTTAATGACCATCAACTTAATACAGATTGCTACATGCAGAAGTTTCACACAAACATGATGGTAGCCATATATCCAAAACCCACTAATAAATATGCAAAGAATAAAGAGAAAGAAGAAATCCAAATATGTCATTAAAAGTAAATCAGCAAACCATGAGAGAGAGAAAAACAGGAGATTCATAGAAAATCTTCAGAAAAAAACACAAAACAATAAAATGACAATAAATACATAAAAACAAAAGGTGACAGAATGGACTAAAAAGCAAAACAAGACTCATCTTAAAAATGAGGCTCATTTTAGACCTAAAGACACCAGCAGACTGAAAGTGAGGGGACAAAGAAACATTTACCAAATGGATGTCAAAATAAAGCTGGAGTAGCAATACTTATATCTGACAAAACGGAATTTAAAACAGACTAACAAGAGACAAAGGACATTATATAATAATAAAGTAGACAATCCAACAAGATACAAGAATTGTAAATATTTTTTTAAAAGATTTTTTTTATTATTATTTATTTGAGAGAGAATGAGAGACAGAGAGCATGAGAAGAGAGAGGTCAGAAGGAGAAGCAGACTTCCTGCTGAGGAGGGAGCCTGATGTGGGGCTCAATCCTAGGACTCCAGGATCATGACCTGAGCCGAAGGCAGTTGCTTAACCAACTGAGCCACCCAGGCACCCAAGAATTGTAAATATTTACGCACCCAACATGGGAGCACCCAAATACATAAAACGGTTTAACCAACACAAAGAAACTAACTGATAATGATACAATAATGTAGGGGACTTTGGGGGTGCCTGGGTGGCTCAGACATTAAACATCTGCATTTGGCTCAGATCATAATCCTGAGATCCTGGGATCAAGCCCCACATCGGGCTCCTTGCTCAGCAGGAGGCCTGTTTCTCCCTCTCCCACTCCCCCTGTTTGTGTTCCCTCTCTCGCTGTGTCTCTGTCAAATAAATAAAATCTTTAAAAAAAAATACTTTTTGTTATAATAATGTAGGGGACTTCAATAGCCCACTCATATCAATGGACAGATCATCTAAACAGAACACCAACAAGGAAACAATGGCTTTGAATGACACACTGGACCAGATGGATTTAACAGATACATTCAGAACACTGCATCCTAAAACAGTAGAACACACATTCTTTTCAAGTGCATATAAAACATTATCCAGAATAGATCACATATTGGCCCACAAAAGGAGTTTCAACATATGCAGAACATCAAAGTCATACCATGCATCTTTTCTGACCACAAGGCTCTGAAACTAGAAGTCAACCACAGGAAAAAAATCTGGAAAGAGTACAAATACATAGAAAGAAAACATGCTAATAAGCAATGAGTGGGTCAACCAGAAAATAAAAGAAATAAAGTACAAGGGAACAAATGAAAATGAGAACACAATGGTCCAAAACTTTTGGGATGCAGCAAAAGCAGTTCTAAGAGAGACATTTATAGCAATACAGACCTACCTCAAGAAGCAAGAAAAATATCAAACAACTTTACACCTAACAGAGCTAGAAAAAGAACCAACCAAAACCCAGCAGTACAAAGGAAATAAACAAGATTAGAGCAGAAATAAATAGTATAGAAACTTAAAAAAAAAAAAAAAAACAGATCAATGAAATCAGGAACTGCTTCTTTGAAAAAAAAAAATCAATATAACTGATAAACCTCTAAACAGATTTATGGAGGAAAATAAAGAGGAATGACTCCAATAAATAAAATCACAAATGAGAGAGAACAACCAACACCAAAGAAATATAATTACAAGGGAATTATTAAAAAAAAAAACAAAAAACAAAAAACTACATGCCAACATACTGGACAACCTAGAGAAGATAGGTAATTCATAGAAACATATAAACTACCAAAACTTAAACAAGAAGAAATACAAAATCTGAACAAACCAATTCTCAGCAAAGAAACTGAAAAAATAATCAAAAAAACCTCCCAACAAAGTCCAACACCAGATGGCTTCACAGGCAAATTCTATTAAACATTTAAAGAAGAGTATGCCTAGTCTTCTCACACTATTCCAAAAAATAGAACATTATATGTTAATTTAAAAAATTAAAAATTATTAAAAAGAAAAAAAAAAGGAAGCTGAAAATACCAGGCACTTATTATCACTGCCATGCCTTTCCTATCTAGAGAATGGTTATAGGTTCCATTCCTGGCTGGTGGGATCTAAAAAGTCTGCAGCTGGAAGTCTAAGAAGGCTTCCTCTTGTTAATAAAATGGAAGACACAGGGGAAAAAAAAATAAAGGAAGGAATAGAAAAGAGGCCAGCACTACCATACCAAAAGCAGATAAAGACACCACCGCAAAAGAGAACCACAGGACAAAATCCCAGATGAACTCAGATGCAAAAATCCTTAACAAAATACTAGCAAACCAGATCCAACAATACCTTATAAAAATCATTCCCCACAATCAAGTGGGCTTTATTCCTGGTTTGTAAAGGTGGTTCAATATCCACAACTTATCAATGTGACATATCACATCAATACGAGAAAGAAGGATGCCTGGCTGGTTCAGTAGGTGGAGTGTGCAACTCATCTTGATAAGTTTGAGCCCCATATCTGGTGTATACATTACTTAAAAATAAAATCTTAGGGGCGCCTGGGTGGCTCAGTGGGTTAAAGCCTCTGCCTTTGGCTCAGGTCATGATCTCAGGGTCATGGGATTGAGGCCCGCATCGGGCCCACTGCTCAGCAGGGAGCCTGTTTCCTCCTCTCTGCCTGCCTCTCTGCCTACTTGTGATCTCTATCTGTCAAATAAATAAATAAATAAAAATCTTTAATTAAAAAAATAAATAAATAAAATAAAATCTTTAAAAAAAGAGAGAAAGGATAAGAACCATATATCATTTCAACAGATGCAGAAAAAACATTTAACAAAGTACAACACCCATTCATGATTAAAAAAACAAAAAACAAAACCAAAACTCAACAAAATAGTTTTAGAGGAAACATAATTCAACATAATAAAGGCCTCATATGAAAAACCCACAACTAAGATCAACCTAAATGAGAAAAAAACACTGAGAGCTTCTTCCTCTACAGTCAGGAGTAAGACGGGGATGTATACCCCCATCACCTGGATTCAACATAGTACTGGAATTCCTAGCCACATCAATCAGACAACAAAGAGAAATAAAAGGCTTCCAAATAGGTAAAGAAGCAGCAAAACTTTCACTATTTGCAGATGACATGATACCATATAAGGAGAACCCTGAAGACCCCACCAAAAAACTGCTAGAACTGATAAACAAATTAAGTAAAGCTCCAGGATGCATAACAAATGTACAGATATCTGTTCCATTTCTATACATTAATAATGAAGCAGCAGAAAGAGAAATCAAAAAAATCTCATTTACAACTGTATCAAAAATACTAAGATACCTAGGAATAAACCCAACCAAGAAGGTTAAAGACCTGTACTCTGAAAACTATAAAACACTGTTGAAAGAAACTTAAGTTGATACAAAGAAATGCAAACATTCCATGCTCAAAGACTGGAAGAACAAGTATCATTAAAATGTCTATACTACCCAAGCATCTCCACATTTAATGCAAACCCTATCAAAATACCAACAGCATTTTTTCACAGAAGTAGAACAAATAATTCCAAAATTTGTATGGAACCACAAAAGACCAAATAGCCAAACAATCTTGAAAAAGAAAAGCAAAGCTGGAGGCATCACAATTCTGGACTTGAAGTCCTATTCAAACCGGCAGTAATCAAAACAGTATGGTACTGGCACAAAAATGGACACACAGATCAACTGAACAAACAGAAAACCCAGAAATGAACCCACAATTATATGGTCAACTAACCTTGACAAAGCAGGAAAGAATATCCAATGGGAAAAAGACAGTCTCTTCAACAAATGATGTTGGGAAAACCAAACAGCAACATGCAAAAGAAAACAACAGGCCCACTTTCTTGCACCACATACAAAAATAAATTCAAAATGGATTAAAGGCCTCAATATGAGACCTGAAACCATAAAAATCCTAGAAAAGAACACAGGCAGTAACTTCTTCGACACAGGCCAAGGCAACATTTTTCTAGATCTGTCTCATGAGACAAGGGAAATAAAAGCAAAGATAAATTATTGGGACTACCTGAAATTAAAAAGCTTCTGCACAGCAAAGAAAACACTCAGCAAAACCAAAAGGTAACCTATGATATGGGAGAAGATATTTGCAAATGACATATACAATAAAGGGTGAATATCCAAACTATATGAAGAACTTAAAAAGCTCGACACCCAAAACCCAAAAAATCCAATTAGAAAATGGGCAGAAGATGCCTGGGTGGCCCAGTCAGTTGAGCATCTGACTTGGTTTTAGCTCAGGTCCTGATCTCACCAGGATCACCCGGATCATGGGATCCAGCCCCGTGTCTGGCTCCATGCTCAGTGGGAGTCTGCTTAGGTATTCTCTCTCTCTGCCCCTTCCCCTGCTCATGTGCTCTCTCTGGAATAAATAAATCTTAAAAAAGAGAGAGAGAAAGAATGGTCAGAAGAAATAAATAAATATTTCTCCAAAGAAGACATTACAGATGGTCTACAGACTCATGAAAAGATGTTCATCATCACTACCATCAGAAAACTGTAAATGAAACCTACAACGAGATATCACCTCCCGCCTGTCAGAATAGCTAAAATCAACACAAGAAACAATGTGTTGGCCAGGATGTGGAGAAAAAGGAAACCTCTGCCCTGTTGATGGGGATGCAAACTGATGCAGCCACTGTGGAAAACAGTATGAAGATTCCTCAAAAAGTTAAAAATAGGACTACCCTATGACCCAAGAATTGCACTACTGGGTATTTACTCAAAGAACACAAAAATACTAAATCAAAGGTATACGTGCACCTGTACATTTACAGCAGCATTCTTAACAATAGTCAAATTATGGAAGCAGCCCAAGTATCCACTAACAGATATATGTATAAAGAAGTGATATACATATATATACACATATATATATAATGGAATATTACTCAGCCATAAAAAAGAATGAAATCTTGCCAACTGCAAAAAGATGAATGGGGCTAGAGAGTATAGTATAATGCCTAGTCAAACAAGTCAGCCAGATAAAGATATATTTCACTCACACGTGGAATTTAAGAAAGAAAACAAAGCGAAAAAAAGACAGACAAATCAAGAAACAGACTCAACTACAAAGAACAAACTGATGGTCACCAGAGGGGAAAGAGGTAGGGGATGGGTTAAATAGAGGAAGCAGAATAAGGAGTGCACTTGTGGTGATGAGCACTGGGAGGTATGTGGAATTGAATCAGTATATTGTACACTTGATGGAATTTAAATAAAACCTTAAAACATAAAAAATAAATTAATAAAACATACCTGGATTAAAACAGGAAAAAAAAAAAGCTGCTTCTCTAAGGACATTTTCTACCAATCCTCAAATCTTAAATCTGGTCTTCTAAATTCATTTACTCACTAGAATTAAGTGGGTTATATAAATGTAAAGTTTCTGGGTTTCACCATACTATAAACTCCTTAAAGACAGAAATATTTTTTTTAAATCTTTGTGTCCCCCCCCACCCCCATCCTATCACTCCTTATCCCCCCAAAACTGGTTATATCAAGCAAGATTATTTCTCATTGCATCTTTCTAAATTAATGCTATACTTTACCCTTAAGCATATTAAGAATTTTACAGTCCCACGTCACCTCAAAATGAACTGTTCAGGAAAGTGAAAAGATCAGACTTTACCACATGGAGATACATGATGACCCCACTAATGTAAATATATCCTGTAAGGTTTAGCTAGTCACTTACTTTTTTAAACACCTCCTAACTCCAACAGTCAGAAATTTTAAAAACATTATGGGACCTTGTTTTAATAGAAAAAGATAAAAATATTTAGATATTTAAAAGGTCATATTCATATAGATACAATAAAAATGAAACTTTAATTCCCTTCAAAAATAGCTAATTAATTCTATTCACATGATACATTTTTCAATTACCACAAAATAATTATGTATTATCTTCTATAGATTTTCAAAGCTCAAATCTCACAAAATCTCCCACTTTGTAAATATTCATAGGTTCACTGAAAATGTTCTTAGCCATGCCCGGCACAAGGTAAATATGAATTTACTCTTAATGTTTAAAAAAAAAAAAAAAAGGCATGTAGGCAACTTCCAATTTTTCTCACCAAAACATAACTGAATTGAATGTGCTACTCCATCACTGATGACACAATGACAATTTATCACATTTTTTAAAAGCCAGCTCTTTATTAAAGCTTTTATAAGACAAATCCTACTGGACAGTGACCAACTTTCCTTGCCAACAGCTGGCAAGATGTTAAAAATGCCAGGACTCCAACTTTTTGGTAATTTTTGTTTCTATGAAGTGCTAATTTGACTAAGATGAAATGAAGAGAAAAGAGGACAAAATGTGCATACCCATTAAGAATAATGACTTTTTAAAAAAAGATTTCCTATGAGGATAGAGAAAAATACTTAAAAAAAAAAAAATACAGTAATGTCTGCATTAGCCAAAATTCTGTTAAATAGGATACTGTTCAAAAAACAAGAACAAGGGGCGCCTGGGTGGCTCAGTGGGTTAAAGCCTCTGCCTTCGGCTCAGGTCATGATCCCAGGGTCCTGGGATGGAGCCCTGCATGGACTCTCTGCTTGGCGGGGAGCCTGCTTCCTCCAATCTCTGCCTGCCTCTCTGCCTACTCATTATCTCTGTCTGTCAAATAAATAAATAAAATCTTTAAAAACAAAAACAACAACAACAAAAAACAGGATATTGTTCTTGAACCTGAACAGCTCCCTTAAAAGGAATTAAAGAGATTATAGTTAATAAAAGATTCTAATTAATCAAAGATGAGTATATGAGCCTACATTCTTTCTTCTTTGCTTCACTATTACTTAATACCCGTACAATCTTGTTCCTCAAAAGCTGAAAGGTAACATATTCCTACATTTAATTAACATCTGGTGAAATGTGAATTATATACAACCGCAGCACTGGTTGACCAAGGGTTTACAGCATACAGGAAGACCATTTGGTTCAGCAAAAATTGAGACTAAGCCTAACTCCATTCAAATCCTGACTCCTTCTTATAGACACTGGGGAAAGTTAGAATTATGACACTGAGAAATCCAACCTCAGTTATTCCCTCTTTGGAGAAGAAAATAAACTACCTCAAAAAGGTGAGAGATATAAATCAGAATGTATGGACTATGCCTGGCATAATGTAGGCAGGCATCAACAAATGTTACTTCTTCCACTATTCACTCCCAAAGTATTAACACCAAATATATGTACTGTCAATAAAAATCGCAGGCTGACCTTTCCTCACAGTCAAAATGAGAGATTAACTTTTACCGGGTAATGTGGGAGCAAGTTAGTAAAATTATTTCTAAGAAAATATTCTCAATTTCAAAAAACTACCTTGCAAACAGAATTTCCCATTAGGCAATTCTTATGTAAAGAATGTCATGATAGGGGTGCCTGGGTGGCTCAGTGGGTTAAGCCGCTGCCTTCAGCTCAGGTCATGATCTCAGGGTCCTGGGATCGAGTCCCGCAACGGGCTCTCTGCTCTGCAGGAGGCCTGCTTCCTCCTCTCCCTCTCTCTGTCTGCCTGTCTGCCTGCTTGTGATCTCTGTCTGTCAAATAAATAAATAAAATCTTAAAAAAAAAAAAAAAGAATGTCATGATAAACTGACTAGTTCTGTGAATAGTCTGTATTTTGTACAAGCACAGAACTACCAAGTGAAAATTCATCGCTAGGTCAATAGATCTTTCTCCACCTAGACATGTAAGGCCTTTGTGTTCTGACCCTGCTAGTTTTCAGCCACATCTCCAGAAATCACATTACTATATCCTGGTTTTCTTCCAACCTCTCCAGCCACTCCGTTACAGGTTTGTTTGCACACACATGTGCACACACACACACACACACACATATAACTATTAGGCACTAGAACTTTTAAAGCCAAAGTCTTTTTCTTCTCACTCTATACTTCCTCATCAGGCAAACTTATCTTGGTACATGGATTCAATATAAACAGTTACTTCCAAATTTCTATCTTTGATCCTTTCATAGCTTCTTTTCTTAGCTGCAGAATCCTGTATTCTACTGCCATTTAGGTATCTCAGACAACTTAATTATCAAAGTTAAGCCTCATTCTTTAAGGAAGATCATCAATGTCAAACCTCTCACCAAGAAAATACACTGAGTAGCTGTTCCTAAGAATCATCCTTTTTATAATTACATTTTCAAGTTTATTGTAGTTCTGAATGGGCAGTGCAAACTGAAACCACCTAAACCCAGACTTTACAGTCTACATTAACATCACTATTCAGTTGTCCTGGACAACGTGACTTTACTATTCCAGGAAACTCTTGTCCAGGCAGATAAGAATTGCAAATAACTTCATTGTTCATTTCAGGAACTTCCCCAAAATCCCATATAAACCAACAGCAGACTATTCAACTTTTTAATAAATAGCAGCAAATGACTGTTCACTTTCCAAGATATTTCGAAAATCTCACCTCAAAACCCTTGTTTTGCTGTATCAATCCTGAATTATTACATCATGATCCCAATTCTAATCAATCAGCTCCTGTACTGAAATAGCTGTCTTAAAGATTCCAAATCCTCAATAAATACCCCAACTTTGCTCTCCCTTTATACTTTGCTATTCTTTTTATTCACATACCCTTCCCTTGCCCTAGCAGATCCTACCAACTCTGTTGGTAGTTCTCTCCTTTATGCAATAAACTCACCAGGTAGTTTCTGGTGCTATTTTCTAAGTCAACATTCCACAGTACTACCAGAGTTTCCCAAATATCTGAAAATTCAGTTCAGCAATACTAGTTTCATCACAAGTAATGTGAGGAAAATATGAATACCTTTATGAAAGGGCATAAGAAATTATCATCCTACATTAGGCAGCATCTGCTGACACTATTGGTCCCACTTTCTTAATGAGTTAAAAGAAGTATTTGGCCCACAAATAAAATTTCTAAATAATACCAAATAAAGAGATTACTATCAGAGCAGCCACAAAACAGTAAGAAGTTCTGAGGACAAAAGAAGGTAAATCACAGACAGGTTTAATAACTGAAGCAGAAATCTTAGGAGAAACAGGATGGGGAATAAACTGAACATGAATAATTCACAACACTAATAATCAGCAGAAGAAAAAAAACCTGCTAAATTTACTACAATTTAACAGTAAAAAGAAACTTAAAGGAATTTTCATTACTGTAAAATTATTTTTAAACCATGATATGGAATTAAGACACAATGAAATGCTTAATACATTTTCCACAGAGTTGAGACTTTTTAATCCACCAAGAGTAAAATGTATAAGCATTTCTTTTACTATAAATCATTTAAAGCACTTATAAACCCACAAGGATGCTTACATGGGAGTAATTTGAAAGAAAGTTAAGCATTCAGAATGCCTCAATGCTTGGGAGGAACTGAAGGATTCGAGTATTAAGATCTAAATGTAAAAACGGAATCCACAAGTACTGGAAGAAAACATAACACTTTTATAATCTTGGAGTGGTCAAGACTTTTCTAACTATGTTTCAAAGTCCAGAAACATTAAAGAAAACATAATATCACCATATAAAAAAGGAAAACTTTTGCATAAGAAACACTGTAAAAAATGAAAATGTGTTTTTTGCAAACCATATTACAAAAAGGGCTCTCTATAGAGAACTCCTGAAACCAAGAAGAAAAGGGCCCAAACCTAACAGAGAAATAAAGAACGTGAGAGTTCACAGAAGGGAGAAAAAAGTAAAAATGTCCATTAAACATCTTAGTCTGTCAAATAAATAAATAAAATCTTAAAAAAAAAACATACAAGATAAGACTCACCATAATTCATAATGAGAGAAATACAGAAGTCTCAGTTACACCAGTTCTAATCTATCAAATGGGCTAAATTCCAAAAGTCCGACAACACATTCAGATGGTGAGGGCTTGGGAAAACAAGCCTCTCGAACATTTAGGTACATAATGGCAATATGGCTATACCTAAGAGAATTGCAGAAGCATCTATCTTTTTTACAAAAATAGTTTTAGATTTACAGGAAAATTGCAAAGATAGTATACACAATTCCTCTACACCAAACACCTAGATTGTGTGATTAAGATCTTATATTACTATGGTAATAACTGTCACAATTAATGAACCAAAACTGATGCATTATGTCCATTCTATTTAGATTTTACTTTATTGTACTATTATGTCTTAAGCTCCTCTTGGCTGTGACAGTTTCTCAGACTTCCCCTGTTTCAGATGACCTCGATAGTTCTAAGAAGTACTATTCAGTTATTTTGTAGAATATCCCTTGATTAGAACTTACCTCATGTTTTTCTCATGATTAGACGGGGATTATGTTTTTTTGGGGGAAGACCACATTAGAAGTCAAGTGCATTTGCCACCACATCATATTATCAACATGATTTATGGCTGTTGATGTTAAACGTTAGTCTGTTCAGGCTGCTATAACAGGGTGGCTTAGACAGGGTGGCTCACAAGCAACAGAAATTTATTTCTCACAGTTCTGGGAGGCTGGGAAGTGCAAGATCAAGGCCCCTGCAGAGTCAGTGTCTGGTAAGAGCCCACTTCCTCGTTCACAGATTGCCATCTCCTCATTGAGTCCTCACATGGCAGAAAAGGTGAGGTGTGAGGTACCTCTCTGGGGTCTCTTATAACGGCATTAAATCCATTACATCCTGATGTAACCCCCTCCCAAAGGCCCCACCTCCAAATACCATCCCATTAGGGACTAGGTTTCAACATATGAATTACGAGGGGATACATTTGGTTTATAGTATTAATACTGTATGTTTAAGTATTTAACCTTGGTGACACAGCCAAGGTCATGTCTGTTAGGTTTTTCCCCATGTCAAGTTACTCTTTTCCATAGTTTTCCACTCTTAAAGAGTGTCGTTTCCACTTTTAAGGAGTTGTTGTACCTCTCTGAAGGCTGAGTAGCTACATAAATTATGTAGAATTCCTCTGCACAGGAGATCTGTCTATTCTTTCCCAGCTATTTATTTATATCAGTATTGGGGACTTATGGATATTATTTTATAATTGAATTAAAATCCAATTTTAAAATTCTATTTTATTTTGTTCCTCAAATTATTCTATTATTAGCCCTTGGGAGTTCTTTGAGTTGGTTCCTGTGTGCCCTTCACATACCTATTTATTCTATGCATTGTTTTTGTTAGAATACTTCCTAATTTTTCAGCATTATTAAACATTTATTTCCTGTCCCAGTCCTAGAATCAGCCATTTTTCCAGAGTTCTGGTTCCTTTTATGGGAGTTACTAATACTGTTAGTATTAGAAACCAAGATCTGGGTACTAGCTGTGCTCACTGCTACTGGAGTGTCATTTTCTTCTAGGCCTCCCAGCTGGCAGAACAAAGAAATGTGTACAGATGTATTTATCACTTGACTGATCCTTGTTCTTAGAATCGAAATCATTTATTTGCTTATGTAAGTACAAAATGTGTATGTATATTATTCATTTGCTATTGTAGTAGCAAAAGATAAGAAAAAACCCAAGTGTCCATAAAGGACTGTGACTTAACTACCATATATCCACAGAAGTAAAAATAAAAGAAGATAGGGATGCTTGGGTGGCTCAGTGGGTTAAGCCTCTGCCTTTGGCTCAGGTCATGATCCCAGCATCCTGGGATCGAGACCCATATCGGGCTCCTTGCTCAGCGGGAAGCCTGCTTCTCCCTCTCCCACTCCCTTGCTTGTACTTCCCTCTCTCGCTGTGTCTCTCTCTGTCAAATAAATAAATAAAATCTTTTTAAAAAAATCAATAAAGGAAGGAAGATCTTTAAGTAGACACTGAAAAAAAAATCTCCAAAATAAAATATACATGTATCTGTTTATATTTGCAAAAAACACACTGCAAGTCTAAACAGGATACAAAAGGAATGTCTACCTATAAAAAGTATGGGAGGAAAGAGAGGCTGGAGAAAGCAAAAGGAAAAAAGACTTCTCTGTCTCTCTCTACATGGCTTTAAGTTCATCATATCACCTATTCAGAAAATCAAGTTTAATTTTTAAAAATATTTCAATGCCTACAGAAATGGAAGAATTTGAAGAGTTCAAATTAAGAAAGAATGGGACAGAGAGATAATCATTTGTGAAGAGTAATACAATGAGAAAAGGTACCTCCAACTTGGGAACAATCATGTATCAAAATTCTTTGTATGCATTAGTAAAATGGAAGTACAGCTTGACCCATGAACAATGCAGGGGTTGGGGCACTGAGTCCTGTGTGGTCCAACACCTGTATTTAATTTTTGACTCCCCAAAAACTTTATTACTAATAGCCTGCATTTACTGGAAGCCTTACCAATAACAAAAAGACTCAATTAACACACATTTTATATACTCTCTCTATATATACATACATATATAGAATACGCTGTATTCTTACAATAAAGGAAGCTAGAAAAAAGAAAGTGTTACTGAAAAAATCTTAACAGAATCAAATCAGTACTGTACCTTCCACCCACCAAAAACTAGGTGTATAAGTGGACCAGTGCAGTCAGATATGTGAGGTTCAAGATCAGCTGTAAAGTCAAATTTAGTTGACTTTAAAGTACTAAAACACTGCAGCTGCTAAAATTAGCCTCTTCTCTGTACCTGTATATAACTTTACTGAATTACTGTTAAATGGATAGTGTTACATGGTTACCTATAGTAGCACACAGGTAAGGTCTAAAGAACTAAATAAATAATCATTTGTGGAGGCACAATTAATATTTGTATCCTTCATTAGAATGTTAGCATTTATAGTTAAATAAAAGGATTATTTCAAGTTCATTGTCATAAACTTACTATTTTTATCTATTTCCTCGATGGTGAAACCAATTTCTAACACTGGAAGATAAAAATGGCTGGCTTGCAAATACACATTTCTAAATGCTCCTAAGACACAGTAATTGTCTCTGAAATGAACCAGACCAGGAAAAAAAAAAAAAAAAAAAGGTTCAAATAGCTCCTTTTAGCATTCCCAAAGTAGGAAAGCAATCCCTTGAAGCTGCCTCTGAAAGATCAACATATCACAAAAGGTTGTCCGTTCAACATCCAGAAGTAGCTCATTTGTAGCTGTTCAGGAACTTTCCCAATGACTTCAATGTAGAAAAGAGTACATTCTGCCTAAAAACTGCTCAACAGCTCAGTTCTATAGACGAGTAAAATCCAAGCTTCGTACTGGTATAGCTGCATTTTTTATCTAATCTACCACAGCCTCCACATGCAACCTTTATTTCTCTATTTCTACTACATGCAAATACTTAATAGGCTGGAGGAGAATAATAATTATTTTAAAGAATGTAAAATCTTTTTTCCTACCTCCTTTTTATATACTGCTTTTATCCTAGGAAGGGCTAAAGCTAATTAAATTTAGCATCATCTCCTCCAAGAAATCTACCTAATACCATTGGCTGAATGTCATTCCTTCCTTCTCTTCAGGACAACTGATGGGATGCCTGGGTGGCTCAGTCAATTAAGTGTCCGACTCCTGATTTCAGCTCAGGTCATAGGGTCTCAGGGTTGTGAGACTGAGCCTCCAATTGGGTTCTGTGCTCAGCAGGGAGTCTGAGATTCTCCCTCCTCCCTCGTGCACCCTCTCAAATAAATAAATCATAAATCATCTTTGGTGACAGCATGAATAAATGGATAAAATCATAGGTTACCTAATTTTTACTGAGATGCTCTTTACATGGTAGAACCTGGACAATGAGGATATGGAAGTCTACCCTGATTCCTGATGCAACTCTTACAGATGTACTGACATATCTAGGATTAAGTTTTATAGTTGGAGACCAGCTTGAAAGAAAAAAATGGAGACACCTATTCTACATCTTTTTGCAAGCTGCTTAAAAATAAATAAAAGTAGAATAAAAATAGATATAGAATATCAAAATTATTTAGAGGAAAAACTGTTTTGTCATACCAGATATTAAGATATATTACATAGCAGTGATAAATAAGCTGAAGCTAGAATAAGAACAGATGGACAACAAAAACAAATTATTTCAAATTAAGGGGAAAAAAAGTATACAGAGCAATACGATATTTAAAAAAATGGTATCATAAAATAATGAAAAATGAAGCTGTCAATGTTCAGGGAATGGCAATCATTACCTCCTAAGTAGATGTGGCACATTACTAGTGGCACTGCCACAACAAGCATTACCTGAAAAGGTTCACAGGTTTGATGTGAGAATTTCACTTCTGAATATCTAGCTACCCTAAGGAAATGTAAAATGAGGGTGAAAGGATGATGTGGTCACATGCTATAGCCTGTCGCAGCACAATTTAAAATAATGAAAAATGAAAAGCAGTATGTTAATTACCAACCACTATGAAACAGTTAAACTTCTTTCGATAGATTGCTATAACCACCGAAAATGATAGCCATAAGAATTATTTGGGAACTTAAAAAAAAAAACTTTTAAAAAGGATCTTAAACAAAAATATTAAACTCTACATATGAAAAAAGACAAAGGGAATATTTGAAGATGATAACCACTGCTAGGAAATTAAGATTATGCCCTACTTTCTACATAATATTTAACAAATAATTTTCAAAAACAGTAATTGAGGGGCGCCTGGGTGGCTCAGTCAGTTAAGCATCTGCCTTCAGCTCAGATCACGAACCCAGGGTCCTGGGATGGAGCCCCATGTTGGGCTCCCGGCTCAGTGGGATCTGCCTTTTCCCTCTCCCTCTGCCCTGTCCCTGCTTGTGCTCTCTCTTGTCTCTCCCTCTCTCACAAATAAAATCCAGATAGAAAGCAGTAAAGACACTCAAGTTGTTAAAGTAATTAAATAAGGCCATTAGACTAAAGTGAGTCCAATGCCTTGGTACCCTAGGTAAGCAAACCAAAACCTAAGCCAGAGTCACTGCACAAGAATCTGAGAAAATAAAACTTAAGAACAACCAATCACAAACAGCCCTCTAGGCTTTCCAAATAAGACAACTGCTTAAACTATCACCAATCAAATAATTCCCTTTGTTTCTCTGTCTTCTCTCAAAGAACCTCCCTCCTTTCCCACCCACCCTAGGTGGACAGGTAAAAACCTTTGGCTTGATGCTCCACAATTCAGTCAACATATATGCTCATTAAACTCTGAAAAATTTTAACATGCCTCAGTTTACCTTTTAACAAAACTAAAACAAAAAGATACTCACTAAAAAGATAAAATATAAATAAAATAACTGGAAGATAAGACTTTTATAAAGAAACCCTCCAAAACATGATAAACCTACAAAATTCAATAAAGAATAAAAAGAGAAAAAAGTAAGATGCAATGATATAAAGTTTTAATCACTTTGCCTGCTTTAATTTATATATGAGTGGTTGCTCCCTTTAACACTGTGCCAAACCTTGAAACACTGTTTCTAAACACTGCCTTTAACATTTTAAAGACCAAGCTCAGAGATTCCACTTCAGTTGTTCTGGGACAGAGCTTCAGATTTTACAACACATACACACACACACACAGGCATCAAGTCGTTTTTTGTTTATTTTTTTAAATCACAAGAGTGCTTCTGAAGTTCAAGTTAAGGCCAACGACCTAGAAGAACATAAGATAAGAAAAACCTAAAACAATAAATACTATACACCCGGCGCGCCTGGATGGCTCAGTGGGTTAAAGCCTCTGCCTTCAGCTCAGGTCATGATCCCCGAGTCCTGGGATCGAGCCCCGCATCGCTTCCTCCTCTCTCTCTCTGCCTGCCTCTATGCCTACTTGTAATCTCTGTCAAATAAAATAAATAAAATCTTAAAAAAAAAAAAATAGTATACACCCAAGCAAACTTCATCACAAAAAAAAAAGGCAAAACCATTTTCTTTGTTTGATGGATAAGCTATATGACCAGTTATTCTGACTTCAGAATACCTGAGTCACACATAAAAGTCATCAACAAGAAAAACAAATACTGTCTAGACTGTTAAGATGTCAAATAAGCAGAATAGCACAGGTTTGAAAAAGGGACACAGGGCAAACAGTTACAAGAAAAATTTGGTTGGTCCTAAAAAAAAAGCTTATTAATATGCTTATCAGGAAGACTGTAATAGCCATTATTCCTAATGGGCATTAGATAAAAAACAACAATGAATATCCTACATTATTTGGTCCAGTAGTCTACAGTATCCTCCCCACAACGTACCTAAAGCATGCAACACACTCTGATTAGTAACACTGATTCTCAAATTAGGTGGGAGAAGGCAGGTATATGAGAAAATCCAATAGGTACATATAGTTTTAAAAGTCAAAGAGATGATTTTGATTCAACTGTCCTTCTGAATCACTTACTTAACCTGAAGGAATCAACTTGAAGGGATAATCAGCAAAAGATGTCTAGTGCCATTACCAATAATTCTTCCTATTATATCAAAGAGTAATATTAAAAAAAAATTGCTACTTGGGAGTGCTAACTGCAAGGTTCTTTGCAAAGTGTTTTATACATATCATTTAATTCCCACAACCCCATGAAGAAGGTTCTGCCACTTCCCAATTTTATAGAAGAAACTGACCCTTAAGAGTTTAAGTAACTAGCTCAAGATCACATGGTTATTAATTACAATGGAAGTAGTTTCTTTATGAAAAAAAAAAAAACCACATATAACCAATTCTAACTTTATATAATAAAAATGAGAATTCAGATTTTTTTTTCCAAAAAATTCTACATAAAATAAAAAATGTGTCAACCATTTTATAGTTTCTTAGGAAGAAAGGGGATTATAGGAGAACAGAAATGAAATAAGAGTATCTGGAGAAAGAAGGGGAAAACCTATGCTCAAGAATTTATGGACAGGGGCTCCTGGTCAGGAGAGTATGCAACTCTTGACCTCAGGCCCTACTGTGGGCATTAGAGCTTACTTTTAAAAAATTTTTTTAATTAAAAAAAAATTTATGAGCAAAAAAATCTACTGCAAAAGAGGTATGACTCCACTGTTACTAAAATGATAAAACGTCAGTATATAAATCATGATCATGAAAATGTAGTGGATATGAAATGTTTTAATGTTTTAAGACCACATAATAAGTTGAGAAATATGAAAAGCACAGTCTTACAAATTATTAAAAATTCATTTTTAAATGTCACATCGCAGGATGTCATCACGCCTTAATCTCCGATTTCTAAACTAAATCTAGTTCTTACAATAAAACAACTGTGACAGAGGTAAAATTTTAAAGAATCAATAAAATGTCTTTAAATCATAAGTAGACCATAAAACAGTTTTTTAAATTACAGTAATCCCAATGAAACAAAATTCCTGGCCAACTGTATACATAAACTATCAGGGTAAAAGAGGTGACAGTAAATGCACTGTTCTATCCTTCTGAGTGCAATTTTGTACTTTGCTTCAGTAAATGCATTTAACTCTAGTACTATACACAGCTAAAGAGCTCAATTTCATTAATTTTATCAGCTAAACCAAACTTTATTTGATATTGACCAGTTTTCAGATCTTTTGAAATAGGCATTTTATTTACATATAAATACTGTAATTTTATATTTCCAATTTGTCTAAGATAACAAGTTAGCACAATTTACATGAAATTAAAAAGGCCCACTAATGAGAAGTTACTATGCCTCTAAGTCTGCTTCCAGACTGCTCACACACAAATACCACCTACATGTAACAATACTCAAAACTTTTGATGACTTTTTATTTTCTTGTATCAGAACGGATTCTCGATTCTTGATTCTAGATTCTTTCAACATGATGACTAATCTGACCCTAATTTGCCAGTTCCTAATCCCATCACTTCCTCTTCCAATTATGCAATACCTAATTTGGAGGGGATCCCAACAAAGCATGGTCCCTTTGGAGCACAAAGCCAACCAGAAAGAAGAGAAATTTCTATATAATTAATTACAAACAATGTGTTAAGTACTATGATAAACATAAATGCTACAGCAGAATCATAACTCCACCAGAGTAAATCAAAGATGACTTAAAAAAAAAAAAAAGATGACTTCAAAGGAAGTGACATTTGTCCTCAAAAATGAGAATTTCTATCAAGTGTCCCAGCACTGTAACACCGATACACCAGTTCCCCCATCTTTATCTCCTAGCACAGACCATAAATGCTAGTATAACATAGGCAAGTGCACTCAGACATAGATACATGGATGGACAGACAGAAGGAAGGAAAGGAAGGATAAAAAGACATACATATAAATGTAAAAAAAAAAGTAAGTAACTGCTAGATTAAAACGGGCAAAATTAGACATCTTAATTCAGATAAAGCATTCCAAAACCCAACATATGAAAGCAACAACAGGAAAAGATAAATCTGGGCGCCTGGGTGGCTCAGTGGGTTAAGCCGCTGCCTTCGGCTCAGGTCATGATCTCAGGGTCCTGGGATCGAGTCCCGCATCGGGCTCTCTGCTCAGCAGGGAGCCTGCTTCCTCCTCTCTCTCTCTCTGCCTGCTTGTGATCTCTGTCTGTCAAATAAATAAATAAAATCTAAAAAAAAAAAAAATCTAAAAGATATTTAGGAAATAAAATTTTAAAAATTTGGTGTGACTGGACTAAGGGGAGGAGAGAATAGAAAAAATAATCTGCCAAAGGTTTTGGCTTTAATAACTAGGCTCATGTGGAGCATTAGTGTTGGCTGAGAATAGAGGCATGGGTTAAAAAAAAAAGTTCAGTTCTGGTAAAGGAGCACTAAGAGGCAGTATCTGGGAAGTAGCTAGGAAGGAAGAGGCCTGGATTAGAAGAAAAGATGTGGAAATCCTCAACATATAGGTAGTAAGAAAAAAAGCACTAAATATAGATAAGATTGCCCAGGAAACATGTAAAACATGAGAACAGGGCCAAGAACAGAACATTCAATTAGTGTTGCTGGTATTTCCCATGTTACAATACTACCTCACAATACCACCTCACTGTATACCACATACAACTGACTAGCACAATGCCTACGTCACAACAAATGCTTTAAAATACTGATTATACATACCGCTGAACTGAAAAAACAAAATGTATTACATATAATAAAATCATAAAGGATAATTTCTTTAAAATATTTCAATAAAGGGTGCCTGATCAGGAAAATTACCACAAAGAGATACCACCTCACACCAGTCAGAATGGCTAAAATTAACAAGTCAGGAAATGACAGATGCTGGCGAGGATGCAGAGAAAGGGGAACCCTCCTACACTGTTGGTGGAAATGCAAGCTGGTGCAACCACTCTGGAAAACAGCATGGAGGTTCCTCAAAAAGTTGAAAATAGAGCTGCCCTATAACCCAGTAATCACACTACTGGGTATTTACCCTAAAGATACAAATGTAGTGATCCAAAGGGGCACATGCACCCAAATGTCCACAATAGCCAAACTACGGAAAGAACCTAGATGTCCATCAAGAGATGAATGGATAAAGAAGATGTGGCATACACACACACACACACACACACACACACACACACACACACACAATGGAAAACTATGCAGTCATCAAAAGAAATGAAATCTTGCCATTTGCGATGACATGGATGGAACTAGAGGGTATGATGCTTAGCGAAGTAAGTCAATCAGAGAAAGACAATTATCATATGATCTCCCTGATATGAGGAAGCTGAGAGGCAATGTGGAGGCCTGGGGAGGGTAGGAAGGGAATAAGTGGAACAAGATGGGACCGGGAGGGAGACAAACCACAAGAGACCCTTAATCTCACAAAACAAACTGAGGGTTGCCAGGGGGAGGGGGGCAGGGAGAGGGTGGCTGGGTTATGGACACTGGGGAAGGTGAGTGCTGTGAAGTGTGTAAACCTGGCAATTCACAGACCTGTACCCCTGGGACTAATAATACATTATATGTTAATAAAAATATTTAAAAATTTAAAATAAATAAATAAATAAAGGATGCCTGGGTGGCTCAGTCCGTTAAGCGATGGACTCTTGATTTCGACTCAGGTTGTGATCTCAGGGTGGTGGGATGGAGCCCCACGGGGACTCCTAGGGCTCTATGATGAGCATGGACCCTGCTTGGGATTCTCTCTCTTCTTCTCCCTCAGCACCACCCCCCTCAACCTCTCTCCCTCCTCACTCTCTCAAAAAAAATTTTTTTTCATTAAGACTGGCTCAAGGGGCTAAAGTCTACTCAAGGAATCCAAAATTTTTTCAAAATTTGACAAAAGGCTTCCTTCCCACCAGAAATAGCAATACAATAAAACATCAAAATCTGGAATTATGGTGGCACCTGGGTCACTCAGTCGTTAAGCATATGCCTTCAGCTCAGGTCATGATCCCAGGGTCCTGGGATCAAGCCCCATGTTGAGATCCCTGCTCAGCAAGAACCCTGCTTCTCTCTCTCCCACTCCCCCTGCTTGTATGCCCTCTCTTGCTGTATCTCTCTCTACCAGATAAATAAATAAAACCTTTAAAAAATTAATTAATTAAAATCTGGAATTATGAAAAAGATTTATTTTAAACATACTTAAAAGTACACATTAGCTTATTTTTTTTAAATATTAGATAACTTAAAGGATAATGCCTCTAAATTTGGAGTAATAAGAGCTTCAACATTGTTACCTGATTTTTCATAAATATTAATTTTTACCAACCTTTAACATTAACTCGCACTATTAACAAATATTAACCATCAATTATAAGAACAGAAGGACTAAATACATGTTTGAAAAGACCAAAATGAGTTAGTAACTAACCCAGAATATAGTGAAATTATTCTTGGGTCCTTTCCCCACTGTTTACAAATATGCATATAAAATTTACAGTATTCTTGAAGTATTTACACTAACAAGTGCATAAAAAGAAACAAGGATATGTTATTTTAAGGCTGACAAGGGACACAAGGATGGATCAGTTGGTGAATATGTGACTCGATCTCATGGTTGTTGAGTTCCAGCCCCATGTTGGGTATAGAGCTTACGCTAAATAAGCTAAAGAAACAGAGCGCCTGGGTGGCTCAGTGGGGTAAGCCTCTGCCTTCGGCTCAGGTCACGATCTCAGGGTCCTGGGACTGAGCCCCACAGCGGGCTCTCTGATAGGCAGGGAGCCTGCTTCCTTCC
Organism: Mustela erminea; assembly: GCF_009829155.1. Taxonomy (NCBI): domain Eukaryota; kingdom Metazoa; phylum Chordata; class Mammalia; order Carnivora; family Mustelidae; genus Mustela; species Mustela erminea. The sequence continues at coordinate 24,204,656 of NC_045619.1, read as the reverse complement.
CCTTCTCTCCCTGCCTGCCTCTCTGCCTACTTGTGATCTCTGTCAAATAAATAAATAAAATCTTAAAAAAAAAAAAACCAAAAAACAAAAAAATGCTGACAATTAACTTTTATGACAACAGACCAAAGCAAATCTTTTTTTTTCCCACTTTAACAGACTACCTTTAGGTCAAGTCAATAACATTTTCTATTCTTCAAATGGAGTAAGAAATAGGATATATATCAACAATACTAATTTGCAATATTTTCATTATAAGGGTTGGCTTTCAGTGTAAAAACTTATTGCCAAAAATGTGTAATATAATCTAATATTTCCATTTTTGGTGATATACAGCTACCTATCAATAAAAAATTAAGAAGCAATATCTGGGAGGTAGCTAGGAAAGAAAAGGTCTGGACTAGAAGTAAAGATGTAGAAATAAAATACACAAGATGTGGAAATTAAAAACACAAGATCAAAATTTATGCTCTCCTTAAACAATACCAAAACCAAAAACCAATAGGTAATTTTATGTGTACACATATAGACAGAAATTTTATCTACCTTAAGACAAAATTCTTACCTAATACTGAAGCAACCTATGCAGCATGCATCTGGACTGTCTTTTTTGTGGCATATGCGTAATGCAAACTAATTTTAACATATATAAAATCAAAATCAGTAAGTAAACATAAAAGTAAAAATGAAAGTAAATATGCAATATAACTATTTTTGTTTTTCAATACCTATATTCATTTTACTTTGTGCTCAACAACTAACTGATAAATCCGTGATTAAAAATAAATCTACAAACATTTTCAGTATCATTTTAGTACCTTTAATTCATTTTGAGCTATAAATATGTCCTCTTATACATTTTGTTTAGATCAATTTTTTTGTGTGTAGTGAAATTAATTCAATGGAATTTAAATCAAATTTTGATGAGCTTTTTAATTTACCACTTTAGTTCTTGCTACAGTAGACACTTAAAAAGAACTTTTTAACATCACATCCCCATGGAAACATTGTAATAAAGCGGTCTGAACACTGGAACTGGAACCTCAGCTTCACCAAAGAGGTAGAACCTAAGAGACAATTAATCTAATGCATCTGTGTCTTTATTTGAAAAACAGGCACAGTACTCATATAGGATGGGTTTACTATGGGGATTTAACAAATTAACACCTGGCATGATACCTAGCAAAAGAAGTTTAATTTCTTTCACATGTTTATATCAAAAAATAATTTCAAAAGGAGACTTTGGGAAGCAAGATAATTTTCATTCATCCCAATATGCCAAGGATTTGTAAATCTACCTCCTCACACACAGTATTATGTTACTGCAGAATTATTATTTATAGGAGGCAACCCCCATTAGAGTTATTGGTAGGTATTTATTGGTTTTCCAAGTTGGCCATCAGAGAGGAAACAGGCCATGAAAGGTAAGCCACACTCAGATATATTCAATACGATTTCCTGGCCCCTGGCAATTACTCTTTCCAGGTCAAATTTTGCAGATATTAAAGACTGTCAACTAAAAAGGTTGGGAACAAAATAACGACAAAGAATCCACTAATGACAGTAAGAATTCTTGGCTTAATATTGTAAATATCTCACAAAATTTTTTTTAAAAAGGTCCTCTTCCCCTACCCCCACCCCGCCACTGCCGCCGCCAGTTCCGAGAAATTGCCAAGACTGTAGGTTGAATGCCAGTCAACTATACCAAGTTTCCTATTTGGGCAATTTTTTAACCTCATAAATACTACATAAAGTTTAATTTTAAAGGCCATAAACCTATTATTTTATCTGTCATTTAAAACACAAAATGCCATAATCGATTTATAAAGTATATTTTAAATAAGTTTCCCATTTAAAAATTTAAGCAAAAATTACACATTCAAAATTCAAAGAACCCAAAACTAGTCTTTCTTCACATTATATAAAGGAGACAATTTTTAAAATAGATAAAATACTCCAATGAATATTTTTATAAACTGAATTTAACATATAATTTCCTTTTTCTACAACACAGCAACACATTCGCTAAGTAATTATCCTCCATGGAAGTATAAAAGCTATTAAAAAAAAAAGGCGCCATGACATGATGCTGCAATTTTTATAAAGATTAGAGAACAGTAATAAAGATCAAAATGTAATATCTTATAAATATTCAGCACTATTAGACAATAACCAAGAAAACACCAGGGAAAAATTTTGTGTTCACATAATTTTTCCTAATATTAAAGGAAATCATCTTCACTTATGAACATCTTTCTCATTGCCATTATAATCTCTACTATTCACAAGAGTTGCAGTTGTTTAGTACTATTTCACAAATAAAGAGAAAGGAGAAAAATATTTCTGAAAATAACAGGAAAAACAAAAGCCTCAACAGAGTCAATTATTTTATATGCCATCTCTTTCCTCCATAATCACAGGACTGGAGCAATATCTGAAAACTATATACATTAAGATCTGTTTAGTCAACAACTATTCTGCACTACAGAAAATAAAATTTATTTTTTCTATTTTTTGTAAAACCAATGACTTATTAGAACAAGATTACCAGTGTACAAAGCTACCACCATATCTTGGATCACTACCATACACTGAATCAATTATTCCAATTTCATCTTTCCTGACTATCTTTTCTCCCTTCAGGTAACCAGAGCACATCTAACAACCTGCACATTTCAAATAACTAACACCTGCAAGTGACTTTCTTAGTTTCAAGGATGAAAATAAATCATTTTATAGAAGCTTCTTCTAGTAATAGGAAAATTGGGTTATTAACAAGGTTTCATATTTCATACTTTTTTTTCTGATTGCAAAATGAAAGTAAAAATTTAGAAAACACAGAACCGTATTTTTATTCATCCACAGATCTCACCACTCAGAAATCTTCGGTAACTTTCTGGACTTCCTTCCAAGAATTAAACTTCAATAATCTAATTAAATACTAATAAATATGTAGGGGGAAAAAAACAATGTACCTTCTTCATTCTGGCCATTTGATAACTTATATAAAACACTGATTACTAATGATATGACCTGTTAATTTCACAAAGATACCTGAGAAGTGGTGTGGGTGGGGGAGGGAGTCCCACAATTCAGAGACTTGTCCCTAGACTAAAATCCCTTTCACAATCTTTACAGCATCAACATTTTTAATGGCAGCAAGATATGACGGTTCTTAGAATGGTATCAACAGTAACTTCGCTATATCAAACAGGCTGTACTTTTAATTTCTTTCCATTCATAATTCAATGTCTATTTTCGGGGTAAGAAATAATATTTTAAAATAGCTTAAATTCAAAGACTTAACTATTTTCCTTGAAGTCCAGCATTCAAAGTCCACCCAGTATTTCTGGGTGGTGAGACAGTTCACCAGATAAAAGAATAACGTTTTTATACTCCAAAATTCTCTGTCATAAAAAGCCTATTCCTCAATTATAGCCATTTTTCTTTTGTTACAACCATTGTTTATGGAAGTATGCAGATGTTAGAATTACAAAGACTGATATGACTTCATTAACAACAACAAAAAACCAATGATACTACTGCTAGCCGATTTTTTTCTTAAAATTTTAGACTGAACCTTATTTCTAGCTTCAACGGAGGCTTTTGTTGACTCAAGGCATCAAAGATCTTAAAATCCCATTCATTTTCTGCTGCTCAGTGGTTAACAGGTCTAAAATACAGTAACTCGTATTTGTTACTCTGACCTTCCACAAGCGCCTTTTAAAAGAAATCCCGCAACAAAGACTCAAGAAAGACCGCAAAGTTTGAGGAAAGAACTGTCTGTAAGTCGAGCATTTCCTGATAAGTGACGGAAGGTCTGGCTGCCAGGAACACACTGCTGACCCTAGGAAGAGCCAAAATTCGAAACAAAATTTGCCACTTTTGTTACCTAGAAAGATTGGCTAAGAGGTGATAAAGCATAACCAACGACGTGTCTTGAGTGGACGAATCAATATCAAGAAGGAGCGCCACGGATTGCAGCTTTGCTTTTGCCATTTTTGAAGAAAAGCTAATTGTTAGTGGCCATGTGACACTGTGAGATCCCAGAAAGGAAAGGGTGGGAGGAAGAGCGAGGAGTTCAAGGCAGTTCAGGGTCAGAACAAGCTCAGGCATCCTGTCATTAGCAAACGTTCCCCCAAGCTGAAGGCAAAATACCGCTTACCCGAAAACGAGTGGGTGAAAAGTAGGGGGGAGAATGAAAGGAAAACCACAAGGGAGTCAATGTGGCAGTGAGGGGGTGACAGGAGGCAGGGAATCTGGAGCTATCCAGCTGAGTTGGGGAGCACAAGCGTTGGGCACAAAAATGCTGAGAAAAGCAACTGCATCGGAGACGACAATCCTTGGCAGGTCCCCATCTTCCTCCTCCCCATCGGTTCTTTGGGTTTCCCACACTCCCTCCACCTCAGCCCTTGACCAGCACTCAGGGGTGTGACCCGCCAGCGGGAGGCTGCGGTGATCTTTGTCTGGGCCGGCGCCCCACGCGAGGGCTCCTCCTCCTCCTCCGCGCTCGCCACCCGCTCACACTCCCGGTGTCTCCAAGGAGCAGGACGCGCCGCGGCCGCCACCGCCTCCTCGCCCACCTCCCGCGGACTCGCGCCCTTCCTTCCCCTCAGCCGCCCGCGCCTGCGGCTCCTCCCCCGCCGAGGGGAATCTTTGTGTCTCGGGGGACTTTCTGCCTCTTCCCTCCGGGGCCTCACGGGGAGACCGGCCTCCCCCGGAGACCAAATGGGCAGCACGCACCGGGGGTGGCGGCGACTGCAGGCGCCTCCCGCGAAGGAGCCCGTCGGACACCCCACCCCACCCCACCCCCGGAAATGCCTCGGCGACCCGGGTCCGCGCTGGACCAGAGGGACGACAGGCACTCGCGAGCTCCCCTGGCCGCGCCTCCCTCTCTCAACTTCCCGGCCGGGCCTGAGCCTCCGGCGCCCGCCCCAGCCCTGCGTCCCAAGCACCCTCCCGCCCCCTTGGCTCAGGGTCCGCCGGACAGTCCCGCGCGGTCGCCAGCCGCCAACTCACCAGCAAGTGCGGGGGCCGCGTCGCGAGGCGAGGCGCTGAGGGTGAGCGGCTCCGCCGACGCCCGCGGCGACCGGATGCAGGTCCGGGTCCCAGCGGCTGGCGGACCCAAGGCGCCTCCGAGGCGCAGGCCTCCGCAGCCGCCTTCCGGCTCTCGCCTAGGGTCCGGAGCCTTCGGGAGGGGCCGCGGGTCCCTCACGCGTTGCCAAGCCCCCCGGACAACATGGCTCCCGGGCCGCCGAGCCGCGCGGGCAGCCCACTAATCCCCTCGGAGGAGCCCGGGCGGGAGCGCGGCTGGCAGGGAGGTGCCGACGCCCGGCTGAGGCGGCCCGCCCGGACTAGGGCTCCTTCTTCGCTGCGGCCGGACCGTGAGGAGCTCAGGAGACGGCGGGCGGCCGCTTTCGTTCTCTGCGTGTGCGTCGTCTTCTCACTCGGCGGCTGCGGATTGACGCCTCCGCCTGTTCCCCGGAGGAGAGCGAGCGAGCGAGAAAAAAGACTTATACTGAAACGATCCAACCAGCAGCAGCTGAGAAGCGCGACCCGCCGCGGGAGCTTTCCCCACCCCCGCCTGAGCAGCTCGCCGCGGGCAGCGCGACCCCTGCTGGCCGCGGCAGTGGGGCGGAGCTGGCGGCCCAGGGGCGGGGCCTAGAGGGCGGGGCGGGGTATCCCCGGGAAACCCCCCGCCCCGAGGTGGGGGCCCTGTTCTCGCCTTCCTGGCTTGTGGGGCGGAGGGAGGGAGGTGAGAGGGGTGCATTGGTTAGGTATTGCCACTGCACAGCAAGAAATTACCTGGGTAATTCCGCTCCTTCATCCTTCTTCCGCCCCCCAACTAAACAAAAACTCTTGCTTGCTTAAATTATCCAATTATGTAATTCAGACACAAATGCCGCAGTTCTCTACCGGTTTTTTAGACAGTTGATGTCAGAGGGTCCGCGCCTGATCATGTTCTTTGCAACTTTCCTCCTTCATTAGGGGTAGTTGGATGGGTAGCTGTGCAGCAGTCCATTCACGCACGCAGCATTTATTCATTTAATTTTTTTACATTGTGCTCTTGGCAATACACTAGGTCCTCAAAGAATGGAAGAGTCTAGCTGGGATGAAAGGTTCTCAGTAAGCAGTTATAATAAAATTCTGAGCTTCATGAGAAAGGAAGTACAAGGTGCTATAGGAGAACAGAGAGGAACTACTGTTGCCCTTGGTTAGGTTTTGTTTTCTTGGGGGGAGGAGGCACCAAGAGGTTGGCCCAGTTTCTGTAAATATTTTTACTTTGTTCTTTCCCAGAGGCTAAAAGCTGGTTCAGGAATGAACAGCAGAGTGAAAGTGAAGACAAACTAAAGTAATACTGACCCATTTTTTTCCACTAATAAGGATAAAAGCAGAAACTAAAAACAAACAAACCCCTAGAGGGAGATAATGAGAGGATAGAAAAGACAAGAATGGGAACCGGATGTGGACAACCTGAACAAGAAAAAATTTTAAACCACATAAAAATCTGCTAAAGTGAGATATAAATATTTTTCCATTTCAATACTCAGCAATAGACTTTGTAAGTTTTTAATGCAATTTCAAATCACATTATGTCCTAAGGACGTCTGATAATTATCTTCTTGGATTCCTGGATGAGTCCTTTCCCTCTGAAAATCATGTGTCCTGACTTCTTTCTCTTATTTTTTTGGACAAAGTTGAATGTATCTACTGTAATAGCCAACAAAAATCATACCTTTCAGTCAGACTTCTCCCATGCCGCTAAAATTGCCAGGATCCATAAGTTAGCAACATTTATGCTCTGCACATATTTAATACTTTCTTATCATTCCTATATGAATGCAAATATGGAACAGAACCTTTCCTTTAGAACAAGTGTGCTTTAAAAAACAAAACACAACACTGTTAATGATGCTCTTCCAATTGGTCCAAGTCAGAGAACTTTGTAACATATGAAGAATATGGCATCAGTGTTAGATAGCATCACTTTTAGACGTCTTTTAAAGTTAGAGTTAGAAAAATTGGTATTTATATAAGGCCTATTTACATGCCAAGCATTTTTCACATACTTGTCTTATTTAAAAAAATAATTATCCCTTTTTGGTCCCTTAGTAAGTATTTAAAAAGTATTAAAAATCATAATAAAAGTGACTCTACAAAAGGACATCCTGACTTTCACATCGATAATTCCCCTTTTACAGTATTAGATCAGAATTACTCCTTAGAAATCAAAAGATTGTCCTAATTGCCTCATCTAAAGCTGCTAAAGAGCACGCTTTCTTCTTCCTACATGTTTTATTACCATAATAAACATTTCATAATTAGAACTGAGATAATGATTGTATTGATTTATTTATTCTTTCCATTAACAAATATGTACTGATTGCATATGACGTGCCAGGCTCTGTTCTTAGGCACTGAAAATATAGAAGTAAACAAAACAGACAAGATATTGCCCTTATGGAACTGTTTTCTAGCAATAAACATGTAATTTAAGGAATTCATAAGAACTTATAATCATGAGAAATATACTGAAGAAAATGAAGAACTAATGGAAAAGAAATTGGGCAAGAGGAACAGGACTTAGAGGGTGAGGTCCAGAAAGACCTGTTGAGCAGCAAAAGCTAAAAAGCCATGGGCTCTTCCTTTATATCCCTCCGTAGTTTATTTGGTCACAAAAAGGTCACATGAAAAAAGAAAATGTGGCATATACACACACAGGAATATTACTCAGTTGTAAAAAAAAAAAATAAAGAAAAAAAAAGGAAGTGGTACAAAAACATGGATGAACCTTGAGAACATTATGCTAAATGAAATAAGTCAATCACAGAAGGACAAATGCAGCATAATTACATTCATATGAAGTATCCCAAATAGTCAAACTCAGAAGTAGAAAGTAGAACAGTGAGTGCCAGGGGCTGAGGGGTGGGTGAAATGGGGAGTTGATGTTCAGTGGGCATAAGGTTTCAGTTATGCAAGATGAACAAATTCTAGAGATCTGCTGTACAACATTATGCCTATAGTTAACAATGTTGTAATGTACACTTAAAATTTTTTTAAGAGGGTAGATCTTATGTTATCCAGTCTTACCATAATTTTTTTAAAAAGTCACATACAATCAAAATAATGAGTACATTTATTTAGTTACTTTTCTAAAGTGATTTAAAATTTGCCCATAATGTTTTTGGCATGCTAAGTTGGGTACAGACTTTCTTAACTTTGTAAAATAAATTATAAAATTACTTACAGCATTTCCCAAAGTATGGTTAATAAATATTCCCTGGCACATGGTGAGAGAGAGGGTTGAGGAAGAATTCCAAGATCAAATCCATTAGGGAAATGCACATACTTCATCTCCCTTCGGGAAATTCACCACGTACATTTGCATATTAAAAATTCTGAGAAGTTCTGAGATGGAAAGTAGTGTTCATTCCAGTCAAACCAGTGTATCTGAAAATGTTTTGACCACAGAATAGCTTCATCACGGGATGTATATGAACATATGGAGGGAAACATGTGCTGATGAGTACAATTTGGGAAACTGCTCTCTTGGAGATTAGGCATTTACTCTCCAGCCTTGGGAAGGGGGCTCCTTGAAGGGAGAGAATGTGAAGATCATTGAACTTTGGACAGAGAAAGAGTAGAAGGGGATACAGTAAGAAAATCGGTTGTGCTTCACACTTTGGGAATGACAGAAGTCTGGGAAACAAATGTGAGACACACCCCGATAAGATATGGCAAAGAAATTTTGAAGCTTGTTTTCGGTTGCTCTCCATCAGTGGTTCTCAAACAATGATCCCTGAATCAGTGGCAGCAGCAATATCACCTGGGAATTTCTTAGAAATTAAAATTCCCGGGACAGCTGGGTGGCTCAGGGGTGAAGCATCTGCCTTTGGTTTGGGCTGGGATGGAGTCCCACCCACATTGGGACTTCCTCCTTGCTCAGCAGGAAGCCTGCTTCTTCCTCTGCCTGCTGTTCTCTCCCTGCTTGTGCTCTCTCTCTTGTTCTCTGACAAATAAATAAATAAAATCTTCAAAAAAAAAAAAAAGAAATTAAAAAATTCTCAGGCTCCACTCTAGACCAACTGAATCAGAAACTCTGGGATAGAGCCCAGCAAACTGTTTTAACAAGTCCTCTAGAAATCTGCTACACAGTGAAGTTTGATTGAGAACCTCTGCTCTGTATAGCACCAATACATAACTTCATCTATTTACAAAAACAGTTTCCCACATGTCTGAATTTCTGGACCATTTCCAATTATTATGAACTATAAAAAATTCTCCAAGAAATGAGTTAAGTTACCAAATTGGGATAAAGCTTTTTCTCTGGTTTAATTCCCTATTTTGTTAGGCTGAACCATATGATAAATTTATTTGCTTGCAGTAAGAATGAAGCAAAATAAGCTAAGGGCAGCAATTAACTATCTTCCCTGTAATATCACCTGAGCAAAATAATTTTACTTTTCATACAAATGAAACTGCAAATGAGGAAAGAGTAGTATCAAAGGATTTTTTTTAACCTGCTTTGAAAACAAAACAGGTAGCCTTACATTAACATTTATTTTTTAATAAATATTTTGTACCATCCCAACATTTGCAAAATAACTTCATGCCATTGCATAATGATACAGCTGTAGCCCATCACTTTCAGGGTTAACTACAGAGATTTGACAGACCCAGCCCTATTTAAAAATCATCAAAGTATCTCCATAGACACACAAGCTTCAAATTTGGGGAGAGAAATTTCTTTACTGTCTACATCTAAAATTTCTAATTTGTAGTACAAGATTTATATAAAGGCTTGGTAACATCTGAGAAATTTGGTATAGTCCAGGGAGCATTATAAAAAGCTTTCAGGAAAGTGATGTCATGTGTCCTCACAAAGGAAATGAATCCAGGAACCAAACTCAGTCTTGGCAGTTAAGGAAAACATAATTTTCAAACATTCTGTTTCAAAATGAAGTTGTTCTCTAGTTGTTGACAAAATGCTTGGGGAGTGTTTGTCTCCAGGTTTCCAGTAAGGCTCCACATGAGTCTCTATTAAAAGACTAAGGAGGGATTAAATTATTTTTCTTTCTTTCCTTTTTAAACCTTGTGATATTAACTGCTCTTAACGAGATTGACGTTCTGCCTCCTGAAAGAAATCAGAGGTGGACTCTTCATCAAATAAAATATATTTAAAGCTGATTTGAGCTTCCTGAAATACAAAGCACAACATGTAGCCATCTTTAGATTTAACAAATTTCTGTCTTTAAAAACAAATGTTGTTGAAAAGTGGGAGTTAGGGCAGTACAGGTTTTTTCCCACTTAAGCGTGTTAAAAAGGAGGATGTGGCAATTAGCCATTTTCCCGGGGGCTTGTCAGAATGATCACTGGCCTTTCATTCTTTTAAAGAATGAGAGAAGGGAGGGAGTAGAAAGAGGCCTTATGGTAACTTAACTCATTTCTTGGAGAATTTTTTATAGCTCATAATAATTGGAAATGGTCCAGAAATTCAGATAGCCTTCAAAATTTGCCCCCGTGATTTCCTTCTAGGAATGTTTATCAGACTGATGTGTAGAGAGATGTAATCCTAATCTTCAGCTATTAGTTAAGAAGGGCAAGTTTTTTTCGTAAACTAACTTTGCCTTGCCCAAGTCAACATGACCATGGGATCATCTATGAAGAGAAGAGTAGAGCGAAGATTTGGTATTTAATATTGAAAAAAATGGAGAAATTAAAAATGAAAAAGTGGGAGAAAAACAATAAGAAAGGTAAAAGGGGGGGCAGAGAAGAACTAAGCCTTAGAAATATACTTTTATTTTGACAATGTGGAAGCCACAGGTGTTTATAGTATTAAAGTTCAGGTACTAGAAAGAAAGAATAGAAAAACACAAAGCTAAGCAGGTCAGGGTTCTAGCCCCGAAGCAGTATTGCATAGGAACTGAGCTTTGCAATAGTTGGATAGGATGGACGTCCTAGTTTTGACACTGTAAGATTTTGGTAAGTTACTTAACTAAGAGTTTCCCCATATATAAAATTAGGAAAGTAACATACCTGCCAGGTTTAAGTACTGGATGAGATATGAACGTAAAGCATCTGTATTGCAACTTTCTCTTTTGTAAGCAACATGAATAGCCACTCAAATAACTTATACAGAAAAGGGATTTTGTTTACAGACCTTCCCAAACCAGGGGTATTGCAGGCTTCAGAGACATCCTATCCAACAGCCCGCACAAAGTCACTGGGACCTGGATTTTCTCCTTTTGGTTCTGCCTTTGGCAGTCCTGACTTATCTACCCATTAGCTCAAAAGATGGCTACCATATTTGTAGCTCTGTACTCTCTGGTTGAAGTTGAAGTCATCCAGAAAAGAGGGAGCAGTATCCCCAGCAGCACACACATTAGCTCTAATTAGCCCAACTTGAATCGATGAACTATCCCTGTGACCAAGGTAACTGAATGATAGGCCACACATGCTCTGCCCTTAAAGCCAAGGTGGAATTTGTTTCACCTGAATCACATGCGCTGAGAGTATGGGAAGAAAGCTTCCCTCCAGAAAAAGGAGAAAGAGGGGGAGGGGGAGAAGGAGGGAGGGGAGGAGAATAAGACACCCTTATTGTCCACTTAATTAAAATGTGGACAGTGAGGAATAAGCAGGCTTTTTCATCAACTGGATCTAGGAAGTCTACCTCAGAACACAGTCACTTTATCTCTCATCTGGGCTTTAGTCTGTGGGCCAACCTCCTTCCCCTGGTCTTCTTTTCATGCTCACTAACATTCCTGGGACCATGTCCTCATAATGCTTAATTCAAAGGAAAGGCAATCTGTTCAGAAAATTCTGAGGAAGGACTCTGATTAGTCCAACCTGGGTCATATGTATCCAACCTCTAATCAGAAGAGTTCCACCAAATCACCTGGAGTGGAGGAGATGGACTTGTTCAAGAAACAGAAGGTGCTATTAGCAAACATAAGAGGAAAGGGATTCAGGGCAGTGAAAACCACAGGTGTCCACTGTAACTGGGTAAATGCAAAGGGTATAATCAGAAATTGCAAATCAGAGAAAGTGATTGTGGTAAGGAGAACAGGGTCAACTCAGAAGAGCAGGAAATACATGAATAAATGGATAAACAAATCGTGGTGTATCGATGCTCAGCATGGCGATGGTACTCGGCAATAAAAAGAAATGAATTACTGACATGTGCAACAATGTGCATGAATCCCAGAGTAATTACGATGAGTAAAGCCAGATCAAAAAGAATGTACACACTGTACAGTTCCATTTCTGTAAAATTATAGGAAATGCAAACTAATCTATAGTGACAAAAAGTAGATGAGTGGTTGCCTGAATCTGGGGGAGGGAAGGATTAAAAAAAGCATGAGTACACTCATGGGGATGATAAATATGTTCTTTTCCCCTTCATTGTGGTGATGGCTTCATCAGTGTGTGAAAACATCAAATTGGATGCTTTAAATACGGGCAGTTCATTATATGTTAGTTATATCTAAATACTGCTGCTAAAAAAAAAAGAGAGCAAATGTGATCCAAAACAAAACACTGTCCTGTTTAATGGCATTTGAAACTATTACCGGACCTATCTGTATGAGTCTCAATTTTTCAACATTGCTATAAATGCTTTCTGTAAGTATATTTATAGAGAAGTCACATCATTCAACCCATAGGTGTTTTCTAGCCACAGGCTCATAAAAGAGGTTAATAAAAGCCACAAGCAAGATCATATTTTTCTTGACAGATTACTCGTCACGGTGAAAAAGAGTGTAGCAGTGGGCATTACCAAATGGGCCATGCCTCATATCTTCTTGACCTTATATAAGATATTGACCTGGTGAATCCAAAACATCTCTTCAAAGCAGACTGTAGTACTCAGCAGATGTCAGCTCCCTTTCTCTCTCTTTTTAAAAAGATTTATTTATTTATTTGAGAAAGAACACGCACATGCATGGAACGGGGTGGGGGGGGGCAAGGGAGAGGGAGAGAGAACCTTAAGCAGACTTGCAGCTGAAGGTGGAGCTCAAAGCAGGGCTCCACGCCCCGCTCGACCTCACCACCTAGAGATTACAACCTGAGCAAAAACCAAGAGTCCAATGCTCAAACTCAACTAACTGTACCACCCAAGTGCCCCATCAGCTCCCTTCTCTTTCCACCTTCTCAATGTGAAAAGCATGCAAAAAGTTTGAAATAGTATTCATTTCTGTGTTTCCTTATAAATATTTTCTGTTTTTATACTCTAAAATGTAGATCATCAGTATAATTATTTTTTTTAAGTAGTCTCTGCACCCAATCTGACACTTGAACTCACAAACCTTAGGTTAAGAGTCATACGCTCTACTGGCTAAGTCAGCCAGGCACCCCTGTTTGTACAATTAAAGGTTCTTTCCCGCTAGGCAGAAAGAAGCTTGCCCCTGGCCAGGACATTCTGGTTCTTTAGGCACCCCGAAAGTTATTAGGTAGGTCACAGTCAGAATGGCTGTCTAAAGCTCATAACAATTTGATTGGGAGGCATCAGAAGCGCTAAATATTTCAGTATTATCTCTCACACACCTAGAAATGAAAAGACATTTTACAAAGGCTGCTTTTGTTGTTTAAAAGATGGTTTTTTCATAATGATCAGAAATTTTAGTAATGTAGCCTATTCAAAATGGTATTTTACATCTTTGGTTAATTCAAATTGCTTTAACTAAACCAGTTACTAGCCAGTGTGTGCATTTATGCTTCCTTCCCTTACTACCTTCTATCCACTATTACGTACAGTGAAGTTAAATATTCCAACCTTCTCTTATTTCGCATTAATGTTCACAGATTCAGTAGAAAGACTATAGGATTCAGGGGTACCTGGCTGGCTCAGCTGGAGGAGAGTGTAACCCTTGATCCCAGGGTCTTATGAGTTTAAGCCCCACACTGGATGTTGAGATTGTTTATTTATTTATTTTTAAAAAGAAAAAAAAAAGGAAACACTATAGGATTCAACTATATTCAACCCAGGTTTAAATCCTAGCTCCACTGTTGGCTATAAGACAAGGAGAAAGAGGGTCAATCTTCTCGAGCTTAAGTTTCTTTGTACATAAAATGGCATATCTCATAGTCTCTTTCATGAGGATTGACCAAGACACCAAATATAAAGTTGCCTAATACAATACTTGCCACTTACCTGGCAATGACTAAATGTTAATATTCTTCCTTTCACTCTCACACACCATGACTCTAAGAGTCATGGAAAAATACTTTGATAAAAAGGGGCACCTGGGTGGCTCAGTGGGTTAAACCCTCTGCCTTCGGCTCAGGTCATGATCCCAGGGTCCTGGGATCGAGCCCCACATTGGGTTCTCTGCTCAGCACAGAGCCTGCTTCCCCCCACCCCCCCACTCCCCGCCTACTGTGATCTCTGTCAAATGGATAAATAAAATCTTTTTAAAAAATGCATGTAGGAAGGCAGAGATTTAAGTTTATAGTGCTCAAGAGAAATAATGTGTCTTCTAAGAAGAGAAACTACAATATTTAGAAAAAAAAGGAATGGAGACAAACATTTTTGCTAGAAGATGACCAGCCCCATTTACAAAAGAATTAGATTAGCTTGTATCCTAGCGTATTATTCATCATAAGTATTACTTCCCATTCAGAATGTGAAGGGCCAGTTATGAACAAAATACATGTAGTTTGTGATATGTAAAGACTTTCCTGTAAGGGGAACAAAACACATGAGTACAGATTCTTATTTATCTACTTTCTACACCTTGTATTTACAAGTACAAATATAATCTTCATGTATTTTATGAGAGATGCTCAAGCAATTTTAGGGTGTGGAGCTAGAAGTCCTCCAACCCTCCTATTTCCTTTTCAACTATCATTTCATTCAAATATTCCTCCAACCAATACATGCTTGGTGTCCGCAATGTACCAGGCACTGCAAGGAATAGAAGGATAATAGGCAATGTCCCTGTCTTCAAAAGTCTTGTCTATCAGGGCAGAAGAAGTTCTGGCCAAAACTCAGAAAAACTAAGGGCAAAAATAAAAGTTCAAATATGCTGCTCAGAAGAAGAGAAGGACCTCTAGCTGGAAGAAGTGGAGGGAGTGGGCAGTCAAATCAGGTTATATGGCTTGTATCAGATAAGTCAACAAGTACTAATTGGTGACTAATTAGGAATCTAGCTTTGAGTGTTATCAAAGAGGTAGATTAAGTGGTAATCCCTGGCCTCATAGAATGCACAACGTGTAGTTTGACCCGATATTCCAGCACTAGACAGAATGTGCAGGGTAGGCAGACTATCTCTACTTCTATAGCTTTTGATACATTTATTTTAAATGCCTATTGTTTATTAATATTTTAGTTTCATAATATTAATCTTTATTAATAGTAATTCAGTTTTTAATGGTAATCCGGTCTCAAAAAACAACAAATCTATTATGCATGGAGGCAAGTCAGGTGTTGTGCTCTCTCGCTCTCTCTCTTTTCTTTTTTCTTTCTTTCTTTTTTTTTTTTTTTTTTGAGAGGAAGGAGGGGTGGGGCACTGGGAGAGCACACAGAGCTTGACATGGGGCTCCATGTGGGGCTTGATGTCTCGGGGCTCAATCTCACAACCCTGAGACATCATGACCTGAGCCAAATCAAGAGTTGGATGCTCAACCGACTGAGCCACCCAGGCACCCCCAGGTGTCTCTCTTTATATGAGTGGTTTTTAATAAAGAGATAATGGAAAAAAGAGATCAAGACATTTTGAAATAGCCTCTAATCTTTTGCTAAATTGTAGATGAACTATGCCATTCTTTATGAATTTTGGATGCAAGGCGGTACTATGAAAACTAAAATTTTAAATTGCCAAATTTAAATTTGGTTTACTGCTTAGGCCCTTATTGTGGAAGAATTAATGACATAGTTATGTCTGCAGAGTCGCATAAAATTTGGGCCTGGCGTTTATGTATAGCAAGATAAAGATCAGTATTAAACTTTCATTTGAAAGGCTAAATATTTTATTTCACAATGGAGATATGCTATAAATCCTTAGCAAATTTACTTTAGAATAATCTTTGGAGATAAATTTAATTTTTGTTTATCTTGTAAGCCCATGAATGTGAAGATTTACTTTAGAATACTCTTTGGAGATAAATTTAATTTTTGTTTATCTTGTAAGCCCATGAATGTGAAGTGATCTTCAAGTTTCCAACTTTCTCATCTAAAACAACCTCACTTAGGGCACCTGGGTGGCTCAGTTAGTTAAGCATCTGCCTCCGGCTCAGCTCATGAACTCAGGGTCCTGTGATAGAGCCCCATGTCGATCTCCCTGCTGAGCAGGGAGCCTGCTTCTCCCTCTACTCTTTCATATGCTTGTGCGCATTCTCTCTCTCAAATTAATCTTAAAAAAAAAAAAATAAGAATGAGGGCATCTGCTGACTCAGTTGGTTAAGTGTCTGCATTCAGTTCAAGTCATGATCCTAGCATCCTGGGATCCAGCCTCACATCAGGCTCCCTGCTCATCGGGGCACTCTGCTTCTCCCTCTCCCCCTGCCGCTCTCCTGGATCATTCTCTCTCTCAAACAAATAAATAAATCTTAAAAAAAAAGAATAAAATCTAGCCATTTGCAATGGTGTGGATAGAGCTATTATGCTAAGTGAAATTATGTATTATGCTAAGTGTATTATGCTAAGTGAAATAAGTCAGAGAAAGACAAATATCATATGATTGCACTCATATGTGGAATTTAAGAAATAAGACAGATGAACATATGGAAAGGAGTGGGAAAAGGGAGAGAGAGAAATAAACCGTAAGAGACATTTAAGGATAGAGAACAAACTGAGGGTTCATGGAGGGAGATGGGTGGGGGGATGGGCTAGACGGTTGAAGGGTATCAAGGAGGGCACTTTTTGTGAGGAGCACTGGGTGTTGCATGTACGGGATGAATCACTGAATTCTACTCCAGAAACCAATATGGAACTGTAGGTTAACCAAGTAAAATTTAAATCAAAATAACATAAAATAAAATAAAACAACCTCACTTCCAAAGTTTGGCATCTCAGTTTTTTGATGTCTTTACCTGAGAAACACGGTCTGTCCTTTTGTATCTGATTCATGCCTTCTGCGGTCTTACAAATTGGATGCCTCAGCTTTTTTTTTTTTTTTTTTCTTTTGTTGTTGTTGCAAGTCATGTACTCCCAACTCAGAGTTAGGCAAGTCTGTATGGCTCACACAAGTGACACCTAAGCCAGCAATTCACAACAGGCTCAAACTTATATCATAATAGAGCCTGTGGGGGGAAGGGAGGCAATCTGTTTCATTTCAAACACAGAATGAATTGGAATGAGAGGCAGATTGAGGTAGACTTTGAAAAGATGACAAGGAACAATGGAAGAAAAAAGTTATTAATGTTTTTAAGAACTTTCTCTTTTATAGAATATAAAAATGTTAATTCAATGTTCTCCTCACCCACTGTTTCTTTGGTAAAAGCCCTAAAAATTATAATGATATTACAAAAAACGAAAGAAAGAAAATCACCCATAACTCTTCAATCACAACGCAGTGACTTTTGTCATGTTGCAGTATATCTTTCCAGTCTTTATTTCATATTCAAGTATGTTCTTTTTTAAATTTTATTTATTTATTTGACAGACAGAGATCATAAGCAGGCAGAGAGGCAGGCAGGGGGGCGGGGGAAGCAGGCTCCCCACCGAGCAGAGAGCCCGATTCGGCCCACGACCCTGAGATTATGACCTGAGCCGAAGGCAGAGGTTTAAACCACTGAGCCACCCAGGTGCCCCTCATGTATGTTTTAATAGTTTACAGGTAGTTTTGTATCATGATCTTGACTTAGCATTATCATAAATATTTGTTTCTGTTATCTTCATGATTACCCTATTTGTTGGCTGTCCAACCCTCTGTAAACATGAAACACATGGGTCCTCCCCAACCTCTCTGCAAAATCTTCTCCAGAGTGCAGGGTGGGATGCTTCCCTTGTGCTCCTGCCCAGTCACTTGCCATCGGCATCATTTAATTACTCTTCTCCTTGCTGATGACCACCAAGCTTTCAGGCCAGTTGAGTCTGCAGATAGTGAGGTTGCCTCTGCCATCCTTTGCCCTGGATACTTTTGACTTCCTAGATAGAACATCTGTTTCAGTTTATCCTTTCAAGTCGCCTGCCTTGATTTCACCTCCTGCTGTTCCAACCTAGGGAGTTCCCATTTGCAGAGGGTGGAAATTGGACTGGGGGTTGACAAAAGTGTTTGGGGTTCCCAGCAGTAGGCACAGGTTTTTCCTGAACTACCTCTAAACTACACTCATTTTTTAGTGATAAGAGAAGTTGTATCTAAAAGCTGTGCTTGGTATGAATTTTTTAAAAAATGTTTACTCTGGGGGCGCCTCTGTGACTCAGTCAGTTAAGCATCTGCCTTCAGCTCAGGTCATGATCCCAGGGTCCTGGGATCCGGCCCTGCACCAGGCTCCCTGCTCAGCGGGGAGTCTGCTTTTCTCTCTCCCTCTGCCCCTTCCCTGCTTGTGCTCCCTCTCTCACTCACTCTGTCTCTCTTAAATAAATAAAATCTTTAAAAAAAATTTATTCTGGGTAATATAAGAAGTGGCTCTGTCATTTTTTGAGGGGGACAGGGACAAAGGGAGAGGGAAAGAGAGAATCTTAAGCTAGCTCCTCACCCAGCACAGAGCCAGACATGGGGCTCCATCTCATGACCCTGAGATCATGACCTGGAGATCATGACCCTGCCATTTTTTAACAGTATATACTCTTACCACGTCAATCTGTTTGACCTCCATTTTCTCATCTATAAATTGACATAATACTTTTTACCTTGCGAAGTGATTGTAGGGATTAGAGGCATGCTTGTACAACTCTCACCACCATATTGATATTAATATTGATGGCTAATGTTACTACAATTTTGTTCACGTGCTAGAAGCAGACTTAATTTAAATGGCCTACCTCATCTTCAAAGTGGCAGGTAGTGGCAGAAAGTCAAAATTTCAGCCCTGTTTTGATTAGCAACTTAAGAAAAGTTCTTGAGGGGTGCCTGGGTGGCCCAGTGGGTTAAAGCCTCTGCCTTCAGTTCGGGTCGTGATCCCGGGGTCCTGGGATCGAGGTCCGCATCAGGTTCTCTGCTCAGCGGGGAGTCTACTTCCCCTTCTCTCTCTGCCTGTCTCTCTGCCTACTTGTGATCTCTGTCTGTCAAATAAATAAATAAAATCTTAAAAAAAAAAAAAGAAAAGTTCTTGAACTCCAAATAATTCGTATTACAAAAAGGATACTTCGTTAAATTAAATGAGAAAAATACACGACTTTGAGATACTTGAAAATGGAAAAGCTTTAATTCAGCATTTCCATTTTTTTGCGTCTTCAAGCAAAGGGTCCATTTCAACATTCTGCCGTAAGATACTCAATATAGAACTCACTAAACTCTAGTGAAATTGTTTGCTAAAGATAGAATGTTTACCTCTCCCCCCCATCCCCAAATTCATATGTTACATCTTAATCCCCAATATGATGGTATTAGGAGGTGAGACCTTTGGTAAGTGACTGGCTCATGAGGGTGAAGCCTTTATGAATGGGCTTAATGCTCTTTTTTAAAAGAGACCCCAGAGAACTCGACTCATCCTTTCTGCCTTGTGACAATAGCCAGAAGATGGTTGACTATGAACCAAAAGCTGGGTTCTCACTAGACACCGAAACTGTCAGTGCCTTTACCCTGGACTTCCAGCCACAAAAAATTTCTGTGGTTTATAAGCCACCCAGTTTACGTTATTCTGTTAGAGCAGCCCAAATGGAATAAGGCAGTGTTATGGACAGAGTTCAGACAATGGCAAAATGACGCAGCAGGAAAAACCAGGGTTTGAATCTAGAGAATAGAGACACACCCGGATGAAGGCTGGGGCTATTTATTTAAGATGGTTAAATTTGTAGTAGATTTGAAACCAGGACATCTGTCATGAAAGAAGAAAAACAGGCAGGAACAAGATGGGGTAGATGGCAGATGAATTTTCCAAGCAGCTGGTGATCAGTGCAAGTCTAGACAGGTAGGAAGTCAAGGTTGGGAAAGTCTGGTGGTAACACATTTGGAACAAAAACTTTCATTTTCACAGAGGTTTGTTGTTGGTGGTTGGTTTTTGTTTTGGTTTGGTTGGGTTTGTTTTGGTTCCAAAGAACTTTCTTTTGTGACTGTGGGATGTCCCACTGAAGAAACATAATGGCAACATAGTATAGTGACCTCAGACACAAGAGATCTAGGCTCAAATTGCAGTTTTAACACTTAGTAGCTGTGTGACCTTGGACAAATAATTCATTTCTGGAGTCTCCACTTACTCACTGTAAAATGAAGTGGCTGTATTAGATCCATGGTTCTTAACCATTTTTTGGAAGGAGGGAATCATTCTCATCTGATCTCTTTGATCTGATGGAAAAGGGTAATTTTTTACAAAAATGCACATCAGTATCCCCTCAAATTTGGCACACTATTTTATTTCATTGGAAACTTATTCCCTTCACATAGAAAAAACTTCAAAAAAATGTTTCCATGTCTCACTCTTGTTTATTCACATAAATGAAGTAATTGAAATAAATGCATGTGCAAAGACAAAAAAACAAAATTTAAATTTTTCCCCAAAGCAAATTTAAATGACATGGCTGCCATCATTTGACTTTAGAAGAAATTTTAGAGTAGTCTTTACATCATAATGTTTGTAATTTTTGAGATCCTATCAATTTTGACTCTTAATTTTGATAGCAGCAAGTGAAAGAAAGCCCCAGTTAATGAAGAAGATTGTAGCAAATGGATAGGTTTATGTCAGAACAGACTGGATTTTTCTACAACTCTTCAAGCTAATAGTTGTGTCATTTCCTCTGTCCTCAGGTCAATGAATTTAGTCATTTTTGCAAGGTCTGCATCATCAATGATATACACGTCAGCAAGAACGTGGTTAAAATCCAACGAGCATAACTAACCTTTGAAGAAGTTCTGTAGTGGTTTCCAGGTATCTGTACATTAACCTTGGGGGAAATTGACTAGTTTCATCACTCCTGAATGGAGCCAGGAGAATCTCCTCCAGAGTGGGAAAGGGACAACACACAGACAGCAGCACTTGTCTGCTTCCAATCCCTTCTCCCACAATAGTAACTTGGGCAAAAGAGCTTCTGGGGTTCTATGTGTGTGTGTGTGTGTGTTTCAAATTGTCATCCTCAGGGTGCCTGGGTGGCTCAGTGGGTTAAGCCGCTGCCTTTGGCTCAGGTCATGATCTCAGGGTCCTGGGATCGAGTCCCGCATCGGGTTCTCTGCTCCGCGGGGAGCCTGCTTCCTCCTCTCTCTCTCTCTGCCTGCCTCTCTGCCTACTTGTGATCTCTCTGTGTCAAATGAATAAATAAAATCTTAAAAAAAAAAAAAACAAACAAATTGTCATCCTCGGATCTCATGCCCCCCCCCAAAAAAAAGCCTTACCTTATTCACGTGATCAAGTATATCAAAGCCAAAAATGGCTTCTTTCCTATGGATTATTTTAGGCACGAATTCTGATGAATAACTTCATATTCTGCTCTCATTTCTTGACAAAAATTTCTTCAAATCCCTGTGAGTCAAAAGATCTGGAGAAATTGATGCCTTCTGCAGCAAAAAGCAAACTACTGGCAAGGGCTTTGATGCCTACGCAAGGTGATGTAGAAAGCCATGACTCATGGTGATTTGTTGAAGCTTCTTTCTTCATCAAAGCAGAAAAACCAGATGCATTGCCAAACACTGCATGTGCACCGTAATTCTGAAATTTTGTTTGCAGTCCCAGTTTTTACTTGAAGTACCTCCACCATTCCATACCATTCCTACCATTTATAGGGCTTCTGAGTTTCCCAAAAGGGCTCACAAAATAAATTTATTTAATTTTTTTCAACACATATTTGACAAATAAACAACAGAAAATGACTGGCACTTGCTGAAGAAGAGATCAATGTAATCACAAATTCCTCCATATTCTGATTCAAAGTAACAGACAAAATGTTAGTAAATCCAGAACAGGGTATGTAATTTTGCAAAGACACTGCTTCCTTATTATTCCTTTATTCCAAGCTGTAATTTAACTTGACCATTTAAAAGTACAAGCCTTGTGGCTTCTTTTGCCTAGTAATGCAATTAGAAGCCTTAACACAGGGGTGTTGGGAGAAATGCAAGCTTTTAGGAAATTCCAGCCTTTCCAAATTGAGTCTTCTTAAAACAAAACAGATAACAACAACAAAAGCACCTCACCGTCTCCTGTATTTTCAGGGTAGAGAGACATAAAGGTGTTTCTTCAGCTCTTTATCTGCTAGTTGCCATGAGCCAGAATCATGATTCACAGCAAGCGATCCGGCTTTCACATCTCATGACAACAGAGCAATGCATATAAAACCAAAGGATGCCATGCTTAAAAGTACTTTTTTTTTTTTTTCAATTCCAGCTAGATGTCATATAAGCAGATACCTGTAAAATAACATCAGGAATAATTTTAATTTTTAATGATTATATTAGGAGAGTTTAAGAGTTATTGCTTCTTTCTTTCAAATTTTCCATAATGCTCTTATACTAGTTTTAGAGTATGAATTACATATTAAAATGAAACAATATTGGGAAAAAAATGAGACTTCAGATGTCAAGAAGATTATATGCCACTTTGATATGAGGGCAGTTACTTACTTTCAGAATATAATCAGTACATTAGCCATAACTAATTGGGCTAGCTGTTTTTCATATATTATCTCATTTTATTTTCATAATAATCCTCTAAGACAAATGCTGTTATTGCTTTTATTTTATCCATGGGGAATTTGAAACACAGAAATGATAAGCAACTTGTTTGATTACTGCATAGCTAGTGGCTAAGTTATAATTCGAACCCAGGTCTCTTTACCTCCCAGGCGTGTGCTCATAATCACGACACAGATGTAAAGGAATCGTAGATGTAGATAAGAAAATAAGCGTAAGTGAAGTAAGCAGAATTCTTAGCTGAAGGGTAGATACAGGATATATCCATGGGAGGAGGGCTTAATTTCAAGAGAAATGAATAGACGTGTCTTTGGGGAAGGTACCATTTTACAAACAAATCCAGCTCTCTTTGCTGTACATCTGTTTTCCTCAAGCGTATTCTGACTTGTGACTCAGGCTCCATAGTGGGTATTTATGAAGAATGGAGTCCCAATTCACAACTCGGGTCCTTAAAATTTTCCATGAGGAGCTATGAATCTTTCCTGTCAGACAAGCTCTTGGAGGTTTAAACGGTATGAAACAATTTTTGAGAACTGATCGCACCATCCCCTTCTCTCAATTCCTTGCTTTATTTATTTACTCCTGTATCCTCTCAGCCCGGCTTAGAGTCTGGCAGATAGCGGGCACCCAGTAAATGCCAGTTGGCTGATGGAATAATGAATAAGTTTTTAAAGATTCATCACAACAAGTTGGTGGAGTGAACACCTAGCAACTTGTTGAAAGCCTGCTGCGGGAGAAAGATTTAGACATACGCAATTGGTTCCTCCCCCAGCCCCTCATGAACATAGTTGACAACGGGAAAAAACATCTTGGAATGCCCTCATGGCAACCCTTTGTTTTGATACTACGTGCCTGACTTGGTGGCGTTGACTTGTGCACATATTCTGGACCCTTAGATCTCTGAGTCTTTCTGTGACCATTTTATGCAGTCATTTTCTTATCTTTAGAGAGCATATTTTTTCCACCACCCTTAGCCATTCTAGAATTCGTTCATTTGATTCCTGACCACTTTAATGATATGGTGGACTCAATGTGTGCCTTTTCCACTACTCCTTCCGGAATGAAAGAGAAAAGAGGGATGTTTTTGTTTCAGCTGCAAACAATTTTTCCCCCTCCCAGAGCAGGGGTTGGGGAGGTATTCTACCTTCCTCTTGAGTTATTCTCCAGTAATCCAGCTCTTGCCAGTTTCCAATCATATTGGTTCAGCAAGGTGACTCTGCAGTTTTTTGCTTTTTTTTTTTTTTTTTCCTGGGGAAACACCTGTTCTTTCTGCAAATGAAAAGCTATTGCTCTCACTAAAGGAGTCCTAATGCCCTGGGAGGATTTCCTTCTGTGGTTTTGTTTGTTCCTGAAACAGGTTCTCCTACTGAGCTTTCTCCCCTCTATAGCTTTGGTGAAGGGAAACAAATTTTGCTGGCAATTTTTTTTCAGTTCTCATTATATTCATAGCCCTTTTTTCTTACTAGTGCCCATGTAAATGCTTGTCATGAGTGAAAAAAAGATAGCTTTCTATACTGCCCTAAAAGATAGCGTTTGCCTTGGGAATAAATGCCAATAATTCCCTTCTCTGAAAATGCAAACACAATCTCCTGATGAGCTCAACTGGACTGATTGAAAGCCAGGAACCCATGATCCAATTCCCTGTTGGGAACCAATCTTATATTAAAACATGGCAAATATTATCTAAGAGAATTTTACTGCAGTGCAGCTGGGAACTCCTACCCTGAAATTTGTTGCAGTGTGCCAGCCTGTGTTTTAAACATGAAAGTTTGCAGGATTCTTTATCCAAACTCAAGTTCAATGACATTTTGAAATAAAATTTCTTACATTCTAAATTTAATTGTGTATTCAAACTGCATTTAAAAAATTCTCTGTCATTTAGGTCCTCCTACTCACCTATACCAAATAACCAAAGGGTTAGTGGACTCTCATACTACCAAATATAATATTGTATGAGATAGGTCATCAACAGCTGTATTTCATTTTTTAATTCAATTAAAAATTCAATTATATTTTAACTCAATTACATATACTTATGTAAATACACATATGTACATGTAAGCATACACATATATTTTTCTCCTTTTCTTTCTCAAAACTATTTTTTTAAAAGATTTTATTTATTTACTTGTCAGAGAGAAAGAGAGAGAGCACAAGCAGGCAGAGTGGCAGGCAGAGAGAGAAGCAGGCTCCCTGCTGAGCAAGGAGCCCGATGTGGGACTCTATCCTAGGACCCTGGGATCATGACCTGAGCCAAAGGCAGCAGTTTATTCAACTGAGCAATCCAGGTGTCCCTCCCAAAACTATTTTAAGAGACTTAGATTAATATGCCCATATGATACTAAAATACATCCCAGTAGAAAATTCAGACTGCCTGGATTCAGTACTTATAATCTGTTTGACATTATTTGAAACCTCAGTTTTTCACCTGTAACACTCAAGATTATTGTAAAGATTAAATGAAATAATTCATGGAAAGTGCTTGGCACAGCCTGTGGCAAACTGTGATATTATTCATTATAAGGAGAAAGAATCTGAGAAAAATACAAATATTAGAATCACATAGATAAACATATTGCTTTAGTTGTTCAAATTAAATAGTTGAATTCATTTTTAATTTTTTAGCTCTCTTAACAGTAAGACGAAACATAATCCGTTATATAAATCTTGGTTTCAGAAGGGAAGAGGCAGACTAGTTTGGAAGTAAAATTTTGCTTGCTCTGAATTCCAAAAGGAACTTATACATTAGGTGTAATTCTGTATTAAGTAATATATTGTAAATATATTATATATTAATATATATTAAGTAATTCAATATATTAAGCAATATATTGAATAATTTCTCAGTAACATTTTATAGCAAATAGTGTCAAAAATTTAATATGGCTGATATAGCAACCTTTGGTAAAAATCCAAAGTATTTTATTAAAATATAGGTTTGTAAAAAATTTTATAATGGACTCAGTAAATCATCCCAAATTTGTAGTCTTATGGAATTCAAAAAATAGTAACTGAGCATTTAATTTGTGTACAGTACTATCCTAAGCACTGTAAAGGAACACATAGATAAATTAGACTCAATTTTTGCCCTCAAAAATTTACTAATTCATAAGGCATGGGAATGAGAATAAGAAAATGATAATAAGAACTAGGAACAGGGGAGACGAGTGTAAACCCCAAAGGAAGATAGAAAATGCTCTGGAGCTTCAAAGGAAGGCAAGGTCGATTCCTTCAACACATCAAACTCAACTCCACCTCAGGGCTTTTGCACATGCTATTCCCGGAACCTGGAATGCTCTTCCCACTACAAAGCATGGACAATTTCTCCTCTCTCTTGAGGTCTCAGCTTATGGTTTTTCCTCTTTGTGGAGAGCTTCCTTGACCACCCATCACAGAGGAGACTTCTCTCTATAATTTATCTCAGCTTCTTGTTTATTGTTGTTTTCTTCATAGTACTTATTATAATTTATGATTATGTCATTTATTGGTTAGTTTTGATTTTTATCTGTCTCCCTATGTAGAATATAAACTCCAGAGAAGACAAGACTATGTCCGTTCATTTTACCTTCCATTTAATCCTTGGTACCTAGAACAGTGCCTAAAAGAGAGGCGCCGAGTGGCTTAGTTGGTTTAGCACCTGCCTTTGGCTTAGGTCATGATCTCAGGGTCCTGAGGCTCCAAGTAAGGCTCTCTGCTCAAGGAGGAGTCTGCCTCTCCCTCTCCCTCTGCCCCTCACCCCTGCTTGTGTATGTGTGCTCTCTCTCTCTCTCAATAAATAAATAAAAATCTTAAAAAAAACAAACAAGAAAACAGTGTCTAAAACAGAAGTCATTCAGTATATGTTTGTTGAATGAACCAATGAACAAATAAAAGATCCCATTTGCTTGGCAAGATTAGGACAGCTTTCATGAGAGGAAGAAAGGTATCCCAAAGAACTGGATAGGTTGTAGGTAAGGGTCAAGAGATGAGAGATGTTCAAACAGAAGGAAAAGCATGAGCAAATATTTGGAGCCCAGGAAATGCAAAGCATTTTCTGAGAGCAGCGAACACTGTATACCTTTGAACTTAACATGCACATTCATTCTCCCACTTCCTCCTTCTATTTTAACATATCCAACTTGGTATAATCGGCATGTGTTTTATAATTACTGTCTGAACGTACTACAGTTGTACATTTTGTTGTCTAAAATGTTTCTTTAATTGATAGTGTGCTTTATAATCATCAGTTGCATTTTAGAATTGGGAAAATAAAGTAATCCTCTCTTATTGGAACACAGTGTGTGCAGTGGAGCTGAGAAGGTTCTGCTGTAGAAGTTATGCCATAGGCGTATACCAAGGCCAGAGTGGTAAATTTATAGCATATTTAATTTATCAGGAATGGGAAGGAATTTCTACTGAAATTGCAAAACTATATTGTTTCCCAAAATAGGTATAAATCTTTCTGTAAAGATATATTTTTTTGACTACTTACATTTTTAAATTTCAGGTCCAGACAAAAAACTTCTCTGTACGAAGCCCAGGAGGAGATAAATTCTCCCCCACTGGACTATGAGCTGTTTGAGGGCAGAGGCTGTATCTTTGGCAACTATCGCAATATCCGGAATGGAGTAGAGGCTCTATTAATATTTATGAAAATTAAATTAGTACATAATTGTTGAAGGAATGACAAATGGCATTTTACCATTCTTTAAAAGAAAAAAATTATGGTGGATAATGGAGATAAGACAGTGGTGAGTAAGAATTTTCGAAGCCAAATGGAGTTAGTTAATCTAGGAAAAGACTTTGGAGGAGGGAAGTGTTTAGTTACTATTTGGAAGCAGGGGAAGAGATACAGGCTGGCAGAGAGGAGGCATAAGTAGTCTGCTCAGGAAGCAGGGTATGTAAGTTTTATGCAGAAAATGGTAAATGGTGACATGTGTATGAAAGCTACCGAGAGAGCCCAGGGAGAAGGAAACGCATGAAATGAGAGCAGGGAAAGGAGGAGGAGGTGAACCATGGAACCAGAGAGAGCCTGAGTCTGTCTTGACTTGCTTTTACTAAAAAGTCAGTTATGAGCCAGAAAATATGCATGGGTATATATGTGTAGATATTGAAGTCAGCCACTGTGGGCAGGATCCTTCCTTGCTCTTGTTACCAACAGTCTCCAAGACACTAAACACAGAGGACATTTCAGTTCTCCTTACACCTGACCTTTTAGTAGCATCTGACTCTGTTGACCTCACTCCTTAAAAAACAAAAAACAAAAAAAGTGCTAAAACACACATAACACATAAAAGAAAGACAGATAACACAACATTTACCATCTCAACCGACTTTAAGTATACAGCTCAGTGGCACTAAATACATTCATATTCTTGCGCAACCTTTATTATCCAACCACAGCACTCTTTGTATCTCACAAAAGGGAATCTCTATACCCATTCAACAATAACTCATCCTCCCTCCCCTAGACCTTGGTAACCACCCTTCGACTTTCTGTCTCCTTGAATCTGACTCTAGGTACTTCATGTAAGTGGAATCATATAGGGTTTGTCCTTTTGTGACTAGCTTGTTTCACTTAGCATAATGTCCTCAACCTGTAGCATGAGTCAGAATTTCCTTTCTTTTTAAGGCTGAATACTATTCCATTGTATGTGTATCTACCACATTTTGCTTCTGACCTCTCTAGCTTTTGAGAGGTCATTTTCTTTTCTTGGCTTCCACAATTTCCTAGCATTTTCTCTCCTTAGCTTCCACAATTATATTTCCTGGTTTTCCTCTGACCTCCCTGACTTCTGTTTCTCTGCTTCATCCAAGCTCACTCTCTACCACTTAGTCATTTATTGTTGAAGTTCTCTGATACTTGGTCCCAAGCCCCTCCTCTCCTCTCACCCAGGCTTACCAAGACCATGGCCTCCCTTCCTGTTTATTTGTCATCACTTCCATGTGTACAGCTTGGGGGGAGGGGTGCCTGGGGAGAAGCGTGGTGAGCTCTGCCTCACTAATCAGATCTGTAGACTCAACACTGATGAACAAAGGCGCAACAGATGTCTCTGCCAAATTGCTCTCACAGCTGGATTGGGAGTTTAAGTATGATTTGAAAGGCAGGAGGCCAAATGATGCTTGAGGAAGTTGACCTGTGCTCTGGTTTCTCACAAAAGAATAGAACAAGAATAAGCTGTTGGGAGACAGGCAGTGGTGGCAATTTAGCCACAAGGGGACTGGGATCCAGGTAAAACCACGTTTATGAGGAAAAGTGGGCACAAACTGGTGGTGGAAAATGTGGAATCAAAGAAGTGATAAACAGTGAAGTTAATGCTTCCTCCGTGGCTCTTGCCTTCTTTTTGATCGTGCTTGAGGCCCAAAGAGCACTTCCTCTGAAGATTAAACTAAAAGACCCAATTAGACCATTGAGATGTTTTCTCACCAGTTCCTCCAATCCCTTTTCATTTCATCCTCTAGAGCTAAAACCTATGCAAAATTCAGAAAAGGAAGAAGATAGGTGACCATAGTGTACCCAATTATCTATGCTTTCCTCTACTGTTTGACTTCAACAGTGATATTTTTTGGTTAACAACCTCCCCTGTAGTCTATTGCCCTCACTCTTCAAAAACAACCTTGTTATATCCCTTTATAATTATCATTAACAGACTTCTTGCACTCAAGAAAAAAACAAAAAAACAAAAAAGGAACATGTGTTTTCTTTTGGATCAAACCTTAAAAATACTGGGGGTATAGCTCAGTGGTAGAGCATTTGACTTGCAAACCTTAAAAATATAAATGATCAAAAAAAAATGATCAGCGTTAGAAGTCAAATTACATATGAATGAACAACCAACAAGTATCTTGAACATCAGTAATGGTTGTAATAGGATATTATGCAATGAGGTGGATGAGGCATAATCTTTGTCCTATAAACATAATAAATATGCAGTAACCAATGAATGTAGTTCGGTTGTTTGTTTTCCACTTTACCCCTTCTTCTGGTGACAGCACTCCAAGTTTGCTTTAGGACACTGTTGGAGACATTCTGTGAGACCATTAACCAAAGTACTTTTTTTTTTTTCTTTTTTTTTTTAGCCACCCAGGTGCCCCAACTGAAGTACTTTTCAACCAAACCAAGAGGTGGGCCTGACCCTAGCTAGGCCAATCAGAGGGCTTGCTCTCAGTAATTTGCATCACGAGTAGAGGAATGAAAAGTTGAAAAAGATCACTTTCTGCTTGTTATGTGAATCCCCAGGGCTGCAGCAGTCCTGGGCTTTTCTGAGCCAGGTTATTGAGCTGGGCTTTCCATTCTATGAGCTAAAGCACTGGATGGAAATTTCCTTTCTGGCCTACCTTAGCTGGTTTCCTTTACTTCCAATCAACATTTTATCTTGAATGCTTGCAAGTACCAGGCACCAGTGTGAAGGCATTGTGTGGATGTCATTTGATCTTCACAACAACGCTCTAATTATTCTCCTTTGACAGAAGCTGAGCCTCAGAAATATTAAAGCAACTTGTCAAAGTTTTCACAGCTAGCAAAAAATGGAACCGAGACTCCAGCTCAGGTCACATGACTCCTGGTCTTTAGCGTCTCATCTCTGGGGAAGAATTCTTTAGGAAAACTCATTAAGTGGGCCTTTTGGTACTGAATTGGAGGGGAGGGGACCCGGGAGGCTAGATGAGTGAAGGTGAGACAGACACTTTTCTCCATAGATAAGTGTTAGAATTTGGGGAGGTTTTCTCTGACCTTGGGAGACAGTAGATTTTGGGAGCCTGAGACTCAAAAAAGGTTGTAGATGGTGGGAGAAATGAATCCTTGTAGTAGCAGTAGGCTAAAGTCTTAGGAGAGTGAAGAGAAAGTATCCATTAGCATATTTTTAATGGGTGCCTGAGTGGCCCAGTGGATTAAGCCTCTGCCTTCTGCTCAGGTCTTGATCCTAGGGTCCTGGGATAGAGTCCTGCATCTGGCTCCCTCCCCCAAGTTGGGGGAACCTGCTTCTCCCTCTGCTTCCACCTCTCTCCCTCTCTCTTTCTCTCTGTCTCTTATGAATAAATAAATAAAATCTTTAAAAAAAAAAGCAATAGTTTTCACTATAAGAGAAAGCTGAACTCAATATGGGTATAAATAATAGCACTATAATTCCACAAAGCACAAAGATAGGAATGTTTAAGATGAAATATTTTGGTGGGCGAACAACAAACACCCAGGATTTATTCTGTCTTTCCTTTCTGCAAACTGTGTTGCTTTGCCTTTGCCCTCAAGGTAACTCTCTCATGGTTTTAAGTCAGCCCCAGCAGTTTCTCCTGTCATCTTTGCACAACTGTCTAGGAAGATACTACCTCTTTCCATGTATCTCTTTTGGCCAAAGGAAACTTTTCCTCCAAGTAACCCAGAAGATTTCTTTGCAGGTCTTACTTGCCAGAATGTATCCTGTACTCATGCCCACACAAGTCACTGCCAACCATAATTGCCGGGAAGATTCAGGATGCAGCTCTCAGGAGTGCAGCTTGAAGAAGGTGGGTTCCTTGGGGCACTTGGATGGCTCAGGTGGTTGAGCAACTGCCTTCAGCTTAGGTCACAATCCCAGGGTCCCGGGATAGAGCCCCACACTGGGCTCTCTGGTCAGTGGCGAGCCTGCTTCTCCCTCTTCCTCTGCCTGCCACTCCCCCTGTTTGTGCTCTCTCTCTCTCTGTGTCAAATAAATAAAATCTTAAAAAAGAAAAAAAAAAAAAAAAGAAGAAGAAGGTGGGTTCCTGAACAAAAATACAAAAATCAAAGTTCTATAAGAAGTAGACAAAAGAAATGGAGTAAATGTGGATAGGTGACCATAAACTCTACTGTTATAGTTAGAGATTCTTCCAGGACCATGAACTTTAGGAACACTAAAGATTATGGAGGCCCTAGAGCCAGAAAGACTTGGACTTGAGTGATGGCTCTCTAACTTACCAGCTGTGTGATGGTATAAGGACGCTCTGAATATTAAATAAAATAGTGTATGTAAAATGCTTGGCATAACCTGGCCCAGGTTAATTGCTCAATAATTGGTAATTATTTTGATGATCATATAGAACTTTTTATCCCTTCCTCTTCTAAGCACAGTTACTCTCCATCATTCCTAAAATGTTTAGGAACAGTCTCCTACGTGAAAGAGCTTTGTGTTAGTGATGCTCTTAGGAATGAAGGAGAAGAGCTGATGTCTCTTCTTGGGGAAAAGGGATGTTAAGAAAGGACTGCAAATGCAAATAAGCATTTGCATAGGCGTAGGTAGGATAATAAGAGAGGATCAAGAATTGACCTGGGAGTAGAGGTTTAGAGCAAGAGGTGAAACTCAGTAATTTCAAGAGTACTCAGGAGTGGGGTGCCTGGGTGGCTCAGTGGGTTAAGCCTCTGCCTTCAGCTTAGGTGCAGGTCATGGTCTGAGGTATCGAGCCCCACATCGGGCTCTCTACTCAGCAGGGAGCCTGCTTCTGCCTGCCTCTCTGCCTACTTGCGATCTCTCTCTCTCTCTCTCTCTCTCTCTGTCAATTAAATAAATAAAATCTTAAAAAAAAAGAGTATTCAGGAGAGCAGAGCTTTATGTCATAGGAGCTTGATTTATTTTATTTAATACTAAAGAGAAGGCTGAATCTTGGAAACATCTGGGTGACACCCATATTTAACAAGAAGACTTTAACAGTACAAGAATGAGTGACAGACATACTGTGTGCTCTACGGGCGCAGAAGGGAAACCACTGTGGATTACAGTGATCAGGAAAGGCCACGCAGGGCATGTGAAACTGGGACTTAGCTTTGAAGTTAAGGGAAGACAAGAGAGTACTCTAGATAGAGAGAACGATAGAAGAGCAAAATCGTGGAATCAAGAAACTGCAAAAGATACAAAAATTCCAACTGGGGTTTTTGCAGTGGTCAAAGTGTCAAGTGGTAATGCTATGAGTCAGGAAGCTGGCTACTGATGAACTAAATGAAGCTACTGAGGAAATAAAGTTCTGTTTTCGCAGTTGAAAAAAAAAAGCAAAACTGCTTGTGAAATTATATAAAGGTGGAGCTAGTTAAAAATTATTTTATAAAATAATTATAACAGAAACTCAAATTCAAAATTTCATTGTTACTTAAATTTGTTAATTTACTAAAATCAACACCACTAATGACCATTTTTTTAAAAAGTTTTATTTACTTAAGTAATCTCTACACCCAACATGGGGCTCGAACTCAGAACCCTGAGATCAAGAGTCGCATGCTCCTCTGACTGAGCCAGCCAGGCACCCCACTAATGATCGTTTTTAATGGTGTTTTTTTAATCACTGTAAAGACATAAGCTCACACAAACAAAAGTTGACTAGCGTGAAAGAAATGTCAGTGTAGGCATAACTTATAAGAATAATGGCTACTTAATGCATGCTTACTGATTTATTTAATCACCAGGAGATATAGTCATATCATCCAATCACCAGTCAATATTGTTTCTTCTAAAATAGATGATACAGGGTAAAGACTAAGGTATTAAAAAAAAAAAGTCTCTGTCTTGAATAGTTACTGAAAATTTTCGCACGTTAAGATGCTGTTTTTAAGAACTAGGAGACAGAAAGTTGTGACTTGGAACTGTTCTTAAGAGACCATAACCTAACTTGATGTGTCCCTGAAGGACAAGAGGGCGCAGTACTTTTTAAGGCTAAGAGAGGTGGACTTTTCAAGTGTGAGGTGCCATGGAAGGTTTCGAAGTGTGGATTGACATAACTGATAGGTAATCTGGCTACCACGTCCAGAGTGGGTGGGAGGGTAGAGACCCAAGACAGGAAACCAGTCGGCCAACATGTGAGATTGCACGTATGAGGTCACAAGAATCTGGGCTAAGGTGTGCTGCCGAGAGAAATAAAGGAAGCGGTGGGTTTCAGCAGTGGCCAGCCCTGCACTGGCTCTTGAAGTGGTCAGTCCCACCCCACTTCACACAGCCAAAAGCACAGTGATGGAGGCCTCCAGGAAGCCCCAGGACACACTCCCCACCATGAACGTTTTCCCACACTGCATGCTGGTGTGCTCTTGGCCCCCTTCTCCCACTTACTGCTCCTCCGACCCTATGGACATCACCCCAGCACTATTTCCCTGGTTACTGATTTGGTTCCTACCAGGTATAGGGTTTTGTTTTGTTTTGTATTTCTGCCAGAAGCAACAGAAAACCTAACAAATAGTGACCTAAGACCCTCCGTATATTTGGTGCTCACTTAACAAGATGCTTGTCTCAAGGTTGGTTTGGTAACTCAACAATGTTATCAAACACGGCAGATTCCACCCTGCCTCCCGGGTGAGTCAGCAATGTCTCGGTTATTGTCAGAGGTCTGCCACCGCTTTGGGGAACGCCCCACACGCAAAGGCATTCAAAGTAGAAGCATGGGAAGGGAGGCAAAAGGGTTTTCTCCTCCCTTTCCTTTATTTTATCAGGAAATATAATCTCTCCTACCAGCCCTCCACGGACTTCTTACCCTGTACTAGTCAAGTCGGGCTCACGTGTCCACTCCGAGATCTTGGCAGTCACCGGCAAAGCGGAGTGGGTTCACCATGATTGGCTTAGATCCATCATCGCTCATCCCGCTTACTGGGCATTTTTTTCCTGAACAAAACTGAGGCTTGTTAGTAGGCAAGAAGGGGGATGGCCTCCTAGCGGGAGACCAAGGTGTCTGCTGTGGTATACGCACGGGTGCAGAATCTCAGCCCGCTTATCCCAGCCTGGCCCATGTAATCAGTTCCCAACTGGATCTTGGAACCCCAGCTTCAGTGCATCCATCCCCTGCCTCCCCTACGGTTGAGATGGAAAGTTGTTGGCCTGATTTGGCCTTTGTCCTGAAGCAAGCAAAACGTAGACCATAGTCACTGCAAAGAAAGAATCTGCTGGGTAAGCCATTACCTAGATCTGCAGGACAAGGCTGAATGGTGTTGGAGGATATTGGTGAGGTCATTTGAACCTCTGTAACTATTTTTCCCTTATATGTAAAGATTTGATAATTTAGCGCTCCTGTTTTTAATTCCCGGAGTCTGCAAGTTGTTGGATTTTTCAAGGGGAGAATAATATAAACATAAAGAATTAGAAGACAGGAGGAGCCGAAGGAAGAATGCAGAGTGCCAATGAGTCTGCAGACGCTCTCACTTATCATGTCTTTCCTGTGGTTTATTTCACATTCAAATTTTGCTCAGTGTTTTGGCATGGATAAACCTTGGCAATGTCTCTTTGAAAAAATAATTATCATATATTTTTTCTTCTTAAAGCCAACCAGATTTTTTTTTTTTTTTAATGGTTACAGCTCTGGAGTATTCATTAGCACAATCTACTGGGCGTTTAGTAAGCAGCTATCATTAGAGATCTTTAATGTAGCTAATTTCACTTCACTGACCTCTCTTTGCATCTACCTTTTTATTGTTCTTTATTCCTACAGTTTTAATTACCATAAGCAGAAGAGCGGTTTATATATTTCCTCTTTTTTTTTTTTTTTAAGAAGTTTTTGCTTCATTTCCCCATCGATGCTGCGCTGCTGTGTCCTTACGAACATACCCATTAGCCTTCATGCCCTGGGATTTTTTGTTTGAGGGGAAGAAGAGGCTCATGACTAATAGGAACCAATCTCTCTGACCTAGTGAGCTTCTTCCTCTATTTTCCTTAAAATAGGTTGTTTTTACATCATCCCAAGTCATGTTTATTCTAGGACTTTTCATTTATGCCAAGTAAAACTTATAAGGAAGTTTGAGCTCAGTTGTGAAGAATCCTAAGGAAGAAAAGCTTTTAAATAATTATTAAAAAATGACCTCATCTCTCATTCTGCCCATATCTCATATCCTTCACCTGTACACACATGCACACGCGCACGCACACACACGCGCGCACATACACACATGCCCTCCCTGTTCTCTGGTCACTCTGGATCAGTCATTGTTTACAGAAAGTTCTTAGCCCTGTATCTTTGCTCATTCTGTTCCCTTTGTGTAGAAGGGCTATACCCCTGCTTGCTTCTTCCACCTTATCCTTCAAGGCCTTGTTCAAGAGCCCTCTCAGTGCATGACCTTTCTAATAAACCTTACTTCCATCCTGTTCTCTGTGTTCCCATAATCCTTTGCAAATATCTTTACTCTCAAGCTTGAGCCTT
The DNA here is from genome assembly GCF_009829155.1 of Mustela erminea. NCBI lineage: Eukaryota > Metazoa > Chordata > Mammalia > Carnivora > Mustelidae > Mustela > Mustela erminea. Next base: position 24,168,849 of record NC_045619.1, on the reverse strand, counting down.
TGGACACCAACACCAGCCATCATCAGCCAGTGTTTCCTGCCTCTCTGTGCATTATCGTTGCAACAGCGGGAACTTCTTTAGCCTAATTTACTCCCTTCTCCCCACCATCTTCCTTTATTGCTAGACTGTGAACGGGCTGAATGTGGGGACCAGACTCTGCAACTTGGAGATGGTATAAATTGCAGTATCTCAAGTAGGGATATGAGTGTTGTGCTCAAGTCCTCAATTTAATTTGGTTTGAGTCTGGTGCACAGGGTTTTAAAAATAGAGGCGCCAAAGATTGTTCCCTTGGTGAAGGCTTCTGCACAAACAAACAGTTCACAGAAAAGGAGAAACAAATGGCTCTTGAATGTCTAAAATTATATTTAACCTCATGTATAATAAGAGAAGTACAGTTTAAATATATGTTGAGATATCATTTTTCACGAACCAAACACAAAGCAAAATTCAACACACTGGATTGTTAAAGGTATGTAATAACAGATGCTCTTATGCCAATACAATTTGACCTACAAATATCATTTCTAGAAATTTAGCCTATAGATATGCAAGTATGCAGGCAAAACAGCTTACCTATAATATGGTATTTCCTTCTGTCTTCTTTGTAAGCCAATCACAGTGAAACAACCTAAAGATTCCTAAAGATTCATCTACACTCAAATGGGTAAGTAAATTATGGCACACCTACATGTTAGAAACCTAAGCAGACAAAATTTTCTGGAAGTTTTTACTTCCAGAAGTATTTACAGATTGAAAAGTTTTAAATTTATTATTAATGGGAAGGAAACAGGGTAAAGAAGACAGGAAGGTACATGTGTGTTGGAAGGAGGTTTGCACTTTTTCTTTACTTTTTTGAACCATGTAATGCACTGCCTATTAAAGAAAAAAAAATAGAGAGAAAGAGCATTTGTAACTACAGAGCACTATGTCTTGTCCCTTACACTAAGCACAGGATTTTAAATTTGGCAGATACTCAGGTTCCCCGGAAAACAGAGCCTGAGATAAGAGTTTACATACCCATCATTTAGAGAGGGGTGCAACCCTAGGGAGCTAAGAGGGAAGAGAAGGGCATGAGTCAGGGAAGGAAGGAGAGAGAATGCAAGGTGTTACTGAGTTGGCCTCTCACAACACAACATTGCTGATTGCCTGGTGTCCAGAGAGGCACTAAGAAACCAGACGGTCCATGGATGAGACAAAGGACAATTTATCTGTTGGGTTCCTCCTTCCTCCTATCTCTCACTCATTAAAGTCTAGTCCATGGGGGCATTAACTCTGCGTGCCCTTCTGTGATTTCCAGTCAGTCTGGGCAGTCTCGTAAAGGCAGTACCCCAGGGGTCCAAGCAATGTACAAAGACCGTGACACTTCCTTGTTGTGTGACACTGTACAACCGGGACTCCTGATTTTATTACAGTGATGACAGAAGCATGTCAAGTGGTGGAGGCTCGGGGGCCGAGACCAGATATTGCTGAGTGATTTGGTGTGGTATGGAAACAGGCTTAATACACTGGATGTGCAGAAGGTTTTTCTGTTTTCTTTTCCTTAAGTAAACTTTATTTTTATTTTGCTTTTTGAAAGATTTTATTTATTTATTTGAGAAGTGTGTGTGAGAGAGAGAGAGAGACAGAGAGAGGAAGAGAGCATGAGCAGGGGGAGGGGCAGAGGGAGAGGGAGAGGCAGGCTCCCTACTGAGCAGGGAGCCTGATGAGGGACTCGATTCCAGGACCCTGGGATCATATCCTGAGCAACCTCAGCCAAAGGTGGCTGCTCAACCGACTGAGTCACCTGGGCTCCCCTAAACTTTATTTTTAAGCAGTTTCAGGTTCACAGCAAAAGTGATCAGAAAGTACTGAGATTTCCTGTATATTCCCTGCTCCTCCACGCACACAGCCTCCTCCACCATCAACATCCCACAATGGACTGGTACATTTGTTATAATTGATGAAACCATATCATTATTACCCAAACTCAGAAGAGCTTTTTATTTGCTTTTGCTTGCTTAATAGGTTAGTTGATTGGTTGATGAAAATAGTCAAGATATGTCCTATTAAATTATGAATCTGAGAGTCAATAAGAACCTAACTATTTAAATTCCCCAAACCTATGATTATCTTCTTATAGTACTAGATTCTTCCACTCCACTTACCTTTATACATGGTTGTGTCTGTTCCTGTTTAATACCATGTGCTTTCAATAAATTAATCTAGAATAGGTATTGCTGAATTGAAGACCCTATTCTGGGTGGGGTGTGGGCATATAAAAAAGTAAAATACATCACCTTTCTTCCAAAATCATTACAAAAGCATACAGACCGAAACAGGAATGCAAGAATTAGGAAACTGCACAATAAAACAGCTCAAACTCCACCAGGGAAATGATTTATGGACAAATGAGATATAACTACGATACTACAAGCTTTGTGCAATTTCTTTGTACTTAGAATAGTTAGGGAAAACTTGGTGGAGAAACAGCAACTTGAATTATGGATAAGATGTGGAGAAGAGAATAGAAATAGTGAGATCATTTTGGTTCATCTGGCCTGAGCCAAACTGTTGGAGCTTGGGACACCAAATGTACACAGTTTTGTTTATCTGCATTTTAACAATAATAGTAAGATAGTTTGAGAGCAGTTCTGAAAAGGTAAGTAGGGACTATGTTGTGTAAGGCTTTCAAATTATTTGCAATAAACTAGAGGTCCCTTCCATAATTAAAAGAAAGTCATTGGCATTTTTGAGTAGTGTAGTCATGTGCCCTGTTGGGAAACAGTTTCTAATGAAATGTCCCCGACATACCCCTATCCCGGACTAAACCAGAACACATTCTCCCCCATCCTCCCATGGAAATGTCTGTATGAGCAGACTGAATTCTCAAGGAGCTGATTTCCCTGGAAACAGATCTTGTGTATTTCTGGAGACTGGTAGATCTTCAGGGGGCTGTTTTTGAAGGAACTGCTTTAACTATTAACTATTGGCTCTTTATATCTTACACAGGATAAGTAAGCATTTTAAAGGTCTGGGCAGTTAGGAGGCAGTTTTTAAAGTTTCTGAATCTAGATTAAGTTGGTAGAAAACTGTGAATCACTATCCACTGATTGGAAGGTGGCAGCGTTTATCAGCAGCATCTAGGAACCTAAGGCCAGAGCCTATAACATCACATCCTCTCTTTTCTGCTATCAGTTGGATGCAACAGGAAATTGACGAAGGTGCTAGGCAGTTTCCTTTCTGCTCTGACCTGACCAGCTTCCTCTGCAGCTTGCTCCCAGCTTATTGTAAAGGAAAATCATGAAATACCAGTCAATTTCCTCCAGTTGGATCAAGCCTAGGACAAGGAAGGAAAAACAAATTTCTAAGATTAGTCAATTTCCCTTTGCAGTTACAAAGTTGGTTCAGGGCCTCCGGCTGACCCTTCTCTTCAGACCTGTATCTCTTACAGCTCAGCTTTACATCATAGGCAAGATAAGGACTCGTGGCAAAGCGAGCGATGCATATTATGTAATTCTTATAGGAAATCATGGGTTCGCTCATGGGAAAGCTGCCCACATATAGAGCAGCTTATTTGATAAGCTTTCCATTCTTCTTTGACTTCTAGAAAACTCATTATTTCAAGGGGGTTAAACAAAATACAGATACTTATAACAGTTACACCTAGCCAAGCTCTTTTGCTCTTTTCTCAGTCTGACTCAGAAGGAGCTGTTTCCATGGAGAATCTTTATGTAAAATTAACAAAGGAACGGAGTGAGTTTAGTAAAAGAGATAGGGCTGGTCCACTCCAAAAGAGCAAGAAGTTATGTCTGGTGTCCTAGGAGGTAACCTGAATTTTGTTGGGTATGAGAAGGAGATGCTATTGCCTGCTGGTGAAAATGTAACAAAGAGGCTTGCATCCGAAGAATGTGACTGACTTACTTTGTAGAAGTAATTCAACTTGAAGATGGGAATTATCATTTAAAATATCTTTTCAGCAAACTTAACAATGTGGAGGAACAATGCTATACTGGAGTTCACATTGAATGCAAGCATATTAACTTAGCAGGTGGACGATTCTTCCTCATCACCTTCCATTTCCTGTTATTTCAACATCCCTGTTTTTAATTTCCCCTTGAAAATTTCCCTCATTTTTGTATTCACAGCTATTATTAAAATAATATCCTCCCAATTTCCCTTTTATACCTTTGTATGGTCCCTAATCTTTGTGCCGTAAAAATTCCTTAGCTAAGTCATAAACTACGCTGAAATGGAATATGGGATAACAAGAATGCAACCCTTCGCAGCTCTGAAATATACAGTTGATAAACAGGCTGCAAGAATAAATAAGGTAATCGGGGCGCCTGGGTGGCTCAGTGGGTTAAGTCGCTGCCTTCGGCTCAGGCCATGATCCTAGGGCCCTGGGATCGGGCCCCACGTTGGGCTCTCTGCTCAGCAGGGAGCCTGCTTTTCTTCCCCTCTCTGCCTGCCTGTCTGCCTGCTTGTGATCTCTGTCTGTCAAATAAATAAATAAAATCTTAAAAAAAAAAGAATAAATAAGGTAAGAATTTGAGGTTTAACTTTAATAGCATTTGGAGCAGCCGCTGTAACAGGCATCTGAGAAGTAACAGATTTGCGGGGGCTGTGGCATTCTACTCCTTTTTTTCCTGGGGACTAATTATCTATTACTTTACAGACTTGCCAAAATACCGTGGAGCTCTTAAAAACAACTTGGTTGATCAACCAGCAGTAGCGTTATTAAACTAAAAAACAAAAGAACTTGTACAAATAAGGAGCCTACTAATCTTTTCAGGGGGATCTGTAGACTTTTTCCTTACACTTACAAGAATAACACATCTTTTACTTATTTATTTATTTATTTTTAAGATTTTTATTTATTTATTTGACAGGCAGAGATCACAAGCAGGCAGAGAGGCAGAGAGAGAGGAAGGGAAGCAGGTTCCCTGCTGAGAAGAGAGCCTGACTAGAGGCTCGATCATAGGACCCTGGGATCATGATCTGAGCCAAAGGCAGAGACTTTAACCCACTGAGCCATCCAGGTGCCCTGATACCTTTATTTTTAAAGCTAAATTGTATCTCTGCAGAGGTATAAACACCCAGAAGTTTTTACTTAATTAGCCAGAATCAGTAAAAGGTTTTCCATGATCACCTTTCACAAACACCATCGTGTCCTGTTTTTGACAATAGGTTCTGGATGAACTTGCCTAGCTACCATTTGGAACAAAAATTGGGCATGTTATTAATTTAATGGGGTCAAAATGTCAGCCAATCTTATATCCACTCCATGAAAATGGTTTACATTGTCAGAGTAACCTATGAATAACCTTTGATAATATACACTTACCATAATTGTGTGAATGTCTTAGGTCTGTTTTTCCCCTGTCCCTCCATCTGTTTCACCTTCATCAGGTGTTGACATCAAGGATGTTCATTCATAAATACCCTGCTGGGGCGCCTGGGTGGCTCAGTGGGAAGCCTCTGCCTTCCACTCAGGTCATGATCGCAGGGTCCTGGCATCAAGCCCTGTGTTGGGTTCTCTGCTCAGTGGAGAGCCTGCTTCCCCTTCTCTCTCTCTGCCTGCCTCTCTGCCTACTTGTGATCTCTGTCAAACAAATAAATAACATCTTTAAAAAAAAATTAGCACCCTACAGGCTCTACACGCCATGTCGGAGCCTGCTTCCCGAAGAACTCAGTCTTCCACAGTGACTCTGTTAAAAGCAGCATTGACCAACTGGAGTGTGAGCCAAAGGGAAGGGTGAAAGGGATGGAGAATCCTGTCATAGGAAGAGTGGCTGATGGGGGAGCAAGAAATAGGGAAGAAAAGCTTGTGTAATATAGTGATTGAACACCTCAAATCCTTGCTTGAACTAGCTATGAGAGCATGGCAAGGGGCTTAACCTCTCCCTGCCTCAGTTTTCTGTGGTGCCAATGATAATCATACTTAGCATTACATGTAAGTGTTTGCTGTTGTTATTATTACTTAACTCATCGGATATGTGAACGATTATTATGGACAGGAGAGTCCATGACCTGCTTGAATGGCTTCAGAGGGGGTTACTAGGACAAGAGGGTAGAACCATAGCAAGCTTGTCTTTGGCTCAAAACTGAGATCGGTCCGGGGGGATGTTGGGCTCCTTGTCACCAGAGCTGGGGACTCCTCTTGACAGGGATGTTAAGGGTTGGTAGTAGAGTGGGCCGGAAATGGATAGGATGAATTCTCTGACTCGGTGACAGCAGCCTTTCCTCCCATTATCAAGGCTGCCTCTCCTTCTTCCTCAAATCAGCTGCGGGCTTGAAGGAAGAAAGAAGCAGAAATCAGAGCTCCAGCTCACAGTGATTTGAACAGCTTTTTTCCCCAAACAGAGGCAGAACGCCCTTGGCACCCCACCTAGCCATCTCCTTACGTCCTCTGTCTTTTCCCTTCCTCCCATTCCAAACCAGATAAAGGCAGTTGGCGGATGGGTAGGCTTGTGCTGGTTAAAATTATGAATTGGGCCAAATATTTCTTTTCTTCCCAATTATTTTCTGCTTTTTGGCACTTTCTCCTCAGATTTTGACAGAGAAATAATCTTGGCGTGAAAAGGCTCATGATTTCATCTTTGAGTAGTTAAAATCTACTTACGTGGCTATGAACAAATGAAGGAATAACTCTGAGCTAATCTTCCACTCATAAAGGGTGTATTTCTGTGGGTGTGATAATGCAGGAGGTTGTGATAGGTAATTGTCAAGATTTCTTCAAACCACAACACTCCATTTCAGGTTAAGATACCAAAACCACAAGGTATACTGCTCCTCTATGGTATCATTTCTTTCCTCAGGTCCCTCTGCTTTTTCTCCCAAGGGAATCTGATCCTTTTAAAAAGACTTTTATATTATCCATTGAAGTGTATGAGAAAGGCATTTTATTCCTTTGGGAATCTAATGCTAGTAGTTTGTTATTACGTTATAGTTTAATGTATTAAATTAATCCATGGATTTGTCAATGAGAATGTCCCCCTTAAAGGAGATAAACTTTACTAGTATTCTGGGGCACATTACTTAACCCCAAAAGTGACATATGTGGTAATAGCATTACAGAATGTGGAGAAGATGTCTGGGGACAGGTAAACGCTTCCATAGCCTGTGCATACTGTAACACCATTCTAAATGCATGATGTAATCAACTATTTAGTTTACCAGTTCATGTGACTCACCCAGGACAGTAAATACTATTAGTGGTGGTAAATGGACTAGCACAATATTTGAGAATATAGACTTTAGAGTTAGACAGCTCTTTAAACACAATCCAGGTTCAATCCCTTTTTACCTATGTGACCACAAGCCATTTTTAAATTAATATTTTAGGGTTGTTGTGAAAAATATTTTAGGGGTGCCTGGGTGGCTCAGTGGGTTAAAGCCTCTGTCTTCAGGTCAGGTCATGATCCCAGGGTCCTGGGATTGAGACCTGCATCGGGCTCTCTGCTTAGCAGGGGGAGCCTGTGTCCCCCAGCTCTCTCTCTGCCTGACTCTCTGCCACTTGTGATCTCTCTCTGTCAAATAAATAAATTAAATCTTAAAAAAAATATTTTAAATCAGCAAATATATGTAACATACCTGCCACATTGTAAGTACTCAATAAATGGTGTATTTTATTCTCACCATTATTAGAAACTTGAAAATGGCTCACGGGCTGATTTTCTTCTTTGTCTCAGGATCAGATTTCCTCCACATAAAAAAATAATGGAGCCAGCTCTTGTTTCACTCACATTAATTTACAAGGTAACTATTCCTAACCCTAACTCAGTATATATTCAGGAAAGCGTTGGTGAATATGAATAAGTTATGGTTAATCCACAGTGGCCAATTAGCCAAGGCCACGTCTGCTAAAGTTCTACTGAAACTTGGCAGTATAATCTTCTTGGCTTGGTTTTCACAAAGTCACATCCCAGAAACAGCTTGTCTCACCTTGTATCATTCATGAGTGACTCAAATACTGAGGATCAGGGCTTGATTTCAGTGGCAGTGATTTACAAGGGAAGGGTGAATGGATCAACCTTGAAAGTTCTCGACAAAACAAATTGAGGGCCTTTTACTTGATTTGTTTGTTTGTTTTAAAGATTTTATTTATTTATTTGACAGACAGAGATCACAGGTAGGCAAAGAGTCAGGCAGAGAGAGAGGGGGAAGCAGGCTCCCCGATGAGCAGAGAGCCTGATGCAGGGATTGATTCCAAGAACCCTGGGCTTATGACCTGAGCTGAAGACAGAGGCTTTAACCCACTGAGCCACCCAGGCGCCCCTTGGTTTGCTTTTGACCAACCTGATTGATAAGATGATCAGTAATGTAGCCGGTTACTCCATGTAGAATCAGAAAAATCCCTGCTGTAAGGATACCACTATCTTGAAGTTGTCACGAAAAATTCTTACGTTTTTTTCATGTAAGAATATTTATTTAATGTAAGAATATTTACTGTAAACAATAAATATAATATCATACATTTTTAACTCAAATAATGTTATTTTGTACTTCCTATTCTAAACAATATTATGTTTCTGAGATTTATCCCTGTGGATAGATTTCTCTTGTTTATTTATTGCTATACTAAAGTCAGTTTAATGAACACACTGTTCTGATTGTTAGGACTAAGTCTGGCTAAAGATGAGCAACAAAAAAAAAACCCCCAAAACAACAAGGTCTTAAACAAGATAAAAAATGTTTCTCTTTTGTGGGTAAGTCCAAAGGTGGTTTTCGGGAATGGCATGGAGTGGCACAGTTTCAGGGACGGAGACTCCCTCTATCTTGTTACTCCTCTACATCTGGACCTTCATGTACAGGTCATCTCAGAGCTCAAAAGGATGGCTCCAGCTCTGGCAGACATTATTTGCATTCTTACAGTAGAAAGAAGAAAAAAGAGGATGTTTCATTCTCTAATTTTGCTTACATCCCATTATCTAAAATGAATTCACATGAACACAGCTAAAAAAGAGAGTGGGAAAAGGACTCTTCATTCTAAGTAACCACATGTCTAAAATTTGGTTGTTCAGTTACCAAGGAAGAAGGGGAAGGTGAATTCTGGAGACCAAGTACAAGTTTCTACCACAGTGGATATTTGGGTGATTTCCACGTTTTTGTTATTACAGCACTTTAACAAACACTCATACACACGGCTTCTTGGGTTCATGTGAGAGAGCTTTTCTAATGGAATATGTTGTTGGTAATTCACGTCTTCAACTTTAGCAATTGCTCTCCAAAATGGTTGTACCATTTTTCACTCCACCTGGAAGAGACTTCCTCTTTTCCCACATATTCCTAATATTTGGCATTAGATTTCTGTTTTGAAAATGATTTTATGATCTGATGGGATTGTGGGGTGGTAACATTGGCAAAGGCACTTTTGATAGAGCTGTGTGAACAGAAATCAAAATACTTGGGTTGAGACAGTGGGAGAGAGTAAAATCAAGCTAGTGGGTGTAAACTACTCTTTTATTAAGCTCAGCTGAAGCAGGATATGAGAAGTGAAGCCTTAAATAGAGTTGGTAGAGCATTTGTGTTACAACTGAAGAGTCTAGAGCTTTTGGAAATAAGGCAGTAGAGAATATGCCAGAGAAAGAGGGGCTAGCAACGGGAGCAAATTTCTACGGGGTTTAAAATTTCAGAGGTGGGATATTTCCAAGTGATGACAGAAGTGGGCAAGGTGTGAGAGTTGATAGCTGCTCTTTGATATCCCAGGGCCCAGGATGCTCTGATGCTTCCAGGGAGCCAAATAAATTATTCATTCAACAAATATTTTTAAGCACCTCCTAGGTGTCAGGCGTTGTTCTAGAAATGGGAGTTGTATGTTCAGTAAAATAGATAGACAAATTCTTCTCTGAAAAGAGCCGACAGACAACAAATACGTAAGCACGAGATAATGTGTGATAGCAAAAAGAGCTATAGAGAACATTAAATAGGAAAAGATACCATTTTAGCTAGGATTAACAGGAGTGCAGGTGGGATGTTCCGCTGAGAGGAGGAACTGGAGGCATCAGTGTCAAGAGGCAAATGACTGGGTAGGTGTTTGTGGGTGGGACAGAAAGGGGGATTTGGTGACGTCACAGAAATGCATCTGCTGAAGGAATGATGGGTTACCTGGTTGTCCTAAAAGGTGGAGACAGTGTTAGCAGATCTTGGAGCTTTGCGGCTTTCTTAGCTAGAGACAGGGAGAAAAGACAGAGATATTAATTGACAAGAATTACTGCTTTTTATCTTGAATTTATGGCTTACAAACAATAGACATTTTAGAATTTATTTCCTAATATGCTCCCAAACAGATTATTTAATGTTGATAGCTATTTCTTCCCTAGAACAAATAATGAAAACTTATCAGCTTATTTTTACTTGACTTTCCTTTTTCCTTCTACAACAGTTCCTTCTAGTCCTGGATAAGAAAACCATTTTATTTCACAGTTAGAAGGTGAAATGTTCATCTCTCGATAAATTAGGAAATATCTTGTAATTTTCCCCCTTTCCCTTTACCTAGAGCCTCCCCCTACCCTGCCACTTTTAGCCTTTCTGATGTTGCAATTTCTAGAACATATCTGTAACCCAAAAAGCCAATTGCTGTGGAGGGGGGAAACAAGGAAAAGAAAAGGATTTCACTTTTCAAAGTTCATTAGCCTAAAAGTAGAATAATATTTCTTTGTTTTATCCAGCAGAGGGGTGATATGGCTTATGCTGGGAACTGGCATAAAAGCCTGTTGCTCCTGGCAAGTGAGTCAGTTGAGATGAAAATGTTAATATATTTGAACAGATATGAGTCAATGCTATTTTGGAGGTGAAAAGAAGCGTGGTTTAGTGTACTGGCATGTATATCACAGAAAAACCTGAAAAATATTGTAGGGAACCATGACAGTTATGGCAATCAAAACTTTAAAACTGAGATAGTAATTTTTACCAAAGTATGGGTCCTAAAGAACATTGAGATCAAACCTACAGAAAACAATCATTTCTAGACATATAATAACATGATTTTTGATGATCTTCTCTTTCTGTTCCCAAAGCAACCAAAAAGAGAAGCAGTGAGACAGACTGAAAAAAATTCTTAGGACATAGGCTGGTAATTCTGGCCTTGTCACTAATTATACTAATTAACTGGGAGATGATGGGTAAATCACTTGATCTCTGTGCAATTAGTTTTCTTATTTGCAAACTAATGGAATCAGCCTCCATTGTCCCTATCTCTTTCTGATTTAAAATAATAGGATTTAGGTCTACATACTATAAAGGGAGGCCCTATTATGACCCTGGGGTGGCCCATAAAGTACCTAAAGTGGAGTTTCCCAGGGCGGTGTGGAAATTTCCATGGTGTATTTTCTGTTTTTATCCCAGATCTTCACCCAGCTTTCTAGATACAGCAGTGGGAAGTGCTATGTGGATATTTGGGCACATTAGCAAGGGTAGGTTAATAGAAGATTTCGACTGACTAGAAAAACAACAAATAATCATTTGGACCAGAAGCCCTTCTTCAATATGATAGAACACCTGAGTTTGATTAAAAAAAGAAAGAAAGAAAGAAAGAAAGTTTGATAAGCTAAGCTTCAGGTTCCAAATAGTTAACTGACCTCATGAGGTAACGTCTTCTTCCTCTCAAAGCCCCACAGAAATGACAGAACTGTATACAAGTGGGGAACCCCATGCATTTCTAGAAAGCCAGGAAAAGGGCTATCGTCTGATATGAGGAATTTAATTTAGGTGCTGGTGGAGAATTAAGCTCTGGGCTCAACTGCTGAGTTCCTGGTAAGTTGCTTACCCTCTCTGGGTCTTCCAGCCTTTGGGTAAATTATTTTCCCTCTCCGTGCCTCAGTTTCCATAACTGGAAAACGGAGATAAAAGTACCTACCTCGAAGGGTGGTGTGAGGATGTGTACAAGTAAAGTGCTTTGAACAGCACCTGACACAAAGTTCTCACATCCTGCTTACAATTATTGTTATTACAGGTGCTGCTATAGGCTTAATATTGAACATTAAAGCAGATAGGGTGGGGCGCCTGGGTGGCTCAGTTGTTTAAGCAACTGTCTTCGGCTTGGGTCATGATCTTGGGGTCCTGGGATCAAGCTCCGTTTCAGGATCCCTGCTCAGTGGGGAGCCTGCTTCTGCCTCTCCCTCTGCTGCTCTGCTTGCTTGTGCTTTCTTCCTCTGTCAAGTGAATAAATAAAATCTTAAAAAAAAAATTTTTTTTAAAGGGGCACCTGGGTGGCTCAGTGGTTTAAACCTCTGCCTTCTGCTCAGGTCATGATCCCAGGGTCCTGGGATTGAGGCCCACATCGGGCTCTCCGCTCAGCAGGGAGCCTAGCCTGCTTCCTCCTCTCTCTCTGCTTGCCTCTCTGCCTACTTGTGATCTCTGTCAAATAAATAAGTAAAATCTTAAAAAAAAAAAAAAGATTTAAAGCAGATAGGGTTAGTCATGGATGAAAACATCCACAAGGGTTTGAAAAACAAAACAAAACACCCTATAATCCTAGTTGGTGAAAGATAGCAGCTCTGATGACCCCTGAAAAAGAAACCTAAGATGCTAAGTAAGAGGGCGGAGGAGGGGAGCCCATAAGGTAATTAATTACAGTGCTGTGGAGTAACTGTGTCAGTCTTTTATTCTCCAAGCGGGTGCTGTCGCATTTGCTCCCTGCTTAAGGCTGTGAATTCTGCCTTTGAAATTTACTGGGATATTTGGCATCAGCCTCTCCCAAGGTGGGTGCTGGGGCCAGAGAGAAATAGGACAATATCCAGCTAGCTTCCATCTGTCATAAGAAGGATGAAAGTATAATTTGTTGTCTAAACTGGGACACTTTTGAATAAAAGCAAGCACTATTAATAATTGTGCCAGGATAAGAAGTATCCTGTGGCCTTCCCAGGCAAACCAGGACATTATTTCTGTCGGTCGTAAAGTATGGAGAACAGTTGCATCCAGAAAGCAAGCTTGCTATTTCTGGTAAAGGAAAGACTACTCGTCCACGCTGACTCTCTTCCCTACTCAAGAGTTGCATAGATTGCCAAGAAAACAAGGATTTTGTGAACTCAAACACTCCAGCTACCTAAATGGGCCAATCTAAACCTGCAGTTCTTAAGCGTGAGTGACCAAGAATTCCGAAACTCTTGAGGAAAACCAGCAGCATAAAAGAATGCCACCACAATGTAGAAACAAAAGAAATTTCCTATGAGGAAACAGAATGAATGCAGGAAACAGAGAGATCCAGGAGAATGTCTTATATCCATAAAAAAGAGCAGGTTGCTATTTTTAAAAGAAGCAATCTAAATTCTGGGAAATTAAAAAAAGAATTGCCCCTCCCTTCAGGTTGCCAGAAGGAGCAAATAAAAATAAAAAACATTCAGTTAAATTTTAAATATTTCTAATTGGCCATGCATATGTGCATTAAGAAAATATTGCATGGGGCATACTTATGCTAAAAATCACTTTTTCCTGTTTTTTGTTTTATTTTATTTATTTATTAGAGAGAAAGAGCACAAGCAGTGGGAGAGGCAAGGAGAGAGGGAGAAGCAGACTGCTCGCTGGGCGGGGAACTTGATGCAGGACTTAATCCCAGAACCCTGGGATCATGACCTGAGCTGAAGGCAGTTAACTATATGAGGCATCTGGGTACCCTAAAAATTACTTTTTATGCAAAATAAATTCCAAATATCTAACTCTCAGACCACTTTTTTTCTTAAGGTTTTATTTTTTATTTGACAGAGAGCACAAGCAGGGGAAGGGACAGAGGGAGAGGGAGAAGCAGACTCCCTGCTGAGCAAAGAGCCTGATATGGGGGCCAGCAGGGGTGGGTGGGTGGGGGGGAGGGGAGTCATGACTGGAGCTGAAGGCATATGCCTAACCTGCTGAACCACCCAGGTACCCTTTTGTGCCATTTTTTTAAATTATATTTCCTTTGTCTCTCCTTAGTAATTCTTTGTCATGCAGAATTGCGTTTAAAATCTCTTGCATTTATAGCCTGTGTTCATTTACATAGGATAGTTTCCACAGTGGTTAACTTACTTCATTCTTTTGTCCACTGAACATTTATTAATGAAAAAATATGCTAAAAATTAATAATACGAGTCAGTATACTGAGCATATATGGGCATAAAGTTAACAACTTGGAGAACTGGTGTTCAAATTTGACTTGTTGAAGCACATAATCCCATTTTTCAGGTATAACTTGCTTTTTTATTGATTATGCTCTGATCTCTAGATCAATAACTTTTAAAAACATTGTCCACTGACAAGAAAGTATTATCAATTTTTCTTCCCTCTTCAACAACACGATGCATAATGATTCCACCTGTTGCTCTATTGGAAGAGTAGTTAGTAACAACCATTTGAAACAGTAGAATTCTTTGAAGAGGGGCGCCTGGGTGGCTCAGTGGGTTAAAGCCTCTGCCTTTGGCTCAGGTCATGATCCCAGGGTCCTAGGATTGAGCCCCGCATCCGGCTGTCTGCTCCGCGGAGAGCCTGCTTCCTCCTCTCTCTCTCTCTGCCTGCCTCTCTGCCTACTTGTGATCTCTGTCTGTCAAATAAATAAATAAAATCTTAAAAAAAAAAAAAGAATTCTTTGAAGAATGAAATTGTCATGGCAAGTGCCATAATTATCCATTTCAAGATACAGTTTCTTTTTCTGTTCATGGTACATTATTCCTTTTATGAATAACCTTTACATTTAAAGGGGTACATGTTTCATAAGTTTTTCCTAAAAAATACATTCAACAAGTTCTTGTAAGTAATAGGGCTATTTCAGCTAGATCATTTGATCTGAAAGACTTATGTGGATATATGGTGTGGAAGGCCATTACAACTGCTTCTCTGATTATTTTATCTTCTGCATCTGAATTTCTCTTAATAACAAGTTGCTAATTTTAGCACTTTCTTTGGTAAGTTGAGAAAATGCTGTATCTGGTGTGCATAGTTGTTACATACTATTGGTTTTTGTCTGACTTTCCACCATTTCTGATATTAAGTAAATAACTGCATACTGAGAACTTCAAAATGACTTTTTCCTTATTTATTGAAAAATCCACCGTCCAGAAAATTCATCACAAAATTTACATTTGGGTATTGGCATTTTGCATTCACATATACGCAAACAAAAAAAATAGGTAATGGCAACCACTGCCAGCAACGAAAACGCTGAATTCGATAATCTCACAGCAGCATTAGTGTGTCTGTCACGCACAAGCCCAACTCACATAAACAGAAGCTGAACTTTGAAAAGGTTGTGAATTAATGCACTAATGATAAATTGAACTCTATAGCTAATGCAAAAAGAAACAACAACAGCAACAACAAACCAAAAACCTCTGGTTTGCTTGAAGACAAAGCCAAATCTGATTTTTTTCTTTTAATATTTGATTTATTTGTTAGAGAGCAAGCGAGAGCACAAGTAGGGGAAGCAGTAGGCAAAGGAGAAGCAGGCTCCCACTGAGCAGGGAGCCCAATGTAGGGCTTCATCATGACTTAAGCTGAAGCACATGTTTAACTGACTGAGCCTCCCAGGTGCCCCAAAGCCAAATCTGATCTTATGAGAAGTTTTAAGAAAGTATGGCATTCAAGGTTTCGTGGGCTTTTAGAAGTATCGTGTTTAGGGATTGCCTGATTTTCAGGTGCATTCCTTTCTTTTGTCTCCAGAGTAAGGAGGCTGTAGACAGGCTGACTTTAAGGCTTTTGCGGATTGGCTGTTGTCTCAAAGGGTGGAGCTGTCACTGATTGGCTGACATTAAGGACGGTGGTTTATTATCGCTGATTCGCTGGTTTCCAGAAGCCAAGGGTCGGCTTTGATTTGCTAACTTTCAGAACCAGTGAGGTTGTTACTGTTAGTTAAAGCACGTGCTTTAACTGTGGTTGCTTATTCACAATTTGGGTCTTTGACCAAAGAACAGTGTTTTCCTTTCCTTGAGTATGGAAAGTTAAATATTTGTAGTGCTCAGTCCTGGTTTTGGTCTTCCTTCAGCTAAATCTTAAGCAACTGAGCCACCCAGGTGTCCTTCCTTCAGCCAAATCTTCATGAGGGATCATGAGACTGTCTCCATCTTTTTGGGGAGGTATGTTATCCTTTCAGTGATTTAAATACCAGTTGTCGCTTTGAAAAAAATAGCTCTGGGGCGCCTGGGTGGCTCAGTGGGTTAAAGCCTCTGCCTTCAGCTCGGGTCATGGTCCCAGGGTTCTGGGATCAAGATCCACATCCGGCTTTCTGCTCAGCAGGGAGCCTGCTTCCCCCTCTCTCTCTGCCTGCCTTTCTGCCTACTTGTGATCTCTGTCATTCAAATAAATAAATAAAATCTTTAAAAAAAATAGCTCTAACTGCTGTTGTTTGTAATTTACTGGGGGCGGGCGGGGAGGGGGACGCAAATAAACATGTAGCCTGTCTTGACAAGACTAATGTAGGACATAGGACAAAATCATAAAATAGAAGACATGTGCTGCAAATACAGAATACCTGGGGATCCTATCCCACACAAAACACCTACCACACAGCCAACAGCTCAGGAGCTCAAAAGATGGGCTGAATAACAGAATGGATGTGGCTGAAAAGTTGAATAACATACATCCTATCGTCGATTACACATAGGTCTTCACCTATAAATGATTCAGATTTTTCAAAAATGTTGAAAAACAGGCATTTAACAAAGAACCATAATGACATTTCAGTACCTAGCTAGAGCAAGGTATACTAGAACATTAGAATTACTGAACACTGGTAATCATTTTTATCCAGGCCAAATACCTTGAAGTCCCTAACTTCTCCCTTTCTCTCCCGCTTTAAATTTCCATCAAGGGATCCTCGACTTTTAAAATATAGGCAGAATCCAATCACAACCTCTATCCAACTTCCATCCAACCACGAACCTCCGTGAATTTGCTTTAGACTCTAATGTCCCTTGCTACTGCGAGAGCCTCCAACTGGCATCCGTGCTTCTGTTCTTGCCCATCTACAGTCTATGATTTCCTCCTGAAGAGCCAAAGTAATCCATTAACATGTAATCAGATCATCTCCACCCTCCACCCTTTACCGTCCAATGGCTTCCGATTCCGGGATCCTTATCAAGGCTATAAGCCCCTGCAGGAGCTTAGCCCCTGACTAACGCGTCCACCCATGTTCCCTCCCTCCTCCCACACCCAGTCAGCTTCAGCCAGGCTGCTATTCTGGCTGTTCCTTGAAAATGCCAAAAATTCCTCTAATGCCTCAGGGCCTTTTCCTGTGTTGTACTTTCTTACAGAAACGCTCACCCCCCCAGATAGTTCCGGGCTTACTCTCACTTCTTTCAGACTGGTCTTCCCTGACCACATATCTAAATAGCATATCCCCCAGTTGTCTTTATTGCTGGCGTTTTGTAAATCCCAACTAGAATGTAAACTCCATGATGGTAGGACTTGCTTTATTTTCCACCATGTCTTTAGTACCAATTATAGGATTTAGCACATACGACCTACTCCATAAATAATTGTGGAATGAATGAACTGGTTTCAGCCACAGGGGAATTTATCATAAGGAAATGAGTATATCTCACAGAGCCTAAAGAAAATATATAGGTGGGCTTCAGACTCAAAGTATATCCAAGAAACTGCCTCCCAGTCTGCTGTTTGTGTGTCTTTCTGTGTATCTGCTTTAGTCCCCTCTTTGCAGTTCAGTTTCTTTTACTCAGCTGGTGGCAGTGCCCATGCCATCTGGGCTTTATGTTACCGTTTCAATTGCTGATGAGTCTCACAATCCCAAATAATGAGTTTCAGGAAGAAATTGTTGACTCAGGCAGTAAAACACCTACCCTGGACCAATCCACTGGAAAATGTGGGGATTACAGTTTAACATGGCTACTCTGAATGCAAAAAGTGTCCATGAACAACAACAACAACAACAAAAAACCACCCCAAATTATATTGATAAAAATAAAATCTATTAAAAAGCTATAATAAGGAGGAGCAGTATCATCTCAACAATATAGTGTTACAATCTATGAAACAAAAACTCTTAGAAACTATTAGAAAAAAAGGAGAATTTGAAGAAACTATAATCATGGTGAAAAACCTTAAAACACACCTGTCTCAGGTGTGTTTGGCCTACTGATAAAATAGACCAAAAATAAGTAAGTACTGGGAAGATTAGAATGAAACGATCCATGAACTTGAATATAAGAATGCCCAAGGAGTCATGCACCTAAGATAAACAAACATGCAGACAGGATAAACTTCAACCAGTGTGTTCAGTATGTTTTTCAGCTTCCAGATGCCTTTTCAAGTGAAACACCACTAAATTTAGAGCAATGTATACAAATTTTAATCTGAGAAAAAAAAATACATGTTTCGCTATAGTGTTTTCACAATTTTAATAAAAATTGTGTGAATAAAAGCTGATGTTTTTGAAAGAACCAATTCAAATAGACAAGCCTTAGCCTATCCAATATGGAAAAGAGAGAAGATTGAAAGAGGACATAGCTGCAGAAGTTGAAGAAACTTTGAAAAATTAAAATAGAAAATTATGTACAAATTAAGAAAGCTTTGGGAAAACAAATGAAATACATACTTTTCTAGGGACGTAAAAATGATTTAAAAATTCAAGAAGAAGCAAAGAACCTTGCATCGTTCAATAATTGTAGAAAAAGTGGAAAATGAGCAAAGATCTTTCGCTACCAAAATACATTCTCTTTAGTTGATTTTACAAGTGAGTTTTTCAAATATTCAGAAAAAAGATAACATATTCAACTTTAGAGAACATAGGAAAAAATGAAATTTTTGAATTTTGTTCTACAGGGTAGAATATTCCTGATGAGAAAACTAGGCAAATGTACACACACGTGAGCACACACACACACACACACACACCCCTGTTAACCAATCTCTGATATGGAGGTGTGCCCGAAGATACTACATAAATGGCTGAACACATTAAATACAATGACCAAGAAGGGGTTACATAAAATGAAAATGTGTTTTAATATTTAGGAAATGTGTTATATGTATACTATATTAAAGAAATAAAACAATGAATTATCTAAACAGAGAGGAAGGGCATTTGGTTAAAATATAAGATCCATCCTGATTTAACAACAGCAACAACAAAAAATATATACCTTTTTAAAAAAGTAGTGATAGGGGTGCCTGGGTGGCTCAGTGGGTTGAGCCGCTGCCTTCAGCTCAGGTCATAATCTCAGGGTCCTGGGGTCAAGTCCTGCATCAGGCTCTCTGCTCAGCAGGGAGCCTACTTCCCCTTCACTCTCTGCCTGCATCTCTGCCTACTTGTGATCTCTCTCAGTCAAATAAATAAAATCTTTAAAAAAAAAAAAGATAGTGATAGAAGGAGATTTCCATTACCTAGTAAGAGGCATTCATCAAATCACTATGAAACATTATATTTAATGGTTAACTATTAATGAAATTTTATTTCAAAGGAGAAGAAGGCAAAAAATCTATCTCTACTATTTTTTATATTATTTTCAAGATCCTAGCTGATGTGCAAAAGGGGAAAAAAAAAGAAGAAGAGGTATCTGGGGGAGAAAGAGGTAAAACTGTTTGTTAGAAATAAATGCAAGAAATGAAACCAATGAGCCAATGACACAAACAAGATTCTGTAAGATGATAAAAGAGAATCCTATAAAAGCAAACATTTTGTATATGAACAAACAATGGTCAAACAGAAAATGTAATGGAAAAGGATTGCAGCTGTACTACAACAAAAATATATAGAAATAAACAGTAAGAAATGTTTAGGATCTGCATAAAGAAAAAAACAAAGCTTTACTTAAGGTTACAAAAGAAGACCAGAATAAATGTAAAGATATGATTTATCCTAGATGTGAAAACTCAATATTGAGATGTCAATTCTCTTTAATTTAACCTATAAATAAAATGTACTCCCAATTAAAATCCTAATTAAATTTTTTAAAAATGCCATTTATAGGGGCACCTGGATGGCTCAGTGGGTTAAAGCCTCTGCCTTCGGCTCAGGTCATGATCTCAAGGTCCTTGGATCAGTGGGTTAAAGTGTCTGCCTTCAGCTCAGGTCACAATCTCAGCGTCCTGGGGTGGAGTCCTGCATCCCCTCTCTCTGCTCAGCAGGGAGCCTGCTTCCCCCTCTCTCTGCCTGCCTCCCTGCCTACTTGTGATCTCTGTCTGTCAAATAAATAAATAAAATCTTTTTTAAAAATGCCATTTATAGACAGCTATATGTAGAAGAATGAAACTCGACCATTCTCTTACACCATACACAAAGATAAACTCAAAATGGATAAAACACCTCAATGTGAGACAGGAATCCATCAGAATCCTAGAGGAGAACATAGGCAGTAATCTCTTCGATATCAGCCACAGCAACTTCTTTCAAGATATGTCTCCAAAGACAAAGGAAACAAAAGCGAAAATAAACTTTTGGGACTTCATCAAAATCAAAAGCTCTTGCACAGCAAAGGAAACAGTCAAAAAAACAAAGAGGCAACCCACAGAATGGGAGAAGATATTTGCAAATGACAGTACAGACAAAAGGCTGATATCCGGGATCTATAATGAACTCCTCAAACTCAACACACACAAAACAGACAATCATATCAAAACATGGGCAGAAGATATGAACAGACACTTCTCCAATGAAGACATACAAATGGCTATCAGACTCATGAAAAAATGTTTATCATCACTAGCCATCAGGGAGATTCAAGTTAAAACCTCATTGAGATACCACCTTACACCAGTTAGAATGGCCAAAATTAACAAGACAGGAAACAACATGTGTTGGAGGGTATGTGGAGAAAGGGGAACCCTCTTACACTGTTGGTGGGAATGCAAGTTGGTGCAGCCTCTTTGGAAAAGTGTGGAGATTCCTCAAGAAATTAAAAATAGAACTTCCCTATGACCCTGCAATTGCACTCCTGGGTATTTACCCCAAAGATACAGATGTCGTGAAAAGAAGGGCCATCTGTACCCCAATGTTTATAGCAGCAATGGCCACGGTCACCAACCTGTGGAAAGAACCAAGATGCCCTTCAACGGAAGAATGGATAAGGAAAATGTAGTCCATATACACTGTGGAGTATTATGCCTCGATCAGAAAGGATGAATACCCAACTTTTGTAGCAACATGGACAGGACTGGAAGAGATTATGCTGAGTGAAATAAGTCAAGCAGAGAGAGTCAGTTATCATATGGTTTCACTTCTTTGTGGAGCATAACAAATAGCATGGAGGACATGAGAGTTAGAGAGGAGAAGGGAGTTGGGGGAAATTGGAAGGGGAGGTGAACCATGAGAGACTATGGACTCTGAAAACTGAGGGGTTTGAAGTGGTGGGGGCGGGGTGGGAGGTTGGGGTACCAGGTGGCGGGTATTACAGAGGGCACAGATTACATGGAACACTGGGTGTGGTGAAAAAATAATGAATACTGTTATGCTGAAAATAAATAAAAAATAAATTTTAAAAATGCCATTTATAATCCATCATCTCTATATTAGCTAAGATACTAGATAAACCCCTAAACTTTATTGGCTTTTTACAACAAGTGGTTTATTTCTTACTCTTAGTCAAGAGCAAGAGTTCCTTGTCAGGTTGATTTCCATAAGATCATTCTGGAAGCCAGGCATCTTCCATTCTGTGGTTCTGGCCTTCTGTTAGGTCCTTGGAGTCCTTGGATAGGGACAATGACCATGAAGAAAGCATCCCTGCTTCCCCATCATTTTGACCTGAAAATGAACCATGCTGTATTTGCTCACATTCCTCTGGCGAAAGTTAGTCACATGGTCCTACCTAGATGTAAAGGGCTGGTGCTGAGAAATGTAGTCCCCAAGTAGGGGGTTGCTCTCCAGCAACAATACCACATAATGAAAGAGAAACATTAGCTTTTTGTGGTCAGGGAGCTATCTCCGTCATAATGTGTGAGAGTAAGTCCTGGATTAAGTTTGAAAAAAGAATATAAAGAGGGTCGCCTGGGTGGCTCAGTGTTTTAAAGCCTCTGCCTTTGGCTCAGGTCATGATCCCAGGGTCCCGGGATCGAGCCCCGCATCGGGCTCTCTGCTCAGCAGGGAGCCTGCTTCCTCCTCTCTCTCTGCCTGCTTCTCTGCCTGCTTGTGATCTCTGTCAAATAAATAAATAAAATCTTTAAAAAAATAAAAAGAATATAAAGTTAACAGGTATTGAAGTATACTACAATAGTATAGTAACAACAAAGTGATTTGGTACTGTCAGAGAAAGACAAGTGTTTCAATAGAACAAAATAGCGAGTAGAAACTCGCTATGAGCTATGCATATGTGGAAATTAAGTATGTAATAATGTCATTTCAAAGAAGTTGGGAATAAATACACTGCTCAGTAAATGGTAATGAGACATTTGGCTGCCTAACAAAAATAAAGTTGATTTCTACCTTATATCACAGAAAAAATCTGAGTTATTAAAAACCCCAAAAAGATGGGTACCTGGGATGGGGCACTCAGTTGAGTGTGCACTCTTGGTTTTGGCTTGGGTGGTGATTTCAGTCATGATACTGAGTCCCCAAGTCCCAAGTCTGGGTTGAAAACAGCTTGGGGTCTGCTTGGGATTCTCTCTCCGATTTCCTCTATTCTCCACTCATGATCTCTCTCGCTAAAACAAGTAAGTAAATCTTAAAAACAAAAACAAAAATTTAAAAAACCCAAACAGAAATATAAAAAAAAAATATGGGTTGTTAAAAGCCCAAACATAGCCAGCTTCTTCCTTTCCCTCTGCCTGCTTGTGTTCCCTCTCTCACTGTGTCTCTCTCTGTTAAATAAATTAATAAAATCTTTAAAAAGAAAAAAAAAGTCCAAACATGAAACACACACATATGGGCGCCTGGGTGGCTCAGTGGGTTAAGCCGCTGCCTTCGGCTCGGGTCATGATCTCAGGGTCCTGGGATCGAGGCCCGCATTGGGCTCTCTGCTCAGCGGGGAGCCTGCTTCCCTCTCTCTCTCTCTGCCTGCCTCTCTGTCTACTTGTGATCTTTCTCTGTCAAATAAATAAATAAAATCTTAAAAAAAAAAAAAAAGAAAAAAAAAAGAAACACACACATATACTCCATGTAGGAAAAAAGGTCACCTTCATAGTATGGTGCAAATATAAGTTCACTTATTTTAGATGGGAAATTCAAAAGAATCTCAAATTAAATATTAAATTTAAAATAATATAAATAAAAAATAAATAAAATAAAATAATTTTAATTTTAATTTAATTTTAAATTACTTTAAAATATTTACCTCTTCTGATCCATCCATTTTTTTTTCTTTAGGAATTTATTCTTTTGAAGTATTCAAGTAGAGGCACAAAGATATTATTTGCAGCATTTTTTGTGAGTATATTGGAGCAATCTGTACATAAAATAACAAGAGAATGTATTATAGGAATTATAATAAATCCATACCATTGTAGTGTTTGGTCCTTGCAAAAAAATTAAATGGAGGAAGGAGGTCCACAATATAATTTTAAAAAGATCACAAATTGCATAATAATTACTAACATTGGTTGGGTTCCTAGAATGTACCAGCCTCTGTTTTAAGTGAATATGAGTGTTCATTTTTTACAATAATGCTATGACATATGTTTTGATCTTGTTTCCACTTTAAATTCTAGAAAATTTTGGCATTGAGATGTATAGTAACTTACCAAAGGTAACTTAGGGGTAGAGGTGGGATTTGTGTCCAAGTGGTGTTGCTTGAAGCCCATGCTCTCCAGCAGTATGCTAACCTGACTCTTTGTATAGTATGATAACACTTTTGTTTTTAAAAAAGGCATTTGTTTGTATTTGTATGTGCTTATTTCAAGATGTGTGAAAAGATACCCTATAATGTAATAGTAGTTACCCCATCTAGTGGTGGTAGTTATGGAAAGTCTTTTACCTTTTATTTCTATAATTCAGTCTTTTTTAAAAAAAAACATGTATTCCATGTAGCATAATAAAATCTGAAAGTAAAACTTTAAAATCAGTGATGTATGTTGAAGTGTTCCAAGCTATAATGCAATCATTAAGATTTAGTACCCAGTGAAATATTTTGATTAAAACTTGCTGGGGAGCTTGGGTGGCTCAGTAGGTTGATTGTCAGGCTCTCCATTTTGGCTCAGGTCATGATCTCAGGGTCATGGGATCCAACCTCAGCATCAGACTCTGTCCAGCAGGGAGTCTGCTTGAGAGTCTCTCTGTCTCCCACTGGCTCTCCCCTCTCACACTGATGCTGTCTCTTCCAAACAAATAAGTCTTTAAAAAAACCCACAACTTGTTGAATGAATGAATGACCAACGTTTTCTATTAGTCTCTAAACTCTTCAGGTCTGTAGACTGCATTTTATACCCAACTGGTTCCTACTTTGCTATTGTGCTCTCACTCAATAAATACTTGTTAAACTTTGTATATAATTACACCCATTAAATTTAAATGTTCTTACTTATTTCTTGCCATAGCTTTTTCCCCTTCTTTTCATCATAGTCTTAAACTTTTGCCTAAATTTTGTTTATATTGTTGACTTAAAAAATTCAGCCTCTTGCACATCTCCTCAATAGTAGTTATCAATGTGTATTAGGAATAGATACTTCCAGTAGTATGTTGTGATTTTCATTCCCAATGAAGTGAAGCTAATAATGCAAAACTAATCTATAAATCACCTTTGAGTCAGAGTTGTGAAATAATATTATTGAATTTTAGAGCTCATAAGCTTTCCCTTGCTTTGGGAAATCAGTTTTAATTTGAATTGATTGAAATCTAACGGTTCTGTTTCTTCACTTCAGAGAATATCGTATTTGAAAGACAAGGATTTTGCTTCCAATTAGAAAAACATTTTTTTGCATTTGAGAGAAATCTGGAGACTCTGGAACATACTGTGACAATCCAGTGCACTTAGCAACTGAAAGAGCGTGGGCTGTGAATGTGTGGAGCCTAGTGACATTAAGAAATCAATTTTGCAAGGAGGTGGTTTGAAATTTGCAGACGTCTTTTCAAGGTGTTGTGAAGAGATGTTGAAGCCACCAAACGATAGAAAATGACATGCATTTCACTGCTTGTGTAATATTCTGCAGCTCAAATTCCCCTGCTCTCTCTATATGTCTGTTCATTCATTCATTCGATCATTCATTCATTCAATAAGTGTTTGTAGAGTATCAGGCACTGTTCTAAGCACTAGGGATACAACAATCAACACACCAAAGCAAAAACAAAAACAGAGATCCCCAAATCCCAAACCCAACCCTGGCCTCACTAATCAAATTCTATTAAGTCTTCACTGATTAATCACGGCTTCACTTTTCAGTTCATTCAACCACAGTCTTGATTCAGGCCCATTGTGATGGATCCTTATGGTTTAATGGAATCATAATTAAGGAGTTAGAGATTATTATAAAATTGATTAACTTGAAAGTATCTATTAACTTTGGAAGTAGAACCAAACATTCTTAACAATAACCGTAGTTGCTGTTTATTCCTGAGATATAGACATATGAAAAGAAGAATTCAAGGTAAGATGATGAGGCTGAGCCGAGCCCTGGGAAGAAGAACGTGTTGTTTCAGTGGGCTGATGATGTCATTTGGGGCACAGAGTTTTATGAACTGTACTAGTGATGTGTGTGGCTCTGACTGGTTAATTGAGAGTTGAGATGAATATGTGTATTTATACAGGTAAGCGCTCTGAGGCAGAAAACAAAAGTTGTGCATGTTTTGATCTGTTTCCTGCTGAACTGTTACCTTGGGGAATTGGACTATCATCTGTTTCTTGCCTCCAGTAGCCTCTCCTCTGTTTTTCCTCTACTTTATATGTACCTATGTACCTTCTGTACTTTGTAAGTTATTTTCTGTAGCTTATTGCTTCACAGAATTTTTCCTCTCACCATAAGTATGTTGCATTTGACTAGAGATAATCAAAGTCACCAGATAAATATGGAGTAATGTCTAAGACAGAGTTGACAGACTATGGCCTGCAGAGTAAATCTGGCTGACCGCCCTTTTTTGTAAATAAAGTTTTTGTTTGGAACACAGCCACACTCATTTATTTACTGTTGTCCATGGCTGCTTTGGAGCTACAGTGGCAGGATTGAGTAGTGGCAACAGAGATCTTTGGCCTGAAAGACCTTAAATATTTATTATTTGGTGCTAGCAGAAAAAGTTTGCCAACCATGTTCTAAGAATTAAATTACTTGAAGATATTGGGGGAAAAGATGATTTGAAGTTTAGAGCTTTTAAAAGTTTTGACTTACTTAAGTATAAGCAAAATCAGCAGAATCTCACTCCTTTTGTCTATGTGCTTGTGTGTGTGTATGCATGAATGTGTGTGCAAAACTCAGAGTTGAAAAAAATTCATAGGTGGTGAGGAAATGGAAAAAAACTGTAACTTTTGTTGACAGGGAACCTGCTGATTTTAGCATTGTACTTGTGATACTGTTAAGAGGGTTTGTTATTGAGATGAAAATTGAAAATGTGGATAAACAGAAATCTAATATTGCTCTAGTAATTTTTCAGAGTTCTGCAAACAAGTCTTTTGAAAAAATGAGCTTGTCGTCTTACCTATTGCTTTTTGTATTATTATCTAAACAATCAATGGCTTACATTATAGGCACTTCCCTACTTTTAATTCATTTAATTCTTACAACCATATGAGGGAATTGCTATTCCTTTTATCTCCATTTTGTAGATGAGAAAACTGATGCTCAGGGAGGTTAAATACATTTTTTTAAAAGATTTTATTTATTTATTTGACAGAGAGAGATCACAAGAAGAGGAAGAGACAGGCAGAGAGTGAGAGAGAGAGGGAAGCAGGCTCCCTGTCGAGCAGAGAGCCCGATGCGGGACTCGACCCCAGGACCCCGAGATCATGACCTGAGTCAAAGGCAGCGGCTCAACCCACTGAGCCACCCAGGCGCCCCTTAAATACATTTTCTAAGGTCACATGACTAACAGGTGGTTGAGCCAGGCAATCTCATTCTAGACGCCATGTTCCTAATCACTCTCCTCTACTCCCTATAGCCATTCACCCAGAGACCTTGACAGTGAAGGCAACACTATGGCAACCACAGTGAAGGAATCAATAATAAGCATCAGCTGTCCGTCTAAACAGTATAAGATGTGCACACATTTTCCTTATTATATAAGTTCAATAATTAAACCTTGGTATTTTTTTTGTTTAAAAAATAAGACACCTATGTAATAACTGCTTGAAACTACTCTTTCACCAACACTTGAAAATAATCAAGCAAATTTTTGGAGGAAAACCCAACTTCCTTGACTAGTGAAAGGAGAGAAGTCTTGGTAAAGAGTACTATAATGATAATAAAACTTGAATAGAAAAAAATTGCTTGCATTTTCCTTTGAGGTTTTTATAAAGTGCAATGGAAATCAAAGCTCACGTAATAGAAGAAAATTTGTGAAATCCCTGTATTGCAAAACTAAGAAGTAACCTTTTCTGATGATGCCATCAAATAAGCAGGAGCTGTAGTGAGTAATTAGCTCGGGGAAGAGGGTGAAAGAGAATGTTCTAAGAAGCTTGGAAGCTGATATAGCTGGATAGGCTGAGCCTTGAGTAAAAGTGGAGCTGGGAAGGGGTGTATGAGTGTATGTGTATGTTGTGTTTTGGGGAGGAGGGCTGGTGCTGGTAGGGATATGAGGAGGGTGTCATGAGAAATGGGCTAGTTAGTGGTCTTCAAATTTTCTTCTTCATTTCTTAAAAGAATTTCCAAAAACTCTATATTTCTTGCATATTTTAAAATATGTGTTTTGAATATTGTATTGGCAATAAGTCTTACAGTGAGTAGGGATGTGGTTATGGTGCCTTGCTTAAATTAAGCAGGTGTTGCATTGTTCCATCAATGCCCACGGTAAGATTCTAGATACCTTTCTTTTGTCAAAAAGATAAGAACAATGGTGAAAGGGGAAGAGGGGAGAGAACTTTGACTGCAGTGGCCTTTGAAGGCACATAAATATATGGAAAATATGAAAGTGGAGGATCTGGAAGTTGACTCACTTAAAACCAGAGTCTGGATCATCAAGAAAGACTTTATATAGAGAACTACAGAATTAAACTACAAAATTAAAGTCTCCTCTTCCATGGAGGAGACCCACGGAATAATATCAAGCTCTTTCAGTTAGCATAATTGGATTTGTGTTTTAAAAGATCTTTCTGGTCACTTTGAAGAATCAGTTGGAGAAAGACCATACTAGAGACAGAAAAACTAGTTAGGAGGTTTTTGCAGAAACATCACCGAAAGAAGATGAAGGCCTGAGATAGGGTTGGAACTATGGAGATGAAGAGGAAAAGACAACTTAGAGTAGTGTTGTCTGATAGAAATGTAATGCAAACCACAAATGAAAGCCACATACGTAATTTTCAGTTGCCTAGAAGCCACATTAAAAAGGCTTCAAAAGACATGAGTGGAATTTTAATTTTAATGAAGTATTTTATTTAATCCAATATTTTAAAATATTGTCATTTCAAAATGCCACCAATATAAAAATGACACATTTTATATTCTTTTTCTTTATGAAGTCTGTGTGTGTGTGTGTGTGTGTGTGTGTGGTTTTATTTAAAGATTTATTTATTTGAGAGAGAGTGAGTGCATGTGGCGGGGTTGGTGGGGGGAGGAGAGGGAGAGAAAATCCTAAGTAGACTCCATGCAGAGGACAACTTGGGGCTTGATTTTAGGACCCTGAGATCACAACCTTATACAGGATGTATAAGGATGCTTCATTGCACCACCCAGGCACACCCCTCTTTATGAAGTCTTTGAAATCTGTTGTGCTCTTTACATCAATAGCACTTCTCAATTCAGACTTGTTGCATTTCAAGTCCTTAAGAGCCACATGTAGCAAGTAGCTGCCATATTGGACAGTGGGGGGGTCTAGAAATTGGGACTGGAAGTAGGATCAGAGGACTCAAAGATATCATTGCTTCTTGTTTGGGTCCTCCAATGGTTGTATCCAGTGGAAGGACCAACTGGGTGAGTTGTGGGAAGTTTAGCCAATTCATAATTTCAATCAACTCCATCAAGCCAGCTTAAATGACTATACTGTCTAAATAAAAACTGCATGCTTGGGGTGCCTGGTGGCTCAGTGGGTAAAGCCTCTGCCTTCAGCTCAGGATATGGTCTCAGGGTCTTGGGATTGGGCCCCACATTGTGCTCTCTGCTCAGAGGGGAGCCTGCTTCCCCTTCTCTCTCTCTGCCTACTTGTGATCTCTCTCTGTCAAAATAAATAAATAAAGTTAAAAAAGAAAAAAAAAAGAAAAAAAGAAAACTGCATGCTTGCTTAGGGGATGCAGCTTCAAAATTAGTCACCTGGCTCTTTTTTGTAACCTAATGGCCACACCAACCATCTTCTAGTATGAAAATTCTGGAGCCTCCACTAATGCTGTTATTTACTGAGAGAAAACAGGAGAAGAGTAGATTGGGAGAAAGTTGTGTGTTTAGTTTAGATTATGTTAAATTTGAGGTACTCTGGTAGATTGGATTATTGTTCAAAATGTTTCCTGTTCCTCTTTGTAGAAGGACTATGCTTCTTGGCATCACTGAGAATAGCCTTGACCATTTGAGTTGTTTTAGAAAATGAAATAAATGTGAGTGGAAGTGATTGGTGCCACTTCAGAACAGGTTTAAGAGCCATTGACTGGTTCCTCCTCAAACCCAAGACTTGCAATGTCCCAGATATGGCTTGTTCCTTTAGCCTTAGTCCCAAAGTGGAGATAGTACATGGAGCAGAGACCCAGCTGATCTGCATTATTCACACATGTGAATGAGGAGTAAAACTTTGTTCTTCTATGCTATGGAGATGTGTGATTGCTTTTTACTTAGCGTAAGTTAGTCTAAAGAGACTGATGCAGTGTTTTGTACTGGCATTGGAGTGTTGCTATAGCAAAAACTTAGAATGTGTTTCCCTACAGAGCTAAAGAGTGGGCAGCAAGCAAACTTACTGGAGCCTAGAAAGATGGCGACTCATGTTATTTGATGATGAAATATTTGATAAAACTGTTATTTGCAATAACTTGGTAGCATAAAATACAGTGAATAAACTTGGGGTTTTAGGTGAAGGGTTTGGAAACAAAAAGCATGTGTTGGTTGCTACTGGTTGTATTTGCCAAGGTACTGCAAGAAAGATCTGAACTCAGAAAAGAATAGCCTAGTTTTCAAGCAGGGAGGAATGAAACAGTCCAAAATCTCTAGGACTTTGCAGGGTTGAGTTTTTATCTCAACCTGGTAACAGATACAGCTAAGGGAATTAAATATTCAGCCTCCTGACAAGAGCAAAATTAAAAGTATGGTCATTGTGCTTTTTGTATTTCTTGCCATGCATTATGGTAAGAAGGTTTGGAAATCATTAGAAGGGGGTTTTATGACCAATCCAAAGAGTCACCTAAAACTTTAGTTTTTCTTTGAACAGTGTATTATATGATAGACCTCATTCCAAGAAAGACCTCTTCACAGTGCACTTCCAATCTCCACTCAGAATAAGCTTTTCCTTGGGGGAGCCCGCTTTTGTTGTCACTATGTATCTTTGCATATTTCCCTTTAGTTTCTGCTTTGTAGTAAGCTCAGAGTCATAGTGTTGGTGGTGGGGGGAATGGTAAGGAGGAGTAAGAGTGGTAGGACATGTAAATCGGGGGGGGGGCGGGCAATGAAGCATGAGAGACTGTGGACCCTGAGAAACTAACTGAGGGTTTTGACAGGGAGGGGAATGGTGGGATGGGTGAACCTGGTGCTGGGTATTAAGGAGGGCACCTGTTGCATGGAACACTGGGTGTGGTGTATAAACAATGAATCTTGGAACACTGTGGGGGAAAAAAAGTGGTTGGACATGGAGTTAAGGAAAATATGCCTGTATTGGCAGTCTATGTGGACCCCAAGTCTTGGAGTTCCATTTTAGAAATGCCTGAATGAATCAAAAACATCTTCTGCCTTTTTTGAGATTTAGTAAATGAAGCAAATAGTATGTAGTCCAAGAATGTGCTTCGAGATACTTTCCCCAAAGTGATGCAGTTAGTGGAAAGTCTGTGTAATTAGCGAATATGGGATTTCTTTTTTCAATTTGTAGTAGTTATTGTATATACATCTTCATGCTTTAGTTAAAAAACCATTAGTTTTTTATAATGAAAATAACATATATTCACTATAGAATTGTTGGGATGTACAGAAAAGAACATAGAACAAATATTCTTGTAATCCTGGCTTTCAAAGATAACAGACTATTAATAGTTTTATTTTAACATTTTAAAAATAATTTATTTATTTGAGGAGAGAGAGAGAGAGAGAGCAGGGGGAGGGGCAGCAGAAGAGGGAGAGAGAGAATCTCCAGCAGACTCCCCATTGAGCATGGAGCCCCATGCGGGCTCAATCTCAGGACCCTGAGATCAGGACCTGAGCCCAAACCAAGAGTCAGATGCTCAACCAACTGAACCAACCACATGATTCTACTGTCACATTCTTAAATGAACTTTGAATTGCATAAATAACACAGGAAGGCCTTTTCTTTGTTAAAAAAATAAAAATAGGAAGATGGCGCTGAAAGCTAAGAAGGAAGCCCCTGCCCCTCCCAAAGCTGAAGCCAAAGCAAAGGCTTTGAAAGCCAAGAAAGCGGTGCTGAAAGGCATCCACAGTCACAAAAAAAAGAAGATCCGCACATCACCTACGTTCCGACGACCCAAGACTCTGCGTCTCCGAAGGCAACCCAAATACCCTCGAAAGAGCGCCCCCAGGAGAAACAAGCTTGACCACTATGCCATCATCAAGTTCCCCCTGACTACTGAGTCAGCCATGAAGAAAACAGAAGACAACAACACACTTGTGTTCATTGTAGATGTCAAGGCCAACAAGCACCAGATCAAACAGGCTGTGAAGAAGCTCTATGACATTGATGTAGCCAAGGTCAACACCTTAATCAGGCCTTATGGAGAGAAGAAGGCATACGTTCGGCTGGCCCCTGACTATGATGCTTTGGCTGTTGCCAACAAAATTGGGATCATCTAAACTGAGTCCAGCTGGCTAAATCTAAAACAGTTTTTTCATGATAAAAAAAAATAATAAAAAAAAAAATAAAAATAAACAGACAAGTCTAAAGTCTCATTTCATTTCCTCCTTCTGATTTTAGTTCCTTCACAGAGGTAACCATTGTGAACAATTTATTGAGTGTTCTTTCGGAACTTCTCTCTTTCTCTCCCCATTCTCTCATGGTATATAGAGACATACATAGAAATACAAATATTACAGTATCATTTTATGGTACTTTTAAAAAGATAAGTGTTAGCATAATGTTCACATCATTCTACACTTTTTAAAATAAAAATGTAAAATATATTCATGTCAAAATGTACAGATCTACTATATTTTTTAGATTGCTGATAGGTATTTAATACTACAGATAAATTATGGTTTGTCTACCATTACTCTATTGTTGCACATTTAGGTTGTTCTAATGCTTTGCTGTTATAGGCATTTAATGTTAGCAATGAACATCTGCTGTACGTTCTGTATGTGTCTGTATATGAATCTTTATACATACTGTAAGTGATAATCTACGCTGATTTTAAGAAGTGAAATTTCCAAGACATGTGGTATATTATAGTTTTGGCTACTTTTACAAAGACCCTCAAAAGTAGTCCTTTAAATAAGATGGGAGATTATTTTTATCTCATAATAATCTGGGTGTGAATTGTCTAGGACTAGTATTGTAGCTTCACAGTGTTGGGCATCCAGATTCCTTCCATGTTGCCACTCTGTTTTCCTTGGAGTGTTGCTAGCATTGACATTCAAGAGAATCTGTGTCTTGGATATACTGTTTGCACAGTCTTGGATTTCTTTGTCTTCACTCAACTCCTGGACCATCAACCACTTGCTGCATTCCAGCAGCTGCTGTAGTGATTGACTCCATGCTGGCCTGCTTGGTTCTACCACCTGAAGCTACCATCTGGAGTTTCCAGCTCCTTCCACCACTTTTGAAGTAGGAGGAAATGCTATATCACAAGGTATGAGATTTAGCATCCCCAGTAGCCGCCTATGGGGCCAGGTGATCCAACCTGGAAATACAGAGATGAGTCTTCACCAATAGGGTATAGAAGACAGGAGGAAAACAGCAGGGACATTTTCTCTCTACCTTCCCTTCTTATAGACTATTCTAAGATATGAAACATAAAAAGTTATATAGCCTGTTTGGGAACTATCCCACATGGCTGAGCAACTGGCTATGTGTTTCTTTATGGTTCATTGGCCAGCATTGTATTTCCTTTCCATCTGTCCTTGTCTCAGTCTTTTTGGGATGCTATAACAAAAATACCATAAATTGAATGTCTTAAACAGCAGTTCTTTATTTCTCACAGTTCTGGAGCCTGGAAGTCTATGATCAGATCACTGGCAGTTTCAGTGTCTGGTGAGAGTCCATTTCCTGCTTCATAGGTGGTGGTCCTTTGCTGCATCCTCACATAGCAGATGGGTACAGGGAGCTCTGTGAGTTCTCTGTTATGAGGGCATTTATCCCATGCATGAGGGCTCCTTTCTCAGGATCTCACCAATCACAAAGTCCCCACCTCCAAATACCATCACATTAGATTTTAGGATTTACAGTGTGAACTTTTTTCACTGTGTGTGGGGGTAAAACATTCAGTCTACAGCATTATGCTCCTGCTTCCCCACCAAATTCAAGTCCTTATTATATGCAAAATACATGCTTTCCTTCCCAATAGCCCCCCAAATCTTAACTTGTTCCAGCATCAACTTTAAAGCCTACGTGTAAAATCTCATCTAAATATCATCTAAATCAGATATGAGTGAAACTCGAGGTAAGATTCATCCTGAGGCAAATTCCATTCTTGCTGGGAACTTGTGAAACCAAACATGTAATGTGCTTCCAAAATACAATGGGGGAAAGGCGTAGGATAGACATTTTCTTTCCAAAAGGAAGAAATAGGCAAGAAGATAGGAGCGACAGGTCCTAGGTAAGTCTAGAAGCCTAATGGAGCCATTAATATTAAACCTTAAAGCTGGGGAGTAATCTTTTTGGCTTGATGCTCTGCCTTTCAAGCCTACTGGGATGGCAGTGTTGCCCCACAGCTCAGTGGTACAGCCCCACAATGTCTCTGCCAAGGTGACTCTCCATTCTGGCCTGGTGTCTCTTCTGGGCTAGGGCCCTGAACCTGTGGTCCTTCCAGAAGTCCCATTCTTTGAAATCTATGTGGAGGCATCTCTATGTCCAGGACCTATATATTCTGCACACTGGCAGAGCAGGTGTTGCACAGAATCACCAATGTTTGCTGCTTGCCCTTCTGGAAGGGAGGCGACTGAAGCCTGCTGGGGCTGCCCTTGGGGCTGTCGAGGAGCCTATGAGTACCAATGGGTACCATTCTGTCCCCTGGCCTTTTCACTCTGCGTCTGTGATACTAGTGCCAGCTCTGCTGGTCTCTGAATTGCATTAGAGGTCATTCCTTTCACGTCCTGAATGCTAGCTCCCGGCTGTTGTTGAGATGGCAGACTCATACTAATCTTATCAAATGGTTGCTTGGCCACACTCTTAGTGTTCTCTTCCAAACAGCATTTTCATTTTTTTATAATAGGAATAGGCTGAGAATTTTCCAAATCTTTAAGTTCTGTTTCCTTTTTGCTTGACAATTCCATCCTTAAGTCATTTCTCTCTTCTCACATTTTATTATAAGCAGTCAGGAGGAGCCAAACTCCACCTTCAACACTTTGCTTAGAAATAGCTTCAGTTAAATATCCAATTTCATCATTCACAAGTTTTATCTTCCATAAAACAGCAGAATGCGAACGCAATTCATTCAAGTTCTTTGCCACTTTATAACAAGATGGCCGTTCCTCTATTGTCCAATAACATGGTCCTCATTTCCATCTCAGGCCTCTTCGAAACGGCCTTTCACATCCATATTTCCATCAAAATTCTGTTCAAGATTACTTAGGTGTTCTCTAAGCAGACTGAGGCTTTCTCTATAGCTCTCCTTTTTTTTCCCTGAGTGCTCACTAGAATTTCTCGTAACTGTCCTTTGACAGCAAGGTAGACTTTTTCTAGCAGGCAGCTCGAAAGTCTTCTAGCCTCTACCCATTAGAGATCCAAAGTCACTTCCACAGTTTAAGGTATTTATATAGTAGTGAAATGTCTTAGTGTCAGTATTTTTATTCGTTAGGCTTTTCCAAAGAAACAGGACCAGTAGGAGATTTTATATATATGTGTGTGTGTGTGTATATATATATATATATATATTTTTTTTTTTTTTTTACTATAAGGAATTAACTCACATGATTATGGAGGCTGAGATGTTCCATGATCTGGCATCTGAAAATGAGAGAACTAGGAAAACCAGTGGCATAGTTCAGTCCAAGTCCCATAGCCTGAGAACTAGAGTTGTCAGTGGTTTAAAATTCCAGCCTAAAACCAAAAGCCCAATAACTGGGAAAGCTGGTATCCAAGGCAGGAAGAAATGGATATCCCAGCTCCAGCAGAGAGAGCAAATTCACCCTATCTTTGTGTTTTTGTTTTATTTGGAACCTCTTTGGACTGATGGTTACCCACCCACATTGGTGAGTGATCTTCTTTACTCGGTCTATCAAATCTTTTCCAGAAACACTCTCACAGACACACCAGAAATAATATTTTGGCTAGCTATCTGGGCATCCTTTAGCCCGGTCAAGTGGACACATAAAATTAATCATAATAGTCCCATTTCCCTGTCTTCCCATTTGCCTCATTCTTGCCTCAGGGAACTGCATTACCCTATAAAGTACTGGCACTTAAGTTTTTGCCTCAAACTCTGTTTTCTAGGAAACCCAGGTTAACACAGAGAAGTGGGCTATAAAAAATTGGACCCTCAGGACGGGATTTTAGAGGTGAATTGCCCACTGTCTGAAAACAAGAGGGAACCAATTGCAGTAATAGGTGGCGTGGTAATAATCCTTGGCAAGCAGTGATTTCACCCATAGTTTAATTGTGATGAGATGCAGATAGAACAAGGTTTTGGGAGATTAAATAGCTGTTGTGTTTCATCAGTATGGGGGCAATATTAATTAAAGGGGTTGTGATGTGGCTTCTTTTGTAAGTATTGAAAGTCTTGCAGAAAATTTACACACACACCACACACACAACACACACACACTCACTCACTCACTCACTCACTCTGTCTCTAGTCTTAGGGCAGTTATTTGACAACTTACGTCATGCTGAGAAAGTCAGAATGCCTTTATTGCAGCTCAGGGCAACTGTAGGTAGACAGATCAGGCCAAGGATCTGATCGTATAGCAAAGATTCCAAGAAGAGAATGGGGCCCAGAGACTTGAGATACAGATATTTAGGCAGACAAACCTAAGAATTTGGAGCTCCTAGATGACTCTGAGCCTTCCAGGCTGGCAGAAATAGCCCCTAAGCATTTGCCACAGAAAAACAGTCTCTGCTTGCCTGGGGGAGACATACAATAATCTAATCTGAAGCAGGTGCCTTTCAAGATGATTCTTGTTTTCTTCACCATATGCCCCAACGCCCTTCATTACCTCCTGGCTAAAAACCAAAGTCAGGTTTCAGCACAGCCTGAGCAGGAAAGTACAAGCTCTGCTCTGGGAAGAAACAGCCTAGATGCCAAAGGAATTGCAGGATCTGGCTCATAGGTGTTAGCTGAACCTGGGGAATGTGCATAGGAGCGTATTTCGAGTATGTTAGACCAGGAGGACAGAATACAAAGCTGAATAGGGTTGATTTCATTAATACGGGGTTACTTAGCCATACTTCAGGGTTCCCAGTCATTTAACAGGATGGCTTCTTGAAGCCTGGATCTGATCATGTTCTATATCGATTGAAGTAAAGATGGCAGAACTTCCTTGGTATGATATTGAGGAAAGGACCAGAAGGATGAGAGATGTGGGAATGTTAGAATGAGTTTATTATGTATGTCCTGAGAGCCCACCGGCTGGTTGTGTCCCCTGGGAATGGTCAGGGAGTATTCGCTTCCTTGAGAATGTAAAGAATGCCGTGATGACGGGAGCACCGTGATCTTTGGAGAAGCTTGATAGTTTCTGTCTTCTGTAGGTCAAGGTTGATAGCAGAGGTTCTGCCATGAAGTTCAGTTTCATAATATTAGTGGGGATGATGCAAAGGCCAGGTGGTGGCAGCTAACAAAGGCCACTGATGTAATTACCATAATAGACAGGCAGGCCAGAGGGACGACCAGGGCTGTTCAATGTTGGCTAATGGATCATGGTTTTATAGGAGCAAGATGGATGGGAGTCAACGAAATTGCTCTCGATATCTGTCACCAGAAAATTCAAGAAATAGTTAGCAAAAATATGATATTAGTTGCTGCAATGAAAACTCGGGGCCCTCATCTAATTTCCAGATCTCAATCCTTGAAGAGGAGATTTAGTACTTAGCAGAGCCCTTATCTGTGGCCTTATAGTTGTTATGGGTGGAAGGGCCAGGCAGAAGTATCTGTAAATGTCTACACCAAAGTCTTCAGTTAGAAGCAGTACTGATCTCCAGAGGAATTGCAGATACTTGTTCAAGCTCAAAGACCTGGAAGATGCAGGGGTATTACCATCTAGAACTGTATATCGCAGGTGAAGATTTTAGGTTTTGGAAACAGATATTCCCGTCTGTCCTGGATAATGTTGCTGATCTCCTTGTTATATATCCTGACTACACTTAATTCCATTGGTAGCTTGTCATAAGTAAACCTGTTTACTTTGCCCAAGCACTATCTTTTTCTAAACCTGCTGTTGATATTTATTCACGTAGTGTTCACACAGTAGGTTATGCATTACAAATACATTTCTCTAGTGTGTGGCTTTTCTACTTTCGCTTTGCTAACTTTCGCTCTTCCAAAAATTTATCTTAATGTATTCAAATTCATTAGTGTTTTCCTTTCTGTCTTTTACTTTTGTACCTTTTAGGAAAGGCTTCACTTCAAGACCATAAATACATTACATGTTAGAATAATAAATACATGTTAGAATTTCTTCCACTATTTTTACAACTATTTATATACATTTCATATATATTACTTATATAATTATTATGTAAATTACATATTACTCTGTGACTCTCCTTTTACTGTATTGATTAGACTTCAGTTTCCTACAGATTCTGCCCCAGTGTCTATTCATGGTTTTAGTTTAGCTCCTTCTGTCTCATGGTTCACGGTCTATAATCATTGTGATAATTTGTGCAGCTGAGATCAGATGTCACCTTCTTTACTCTAGTCCATCTTTTCTTCTGTTATCATAGTTTCCTTTCCAAAATACATAAAATACAGAGTGGATTGTGTTCTTTTCTGTTTAGGAGCTTTTGATTGTTCCCAAGCAAGTAATTATATTAGCAAACATTTATATAGTCCTTCTAGGCCCTGTTTTGTGGGTGTTACACATATTAATTCATTTAATTCTAAACAAAACAAAACTGAGTTAAATAGGATTATTGTTTCACTCCATCTTACAGATGAGGAAACCACAGCATAGTGAAGTCAAGCAACTTGGAAGAAATGAGAATTCAAACTATGCTTTCTGGCTCCAGAATTTGGGCTCTTAGTCCCTATTGTTTTTAATTATACTCTTTCTCTAACTTAAGGCTTCCCACTGAATATAGAACTAAGTAAAAATTTCTTAGCACACCTTCCAACTATCCACTATATTTAATCACACTTCTCTTTCTGCCTTATCTTTTGCCCCCAGATCTATTGTATTCTTTGGTTTACCACACTAGGCAGATGATTTATTTGACTCGCTGTGTATGTTTATAACTTTGTACCTTAGTCAAGCTTTTTTTCTCAATCAGTGATATCCTTTTAAAGGTTCTCCACCTTAATTTTTTCCATTCACTCATTCCGAGCTCCAGGCTCGGATGCTGGGCTATTACAGTAAAAAGGCAAATCCCTATTGCAAGCGGCTTTCTGTTAATGAGGAGCAGGGAAGCGTCCAGATCTAAAATACCACCTTCTCCAGCGTCATCTCGTCTTTCTCCAGTTCCTGCTTCATCTTGGGACTCCTATAGCATGTTTTAGATCTTCATCTCAGCACATATCACAGCATACTTTTTTATCATGTTAGTTGTGTGTCATCTGCTTCTTCTAAGGAATGTGTGGTTTCACCTATGCATTCTATGACTCACTAAAGAAATTGTTGCATTGCATGAAATGAAAGGATGGAGAAGTTTTTTAAAAAAACGTTTAAATATTGGGTGGTATGGTGAAAAGAAGATCTTTTTGCCTTTTTTTTTTTTTAAAAGACTGTATATAGGTGCATATTTGGGATAATCCAAATGATTAACAACTAAATTAGGAATAGAGAGCGTCCTAACCTTATTTATTCCTTCGGTAACAGCAATTTTAGATTATAAAGACTTTTGAATAAGCAAAAAGAATCCATGCAGCCTGCAGAGACATTAATTATAAGGTAACAGCAATTTACATTATTTATAAGGAAGCTATTTACATTACTTAGCCCTGCCAGACACAATAGTTGCAGAGTTCCATTCTTTCAGTGGCATTTGTTCAGTGGCAAGAATAAAGCGAAGTGACAAGGGAGTAGAAAAGATATTCTAATAGCTGCATCTCATTACACGAAATATAACACCTCAAAAATGTTAAAAAATGTTTCAAATATGATTTAAACTGAACAAAATTGAAACTTCCATCTTAGCACGATGATGATTCAGAATACAGCAGCCATTTAAATATTCAGACAAGCCTTTAAAAACTACTGCAACTGAAGTATTGTCAACTTTGTATTTGCAAGGAAGAAAATGACTAAGATGCAATGCTATGACTAAGATACATAATTCAAGCATCTGAATTTAATAAGTCACATTTTCTTTTACCAGTGACATTGAAATGTAAGTGCCTGCACTCTTAGTAAGATTGTTTGTGAGAGCAGACAGACCGGGGAGTGGGGACCCCACTTCATCTGTTTTATTTTTCTTTTCCTTCCTCCCCTCTGACCACTTTAATTTAATTTTATCCTGCAGTTTCTTTTTCGTCAGTATAATAGGTAGTACTCAGAGGCAAATTACATCAGCTTTTGATCTAAAATAGACAAGTCTGTTATATGAGAACAAGGAGAAGATGAGGAGAGGAAGAATTTACCAAGCTGATTTTTTTTTTTTAAATAAAAGATCTATTAATACTTTTTGTGAATATCCCTAGAATGAATTACTTCTTTAGGCTGAAATTCTCCAAGTTCTTAACATTTTTACTGCTCATTTAGAGAAAAGATAAAATCTTAATCAGAGAATGATTTGTATATCCTGAGTGGAGAATTGAACTCCTATAGTGAGGTGACAAGTCACCTCACTGCCTGCCAAAAGGTTCTGGGTCCTAATTACCTGTCTTGAAGAGCAAAATCATCATCATTTTCCTTCAAAGAATATTAGAGTACAGTACACATGGCATATTAGGCCAGCCTCATAAATTAGCACAGGCCCACAGGGCTTGCAAGAAATTAGGTCAGACCTGAAAGAAATCAGGCTGTGGTCCAATAAGCTTCTTAATCTTAAGTGGGAAATTGGGCTCACAGGGTGTTAGGGCCATTATCTTTATTTATTTTTATGTGTGACAGAACCAGCAACACTTTTCATTGTTAGAGACCTATTTTTCTAAGACATCAAATACTTCTGTTTTTTCTCTTAGATAATTTTTGGCATTGTATATTTTATAAAGTTAGAAACTTATACCTTAAGTAAGCAAATAAATAAACTTACTGTTGCCCATAATATGCAGGGAGAAAAGAAATTCCCTTATCCCCAGATATTTTTCTTAAGGCCTATAGTTTCCCTATCAGAAGCAAGTTTCCTAAAATCTCTGTTTAAAATGCAAATGTATTTTGAGAGTTAACACTTCAGGCCACCAGTATGCATTAATGTCTGGCAGTTAATGTTGAATGAAATGCTTATTAATTTAGAATATAGTGATAATTAGAATAAGGATGAAATACCAGTGAAGAACTATAATGTAACCCTAATTGTTAGGCACAGCCATCATTTCCATAGTTACAGACCTCAAGGTACAAATAGAGGGAAGAGAATGAATCATTTGCATGTATTTAATTCTTTTCTATTTTATCGTATTTATTTATTTGAGAGAGAGCGAGCGCGGGAGAGCACAAGCCCCAGGAGCTGCAGAGGGAGAGGGAGAGGCAGGCTCCCCGCTGAGCTGGTAGCCCCATGTGGGGCTCCATCCTAGGACCCTGGGATGATGACCAGAGCCCAAGGCAGAGGCTTAACTGACTGATCCACCCAGGCGCCCCCTGCGGCCACCCCCCCCCCCCCCCCCCAGTGTACTTGATTCTTAAACTGGTTGTCAGATTTTCCTAATTTTAATTTTGATTTGATTTGGTAAGCATTTTTTTTTTTTTTTTTTTTTTTTTTTTTGAAACTTAACTCATTTTGAGCACAGGCTTGGGAGTCAGAAGGTTGGGATCTGGTCCCTGATACTACAGTTTATTCTGACCTTGGTCAGTAAAGTTTGGTTCTTAAACTGTGAAATGGAGATACTCATAATACCCTAGGTGGTAAAGGTGTTGTGATTAAATGAGATTGTTTCAAATGCTTAGAACAATGCCTGACACACACACATATTAATGATCATTATTATCATTAAGTAGCCGAAATGGAAAACGAATATAGTCTCAATTTGTAATCGTAAGTTTTTGCTTTTGCTATTCGCTGGCTTTCTGCACAAAACCTCTCTCTTCTCTCATACAGCAGGGCGGGTGAAGAGGGCAAACAAGCCCCCAGAGCGTGGTTTCTTTCCGGACCGGGTTCTTTCCCCTTTTGCCCTCTAGGGGCCGCTGTGTTTTCCCGAAAGCGCGCTGGAAGCCTGGTTGCCTGGTGACGGTCGCCAGGCAACCGCGTGTCCACACACTTAAAGCCGGTCGGGGTCTCTTCAATATGGCGGCGCTAGACAGCTCCTCGACCTCTCCCGTCACCCTGTCTCCCACATCCTTGTCCCCAACGGGGCCACCGCCGACCCCGCCCCCCACCTCGAACGCACTCTCGAAGTCGCCCCTGGAGTCGAAGGACAGCTCCCCGAGCCCAGTGCCGCGCTCCGCCTGCCTCGAGAACTCCTTGCCCCTTGCCGTGTTTTATGGGCCGCTGGACGCTAAAAACCCGCTCCTGGCCTCCTGCGAGAGGGAAATTCGGGAATTACTAGGCTTTATGAAGAGAAAGAAGGCGTTAGCGATCACGGGGGAACAGAAGCATGAATTCCACCGGCTTTGGTAAGCAGAGGCAGGGCGCTGGGGAGGGCGCCCGCCCGAGACGGGCAACTCTTGGGGCCTGAGGAGATGCCCTCGAGGATGCCCACGGTGATGCCAGAGCGGGGTCAGAGTTGCGGACCTGGAGATAAAAACAGAGTTTTGGAAGTGGAGACTCATCACTCTTAACGATCCTCAATTCCCAGTAAATGGTACATCTTGGCTTCCTGCTCGGGTCAAAAGAAAAACACAGAAGTGTTTCCTAACTCACCATTCCTTCTGAGTGTTCCCCAGTCGCGACGCTACCCCATGCCGATAAATTTTTGACTCACTCAGGGGTTTCACAAGTTTCCATGTTGTGGGTAGAATTTTGTATATGAGGAAAAAGAGATAACTTTAAGGTAGCTTAGGTTCTTGAAAAAGTTAGTTCTTGATGCCGTGAACATGAGCACTTTAATTCCCTTTTATACTTTAATTCCTTTTTATATTGTTGTTAGGGTCACAGTGTTTTTTGTTTTTTTGTTTTTACTGATTTTGTACTCATTTTGCATATATGTTTGCCTTTTTGGGAGTTGTATCCCTACGTTACTACAGAGCGACAAACTACCTGTTTTTAAGGTTCTTTCCTGATGATGTTACCACCTTTCTTTCGTAGTCAAAATACCTCGCAGAACAAACGGTTAAAAGTGTAGACAAATGTCAAAGAATACCAGCACAGTGAATAATTTCAACTTTTATTTCTCATTCATGCGTTTAATATGAAATTGTTTTAACGTACATTTGTTATTCATTAATGCATTTAACTATTTATTGAACACCTACTATATATCAGGTACCATTCTAGGAACTAGGAAAATATGAAATTAATGGAAGATAGAACAATTTGTATCTTCATGGAGCATATGTTTTTGGTTGCTACAGACAGCTACTAAACAAGTACAGAAATAATTTTACAGGGAAAGAAATGCTAGGGAGAATATTAGAGCAGAGTGTGGGGATAGAAGATATGGTATAGTGTTGAAATTTAAAATGGGGGGGCTGGGAGCATGGTTAGGTTAAGTCAGGAAAAGTGGCCTTTGAGAAAGATGAGAAGGAGCTATAGTAGCAACTGAGGAAGATTTCTTTTTCTTTTTCTTTCTTTCTTTCTTTTTTTTTTTTTCCCTAAGATTTTATTTATTTATTTGACAGACAGAGATCACAAGTAGGCAGAGAGGCAGGCAGGCAGAGAGGGGGAAGCAGGCTCCCTGATAAGCAGAGAGCCAGATGCAGGGGTCATGACCTGAGCCGAAAGCAGAGGCTTAACCCACTGAACCACCCAGGTGCCCCTAATGAAGATTTCTGTAGGAAGAACTGGCCACAAGTGAAAAATGGCAAGTGTGAGGCTCCTGGGATAGGATTGAGACTGTGGGAAGAACGGGTTTCTGGTAGGAAAGAGGCAGATCAAGAGTTGTAGTTTTCTTTTTTTAAAACATATTTTTTTTATTTTTAAGTAATCTCTACACCCAATGTGGGGCTCAAACCCAGAATCCCAAGGTCAAGAGTCACATGGTCCTCTCACTGAGCCAGCCAGGCATCCCTGGAGTTTAGTTTTAGATATGTTAAGATTGAAATGTAATTCAACACCCAGGCAGAACTATTACATAGGTAGTTGGTCATTTGGATCTGGAGGTCCAGGAGATATACATTTGCAACTCACCAGCATATTATTGATATTTAAATCATGACACTCGAGGGAATTGCTAAGGGGGTGTGTGTAGATGAAGAAAAGGAGAGGCCAAGGACTGAACTCCTGGGCGTGCCAACATTGACAAGTAGAGGAGATTAGAAAGTGGCATTGACTAAGAAGGAGTGGCTAGGGAGGTAGGAGGAAAATGGTAAGTGTGTCGTGTGCTGGCAGTGGTAGAGAA
Source organism: Mustela erminea (assembly GCF_009829155.1). Taxonomy (NCBI): domain Eukaryota; kingdom Metazoa; phylum Chordata; class Mammalia; order Carnivora; family Mustelidae; genus Mustela; species Mustela erminea. The sequence continues at coordinate 24,124,843 of NC_045619.1, read as the reverse complement.
TTAGGTAGAGAAACCGTTTCCAATTAGGAAGGAATGATCTATTAACAGTGGCAAATCCTGCTGATGGGCCAGGTAGAATGAGAACCAAGAACTGACCAAGGAAAGTGCATTACTAAGCTATGTGTATTTATATTTAAAACACTTCTGCGCTTGTACCTTAGATAGCATTTTATCTTCCCGTTTCCACCACCAGCCTTGTAGTTCAAACCACCAGATTGTGCTTTCCCCACAGCCTCTGGATTCTCAAATCTATCCTTCACTTTACAGTCAGGGTAACCTTTATAAATCAACCACCCACTCTCCTATCTCAAGACTTTCTATCGCATCCCATCGCTGTTAGAATAAATTTAAGACTCCTTCTGTCCTCCAGGGTCTGAGCATCTGGCCCTGGCTGCCTCTTCCATCTCAGCCCATCCCTCACTTCTCTCTCAGGACTTTCCAGGCAGACAGATCCTATTTTTTTCATCCCAGGGACTTTGCTGCTGCCTTAGTCTGAAATGTTCTATACTCAGCTTTTCAAGTATCTGGCTCCTTCTTTTCTTTCAGGTCTTAGCTCAGTTCTTACCTCTGTAGAGAGGCCTTTCCTATTTAATGCAGGTTCAAACACCCATTTATGTTTTTTATTTATTTGTTTTCTTGCATATTATCCATTTCCCCCATTAGAATGGAAGCTCCCTGCTGACTTTGGATAGTGCACCTCTTTTTCATTTTTCTATCTTTAGCAACTAGCTTGGTGGTTGGGATAGAGAGAACTAACTTCTTTCTTTCTTTGAAGATTTTTATTTCTGTATTTGAGAGAGAGAAAGAGACAGCATGAGCAGGGGGTAGGAGGCAGAGAGAGATGGAGAAGCAGACTCCCCACAGGAAGCCTAATCTGGGGCTGGATCATGACCTGAGCCGAAGGCAACTGCTTAACTGACTGAGCCACCCAGGCTCCCCTAGAGTAAACTTTAAATGAGTATTTGGTATTGAAAGAATTCAAGGATTATTATCCTTGTGTTTCAATAATTGTTTATGTTATATATGGGAAAGTAGACCTGGGCCAGTTGGTCAGTAGAGTATCTGTTTCTTCTTTAAAGAGACTGTAAGAGAATTACAAACCTTAATGATTGACATGGACCTTAGCAATCTAACCTCTCACAAAATTTAGATATTTATTTATTTGCACAACAACTTTTATTGAATGCCTACTGTGTGCCCAGCATTGCATTAGCCATAGGTTATATGGTCATGAAAAATAGGTAGGGAATCTGTGCTCATGGAGTTTATAAGCTTTCAGTGAGTCATTAAGACAATATACAAACAGCAAGTGCAATGAGGGAAGAAGCTACTGAGCACTTACAGGTGCCAGGTATTGTACTAGGTGTTGGAGATCCAGCAGTGAACCAGACACAGATCCCTGCCTTCTTGGTGCTTATATTCTAGAGGAGGAGGTATGCAATAAACATATTAAATAAGTTCATTTTATGGTAACCTAGAAAGTGATAAATGCTAGGGAGAAAACTAAAGAGAGGCAGGGTTATAGAGTGGGAGATAGGAGACTGCAATTTTCAGTAATACGGTCAGAGTAGGTGACACCTGAGCAGAGGCTTCAAGAGAAAACAGCACGGAGCTACTTTCAAGAGAACGGTGAGGGAGGTGAGATTAGAAGGGTATCAGGCAAGGAGAGAGGATAAACAGAGGGAATAAGCATGTGGGAAAATCTTGGCAGGAAAGAGCCAGAGACTTGGGAGGAATGTATGGAAGGCCATTCATTAAGCATAGCTTAGTGAGTGTGGGTGCAGGGCTATGAGGTGAGATTAGAGACATAGGTAGGGCTATGGAAGGTTTTAGAGGCCTTTTACAGAGTCTGCCTTTATTCCAAATGCAATGGGAAAAAACTGGGTAGTTTTGGGCAAGGGATTAGCCTTATTTAATATTATATGTATGTATTTATGTAATCTTATCCAAATGGAGTAAGAATGACAATGTGGAAGCCAGTTAAGAATACAAGAGGTAGGGGGCACCTGGGTGGCTCAGTGGGTTAAAGCCTTTGCCTTCGGCTCAGGTCATGATCCTGGGGTCCTGGGATTGAGCCCCACATCGGGCTCTCTGCTCCGTGTGGGGAGCCTGCTTCCCCCTCTCTCTGCCTGCCTCTCTGTCTACTTATGATCTCTGTCAAATAAATAAATGAAATCTTAAAAAGAAAAGAATACAAGAGGTAGGATTTGCTTTTATAACATATTTGAGAGATCGTTATTTTTTAAAATCAAAATTTTTTTTATAACTGTGGGAACTTACATAAGCATAAAAATTTACAGGATCTAAAATATAGTTTGATTATACTGGCAATGTTATTAAACTCAGAATTTGACAGATTTTTTTTTTAAAGGTATGCTTTTGTTATAACCACATGAGATTTAGATGTTGTTTATATAGTTAAGATTTTCTATTTTAGAGAATTCTAACTATCCAGTGGCAGCTGTAATAAGTCAGCAATCCGAAGGGTATTAACATTCTCTTAAATGATGCACATTATATAGTGTTTGTTGTATTTTCTTGTTTAATCATTATGTAAGTCATTCCCAGTGAGCAGTCTTAACTTGAACTTAAAGTTCACTTAAAAAAATTTTGCTTATTATATAAGCTTGATTGATTTAACAAAGCTGGCATTTTTCTTTTATGAGTAATAAACATAGTCATCATTATCTCATCTTTAAGGTTTGAAAATATTAAGTCTTTCATCTACATAATTTAAGAATTCTAACAAGGCTTGCTGACTTCTTGGGATTCATTATATTTATTCTAATACGGTGACATTTCATGAAACAGAAATGAAAGTGAAAAGGTTAAAAAAAAAATGAAAAACCTAAACTAAAAAACCTTTTCCTTTTAAAATTTCTACGGCTATATTTACCATAACTTTTTTGGGCATGGTTATTTACTACTTGGTTATGTGTATATTTTCGTTTCCCAAAATATTACTAATCAGTCAAAGAAGGCAAGAATATCCTTTCTCCCTACCCCTCCCTTGTAACTCAACATCATTTAATTATTTGAATGCATTAATTGACATGTTTCTGTTGAGGTTGTTCTGATAATATCCCAACATATACATCATAAATACTAGAGCCATCTTCAGTCCCTAAGTTTTCATTCCTACCTGTATTAGTCAATTTGGGCTATTAGTTTCTAATTAGTAATTATAAATTAGTCAGTTTGGGCTGCCATAACAAAACACCATAGTCTGGACGATTTAAACAACAGATACTTATTTTCTCATAGTTCTGGAGACTAGAAGGCCCAGATCAAGGACTTGCAGTGTCAGTTTCTGGTGATAGCACACTTCCTGGCTTGCAGAAGAGCACTGGGGCTTCACATAGCTTTTCCTCTGACCAAGTACAAAGAGAGAGAGAGCAAACTATCTGGAATTTTTCTAAGATGGGCGTTAATGCCATCAGAGTAGGGCCCCACCCTTATGACCTCATTTAACCTTAATTATTTCCTGAGAGTACCCTTTTCTGAATATAGCCACACTCAAATTCAACATAAGAATTTTGAGAGGATACACTCATTCAGTACATAATACTGTCCACATATAAAAATTTATGAGATAGGCTTGGACAACTGTTGAGCAGAAATTTGGATTTTTTGTAGAGGCATTTATAATTTCTGAGAGAGGGGGAAGGAGTAAATATTAACTAAATGAATGAACAAAATGAGCAGTGATCTGCTACCCTTTGAAACTAACTAGAAACTATTTTGAGAATATTGTGTGTTTTATTTTTGTTTACTTGGTGGAAAGAAATAGAACCCTAAAGACTGACTTGATAGTGAAATCCCTGGACTCTTTAAAGAAAAAAATAATATAAAAACAAGGAATTTTTTCCTAGTAATTTATGTAATTTTATTCATTCATTTTTTTCAACAAATAATTATTGAGTACATATGTATACTAGATACTCACTATTCTTGAGGTTGGGCAATGAATAACATAGTCAAAATCCTTGCCCTCAGATAGTTACATTCCAGAAGACAGGCAGGCACAGTAATATACTAGTTAAGATCGTGGATGAACTGGCCTCAATTTCATCAACTATATACCTGGGATATTGAGACTACCTATCTCAAGGTTGTTGTGGAAATGAAATGAAAACAAAATTGCATGGGGCAAAAGACCCAGAATAGCCAATGCAATATTAGAGGAGAACAAATTTGGAAGACTGACTTCAAGAGTTCCTCTAAAGATACAGTGATCAAGACAGAGTGGTATCAGTGAAAGAATGAACACATACATCATTTGGACAGAACAGAGAGCCCAGAAATAGACCCACATAAATGTTATCAACTGATTTTGACAGAGGAGCAAAGACAATACAATGGAGCAAAGATAATCTTAACAAATGGTGCTGGGACAACTGGACATCCACATGCAAGAAATGAATCTCAGCACAGACCTTACACCCTTCACAAAATTTACCTCAAAATGGATCACAAACCTAAATGTAAAATTCTATGGAATTCCTAAAAGAGAACATAGGAGAAATCTAGATGTCTTTGGGTTTGATAATGATATTTTTGATATAACATTGAAGCCACAGTCCATGAAAAAAGAGTTGATAAGCAGGACTTCATTAAAATAAAAAATTTCTGCATTGTGAAAGACACCATCAAGAAAATGAAAAGACAAGCCACAGACTGAAGAAAATATTTGCCAAAGACATATCTGATAAAGGACCATTATCCAAAATATACAAAGAACTCTTAAAACTCAACAATAAGAAAACAAACAACTTGATTTTAAAAATGGATCAGAGAACTTAACATAAACCTCATCAAAGAAGATAATACAAGTGGCAAATAAACATATGAAAAGATGGTCCCCAAAAATATATCATTAGGAAAATGAAAATTAAAACAATGAGATACCATTATACACCTATTAGAATGGCCAAAATCCAGAGCACCAACATCACCAATGAAGGGAGGATGTGGAACAACAGGGACTCCCCATTCATTGCTGGTGGGATACAAAATGCTACAGCCAATTTAGGAAGACAGTTTGGTGGTTTCTTAAAAAACCAGGCATACCCTTTTTTTTTTTTTTTTTAAAGAGTTTTGTTTTTTAAAGATTTTATTTTTTTATCTGTCAGAGAGAGAGAGAGTGCAAGCGAGCGCACAAGCAGGGGGAGCGGCAGACAGAGGGAGAAGCAGGCTCCCTGATGAGTAGGGAGCCTGATGTGGGACTCCAGCCCAAGACCCTGGGATCATGGCCTGAACTGAAAGCAGGCGCTTGCTACCCTTCAGTAAGTGAATGGATAAATAAAATGTGATTTATCTAGACAAGGAAATATTACTCAGCATTAAGAATAAAGGAGCTATCAAGCCATGAAAAAACATGGAGGAATGTTAAATTCATATTACTAAGTGAAAGGAGCCAGTTTGAAAAGGCTACATGCTATATGATTCTAACTATATCGCATTTTGAAAAAGGCAAAATTATGGGGATAATAAAAAGCTCAGTGGTTGCCTGGGGTTAAGGGAGAGATTGGGATGCATAGGCAGAACACAGAAGATTTTTAGAGCAGTGAAACTACTCCCTGTGATAACATAATGATGGATTCCCATCATTATTCATTTTTCCAGACCCACTTGGTATGTAACACTAAGAGTAAACCCTAAATTAAACTAGATACTGGGTGATAATGATGTGTCAATGTAGGTTCATGAGTTATAACAAATAAACCGCTCTGGTGGGGAATGATTGTTGATAAGGGCGGGGTGGGGGGGGCTGGGCATTTGGGTGGGGCATGCAGTATGTGGGGAATCTCCATACCCTTTGCTCAATTTTCCGTGAACCTAAAATTACTCTAAAAAGTAAGATCTGTTTTAAAAATTGCATATAAAGAGCTTTGATCAGGGGTGCCTGGGTGGCTTAGTTAATATCTGCCTTTGGCTCAGGTCATGGTCCCTGGGTCCTGGGATTGAGCAAGGCTCCCCGCTCATGGGGGAATGGCTGGAGGAGTCTGCTTTTCCCTCTCCCTCTGCCCCTCCCCTTGCTTGTGCTCTCCTGTTCACACCCTCTCTCAAATGAATAAATAAAATCTTAAAAAGATAGTTTTGGTCAGTGTTTGGCATAAAGGAAGCAATAATTTTCACTATATTTAGTAATAATTAGCCATTGACAGTAAGGCACATTGGAAAGACAGCACAAAGTAAGTTTTTAGGGATTGTTTGCTAATTAACTGAGGTTTCTTGCTGACTTTGAAGATATAATTTTATTTTATGATTCTTACAGCGCCACCTCTTTGTTTAATATCTGGACCAAATATGCCCCCCGGCTGCCAGCTGCTTATTACAATGAAAAGCTTCTGAAGGTTGGAGATAGCCTTTGTGAAATGAAAGTAAGTGCCTCTGGAGTAAAAAGGGCCTAAATGAAACTTTCTTGGCTAATTATTATTATTTGGTTTGACACCATTCCTATTTTACGTGATTTGATTTTTTTCCTAAGAAAAATATGAACGAATGTTATGAATTTTAATGAGGCACAGTAATCAAAAGAGTGTCTATTTTTTAATTTTGTAGTTGAGATTCTCCAGAGGTGAGAGATTCCTGAACAGATAGACAACTGGCTCGGGTCGGGCAGGCGCACAGCCCCTGGTTAACATAGGGTGTGGTAGGTGCCCAACAGGAAATGCTGAGTCATCATGTTCCTACCTCATACAAAGGAGACCAGACACCACTTCCTGTTGTTTTTCACATGGCTGACCTTGCCCAGTGACAACTTTCATGGGTTCCTGGCCTTGCTGCTTTGTTGTCTGGTTCCCAGCACCCTGTTTTAATTACTTTCAACTTCTTAATGTTTTGCTATATGTTATTAGAGCAGACATTCCTTACATGCCCTGTTTCTTGCTAAGTATTGTATTCTGAACTGAGCTTGTGCCCAATTTCTAGTTCATAACAGTGCCCAGGTCTGATTGCTGTGGACTTGTAGATTTGCTTTAGTAAGACTACACCATAGCTGGGTTTTCAGTTAATGATAATGTAAGTTTTTCCTTTAAGCTCTGGCATAGGCCCAAATTATTCCAAGTTAAATATGAATGTTTGACACATCTAGAATCCTTGGAAAGAGTTTTTTTTTAATCCAAAGGGTTTTTAGGCCATTTTCAATGTTTTCTTGATTTACAGTTTTCAGCTTCATTTTCCTCCTCCATTTCTATTTTCTGGACTTGAATTTATTTTTCTTTTCTTTTTTTTTTTAGTGGGGAGAGGTTTGAGAGGCAAGTTTACCAAATGGAGGATGAGCTGTGGAGGAAATTTCAAATGTAGATGTTCTATTGTCTGCTGCCAAAATTAGAGCATCAGCTTAGCTTCATGTAATTGGACCGTAGTTCTTAGAAATTTAAAAATAAAAACTACAGATAAAAAAAAGTTTCTCTATAGGAAAACTATTGAAAACAAAAAAAACTCTTGGACAAGATCCACCTTGTGAGTTATATTCATGTGAAGTGGAATAACTGTTTTGACAAGTATTAGAAGAGTGTCCTCTCTGTTTTTATACTTCTCAGTATAGGAGGCGGGTGATACACAGCACAGTTGGGTGGTGTTTGTGGAGTATTCAGGTGGGTGGAGTGGATATTGGTGGAGGGAGGAGGGAAGAACATGTTAGAAATTGATAAAGCAAGTTCATGCCGGGTAGTGGCTAAAGATTCAGAATATTTCAGATAGAAAGGCCCAGATAGGATATTTTAAAATTTACTTAAAGGAACAAAGAAAACATTTTTAATCTACTTTTCATTGGTGAGGAAGTGGATTGATAGAGGTATTTAGAATCCTGAAAATGAACTAGAGTTGTTTCTTGGTTCTAGAATCTCTTTAGTTTTATTTAATTCCAGTGAAGTTCGCTTTGTTGGAACAGTCTTGTTTTGAACCTAGATGTAAATTCATTGTATGAACCAAGTTAGAAAGGAAAAGATTCAGACTCCATTAGTGAAAAGTAACAAAAAAGTCAATAGAAACAGAAACAAAAGTTTGACTGTGGATGCCTCCCAAGGGCCTGGATAACCCTATAGGCAGTAGACATGGAGAGTAGTTGCTTTCCCTGGAGACAGTTGTAGGGGAGGAAGCTGTCGAAGGGGTGCAGTTGACTCATATCCGCAGCCCTGCTCGCCTCCCCTGCCCTGAAGCTCCAGGTCAGCTGTGCCCTGTGCGCTGCAGAGATGAGGCCTGATTTTGAAATGGAAACATAACCACGAATTAGGACTAATAGGAGTCCTAACTAACAATAGCTCACCTTTTTTAGTTTGTCCTGATGCAGCTTCCGAGACTGATGGCAGATAAAAGAGAGCCTTCCCTATCCTCTCCCTTCCTGCCTTCGTTCTCTCTCTCTCTCCTTCCTTCCTCCTCTTCTCCCTCCTTTTCTTTTCTCCTTCCCTTCCTCCCTTCCTCTCCCCTCTCTCCCCCTTTCTTTCTTTTTTGGAGCTGAGGAGGTATCAGAGAAGCAAGGCTGATTATGCAACTCATTTGCCTCTCTTGAGTAGGTGGATTACTATGACATGGTGATGATGAATTTTTTGGATTTTGAGTATATATAGGTATTACCACACACACCCTGGTGAATATTCTCATTATTATGTCATCATTATCCACACCCTGGTGGATATTCTCGTCCTTGAGGTCGTGATGGTCTCGTCTCAAAATAGGCTTATTGGGAGGAGGATTAATGCAATAATGCACATGAAGCACCCAGTGCAGTGTCTTCACATAATATGTGTTTAGAGATGCTAGTGATAATGGTAGTTACGATGTAATGGTGTTAGTAAAAGAGTGTTACAGTAATAATCAACATTGATACTATTAAGAATAATTTGAATATTACCAAATTTTAATAATGATAAGCAAAGTCATACTTTGAAACTTTCATCAAGTCCTCTTTTTATTTCAGGAATACAAACTGGCACTTTTACAGTGCTATGGAAGGTATCTTCAGCAGTTCACTATCAACTTTGATGAGAATAAAGCAGATGTGAATCAGTTCAAAACTGCTTTTTTCCCAAAAGGCTTTGGAGATAAGACTGCCGCACATACAGTAAGATGAAAGCAGTAGCTGTTTTAGCTACAATTTATGATTAGCCGTGCAACGTATTCTTCAGTTGACAGCTTCTAAATGTCTTTCATTTGCTTAGCATGGCATTTGCTTGTGTGCTCTAAGTTGCTTAATAAATGTTTTCAGTGATGGATAAGAAAATGCACTTAATAAACTTTGGAAAGATGTTTTGGAGATTGTGTCATAATAGCACTCATTCCTCCAGCAGACATCTATTATTGTTATGATAACTAATATTTGTAGAGTGCTTTTAGTTTATGAAATGCTTTGGAAAATATATCTGATCCTCAATAACTTTATGAGTTAGAAACTGTTGTTACCCTTATTTTACAAAAGAGAGAAAGAAACCTGATGGCACAGTTAGTTAACTAGTGGCTCAGAGAATCAAGCATAGATCTTTTAATACAAAAAATGGGATGCATTCTTTCTAATACACCAGTATTATTATTATGTTAATTGCTACCATTCATTCACTGGTCGAGGGGTTGTGAGCGGTTGTCAGGAGCTATCTTCTTCAGTAAGCATTATATGAGTGGTCTTCTTGTAGCTTCATTACAATCCTAGAAGGCGGATATGGTCATGCCTCTTTTACGGATGAGGAAACAGAGGCTAAGAAACCTAGCCCCTTAAAGCAATGGGCAGTGTTGGTGTTTGAACCCTAATCAGTCTGATTCCAAAGCAATGTTATTCCAAACTTAGTGACTATTCAAGCCTTCGGAAACAGCATATGGTTTACTAGCAGAAGATCCCAAGGCGTGTTTGGGGCACATCGAGTGGTTCAGTTTGGCTGTACCATAAGTACATGAATCAGAATACTGGGCAATATAAATTGGCATCCCATTGGGAAGCGTACTGAATGAAAAGCTTAGGAGTTTAGACTTTTAAGTCCCCTCCTATGCCACCCTGGTCCATGGCCCCATCTTTTTTTCTCGTACTGTTACATGTTTCTGCTTCCACCCAGCCTCTCTGGCTTAGTACGAGTGCACTGTGAGCTCCTTCTGGAAAGCTTGTCTCCGAGATATCTGTGTGGCTCATCCATCCCTTCCCTCAGGTCTCTTGCACTTCATGCTTTATTTTTCTTTATACTACTTATTATTACCATATACATTTTTATTTGTTTATGTTTTTATTGCCTGTCTCCCCTTCTAGAATATGAGCTTTGTGAAGACAGGCACTGCTCTAGTCTCTAACCTCTAGTGCCTAGAACAGTGAATCAGTTCCAAACTGCCTGGCTGCACATACAGTAGGATGAAAGCAGTAGCTATTTTAGCTACAATTTATTGTTAGCTGTGCAATGTATTCCTTAGTTGACAGCTTCTAAATGTCTTTCATTTGCTTAGCATGGCATTTGCTTGTGTGCTCTAAGTTGCTTAATAAATGTTTTCAGTGATGGATAAGAAAATGCACTTAATAAACTTTGGAAAGATGTTTTGGAGATTGTGTCACAATGATCATGTAATAGATATAATAGTAAATAATAGATGCTCAATAAAGCTTTATTAAATGAATGAATAAATACTACACTGGATAGTTTAGAAGGACAAAGACTAGAGGCAGATGGTAAAGTAATGAAGCCAACATAGAAGTATGCCAAAAGCACCCTTGTGAATGGCATGAAAATCTATGAATAATTTGGTTTTTTAGAGGTTGTGGCACACTGTGTTTCTCAATAAATATCTATAAAATAAGTGAGTAAGAGAACAAATGGATTGAAAATGTAGTCCAGTAGTAACTGGACAATGAAGAATTTAGAGGTCTTGAGAAATTTTGTTAGAGAAATAGATTTTAGAGTTAGATGCATAAAAATTATAGATGAAGTGGTAATAATGTAGAATTTACTTGTCAAATATTTTTGTGCAGAGATACTCATCTTTTTTTTAATGATCCTCTTTGTGGTAATGGGGGGAGGCATTGTGGCAGAGTTGGTAAGAATTTGGTCTCTCAGAGTCAGCCTGCCTGGGTTCAAAAAGCTCCTGTGCCCCTTCCTAATGATGGGACTCCAGAAAAGCTATGTAATTTCTTTGTGTCTCAGTTTCCTCATCTGTGAAACAGAAATAACAATAAGACTTGCCTCAAAGGATTGTTTTAGATTGTTGAGATAATAAAAGACTTAGAATTGGAGCGCCTGGGTGGCTCAGTGGGTTAAAGCCTCTGCCTCAGCTCAGGTCATGATCTCAGGGTCCTGGGATCGAGCTCTGCATTGGGCTCTCTGCTCAGCGGGGAGCCTGCTTCCCCCGCTCTCTCTGCCTGCCTCTCTGCCTACTTGTGATCTCTCTCTTTCAAATAAATAAATAAATCTTAAAAAAAAAAAAAAGACTTAGAATAGAGCCTGACACTAAAAAAATATTAGGTATCACTATCGGCTTCTAAGAGAGAGCATTTTGAGGATAACTGTTCCAAAATGCACATGCAGTCAATAAATCTCTTTTTTCTGTGATACCAGTTATAGGATGGCTAGAAATAGTCTACATGTATACCAGTGGGAAATCACATATATTAGAGGAAGGCCCATTTGTGCTAGTGCATGTGTACTGCCACAGCTTTAGCAGTAGTGATGATTCTCTAACTAGAATCTCTCTTGTGAGATTTATGTCACAAACATGTCACACTCCACATATCCTAAAGTGAATTCATTTCCTTTCCTCCATAATTGGCACCAGCCACTCACCCAAACAGAAATCACTGTAGACCGCTTTCTCTCGCTTGCCTCCCACATCTAAATCCCATGGACTCTGGGGCGCCTGGATGGCACAGTCAGTTAAGTGTCTGCCTTTGGCTCAGGTCATGATCCCAGGATCCTGGGATCAGAGTCCTGCTTTGGTCTCCCTGCTCAGTGGGGAGTCTGCTGCTCCCTCTGCCCCTTCTCCCCCTCATACTGTCTCTCTCACTCACTTTCTCTCAAATAAATCAATAAAATCTTAAAAAAATTCTAAATCCCATTAAGTCCGATAAAACTTAAATCTCTCCTTTTGCGGGGCACCTGGGTGACACAGTTGATTGGGTATCCAGCTCTTGGTTTCAGCTGGTGTTATGGTCTCTACTCCTGGGATTGAGCCCTAGGTCAGGCTCTGCAGTTAGTGTGGGGTCTGCTTAGGATTCTCTCTCTCCCGCTCCCTCTGCCCCTTTTACCAGCATGTGTGCACATGCTTATGCTCTCTCTCTCAAATAAATAAATCTTAATAAAATTTTTTTCTTCTTCTTCATCCCTGATTCTAGCACCTATTTCAGGACTCTGGTATCTCTGGACTACGTCAAAGGCCTTTGAGTTTCCTAGTCCCCCTGCCTGTAGCTTTGTGCTCCATACTCTGCTTTTCATCTTCCCCAATTTTGTCAGACTTCTAAACTGTAAATCAGATCATTTTATTCCATTGCCCTTTGACTTTCTCCTTTGGCTAAAGTCCATATTCCTTGGAATGATGTGAAGTGTTCTCTATGTTCTGACCATGCACCACCTTAATAGCCTAACCTCTCTCTTTTTAAAAGATTTTATTTTTAAATAATCTCTACACGAACATGGGGCTCACACTCAATGACCCTGATAACAAGAGTGGCAAGCTCCACCCACTGAGCCAGCTGGGAGTCCCAAAGCTGATTTTTTATAGTAATCTCTACACCCAACATGGGGCTGAAACTCATGATTCCAAGATCAATAGTTGAATGCTCTTCCAATTGAGCCAGCCAGGCATCCCTAATATCTTTATTTTAAGCCTTTTTACCCAGATTTACAAAAGACTTTCAATTCAGTGACTACAGCAACGACTTTAAGGATTCCTAACATTGCATGTGCCTGGAATGCTTTTCCCTCTGCCAAGAACAGGGACAACATCTTTGTCCTTGAGTCCCTCTTGCTTAGCAGAATGTGGCAAATAGAGGTGTGCAGCAGACATTTGCTGAATGAATTGTGTAAATGGTAATAATTGCATCCAGATTAATAGATTAAAATACTAATGAGGAGGGTTTACAAAGTGTAACTCAATTCTATATTGTTGGAAATAAAATTTGTACATTTTTTGGCTTTTGAAATTTTTGTGACTAAAGACAAGTAAGCTTAACTAAATGGATGCTTTGAAGAAACCTCTTTTACTATATTTCTTTCCATAGGTCTTAGTCCTTGAGGGCTGTTTAACAAAAATCCATAGACTGGATGGTCTAAATAACATCAGGTTCTCTGTTCTGGAGGCTGGGGACCACAGGGTTAAGGTGCTAGAGGATTTGGTGTCAGGTGAGGGCCCACTTCCTGGCTTATAGATGGCTGTCTTCTGTCTGTTCCTCACAGGGCAGAAGGCAGTAGGGAGCTCTTTGGGAGTCTCTTTAAAAGGTACTAATCCCTTTCATGAAACGCCATCTTCATGACAATCTCTTCCTAAAGACCCCACATCCAAATACTAGGGATTAGGTTTCAATATGTAAATTTGGTGGGGTCCCAAACATTCACTCTATAGCACGATGTAATCTATTTAAGCAGAATCATTTCTGTTTTCTTTTCTTTCTTTTTTTCACATTTTAAAAAATGCTTTTCTAAGTTGCATAAACCTTACTTATATTCTAATTTGTATTTTCTTTGTGTTTCAGTTTCATGCTTTAAGTAGCAAAAATATTTGCAAATATGAGCTGGTCTGTGACAGTGATGTGAATCTGCAGAATAAAGACTCTGTGACCCAGTGTCTGCAGATTCTGTCCTCCTTGAGACTCATCATGCAGGTAGCTTTGCCACAGGAGCACCTTTGCTGGATTATCTTCAATGGTAGGTGCCAATGTCGTCTATTTTTCATGACAACTTTCAGAAAGTTATTTAGATGCCAAGTTTGATTGTAATTTGATTGATTATCTTGGCTAAGTGGGTGATGGGTATTAAGGAGGGCACTTTGTGTTAAGCACTGGGTGTTATATGTTAAGTGATGAATCATGGAATTCTATGCCTGAAACTAATATTACACTGTATGTTAACTAACCAGAATTTAAATAAAAATTTAAAAACCACAAAAAACCAAATTACGTATCCAAATTCTAAAAAAAATTCTCCTAATATAAATAATTTCTTTAAAAAAGCCCCATTCATTCATAATAGGATGATTATGGGTAATTTTTTTTTGTCCTTTTTATATTTTTGTTGTATTTTAGTTTGTCCCCATAAGCAGGGACTTAACAAAGCATGTCTTTGGGTTTCCTGCTCAAGGGAGGGTCAGAGGCTGTGGAGATAGTCAATTTCAGGTATGAAAAAGTAGGGCGCATGGTTAATATGTAAATATAAGTGGTAAAGGATCAGAGGACCATGGCAGGTTAGACTGGTTCTAAGCATCATCCATTTATGGGTCCTTTCCTCAAATACTTTGTCCGGTGACTGTTGCTTTCTTTTCATCAGCCTTCTCGTCCTACTTGCTTTTGAGTAAGGAACTCTGAGAATGTATGTGTACATACGTGTGTATAGTGTATTTACATATATATCTACATTGTATAGGTATGCAAATACACATATATATGGTATAGTTGTCTTGTGGAATAAATCTTAGCTATCAAAATATAGCATCTGCTTTTCTCTTGAAGGAGTTACAATTTAAATTCTTTTTTTTTAAAATTTTTTACTTATTTATTTTTAAAAAAAGATTTTGTTTATTTGACACAGAGAGAGAGAGGGAAAGAGATCACAAGTAGGCAGACAGGCAGGTGGGAGGCAGGGAAGTAGGCTCCCTGCTGAGTGGTGCTCCATCCCTGGACCCTGGGATCATGACCTGAGCCTAAGGCAGAGGCTTAACCCACTGAACCATCCAAGTGACCCTTACATTCTTTTTAAAGTTACAGTCAGTCACCTACTTTATTGATCTCTGAATAATTTCTTAAAAGGAAAATGACAGTGTGTAAGACCAGGATCAAATACCTTGAAAGAAAACACTGGATTTTCCCTCATCCATGGCAACTGAAAGTACATTTCCTAGCCTTTTCCCTCTTCCTCCTGCTCAAATAATTTTTTTTGACGTTTTGATTTAAATTAGACCCTAACATTTGCTACCCAAGACGAGCCTGATTTTGGAAGAAATTTTCAGTCCAGTGCCTATTAAGCTTTTTTGTCTGATCATCTTCAAGAAGATCTGTGATTCCCTGAGGAGCCACTGCTGTCCTTCCCCCTAAGTTTCTCACGTATCTTGACAGGGTCTGAGCAGGACCAGAGGTTCTGAGCTCAGGAAGGAGCGGTTGGGCTGAGGGTTGGGTCTTGCAGTTGGCCTTGTTTGAGAGGTGGAATAACACCCTGTCTGCAGTCTTTTTAAGATCACATCCAAAAACCCCAATATTCTAAAAACGGAACAAAACAATAGTTTCTGTGTCTTCTACAGAACTTTATTTGATGTGTGCTTTTTTATACATATGGTATCATTATTTGGATTTTTATTGTTTCCTACATATTTTTTTTTACTCAATACCATGGTTTTAGAATGGAACCAGGTTCTTATATATAAATCTAGTTCATTAATTCTGTCTGTTGAATTGTATTCCAGATATCCATACACCCCTCTAGATGGGCACCTGGTTTGCCCTACTTCTAATTGCACAGATGATTCTGCAACAAATATCCTTACGTGTGTCCTTTTATAATTCTGTGTTAAAGTTTTCAGGGATTTATGTCCAGCGGTCGGATTGCTGGGTTGTGGAAGACGCATATACTTAATTTTTTCTAATTACAGTCCCTGTTTAATGGACTCATCTCAAAGTTATTAAGTGCAACATATTGTTCTGAGTGCTGGGGACATAGGAGTGAACAATAGACAAAAACTGTTCTCATGCTTACATAATGCCTCAGAGAGATGATAAATCAAAATTAAATGGTGTGTCAGAGAGTGATGAGTGTGATGGAGAAAAAGCGAAGAAGGATATATAGAGAGAGCAGAGTTTGGGCTGGGGCTGGGCTGCTATTTTAAACAGAATGATCAGGGAAGACCTCACTGAGATGACACTTGAGTAAACACCTGACTGAGACATTTGGATATTTGGGGGAAGGGCATTCTGACTAGGGGATTTACAAGTGCAAACCTTTTAGTTTTTAAAGTTTGGAGTTTGAGGAGTGAAAAATAAATTGACCTACAATTTATCAGAATGCATTTTACCTTTTCTGTCAGACATTAAGACGATTCTCTTTACCTTTAAATTGACTGTTACACATCACACTCTTGGTTTGTTTCTTTTTCTTTTCTTTTTTTTTAATAAAGATTTTATTTATTCATTTGACAGAAAGATGAGGCAGGCGGGGTGGGGGGGGGCGGAGGCAGGGAAGCAGGCTCCCCGCTGAGCAGGGAGCCCAATGCGGGGCTCGATCCCAGCATCCTGGGATCATGACCCAAGCCAAAGGCAGAGGCTTAACTCACTGAGCCACCCAGGCGCTTCCACACTCTTGTTTTCTTAAAGATAGTTAACCAATTTTAGTTCTTTCACAAACTCTAACTGGGTGTATGACAGTTGCATAAAACTTTACTTCACAACCAACCTGAACCCAATTCATTCAACACTCACATAGCCAGATTATTTTGGTGGTGGTCATCTTTGATGAAAAGAAGCCACATGACAAAGCAATAAACTTGTATTAGGGATTTGGTTAAAAATAAAACAAAGTTCCAGAATAGCCTGAGATTGTAAAGATTTAAACTGTTTTCCATTTTATGTCAATCTTCTGCAATGGGAATTTTTGGGCCAGGCCAAGATCCTGAACCATCAAAGAAGGATTCGGTTATAGTCAGCACATTAATATGGTCTGGAAAGGTTAAAATCTTATTTTGAAAAATACAGAGGGCCCTAGTCATTCTTGAGGGCAGTGTCCTCAGGTCTTCTGAAATTCCCTAGTTTCTCTTACTGACATGTTTACACAGGCTTCTGACTTACACCTGAATCACATGTTTTGCAGGGAGGCAAGAGTTTGCTCTGGGTATCCTTACTTGGTGACTTTTAAAATAAAAAAACACAGTTAGACATTTTCGTTTTTAAAGATTAAGAGCAGACGTCAACAAAGCCAAGTTGAGTTAAGAATGCTGGGCTTGAGCTGTTAGTGGACAAGTGGTTCTTTCCCAGTGAACCTTTTGTGCAATAACTACTTCCATGTCCCTAGAGCAGTCACACTAAGAAGGCTGAGTCCTTTAATGTTAAAGACCCATTGCATTCTCTATAAAGTTTATGGTGTTGCAAGTGTTTAAAAGTTTATTCAGTATTTTTTTGTCACTGACTTATGTAATTAATGTTTATTATGCTATGCTTACAAGTGTATTTTAATCAACTGATGTGTGTTTTGGAACAGATGCTGTTTTCTCAGAAGCTTTTAAAGTTTAAGTGTGAACATGGATTCGTAATTGTTGAATTTGGATGGTTATGAATTTTAGATCAGATATTTTATAGAAAATATTTAGACTACTTGTCATTATAATTACATGCCTTTTAAGGCACATTACTATCTTTGGGGTATGTTTGTAGCATGATAATGTCCTTTGTATACAGAGAGATGTCTGGTGATGTTTTTGCCCACCCCTGCCCCAGCTCTACCAGTTTTCTACCCTTCTGTTTTCATTTAAATAATGGCCTGACTGTAAAAAACAAAAACAAAAAACAAAAAGCCATACTTGAATGCTCTAAAATAGGAGTTCGAAATGCTGTTTTTCACTAGAGTGCTTATAAGACATACCTTAATGAAGGGGTAAGTATTATGAGACTGCAGATAAATAAAATACAATCTATTATATGTTTTGATTTTTAAGTTGTCATGAGTTTCCTTGTTTAGTAATGTACCATTTGATTAAATATGTATTCTAATCTTATTTGGAGATCAGTCTTTAATTTTTTAGTCACAAACCATAGGCACCAGTAGCATTTTATAAAACCAAAGGGTATATAAATTATGCTACTTAAATATTCTTTTGTTTAATATATTTCAAAACTTATGCTGCCCTTCAAATGAGGATAAAAGATTCCTATGTCTCCTTACTTAAAATATGGTCAAATTAGTTCTTTTGATGATTTGGCTGCAAGTTACAAAAAAACAGTAATGGTTATAACTCTAACCATTATCAGACTGTCTCATAAGATCACTTGTTTTAGGAACTATAGACTTAAACCACAGAAATCAGGATATAAAATTTCTATTATTTAACTGTAAAATATGTTAACAGTCTTTTTCTTCATCTAGGTACCATTTACATTTATACCATTTGCAGAAAACTAATGATCATAGGTCAATCTTCCAAGGTATGAAATTTACTGACAAAATATCTTGCTCTGTATTTCCTGTTTTTCTCAAGACTTTTGTTAGCATTGAGTGCTGAACAAAGAAAATTAGTGAATTACATTAAAAAATTTAATAAATATTTATTATATAGTTTTACTATTCTTTTACTTTAACATGATCATCTCTAAAAATAAAAATATAATAAAATATTAATAAAAAAAAGAATTCCTAAAATTGATAGGTGATCTCCAGTGTCTCTCAGTCTCTCAGATTAGTCATTACTTGTCAACTTGATGCTGAACATTCCTCTGGTAACTTTATCTTTAGGTAGGGTGACCATCCATCCTCGTTTATGTCTGTTGTCCTAGAGTAACTGTTAATAGTTATTAATTATTTATTATACTTATTAATAAATAGTCATAATTAGTAACAAACAGTTATAATTAACAACTAGTTATTAATAAGTAATTATTAATAGCTCCCTTTCGCTCCTTAAAGTATTCTGGTTTGGATGAAAGGTATGGTGACTCTATGTATGCTATGGAGTTTGGACTTCAGTGTCCTCCAACAGCTTGGACTTGACTTATGGCTCACATGCTAGTTGGGTGAATGTCCACCTAAACACTGTCCCAGTTATGACCTGAAGGCAAGGGGCCTTTATTTTACAATAAGATTCATACTTCCTAGTACTTAGCCTCTCAGTTTTAGCTTGAGGAAGTGGCTGACACTTCCCTTCAATGTTGTTAGCACTTTTTGTCTGTAGGAGACATATTTATTCCATGTGTCAATGTCCAGTCATTGGAATATAGGCCTAGAAGGGAGAAT
Source organism: Mustela erminea (assembly GCF_009829155.1). Classification (NCBI taxonomy): domain Eukaryota; kingdom Metazoa; phylum Chordata; class Mammalia; order Carnivora; family Mustelidae; genus Mustela; species Mustela erminea. The sequence goes on along the minus strand of NC_045619.1, from coordinate 24,105,737 downwards.
ACACTTCCATCAAGAGCATGCTTGAATTGTTTCTTCTATCTTAAACATTACTGCTTTGTTTTTTTTCACTGCATACAAAACCTTATGCTGAATATTCTAACACTCAGTGCAGGTACTTTTTTCCTCCTTATTTCCTCAAAATATAGCCTAGTATCTTAAAATTTGACAATGCTTAAAAAATAAAAATGGAAGCAAAGATACTTTTGTGCTGGATGCACAACATTAATTATGTGTTCTCTCTCTGTTTTGTTCCTCACTTTTAAAAGCTCTATTACTGACAGTGACTTGAGCAAGCTCTGTGCTTTGAATGTAAATTGAAATGAAGGGAGACTGTTTCATGAATAATGTAAATGTGGCCTACACACTATTCCAACAATTCCACATTCAGTTCCAGATGATTTCCTAAAGAGAATTTGCATACTTCTGTTGCACTTGCCGTAGCAACAAATACTGCTGCACAGAGCCATCATAGTTTGGTCTGCTACAGCATTTGTCTGCCAAAGCCTCGAAGGACAGAGATAACTGTGCCAAAATTTAACTGTTAGTGTTTGTACTTATTAATGCTGAGAGAATTTTAGCTTCATGTGATAGTCATCTCAAAAGTATTTCTTATTTAAATCCTACATAAGACATCTCCTCTCCCCCTTATTGAACTTGAGCTTTTGTCTGACAAAATAAGGGCTGAAGGAGGATAATTCCCAGTCTTGTGGGATAGGAGTAGGGAGAATGAGAGATGCAAGAGTTTTGGGGTGGTGGGTGGTCATACAGTTGGCACTTGAAGATTGAAATGTGGTTCTTTCAGTTGGTTCAGTATAAGAAACTTCACTGAAATTAAAAATTTTCATCCAGAAATTCCCAAGCCCTCAGCTGGTGAGTTGATTCCTGAGCTGTAATGGGGACAAGCCCTTGGAGGACCAGCCACATCTGAGCACTTCTCAGTATGAGGGATTCTGATTCTGTGGTAGTTTTAGAGTTCTAGTCTGTTGTAGCATACAACAGAAAGAGAAATTGACATGGAATACTTGGGCTTTTCCTGGGGTCGTCCTAGAGCAATCTAAACTCCTATTCATATAGGATCTAGACATTATGGCTACCATTTGTTATTACTGTTGAATCCCTACTGTGTGTTAGGTATTGTGTGAAGGGCTTTGCATATATAATGCTCAACGTAGGTGCCTTATGAGGTAGGTACCATCATCATCATCATCATCTGTTCAGTGAATGCCTACCATTTATCAGGTATGCTGCTAAGCACTTTCTTCACGTATTGTCTCATTTAATCCTCATACCATCACTTTGAGAAAGGTGCTATTATTGCCTTCACCTTAAAGATGAGGAAGCTGAGGCTCAATGTCTCACAGAGAAGTGTCGCTGAGGCCAACACTACACTGTACTGCATATCAACCACTAGAGTAATGCATGCCTGTTGACTAAATTTAATCCTGTCATGACCTATCCCATTTTGGTTCACCCACTCAAATGGAGGAGTGGGGGGTTAATGGTTTTTCAACATGATTATATTCCTGAAGATGTCCTGAAGACCAGGACTGACCAGGGACTTTCCCCAGATCAGAAACACAGGTCAACAGTATAACCGTAGGGAGTGGAGGGAGGCAAGATTTCTGAAGGCTCTTTTCCTAAAGACAAATCACAACTTCACTTTCACTTGTGGTTTAACTGTAGTTTCTCCGGAGGCATTTAAAACTGTATGGTACTCAGCAAACATAAGAAAATATGGTAGAATCTATTCATTTAAAAAAAAAGTTATTTCTGGGGCACCTGGGTGGCTCAGTGGGTTGAGCTGCAGCCTTTGGCTCAGGTCATGATCTCAGGGTCCTGGGATCGAGTTCCGCGTCGGGCTCTGTGCTCAGCAGGGAGCCTGCTTCCTCCTCTCTCTCTCTCTGCCTGCCTCTCTGCCTAATTGTGATCTCTCTCTGTCGAATAAATAAATAAAATATTTTTTAAAAAAAAGTTATTTCTGTTTTATGTTACTATAGAACTGAAATAGTTTAGTAAAATTTTGTGGTTTGAACAATTATTGTCAAATTATTTCAGGTACCATTAGGTGAACCCGAAATCCAAACTTTGAAATGCCCGTCAATGTTGTTTCCGGTCAAGAGTACAAGATGACATAAATGATGCTGCAGTGCCATCCTGTGGCCGAGCTGATAAACCGTGGGTTTTTCCTGCTCTGCACCTGAACCAGGCTCTTGCTGGGTTCTTTTAACTGGGTTTTTCAAAAAAATTTTTTCCCCTCTGAAGACAACAGTTCACTGAAATTCCATCAACTTTTTTTTTTTCTAAATTAATATTCTTTTGAGATTTTAGGAGCAAGAAAAAGGCTACAAATTAAGATTTGTTGTTGTTTTAGAAATGGCTTTTTCATCTTTAAACCTGACAGTTTTTCAAAAGCCTAAGTAGCACGCTTGGTTTCCAGAACTCCCCCTTTGTCAAGGCTGCCCCATGTAGTGGAAGGAACGCTGCTGTGCTTGGGAGTCCAAAGACCTGAATTCCAGCCCCAGCTCTGTTGCTTACAAGCGGTTTGGCCTCTTAGAGTTAAATTGGGTTACTTTTAAGGTCCCTTATGGCACTAAAATATGTGATTGGCATCTTTTATTCTAAGTCTGCATATGAACCCAAATGTAATATGAGCAATTAGTGACTAAAGCTATTTTTATTTTGAAATGTGAGATTTCTAATATCAGGGATTCCAAGGGGTTTTGAAAAGATATGTGAATTTAAAGGGGAAAAATTTATACAGGGTTTGATCCCATACCCCCATAAACCACAACAGTCCATATGCAAAAATCCACAGTAGGGTTTTTGGAACAAATGGGAGAAAATTCATTTGGATGACTGCTAATTCCACCTCAGTTCATAGTGTGGCAAAGTTGGCATACAACAACAACAACAGGAATAAAGCAACCCTGGGCCCACTTAGTAGAGATGTAGTGTCCAGAACCAGGGACTGAAAGCTTCATTTTATTGTGGAGAAGTCATGCACCCCAAAGGACATTGGCAGCTTGGAGCAAAACCACAGGAGACTAACCATGATGGGGAAGGGAAGTCAGTCCTAGGAGATCTAAAAGCATCCAGGGTTGGTTATCCTGGAGAGAGAGATGGGGAGAAGACAGGATGCATAGGTGGTTTTCTGATTCTTGGAAAGCTATATGTTGGAAGTGGATTTGGGGTGGTTCTATGCTATTCCAGGATGCGTAACTAGGACCGGTGCACTGGAGGTATATCAAGGTGGATTTCATTTCGGATTAAGAAAGCACTTTTCATGTTTTAGAATTGTCTTCTGATGCCATGTGGCACGTTCCTTGTTGCTAGAGGTGAGAACTCTTGGTTTGGAAAGGTATAGGACATTTGGTGGTGGTGCCAGTGATATTGGTAGGGATGGAATTAGACTGACTTTCAGCCCTTTGATTCTATGATTACTTAACATGGTTCCTCATTTAGCATCATTAACTAGAGATTTTTTTTTAATGAAGGTCAGTCAGTCAACATATATTTATATAATATTTATCATTACATGCCAGATAGTTTTAGGAGATAGGGATATGATGGTGAATAAGACAGACAAGGTCCCTTTCCTAAGTGATTTTATATTCTGGTGGGATGAGCTTAGTGGATAGCAAAGAATATTATAATTCTGTGTCAAACTCTGCTCTACTTCCAGCATTCTCTTTTCCTTTGGAATAAAACTGACTAGATAGTGGCCTTTCAGATTTCTTTCTCTTAGATGAGAAAGCTGAGCTGCTTGCTCATGTGTTGTACATACTGTCTTTGAAGGCTCCAGAGATGGTAATAGGGTCTGAATGTTACCAGTGTTTTATCTATTTTTACTATTAAATGCTATGTCAGTCACGGGGGGTGGGGGGTTGCTTCATGCCTATGAAGCTCCCGGACCATTCTGATGATTTGCCTTTCCAAGAGTTGACTATTGCAGACCTATTTTTCCTTAATTACTTCCTCAATTATTGAAGGCCAAATTTGTTATAGGAAGAAGGACTTTATTCTGCTGTCTAAATTTATTATCATTATTTTCCGAGAGTCTCAAAGACTTGTTAGCTCTCCTGTGTTGGTTCTGCTGACTTTGAGGTTGTCCACTGAATTCATTTACTAGCAGTTGGAGATATCTACTATGTACCTGGGATTCTTCCAGGTGCTGGTGATATAATAAAAAAGTGCCATTCTTTTCCGAGAGATTACAGTCTAGCTTTGGAATCACACACATGTGAGCATATTAATGTCACTGAATGTAATGTAGATATGTAGGTAGAGAAACATCTATGTAAATTACCTCCTACACTGCTGATGACACTTGAAAGATACTAATAAAAACCAGTTGAGTTCATAGCACTTTAGGAGCTAAGAAGCAAGACATTTAAAATAACTAACTTGAGATTTTGAGTTCTTTAAATTAATCCTTTGCTTTTGAAATGCTTCTTTTCTCTTGACTCACTATTTATAGTATTTTTGGTTTAAGCAGTCAGCAGCTTGTGCTCACAACTTATAATTAGATTATATTAGATAGAAATCATCATTGTTAGCTTAAACTGAAAATACATTTGAGTGTCCTCTTTCTTCCTCAGGCCTTAGAGTACCTCCTGTGGGCCAGCATGTGTATGGAATGCTCGGTCCCCCTCCTGTCTGTCAGATACTTGACCTGGAGAGCTACTCTTTACACTGCCGTCTGCCAGTGCTACTATGATTGCCAAGCTGGCATTCATGGAGAGGTGGGCCGCTTTTCATTCTCAGGATTCCAGTTTTTAAAGTATAAGTTATTTAGTATTTTCTTCTTCAGATGTCCAGCAACACAAACACAAACGGACAAATGTAACCTAAAGAATTGCACTGGGACGAAGACACAAGTCCCAGGGTTTATTTGCAGAAATGTGCTTGGCCTCTCCATTCTGTTATCTCTTGTTCTACATTCTTCTCTCTCCTTTCTTTTCCATTCACTTCCGTTTCCTCTGCCCCTGTCTGAACAAGATATCGGACACCTTCCTCATTGGATGCTTGTATGCAGGTCACTTTCCTTCCCTGTTTAGTTTTATATTCTGTTTCCCTACAATCCATTTGTCTTGTCTTTCTCTGCTTCCAGCTGCCGTTTGTTTGATATATGATATTTCTTGTTTTTCTTCTTTTCCTGTGTATCTTTTAGACTGATTACTTGAAATATAACTTAGGGGCTTCTATTAGTCCTTATGGTAAATCTGTGTCAGTGAGAAAAAGGTGTCTTCTCTACAGTATATTGTACCTGGCTTGTCACTGGATGAGGGCTTGGTGAGAATCAGAAGCAGGCAGCCCTTCCTTCAGGCCAGCACATCCCTGCACCAGAGTGTATGGTCTGGTGAGTGCAGTGGGGGGTGGATTGCAACCCTCACTGAACCTCTTGACTGGAAATCTTGAGCAGGACAGAGCCTTCACACTTGCACAAATCTTCTTTTCACATCCTGTTCACAGCCATCAGGCTGGTTAGCTGCTTCTTTACGTTAAATGTTTCCTGTCTAAACTTACACTGAATGGCTCGATTGTTGTGGCTCATCCTGAATAGCCTTATACAGCCCTTGGGGGTACATTTTCTAGCCCAGAGCACATTCTAGAAACTACTCACCATGCATGTATAGTTAGTTACAATGTACTAGTGGTGGTGTGTTTCTGTAGCTGTTAAAATTGTCAGGGAATGGAACATATACACAGTTTGGACTATTTGATTCCTATTGGAATCCTCCCTTGTTGAAAAATTTAGCCCTTCATATATGTTATTATGTCTAAAAGGATCTTCATGAAAAATTATAAGTTGTAGATGAAACATTTCAAAGAAATGGTAAAACAGATGACATAAATTGAACTGTAGAGAATCATAATAATGGAGATCTGATTAAACAAGCAGATCTCCGTCCTTTCCTTTCTTTCTCCTTTCCTTCCGTCCTTCCTTTCTTCCTTCCTTTCCTCGCATATTAGTAGATACTTCCTAGATGCTGGGTACTAGAGATACAAAAATAAATAAGACCATATGAGGACCTCACGATTTAGTGGACAAAGTGAACAGTTGACTAGATAGTACAGGATGCTTTAGTAAGAAGGTTAGTATTTCAGAGAGGGGTGTGTGTATGCGATACCAGAGAAGTGATCATCTATATGAAGCTACAGAATTTGGCTTTTCTTAAAAGAAATACAGAATTCTGGCATTTTCTTGATTTGTAAAGTTAACATATCTGACAGCTTATTAACTTTAGACCTGCAGAATATTGGGACGCTTGTAGGAAATGATCGGTGGGATATTTATAGTGTTATAAGGAGATAGCATCAACCTAGAGTTTAATTTACCAATTAAATCAAATATCTGGGAGAATAAAACCTGCTGTCTTGTTACATTTTTAATCACTATACTCTCATTTATTATGAATTAAATTTATTTTAATTGCATACAGGCATTTGCTCGGCGTGCTTTAGCTAAAATTGATGAGTTAAGGCAACTGGAATTAATGAGTTCCTCACAATCACAGGAAGAATCCAGAAGACATTATAGAGAGGCCACAATAAAGGTATAAAAATTTCATGAAATGAAAGAAATTTACTGCACTATATAGTTGATTAAGAACTTAGTATTAGTGCTTGAGAAGTGCATCCCATTGGTGCCTCATATATAATTCTTTTTTTTGAGACAGATGGCAGTGATGATCTTCAAAAGGGGAGTATTTGAATCTAGAAGAAAAAGCAAAAGTGTCTTTAGACCAAAGATAAGAGTTAACCTGAGGGAAGCTCAAACCGTAAGTCTAAGAGTATTTTCTCTTGTTCAGGTTCTTTTTGCAGGATATTTGTGTTATACCTCCCATCTTTGAAGCTTGGTTACTCAGTATTAAATCCTACCCCCTGTTCTCTGCACCAGTGGCAAATAGAGGAATGCCTTCCCACTGTGGACACAGCCTCACTCCATTTGTACCTTCCCACAATCCCAGTTTTGTAACTTTAAAGGGCAAGATGCAGAAGAAGAGCCTGGGAAGGGTTCAGATGTGGACTTGAGTGGAGCCATGGAGGCCTTTGTCTTTGACTGGATGGTGTTAGCTTAGTGGGCTTTGAGGTTGGAGAGAAGGTGGAGACACCTCTCCTTAGCTTCAGACTTTACCCTTGGGAGTGTTTAGGAACTAGGCTGCACTGTAGCAAAAACAACCCCCATATCTCAGTGGCTTAAAATAAATTTTATTTCTCGCTAGCATCATGGTTATGATAGTTCATAGGGGGCTTTACTCATGACTGCCAGATTAAGGGTCAGATTGAGCAGAAGCCCTCATTTTGAAAGTTGGCATTGTTCTGCCATAGGGGATTTGAGAAAGCTCTGGAGAATCTTGTGCAGGCCATAATGCCCAGCATGGAAGGGACAGTGGTCTTTTCTCACATGTCAAAACTCATCATATGGCTCTCCTTGCCACAACTGTGCTTGGTCAGCAGCACTAAGGGCTGTCAGGGAGGAAGTCTGGGGTATAGTTATACCTTCTGGGGTTCTCTGCCCTTTCTCCCCCTGCCTTCCCCTTCTCCCACTATCTTGTCCTTGACCTTCTGAATCTCAGTATCCCTTAAGGCCCAATTCATTTTTTCTTAAAAGCCGTCCCTGACTATTCTAGATGGCTGTAAATTTCTTTTGTGAACTTCTTGGTAGGGCCTGAAAATGAAAGTGAAGGGGAAGCTGAGAAGTTTTGGATAGGAGGGTAGTAGAATTTTAAAACCTGAAAGAAATTTAAGAAATTTCAGTCCTGGTTCAGTCCTGTCCTATTATTATAAATGGGAAAATAAAGCCCAGAGTACTTAAGTTATGGCCTCAAGGTGACAAAGGCAACTGCTGGCCATGCTGCAAACTAGACCCCAGGACGCTCATCCAGTGCTTTCTCAATACTCCAAAAACTGCTGCTTTCTTCACTCATTTCTTCTTACATTTAGGAAAAATTATTTTTCTTTTCTCTAAAATAGATCATAATATCTAAATATAAAAATTTTTTGGGCATGCATGGTAGCTTTCTATTGCTACTTAGTGTGACTATGGCATGTTGACTGCTGAGCCCAGAGGTACATTTTATATATCCTTTTAAAATCATATCCCTTACTGACCAATGGTGGATAGTCAGTGGGGGCAGTGACTTGCTCAATCATGGACAATTTCTTGGATGAGCTGTGGAACTGCCCGCATCTGGTATTGTTGAGTAGTAACAGCCTCTGGCATTTGTAAGAAAGCAATGGGTAGGTTTTTTTTCTGACTAGCAATTTTTTTTCTCTGAGAAAGCCAAATTTAAGTGTCCAAAACTGGAAGACTATCATTAATTAGCATATTATTATGCTTTATAATCATCCTTCTATAAAAATTAAGTATATTTTCAAAGAAAAACATTTCAAATTCCAAGTAACATTATATTAAAAACACATCTATTTCTGGTTTTCTTTAAGGTAATTATTTTATGGAAAGGTCTGGTGGTATATCTTTTAGTTTAGTTGGTAGTTTCTATAGGGAATAGTCAACATACCCTTTTTATAAAGTCATAGTATATTGCCTTGACATACTTTGCAGAATGTTCTGCTTTATATGTATGAAATAATTTTATGTGTCTAAAATAGAAAGTAATTGTAATATTAAATCTATTTTATAAAACATTTCTGAATTTGGCAGTCCATTGTGAACTGACAGTTTATCATTTTGACTTTCAAAGGATTCCTTTAAAGGACTACTAATCCATACTAATAATGATTGACTGTTTAGTGATTCATTCAATAAATATTTTTATAGTACCTGCTATATAAACAAGATAGATAGGGATAAACTTTAGTGGAGGAATTACATAATAAATAAGTATAGTAATTATAGTTTGTGATAAGTATTAAAAAGGATATAATGGTAGAGTTTAAATGAATTACATGTAAAGCCCTTAGAATGTTTGTGGTGTGTAGAAAGTCCTCAGGAATATTAGTTATTACTATTATTTATTTTCACTCATTCATTTAACAGAATGTATCAAATCCCTACTGTGGTTACAAGTATGGTAGAATATACAGGAGCAGTCATGGTTCTGTCTTTTTGAATGTCCTTGGAATAATGAGCAGGATTTGAGTGTATAGGGAGGAGAGGATAAAACATTCTAAGTACAGGACCAGAGCATGATCATAGCTTAGAAGCAGGAGCAAACAAAGTTCATTGGGGGATAGTGAGAAATTAAGCTTGACTGGGCTAGGTATATTATATTGGGATTAACATAATATATTAACATAATAGCATAATACATCTCAATTAACATAATACATCTCATGGAGTAGATGTCATAGATGCCATGTCTGTTTAGAAGTGGAACAGACTATCTGGATCATGTCATTTAGCTTCTCATCCATCCTGATGTTTTTCAAGATGGTCTAGCATACTCTATGCAGTATTTGTACCATAACTTGTCAAATATTTTTATTACTATTTAAAATTTTAGTGGTTTCCAGTTCTTTGTTATTCTAAATATTGAAGTAATCAACAGCTTCAATATACTATTTTTTAAATTTCCTGTGGACAAAATTAAAGATGCAGGATTTGAATCAAAGGATACAGTCACTTTTATTTCTCTTGACATATATTCCCAAATTGATTTCTGAAATAGCTATGCAGAGTACAGCCTGCATGTACCAATCCACTACAAGTTGTTACCGTTTTGCTATTTTTTTTAAAAAGATTATCTATCTGTCTATCTATTTACTTGAGAGAGACAGAGAGAGAGAAAGAGAGAAAGAAAGAGCAGCGGGAAGAGCAGAGAAAGAGGGAGAGAGAGAATCTAGGATAGAGTCTGCGCTGAGTGCAGAGCCTGACTTGGGGCTTGATCTGGCAACCCCGAGATCATGACCTCAGTCTAAATCAAGAGTCACATGTTTAACTGACTGAGCCACCCAGGCATCCCTCTCTACTTTTTGAATAATTCAGTTTTTATAAATGGCTTGTCATTTTAACTATTTCTTTGATCCAACTTTCCCTTATATTTGTGTTTACTCTTATTATTTCCTTTTTCTGTGAATTTTGCCTTCCACAGTTTTGACCACTTATCTACTAGTGATTTCAATTTTTAAAATATATTTGAAAAAAATATATTTGAATGAGCTCATCGTTTTTTTAAAAAAGATTTTATGTATTTATTTGACAGATAGAAATCACAAGTAGCCAGAGAGGCAGGCAAAGAGAGAAGGGGAAGCAGACTCCCTGCTGAGCAGAGAGCCTGATGCGGGGCTAGATTCCAGGACCCTGGGATCATGGCCTGAGCCTAAGGAAGAGGCTTTAACTCACCGAGCCACTCAGGCATCCCTGGGCTCATCATTTTTATAGACATTAATATTTTGCTTGTCATGCTTGGCAACCCATTGTTTTTTTGTTGCCTTAAATCTTTTTTATAGATATTTTAAATATTTATGTTTTAAAATCTTTTACTTGGTATTCATCTACAGCTTTGATAAATATTCTGCCTCACTTTTTGTTAGTTCTTCTATGGTATTTCTAAAAGCAATTTAAGTCTAATCTTTGGTTTTTATAAGTTCGTTTTGAATATGTCTAATTATTAGAAAATTTATAATGCTTTCAAGTATAATTTTAGAAAGCTCTGTTTTAACTTGCAGTAAAAATCTTAGAAGAAACCCTTACGTCTGTTAGTAAAGAGAGGCTAGGGCATGAAATTTAAGTTTATTGAGGTTTTTAACCTATAAGTTAACCTATGGATTGAAAAGTCATAGAAGCTAATGAGTAGAGAAGTTGGTTGTTTGGGGAAAAATACTCCAAAGCAGTTTTAACCCTGTTTATGTTTTTCTGTCTCTCTGACTTTGCCCCAGGATGGAGAGGAACAGGGGAACCATGGGGAATATGACAGGTATCTTCTAACTGGATATGGAGTCTAGAAAAGTTGACCAGAGCTACTTCTTTTATTTACTGGTAATATAAATACAGAGAACAGATTTTTGTCTGAAGAATAGTGTAGTGGCAAGTCATAGGCAGGAGGGGAAGTCATTCTGGGATGATACAACGCAAAGTGGCTGGGAATTCATACAGGGCTCTAACAGCCATTAGCATATTAATGTATAGCTGTCAATTCTTCTTTCATTAACTACCACAAGATTAGCTATTTATACTGTAAAATATTGTTTCAAATTTGGGTTTAAGGATCTTCTGCATTAGAATTTCCTGTGGTGCTTATGAAAAGTGACCCACTGAATCTCAAGATTTGGTCTGTGAATCTAAAAAGCATTCCTGAGAAATTCCTAGGCAACCGAAGTTTGAATATCAGTTCCTGAAGACTGTGATTAAGGTAACACAAAGCATATGGAGATTGATGTTGCCCTAATAAAAAGATAGAAATAAACAAACAGCCTTTTATTGCTGCCTTGGAAACATGGACATAAAGCAATAGCAGTCTTTGATGTAATGGGGTCATGACATCAATGGAGTCTGGAGAAACACCTTGGAAATGAACACCATAAAAGTAGCCATCTCATTGACAGGCCAGCCACTCTCTCTTTTAGCATTAATGAAGTATTCCTTGCTTATCTTTGCTTATAATACTAAACACTGTAGAACTCTAAAAAAGTGGACTGTAGTTTTTTTTTTTTTTATTCCAGTTGCCATGGCCACGTACTGTCACAGAGCGGCTGTTGGACGAGATGTTGGATAGCACTGCATCCCGGTTTCTGGCCGTCTTAGAAGCTCTTTCTGACTCAAATAGGCGCACACTACAAACTGGATCTATTGTTACAGATGAAGTAGAAGTTCGTGATGTTGTCTCAGAACTGTTTATGGCAGGAAAAGAACTTTTAATAAGTAAATAATTTGTTAAAATAATATATTATGGTATAACATGAAAGACAAAAATTTTAGTATGGTATTTGACATATAAGAAAATGATACCTGGGGCGCCTGGGTGGCTCAGTGGGTTAAGCCTCTTTCTTCGGCTCAGGTCATGATCTTGGGGTCCTGGGATCGAACCCTGCATCGGGCTCTCTGCTCAGCAGGGAGCCTGCTTCCCTCTCTCTCTCTGTCTGCCTCTCTGCCTACTTGTGATCGTTCTCTCTCTGTTAAATAAATAAATAAAATCTAAAAAAAAAAAAAGAAAATGATATCCAGTTGTTTTCTTTTTTTAAGATTTTATTTATTTGACAGAGAGATATCACAAGGAGGCAGAGAGGCAAGCAAAGTGAAAGAGAGAGAGAGAGAGAGGAGGAAGCAGGCTCCCTGCCTAGCAGAGAGCCCAATTCGGGACTCGATCCCAGGACCCTGAGATCATGACCTGAGCTGAAGGTAGAGGCTTAACCCACTGAGCCATCCAGGCAGCCCCTCCAGTTTTTTAAATCTTAAATTGAGGAATCTTATTAAACACAACTAATAATTTAAATAATTTATGAGATTTTCTTTTGGATTTGCTTAGGTGTATAATCATTACCTGTGAATAATGACTATTGTATTTCTCTCTTTCTAGTTCTTAATCTTTTAATTTCTTCTTTCTTGCAATTCTTGGCTTATTGCATTGGATAAGATCTCCAATAAAACATGAAATGGAAGTGGTGATAGTGGATATTCTTGTCTCATTTATGATCTCACATAGAAAGCTTTTGACATTTTACCATTAATTTTGATGTTTGCTGAAGGGTTTTTTAAGATAACTTTTTGTCCAGATTAAGGAAGTTGCTATTATTCTTGGTTTGCTGAGTTTTGTTTGTTTTTAATTATGAATAGTTGTTGAATTTCATCAAAAGCCTTTTCTGGCTTTATTGAGTTGATTGAATGGATTTCTAGTTTATTTCTGTTAATGTGACAAACTACATTGATTGCTTATCTCATTGTTAACCACTATATTTTTGGAATAAATCTAATGTGGAGGTAAGCATTATCCTTTTGATATATAATTTGATTTTGTTTGCTAATGTTTCTTATTTTGCTTCTGTTCATGAGACAGATTTTCCTTTCTTGTAGTGCCTTTTTAGGTTTTGCTTTCAAGGACATATTGAGCTCATATAAAGAGTTGAGAAGTACATACACTCTCTTTCTCTCTTATCTGAAAGATTTTGTGTCAGACTGTTGTTATTTCTTACATGTTTGATTGAATTTACTGGTGATGGCATTTGGAGTTGGAATTTTCTTTGTGGAAAGGTTTTTAACTATTAATTAAAAATTTCCCGTACATATAAAATGATTTAGGCTTTCTTTTCATTAAAAATATCTTCTATTAGTTTGTTAAATAGGATGAAAAAAATTTGATTTTTGATCCAATATTTTCAAATTTTCATAAAATTTTTTAAAGATTTTATTTAAAACATAAAATTGTTTAAAATATTTCATTATAATCTTTTTTTTAAAAAGATTCTCTTTATTTATTTGACAGAGAGAGATCACAAGTAGACAGAGAGGCAGGCAGAGAGAGAGAGAGAGGGAAGCAGGCTCCCTGCTGAGCAGAGAGCCCAATGTGGGACTCGATCCCAGGACCCTGAGATCATGACCTGAGCCAAAGGCAGCGGCTTAACCCACTGAGCCACCCAGGTGCCCCTTCTTAATGTTAATAAGATCTGTAGGTATCTGGGCTCCTCTTTTTCATCCCTAATAGTGGTCAGCTTGCCTTTTTCTCTCATCAGTTTCATCAGGAGTCTCCCAGTTTCATTAGTCTTTTTCCATGAGCAGTGTTTGTGTTTATCCTCTCTATTGTATATTATTAGTTTTTGCTCTTTATTATTTCTCTTATCCTACTCTCTTGGATTTACTTTGCTGATTTTTAAAGTTATTGACTTGGAAGCTTAGATCATTGATTTTTCAGGATTTATCCTTACTTAACATATGCATTTCTCTCTAAACGCAACTGTAGCTATATCCCTGAAATTTTGATTCATCATATCTTCCTTATCATTTATTTAAGAATATTTTCAAATTCCCGTTGTGTTTTTTTCTTTGATATCTGAGTCACAAGTCAAAAAACATGGAGATACGCTAATTGTCTTTCTGTATTGATCTCTAGCATACTTATATTGTGGTCAGAATATATATTCAATTTGATATTCTTTGAAGCTGTTGAAATTGTTAAGTTGTGGTTTATGGCCTAACTTGCCAGTGTTGGTAAATAGTCTGTACGTACTTGAAAAGACTATATATTCTTTCATTGTTGGGTACTTCGCTTTATGTATAAGTTCATTAGGTAAAGTTTGTGAATCACATAGTTAAATCTTCTCTATTCCTACTGATATTTTTTGGTCAACTGGTTTTGTAAATTGCTGGAAGAGAAGTGGTAAACATCATCTGCTTTGCATTTCTGTTGATGTGGAATTGATACAGCATAGGGTATGTGTGTATTTTGCTGTAGCAGATACTGTTTTCCAGAATGATTTCTTTTTTAACCAGTTTATATCACCAGCAACATTTTATGAGAGTTCTAATTGCTCTAAATTTGGACACTTAGATGTAAGATTTGTCTTTTCATTTGTCCATTCTGGTGTGAATTCAGTAAATTCAGTAGTATTATGGATTTAATGTAAATTTCTCTGATGAACTTCAACTAATGAAGTTGGGTACTTTTTCATACATTTCTTCACCATTTGGATATCCTATTCTTCAAAGTACCTGTTCAGCTTCGTTGGAGGAGGTCATCAAGATGATATGACCACCAGTTAGTTCTTGAGCTGGACCCAGGCATTTGAAGGCTCCTTATACTCCCCATCTTCCACCCCACCCAGTCTTTGGTGTGTATGTCCTACCTACTATTTTTATACTAGCAGTGGTTTCAAGGATGTAGCCTTGTGAGAGTAAGGTGTTGTTGAGACCAGGTGGATGGTATACATGACTGAACCCAGTTAAATCTTCTGTAGAAGAGAGGCAGGCAGAGAGAGAGAGAGAGGAAGGGAAGCATGCTCCCTGCTGAGCAGAGAGCCCCATGTGGGGCTCAATCCCAGGACCCTGGGATCATGACCTGAGCTGAAGGCAGAGACTTTAACCCACTGAGCCACCCAGGTGCCCCTCCTTTGCTTTATTAAAACTACAACTTACAATCTGGAGTGGTCTGCCTCATTTTCAGTCTCTCTTTGCCCTCTGTGGTTGGGGGCCAGTTTGTGAACCATCTTTTGTCAATTTTTCTATTGGGCTATTTGCATTTTTCTTATTGGTTTGTCGGAATACTTTATAGATTCTGGATATAAGTTCTTTGTTGAATATATGTATTGCAAATACCTTTTCCCACTTGGTGGCTTTCCTGTTCATTCTCTTAATTATATCTGTTAAGGAATAGGAATTCTTAATTTTAATGTAGTCTAGTCTATCAGTATAGCCTTTATAGTTAACCACTTTTGTGTCATATTTGAGAAATCTCTGTATTATAATGTCATAAAGATATATTCCAATGTTTTCTTCTAGAAGCTTTATTATTTTCCCTCTCACATTAGATCTCAAGTTTGTTTTTGTTGGTATGAGGTAGAGATCAAGATTTATTTCCATATAACATCTAGCTGACACAGCACTGTTTATTAAAGAGCGTTATTCCACTGTTTATTCCTTTCCTCATTGACTAAGTATCCTTTTGCCATAAACGAAGTGACTATACATGTGTTTTTTTACTCAGTATAATTACTTTGAGATGTATCCGAGTTGTGTGCATTAAAATAGTTCACTTCTTACTGCTGAGTAGTAGTCCAGGGTATGGGTGTGTCACTGTTTGTTTGACTGTTTACCCACTGAAGGACATTTGAGTTCTTTCCAGTTTCTGGCTCTTAGGATACAGCTGTTACGAACATGTGAGTACAGTTCTTTGTGTGCACATGCATTTTTACTTCTCTGGGATAAATGCTCAAAAGCATAATTACTGGGTAAGTGTGTATGTTGTTTTGTGGAAAACTGCCATATTGTTTTCCAGGTTGACTGTACCATTTTACATTCCTACTCACGATGTATGAATGATCCAGTTTTATAATATCCTCGACAATATTTGATGTTCTCACAATTTCTTTTCGTCATTCTGAGAGGTATCTAGTGATAAGTCATTGTGGCTTTTCCCTAATGGATAATGATGCTGAACTTCTTTTCATGTATTTATTTGCCACCTTCATATTCTCTTTCTCTTCAGTGTCTTTTGCCCATTTTCTAATTGGATAGCTTGTTTTTGCTATTGAATTTTGAGAGTTCTTTGTTGTATGTTCTAGATACCAGTTCTGGTCATTGTTTTTTAAGACAGTGCATACACTATTAAGCTTTTTCCTTCATCTTTCCCATTTTTCACCACTTCTATCTAAATTCATTTCTTTTTGCCCAAAAACAAACTATAAGATCTTTGAAATAATTTAGCTAGATATAATATTTTGCTTAGAAGTTAGTTTCTATTAGAATTTTGAAGACACTTCTCTGTAGTCTTATATATGGTGTTGAGAAGTCTCTCAAGGTTTAAACCTTATTGTTTTACAGTTTTAGCTTTTACAATGTCTTTTTCTATGATGTTCTTACATGTTGTTATACTTGGTCTAGAGGAGGTTTGGTAATACAGGAGGTACTTTGAGGTCTTACATCTTTCTTTCATTTTTTATGTTACTTCTTTGTTCCTTCCCCTTATGTTTACTTTTTCAAAATTCTCAGGGCACCAAGGTGGCTCAGTCAGTTAGTTAGGCATCTGACTCTGGGTTTTGGCTCAGGATCTCATGGGTCATGAGATGGAGCCCTGTGTCTGGCTCTGCATTCAGCAGGGAGTCTGCTTGAAGATTCTCTCCCTCTGCCCATCCCCCCCTTCTCTCATAAACAAACGAACAAACAAACTAAATAAATATTTAAAAACATTCTCTGAGGCGCCTGAGTGGCTCAGTCAGTTAAGTATCTGCCTTCAGCTCAGGTCATGATCTTGGATGGAACCCCACATCAGTTTCCCTGCTCAGTGGGGAGCATGCTTCTCCCTCTCTCTCTGCCATACCCCTGCTTGTGCTCTTTTGCTCTCTCTCTCAAATAAATAAAATCTTAAAAAATAATTCTCTGAGGGCCTTAAAAGACAGATGTTAAAACATCCACTCTGTATCTTATTTATTCATTTAGCTATTTACTTATTTATCTATTTATTTAAGATTTTATTCATTTTATTTGTTAGAGTGAGAGAGAGTGAGAGTGCACAAACAGGGGGAGCAGCAGGCAGAAGGAGAAGCAGGCTCCCCGCTGAGCAGGGAGCCTGATGTGGGACTCGATCCTAGGACCCTGGGACCATGACCTGAGCTGAAGGTAGATGCTTAACCGACTGAGCCACCCAAACATCCCTATTTTATTATTTTAATCTCTTTATTCCTTTCTGTTGCCTTCTGGGAAGGTTTCTCGATCCAACTTTCTAGGTTACTAATTTGTTCTTTGGTTCTTGCTATTCTGTTCCATTCATCTATTGAATTCTTTGTTTCAACAATAAAATAATTTATACCTAATCTCAATTTGATTCTTTTTCACAAAAATTTATTCTTGCTTCATGATTTTAAAATCTTCTCTTATTTCCTTGAGAGGATACTTATTAAGCTTTCCTATTTTTCTGCTTCCCTTGGTAAAAGATGTTTTCATTAGTGGTCTTTGTTTCAAAGTGTTTGTGTTTTTAACTTTATTTTTTCATGAGCTTACCTTCTGTTGCTCTGGAGCAGTCAGCTGACTTGTCCACAGTATCTCCCTGGAAAGGGAGGTGAAAGCCTAGACCTTAGCATGTGTACTTTTAAGTGAGTTTCGGGGGTGTGTGTGTCTGTCTGTGTCACTGTGTGTGTGCATCCTCACATGTGCATGCTGATCTGTAGGCAAGGAATTTCTCTGCCACAGCTTGGGCTTATCCTCTCCATGAAGAAAATGATCTCAGATGAGATTTCCTTCTTCCACACTTGAAAACTTACCTTCACTTATACCCATCCTTTCCGCTGTCTCTCATTAAAATGGAAAGAGTGTTCCTTCTCTTCTTTTGAAGTCTTTTAGCCTAACATTTCCAAACTGCCCCTTTCTCCCATGTCCTCTTTCAGCTTCCTCCCTGTATTTCTTTCTCTTTTTATAGTCAGGAATTTTCCATTTCCACTGTTCTAGATTCTTTCCTTCTTACTTATACAGTCTACAGCCCTCTGTCCTCAGCCCTCTGAGGAGAATGTCATGGACAACTTCCTTTTTGTTCAATCCAGAGGTCTCTTCTCAGTGCTTTTCTTCCCTTATACTCTAATATTTGTTACTATTGAATACTCTTAGAAAGGAGTTTAGAAAAGCACTCTTCTCTGCAGCCTTTTCTCTCTCTGCCCTTCTCTTACATGTTGGGGGTCGTAATTCTCCTATCCTAGACAGCTGTACATTGCCCATGGCTGCTTCTGTTGTTTACTATGGATATGTAATGATGACTCTAAAGCTGCATCCCTATTATAGATCTGTTTCCTGAGCTTTCAATTTGTAATATCTAGCTGCCTACTTGACTAGTTAACTCTTGCTAATTCTCTGTGTTTGAGATACCATGTTTCTTTGGCTGGACATCCTTGACCACTCTCCCACCATAAACCCATGTTTGATGCCCTTCTTATTTGTCCCCATAACGCCCTGTATTTCCCTGCCAAGATTTCTCATTTCTCCATTAGAGTATAAGCTCTGTGAAGGCAGGGATTGTATTTGCTTCTATTCCCTTATTTCCCTTGTGCCTAGAAGTATCTGTTAGTTAATATTCAGTAAATATGTCTTTCCATGAATGACATTCAAACCTCTCTCTTTCCTTTTCTAGTGTCAAATACTGGTGCAGATGGAATGCTTGATTTTCCACAAACATCTCTTTTGCAACTTACTGTAAAAGGGAAAAATGTTATTTCTATAGATGCTGCTGTGAAATTTGTAAAATTGGCTTTTACTTATGAGGAATGGAGTTTATTTGACTCTTTAGCTGGGCAACTTATTGATTTTCTCCAGGTAACATATACAAAACCAATGATTTGTTTTTATTTTGTTAAGATGCCTTTGAATTATTAATTAACTTATGGGATAAACTTCTTTTAGAG
Source organism: Mustela erminea (assembly GCF_009829155.1). NCBI lineage: Eukaryota > Metazoa > Chordata > Mammalia > Carnivora > Mustelidae > Mustela > Mustela erminea. Next base: position 24,086,738 of record NC_045619.1, on the reverse strand, counting down.
GCAGGATGATCCAGAGTCCAAGAAAGCAGAAAAAGATTTAATTCTTCTTGTTGCAATAGAACCCTTAATCAACATAAAGAGAAACAAAGGTTTGGTCTTTCCCATGGAAAACTGTAAAGAAGGACAGTCAGCTCAAATTTATGTTAAGAAAATTATTTTTCACGGTGAGTATTTATTTACCTTTTTGGAAACTTAAAATTTTGTCTGATAAAATATACTCTCTAGGCGAAGTGAGAAAGAATATTCAAGGCAGAGGAAACAGGAAGTGCAAAGGCCCTGAGGCAGAAGTGTGCTTGGTTGTTGAAGGAATGGCAAGGAGTCACATGTGTCTGGAGTGTACTGTTGGTGCTGGTGGAATTTGAGAATGTGGTAGGAAATGCAGGCAGAGAAATAGCTGGTTGCCAGATCCTGCAGGCTTCTAGACCTTGTAAGGATGTTGGGTTTTATTCTATGTAATGATTCTGAGTAGATGAAGAAGGCTCCATTTAGCTGCTACCCTGTTGGTAAATGAGAAATCAGCAGGCAGGGCAGTAAATCAAAAGCCATATCAGTTCACTTTGGCAAGGCAAGATTTGGTGGTCTCCCATCTTTTTTCAGTAGGAGCAGTTTTTCATTCCAACATTTTAAGTCTTAAAAGTTATTGTGTATATAACTAAAATCTGCACCCTCTATATTTAGACTGGCAAGAATAACTTAATCCTGTGGGTTTTTTTAAATGTTTTATAATGTTCTTAAGGCATTTCAAGACAATTCAATTATCAGAAACAGTGATATATATTTTTCCTAGTGGTTTTTAAATAGATATTTTTGTTATTTTATTTCAACTGCCATATTTTACATGTGTTTTAATATTTTAAGCCTTTTCAATTCTATTTTGAATGTAGTTGGTATATAGATCGCAGACTAATGATAATAGTTTCTTTTAATTGCATTAGAGCCCACTTAGATTAGTTTTCATATAGAAATATCTTAGTGACATGAAATATTTGCCCAGATACCATTTATATCATTTTGTAGAATTTCAGTATTTCTATGCCTTTTCTATTTGAAATTTTGTAATTTTTTTGTTTCATTTTTTTCTCTATTTTATGAATTAGATTCTTGTGTGAAGACTTCTGGGTATTCAGAAGACATTTTCCATTTGGCAGCAACCTTATACTCTTGTGTCTGTGACTCTCCCCAGGTGAAATTGCTTTTTTGGATACTTTGTAATAGTGTTGAAGGAGGTTATTGTACCTAATTTAAAGCCAGATTTAAAATATCACAGGAATTGCACCTTGCCAAAATTCTATATTGTTTAATCATTAAATAAGGGGTTGAGTCATAATCTGACTTCTGATTTTAAGTCTGTTTTGATAATAATCCATTTTGTTCCTTTTTGGAAAATTCCTAGGCTAGCTATATTTCTAATAATGAAGGAAATGAGGTCACCTGGGTGGCTTAGTTGCTTGGGCGACTGCCTTAGCTCAGGTCATGGTCCCGGAGTCCTGGGATAGAGTCCCACACTGGGCTCTCTGCTCGCCAGGGAGACCATTTCTCCTGCTGACCTCTCTTCTCTCATGCTCTCTCTCTCTCATTCTTTGTCTCTTTCTCTCAAATAAATAAATAAAATTAAAAAAAAATAATGAAGGAAGTGAGGCAGTCATTTCAGTTAGAGTTAATATTCTTAATGAAATACTGCTTTCCAGTCCATGAGTACAGTGCTTGGTTATTATTTGGATTCACTTTGCACTCAATGGCCAGTAGAGATGATGATTTGTGGGTATGAATGTCTAAGTAACTAGAACATCGCTGGTGTTAAAACTGAATTCCAGGATGTCTTCTTTGCAGAAATGTCTGTTAATGTGTACCCCTGGGGATAGAGTATTATGCCTCCATCAGAAAGGATGAATACCCAACTTTTGTAGCAACATGGACGGGACTGGAAGAGATTATGCTGAGTGAAATAAGTCAAGCAGAGAGAGTCAATTATCATATGGTTTCACTTATTTGTGGAGCATAACAAATAGCATGGAGGACATGGGGACTTAGAGTGGAGAAGGGAGTTGGGGGAAATTGGAAGGGGAGGTGAACCATGAGAGACTATGGACTCTGAAAAACAATCTGAGGGTTTTGAAGGGACGGGGGGTGGGAGGTTGGGGTACCAGGTGGTGGGTATTATAGAGGGCACGGATTGCATGGAGCACGGGGTGTGGTGCAAAAATAATGAATACTGTTATGCTGGAAATAAAAAACAAAAAACAAAAAACAAAAAACTGAATTCCAGGGATCCCCAGGGCTTTGCCGAAGTTCCCTCAGGAGCTCAGCTTTGGGTAGTAACACCCTAACCTGTTTTTATTAGGTTTATATACAATGCTGAAATAGAATTTCATTTGAAAATTTGGCTTTACTAATTCTAAAAAAAGTTTGAAAACCACAATGATAGAGCATTTATTAAGTTTTGTTCAGAAAAGTGAAACCACAGTAAGGGACTTGAGAAGTTCTACTGTTTAATGTTTTTTATTTCTTCTGGGTTTATTAAATATTTGTGACAGGTATTTAATTTTCAAAAGAAAGGTATTTGATAGCAAATATAATGATTATAGTAGGAGAGTTAAATAAAAAAAATTTTTTTTTTCATTTTAAGTTTTTATTTAAATTCTGGTTAGTTAACATATAGTGTAATATTGGTTTCAGGACTAGAATTTAGTGATTCATCACTTACAGATAACACTCAACATTCATCACAACTGTGCTTCTTGATACCCATTACCCATTTAGCCCATCCCCTGCTCTCCTCCCCTCCATCGACCCTTAGTTTGTTCTCCATAGCTGAGGGTCTCTTATGGTTTATCTCTCTCTCTCCTTTTTTTTTTTCTTCTTTCCCCTATGTTCATTTGTTTTGTTTCTTAAATTCCATATATAAGTGAAGTCATATGGTATTTGTCTTTCTCTGATTGACTTATTTCACCCAGCATAATACACCCTACTCCATCCATGTCATTGCAAATGGCAAGATTTCCTTTTTTTTTTTTGGTGTCTAAGTAATATTCCTTTGTATATGTACCATATCTTCTTTATCCATTCCTCTGTTGATAGACCCTTGGGCTCTCTCCATAGTTTGGGTATTGTTGATAGTGCTGCTGTAAACATTAGGGTGCATGTGCCCCTTAGAATCAGTATTTTGTATGCTTTGGGTATATACCCAGTAGTGTAATTGCTGGGTAGCTCTATTTCTAACTTTTTGAGGAACCTCTATACTGTTTTCCACAGTGACTACATTCCCATGAGCAGTTCTCCACCTCCTTTCTAGCATCTGTTGTTTCAGTGTTGTTTATTTTGGTCATTCTGACAGGTGTGAGGTGGTGTCTGATTATGGTTTTTATTTGTATGTCCCTGATGTTGAGTGCAGAGCCCAATGCTGGTGATCTCAGGATCCTGAGATCATGACTTCAGCCAAAACAAAGAGTTGAAGGCTTAACCCATTGTGCCACCCAGGCACTTGATATATCTTTTTTATAATGCCATTTGATACGTGATATATGTTTATCCCCCAAAATAGAAGTATTTAGAAATTCATTACTTTGTATCTTACTTTTTGTTTGTTTTTTAAAAGATTTTATTCATTTATTCATTTGAAAGAGACAGAGGATGAGTTGGGGGAGGGACAAAGGCAGAGGGACAAGCAGACTCCACACTGAGCACAGAGCCTGACTGGCAGCTCCATCTCATGACCCTGAGATCAAGACCTGAACCAAAATTAAGAGTCTGATGCTTAAGCAAGTGAACTACCCAGGCGCCCTTGCATCTTACTTTTTTTTTTTTAAACTTTATATTGATATATATAATGAAAAAATTTTATTAGTGTATAGCTCAATGAGTTTTCATAAATGAAACACATCCAGTTCAAGAAATAGAACATGTCCAGCACCCAGTAGCTCCCCCTGTGTTCCTCTCCAGTTACGAACCCTACCAAGGGTACTCACTGTCTTGACTTTTTACTCATTGGGTTAGTTTTGCCTGTTTTTTGATATTGTATGTAATTGGATACAGGAAATATAGATGGTCCCTGTCTTAGGCTGATTCAACCTAAGATTTTTCAGTTTTACAATGGTGAAAAGCAATACACATTCACTGGAAACCATACTTTAAAATGTGAACTTTGATCTTTTCCCTGGCTGGCCATATGCAGTATGATACTATCTCATGATGTTGGGCAGCAGCAGCCACAGCTCCCAATCAGCTACGTGATCATGAGGGTGGATGACAGACACACAGCTATTCTGGTTTTCACTTTCAGCACAGTATTCAATAAATAATAAGAGATAGTTATTGTGTTAGGGACCTTAGTCCTACTGTAGGCTAATGTAAGTGTTTTGAGCATATTTCAGATAGGCAACACTAGGCTATGATGTTCAGTAGATTAGGTGTATTAAATGCATTTTTAATTAACAGTATTTTCTATTTGTAAGTCAAGGGAGATCTCTGTATAATTTCAGTATCTTCTTTCAATTGATATTGTTTGTAGGAGTCATCCTTGTTGTTGTAAGTGATTGTTTATTGTTCATTTTTACTGCATAGTATTCCACTGTATGAATAGACCAAAACTTATTTATACTTTCTTCTATACTTAATTTCTTCTTCTAGTAACATTGCCTGTATAACCAGGTGCAAAAATCTAACTTCAATAGCTTTCTCTGACTCTCTGAGGCCAAACAATGCCCCTGGAGGAAAAGGCTATCCTTTCCCACATATTTAATTTCTTTAGTGTGAGAAAGCCATTCTGGTCCACTTTAATAGCCTAGAGCTATGCTGTTAATCCAGTATAGCCTCTACCCAGATTTTTTTTTAAGATTTTATTTATTTATTTATTGGACAGACAGAGATCACAAGTAGGCAGAGAGGCAGGCAAAGAGAGAGGAGGAAGCAGGCTCCCCGCAGAGCAGAGAGCCAGATGTGGGGCTCAATCCCAGGACCCTGGGATCATGACCTAAGCTGAAGGCAGAGGCTTTAACCCACTGAGCCATCCAGGTGCCCCTGATTTTTTTTTTTTTTTAAAGTAGGCTCCACTCCCAGTGTGGAACCCAGTGCAGGGCTTGAACTCACAACCCTGAGATCAAGACCTGAGCTGAGACCAAGAGTGGGAGGCCCAATTGACTGAGCCACCCAGGAGCCCCAGGGCAAGGAATTTTTATTACCAACTTAAAAAAAAAATCATGTATGTTTTAGTTCATTCAATTCAATTCAGTAAACATTTATTGATCTCTGTTATGGTCCCATATAAGGTACTACATAGCACATTAAGTCTTAGAGCTGCCCTAAAGGAGTTTAAGGTTTGGTGTATTTTAATCATAAACTCATTATCTTTCTAGTTCATATATAATGAATTATATTTTCTTTTGGAAAGAACCAAATAACTGATTTGAAAGGAGATGTATTCATTATACTCATGGTATCTATTGATGCCCAGTGTAATGCTCTGTTGGTTTCTTCGTGTCTCTCTTTCCTCCTTGTTTATATCCTTCTTCAGCTCCCTACTTCCTCTCCCCTTACTAATTCATCCCCTTCCCCATTCTTTATTGTTTTAACACAGAAAATTTAAAAAGGAAGTAGTATATAAAACTTTCAAATTTGGTTGGAGCTAATTAGCTTACATAGCTTGCCTAAAAATGTTTGGAACATTTCTTTTTAGAGAGGCAGAAGTGACCTAGAGCATTCATTGGAGTGTAGACTCTGGAACTAGACTTCTTGGGTTTGAATCCTGGCTTTGCTACTTTCTATTCATTTCATCTTGGGAAAAACCACTTAATCTTGTACTTCAGTTTGTTCTTCTGGAAAGTGGGGATGATAGTAATAGTACTCACTTCATAAGGTTGTCATGAAGATTAAATAAATTGTTATAAGCCTTAAGTCTGTTTGGGCTACCATAACAAAAATACCATAAACAGGGTGGCTTAAATAGGGGCCACTTATTTCTCATAGTTCTGGAGGCTGAGAATCCAAGATCAAGGCACCAGCAGATTTGGTGCCTGGTGAGGGTCCCCCTCCTGGTTTATAGATGGCGGTCTTTGCCTTGTGTCCTCACTTGGCAGAAAGAGAGTGACAGACTCTGGGGTCCCTTTTATAAGGGTAGTATTTTCACTCTTGAGTGCTTTACCTTCACCTCAAGGTGGGAGGCCCCACCTCCAAATATTATCACACTGGGAGTTAGAATTTCAACACAGGAATTTTGGATAGACACAAACATTCAGTCCGTAGGTATATAAAGCTCTTATAATGTTCCTTGATACACGTTAAATGCTATATAACTGTATTTATATGTGTATCTTATTATTCTTACCAATTTACTTTACCATTTTTGTTTTCAGAATGTTCAGCCTGATAAAGAAATTGTTGTGGACATGATAATGTTCCTATGGCAGAAATGCAAATTAGGAATTCAGAAGATCAATATGGCCAGAAGTGACTATGCAAAATTCACCCAGAAAATCAGTAGTAATAAAGTATTCCTTTTTGTTTCCTTTTACTTGCTTTAAGTTGTGATGCAATTTCAAATCTAAATTTTCCCTATTAATCCACTTGCATAACTACCATTCTTTAAATGTGGTGCTGACTGAGCCTTTCTCTAAGTATATTCTCTGCACTTATGCAGTTTAGTTTTGGGGAGTGGGAAGGTATTTCAGGTTTTTAAGGAAAGAATAAATATAGTGCATTTAAGGTTATACAAACTTGGATAAGTTCATTGAGGAGGTTAATAATAGAAAATACAAATAAATAAGGAATTTTAGTTTTTTTTTCCTGCAATAATATCTTTATATTATTTCAAAGAGCTCTTTTGTGGAAAGGAGAAAATTGAGTGGGTGTGAATATTATAACCTGGGAACATAGGAGGAAACATTTTAACAGTAACATACTTAATGAGATGTACATTGGGTACATGGGCTTGGTTTTACCATGTACTATGAAAAAGTAATGTTGTTTCCTCATTTTAGTTCCCAAAGTGTGATGGCTAATTTTATGAGCTAGACTTTGGGGGTATAGGCATGATAGAAGGTACCTAACATGGAGCCTGAAATACCTGCTTACCCTTCACTGTTTTGGAAGACTTTGGTAGTGATCCTAACAGCTGCTTTGTGAAGGGAAAATGAGAACTTTGAGGATACTGATAATCTTTACTGATACGATAAAAAAAGATGATAAATTTTCCATTATGGCTATAGATTTGTAGATTATAAGCATAGGTAGATCTTCTTTATGAGTTTATATAAACAGATTGATTAAGACCATTGATGTTTATAATTAAGATGTACTAGTAAGGGGGTGTTTACCTGTCTAACATTTTTACATGTTTAGAAGATGATGACTTCAAGGAAGTCCTAAGTTTAAAAAAATTACTCTATAATGTAATAAAATTTTAATTGATTTTCTCTTTTCAGTGGGTTTATCTTCTGTGGCAGATAAATGAAGTAATTCACTGCTATAAAATGGAAGACATTGACATTGTGGTGGTAGCAGAGGTCACATTGCGATTAAGTGAAATATTGGAGTTATTAGGAAACCCACGAAGAAAATTTAAAAAATCTCTAGGTAATACAATGAATGAAAAAGTATGAAGTTCTTAATTACAGATGTGCATATGAATGTATAAGTTGGAATACACAATAACTACTGTTAATGAAAACTAGGCATTTCAGTACTATGCTTCCTTGGTGATTTATAACCAGAGATAGAAATAGTAGAAATTTAACCAAGTGACTATTAAAGAGGTTATTTGTTCTATGGTTCCGTGGCAGAAAAGTGTCTTTTTTCTTCCCCTCACTCATATATTCCCCTTCTCCATTCCTCACCACTTTTACCTCATGAATGAAGAAGTGAACTTCTTCCCCATCCTTTCTTTTTACTTTTTGCCTTTTATTGCCTTTCCTCCTTTGCCATTTTCCGATAGAGTGTATGCTGCTTGAAGAAAGAGAGCATGTTTTGGTTGCCGTTATATTTTTGGTACCTACCACACTGCCCCATACAGACTGGGAACTTAACAAGTAGCATGGAGGACATGGGGAGATAGAGAGGAGAAGGGAGTTGGGGGAAATTGGAAGGGGAGGTGAACCATGAGAGACTATGGACTCTGAAAAACAATCTGAGGGTTTTGAAGGGGCGGGGGGTGGGAGGTCAGGGTACCAGGTGGTGGGTATTATAGAGGGCACGGATTGCATGGAGCACTGCGTGGGGTGCAAAAATAATGAATTAATTAAAAAAAAAAACTAAAAAAAAATAATGAATACTGTTATGCTGAAAATAAAAAATAAATTAAAAAAATGTCTGTTGAATGGATCAGTGTTTTACATTCTACTCCTTTTAAATTTCCTCCTGTCTTCTGATTCCCTCCTTTTAAAATTTGTTTTTTTCACTTATTTTGTTTCTACTTTTCTTTTCCCCTTTTCCTCTTTTCTTCCTTTATTTTTGTTCTCATTTCCCACCCACTCCTTACTCTCTCTGCCCCAATCCCTTTCTGCCAGCAATTCTTCTCCTTTTAGAAAGTTCCTTCTCCCAAAGTACAGCCTTATGCTCTGACCTTCTTTCTTCAGCATGTGGTTGAACCCCTGGACCATCTGTTTTAAAAAGTAACCCATCTGTAGGGAGTGGGGGTGTGATTAGTGGGTGTTTACTTTCCTATTTTACCCCTCTTACAAAGTGTATATGACATTTGAGGGACTTTGTAGTAAAGTAGTTATTGTAGTACTTGTTTTCCCAGAGATTTATTGATCTGGCTCTGCTGTTCTCCTTTGAGTGTGGCTTAACAGATGGAATTTTAGAGCCATGGTTCTCAAATTTTGATTGGCATCAGTATCACTTGGGAACTTATTAAAAATACAAAGGCCCAGGTCCTATCCTACTTCAGAAAATCCTGGGCCTTTCTAGTCTTTATTAGTTTATCTGGTGATTTTGATACACATCAAAGTTTGGGAACTACTAGTTAAAGGTCTCTGGCTATCTAATACATTCAAGTCCTACTTTTTTTGAAATGTCCTATCTTAAAATGCCTTTTCCTTTTTTAAAAATTATATATTTGCAGAGTTTCAAATAGAGAGAGATGAAATAACTTACCATGTACCTATTATGCAGTGCAAATATTATGAACATTTTGCCAATTTTACTTCATTCCTTCCTGGAACACATGTTTTCCTCTGGAGTGTTTTAAAACAGATGCCATGTCATTTCACTAGCAAATACCCCGATGTGTTTGTGTGTGTGCACGCACACATGTGTGTGCATGTGTGTGTGTCTGTTGGTTTATGTACCTATGTAACAGATAAAGATTTTATTTTGTTTTACAGAACTAAAATGCCATTATTACCATACAAAATTAGGGGAAAAATCCTATGTCACTGACTGTATTAAAAATATCTTAAGTTGGTTTGTTCTAATCAGGATCCAAATAAGCCCATACATACATTTTCTTTCTTACATTTTTCTTGAGTCTTTCTTTCTAATATCTAAGAGTTCCTTTCTTCCTCCCCCTTTCAAGCCATTTATTTTTTGAAGAAATTTGCCATCTTGTAGGATTCCCCACAATCTGGATTTGGCCTCTTATGTCTTTGTGGAATTAATTTGTTTCTCTACCTGGTAGTTGGCTCTAGAGGCTTGATTAGATTCCCGTGATATCTTATCAAAAAGAATTCCTGTCAATATCTTCTAAATTTGTAAGAATACTTCATCGGTGGTGGTGCTGTTTACTTCTGTTGTGTTGAATCAGGAAGCATATAATGCCTAGTTACCGCACATGTTGTGTTGTAAAGACTTAACCAGTGAGTTCAGCTATTGTCAGTTTGACCTTTTTCCTAGGTTTCCCCCCCCCCCCCCCCCCGCCTTGTAGATTCTGAGACAAGTTGTTGAGTCCAGTGTTTTATTTGGGATATTATCTAGGGAAACAGGGTGGTAGTGTGGAGAAGTAAGACAGTAAAGGAAAGGAAGACAGTACAAAATGCAGTAAGTTACAGAGAAGGCTACTCTTATAGGTTTAGGGGTTATTCCTATGAGAGACCTGTAGGAGACTGTGTAGAACCTAGAGAGCTGGGAGGTTGAGATATTTATACAACTTTTATCTGTCATTGAAGGAGTGGGAGTGAGAATCCAGAAAAGTTTTCAAACTTCTGTCATTTCTTCTGCACTTACTATGTTGAGTTCCTAAGTGAAGAACTGCTTCATCATCTATTTGGTTACTCTGGCTATTTTTGATTGTGTGGTAGACATTATATTTGCTAAATATATTGTAGAAATAACTTGAAGGCTTAGATGAGGTTAATGAGGTTAAAACCTTCCAGAGAAGGTTTATGCTTGTTTTTACTAAATATATGAAGACACTACTACTCCAGGATCCCATTAGTCAGTTTGAGAGATTAAGATAATTTGAAGCTGAGATGCTCTTTTGTTGACTTATTTTCCATTTACCCTAACTCCTGGGATGCAGCCCCTTCTGGCTTCTCACTTTTGGTGGCCCTGGATCCTAATCTCTGTTGCTTTAGTTCTCAAGGCTGTCAGAAGCATCACTTGGCTTCTTAGCTTTCTGTTTCAGAATTGACAATAGTCCTCAGTTGGGAATGTAGCTCAAGTTCCCATTTTCATGATCTTTTTTACTTAAATATGAAGAAACAGTTTTTTTCCAGCTTTTCTAGTGGTCTCTAGACAGGAGAATTTTTCCAGGTTACCTGTTTCTGAAAGCAAAAAGCCCAGTGATTTTTTTTTTTTGTCTATTTCTTATTCAATTTTGTTTTGTTTATTAATTACTTTTGGGAGACTATTGTTTTGTTGGATTTATATTCTGTTTAATTACAAATTAACTAAATGCAATTTGTTGATTCTTTGCTAAAGTGTTTCACCTCTAAAGAATTAATTGATAATGGAGTATGATCCATTTAAAAATAGAAAAATCTAAGTTTATGTAGTGAGGGGTTATCTCCATTTAGATGTATAAATTCTTATAACTTTTCCAGTATTATTATTACCATCATCTTATTGGCACATAAAACACAAAGTACCAGTCATTCTTATATATTAATTATGGCAGTCTGATTCAAAATATTTATTGGACTGTTTACTAAGTAATGGATTATTTAATTTAAATTATGGAATACATTTTAAAATAGGAAGCTAGCATTGGCATATATTTATAATTTATATTCCTTTCACTCAAACCAGCCTTTTCTGATATTTGTCCAAATTCATTAGGCTCTTACCCTGTTTTTTGAATGCTTTTCTTTGTTTTTAAGATTTTATTTATTTATTTGAGAGTGAGAGAGAAAATGAGAGGGGAGAAGGTCAGAGGAAGAAGCAGGCTCCCCATGGAGCTGGGAAACCGACACAGGACTTGATCCTGGGACTCCGGATCCATGACCTGAGCTGAAAGTAGTCACTTAACCAACTGAGCCACCCAGGCACCCCCTTTTGAATGCTTTTCAATGGACTCTATAGACTGTGTAGAAAGACCAGTCATTTTACCATAATATTACCTTGTTAATAATAATCAAGATTTTTAATTTTGTTTGTTGTACTGCAAGATGCTTTTAAATTAACTTATATAAAGACAAAATATAATTATATGGAAGAAATAATTTTGTATTCAGTCAATTTCTAAGTGTTGAATCATTTCTAAAATCATGAGTAATCAAAAAGTAACCAAAAATAAAAAAATTTGGCATAACATTTTTTAGGATTATGATTCACTGCTGTGTTTACATTTTTTCTTTTCTCCTCTTTCCTCTGGTCTTTCCTTCTTTCCCTTTGTTTCTTTTCTCCTTCTTACTCCTCTTCTTTCTACTTTTAACCCTTTTTTTCCTCCTCCTCTTTCTTCTCTTCCTTTCCTTCCTCTTCTGGTCCTTCCTTCCTTCTTTTCCTTTCTTTCCTCCCACAGAGATACCTTTAAGGAAAGGAACTGGTGACTCCCTTGGGATTTCGAGAGGGAACACAGAAATTCTTCCAATATTAAAGGTATTGCAAAAATATTTTATTTTTTTAAAAGATTTTTATTTATTTTTTTGTCAGAAAGAGAACCAGCACAAGCAGGGGGACTGGCAGGCAGAGGAAGAAGATTCCCTGTTGAGCAGGGAGCCCAAATGCCGGACTTGATCCCAGGAACCCAGGATCATGACCCGAGGTGAAGGCAGATGCTTAACCGACTGAAGCACGCAGACTTCCTACAAAAATATTTTAGAAAATACAGTTAAAAACAGGAATTTAGGGTGCCTGAGTGGCTCAGTGGGTTAAAGCCTCTGCCTTCAGCTCAGGTCATGATCTCAGAGTGCTGGAATTGAGTCCAGCATGGGGCTCCCTGCTCAGCGGGGAGCCTGCTTCCTCTTCTCCCTCTCTCTTCCTGCCGGCTCGTGATCTCTCTCTGTTAAATAAATACATTAAAAAAAAAATCTTAAAAAACCCCAGGAGTTTAGATTTTCAAACAATACTAACTTTGTAAATATGTAATGGTTAATTTTAGAAATAATTTTGAATATTTAATATCTGAGAATTTATAGTTTCTACATACATTGAAAACTATAGGGGACATTTTCTACCTTTTGTCTTTACTGTAGAAAAAAAAATCCCACTTAGCTTTAAAAATAACCTGGTAAATATCTTAAAAGGATTTGTAGTTACATTACCATTGGTATTTTGAATGTGTTGTGATCCATGGATTCATAAAGCAGAGAGATCCTGCTCAGCATATTCCTCTGACAGATTCAATGAGTTCTTACCTGTTGAAAATACACTTAGAACAGCCCCTTGCATTGGGCAAGTTCTTAGTGATTGTTACATTAAGAGAAGAAAGGTGGGGGAGGGAGATAAAGAGCTATTTCTCTTATTAGTTATGTTTTTCTTACAATATTTGAATTATTTCTGTTCATCAAAGATTGTGTTGTTGTATAGATCTGAATGGGAGTCTAGGGAACCATGTCATATATGTTATAAACACTTTAATTTATAGACAAGAACTAGCATTTTATCAAGTCAGTTCTATGTGATGCTAATAATATGCTTCAGAAAAGCGTGTCAGAGTCCAGTAACTTTGGATTAAACACAACAGATTCTTTACTATAAGACTTCTCAGAGGCATTCATTTGCTTATGAGCATTGTGGTTTTTCAAGAAGATATATAATACCCTATATTCCATTATTTGAAAATAAAACCCATTTTATCCTTCACGGAATAGCTGCTTAGGACACCAGTGCTCATGGACTACTGTTGAAAAATACTTTTTCTAGAGAGGAAGCCAGGGATTTGTTTTTCGGTTTGCCTGATTAATTAAAAAAACTATAAATTTAAATTATTAAAGTTGTATTAACATTAGAGGACATTTTGATATATATAAAAAAGAAAAATCTGCAATTTTACTATATGGACTGAAATATTATTTTTTATATTCCCTTCTAGTCTTTTTTATATTTTTTAGCATAGTGTTCTGATGTTTTTTCCTAACATTATGTCATCAGCACTTTTCCTGTTGCTAATGTTAATAATCAGAATTGCTGTATTTTCTCTGAAAAATCAATTTAAAATATATATCATAAAATTATAAAGAATGTTATAAGGAAGACCCATATCCCCTTAAGAAAGAGTACCTTATTAGTAGACTTGAAACTTCTCCATTAACCTCTTTGATCAAATCACCTTTCCTCCTGCCTAGCAGTAACTGGTATTCTAAATATATTATAAATTCCAGGTATACTTTTATTACATATGTGTGTATTCCCAGGAAGTAGGAAGTGTTGTTTTTAAATGGTGTCATAGTGTGTGTATTCTTCTGCAGCTTGCTTTTTATCTCTGTGTTGTGTTTGTGAGATTCACTTCAGTTGATTTGTAGTAGTCATAGTGATGATTTTTGCTATTACATCTAATTTACTCAAGGTTGCATAGTAAGTGGATTTGATTAGATGTGTTGCTTTCAATGTCCAGGCATTTAGTTACTATGCTATGTTGCGTTTTGATTTAAAAAAAAAAAAATGTCTTCAGGATACTTGTGTGAAATATATTTTTCTAATGCATAAAATATGCAAGTCTTATAACTGGGTACCAGTTAAATATCATGAATATACTTGAGGACTGGGGGATCATTCTGAATTTATTTTTTCAGGGATCACTTACAGCGCTTGATAAATATACAGCTTCCTATTTCCCACTTAGGCATATTGAATCACAATTTCAATTGTGGGGTCTTGAAAGTTTATGATTCCAGGTATTTTCCTCTTAAAATTCCCCCAACAGATTCTTTTATTTATTTATTTGAGAGAGAGAATGAGAAAGAGAGAGAGAGAGAGAGAGAGAGAGAGAGAACAAGCAGGGGGAATGACCAAGGGAGAGGGAGAAGGCGGTTTCCTATGTGGGGCTCAATCCCAAGACCCCAGGATCATGACCTGAGCCCAAGGCAGACACTTAACTGGCTGAACCACCCAGGCACCCTCCCCATGTAGATTCTTAAAGAAACTAGCATTTCAGAATCACTGACTTAGTGGGTCAGCACTTATTCTCTGAGGCTTCATAGGGAAGGAATAAGAATAGTAGTAGAAGTTACAAAGTGCTAGATTTTGGTTTCAGGTAAAATTTCTGGCAGTTAAAGCCATTAAATAAAATGAGTTTCATAGAAGGTGGCAGTTTTCCCAAATGAAGATGCTGAAGACTGTTTATTAACTATTGCTACTCTTACTTAAATTAGAAAAATATACCCTTTCCTTGATATGCTTTATTGCCATCTTCTGGGAAATTGCCAAAATAAATATACAAGTCTATGAGGATAACAGCATGAATCGTACCCCTTAATGTTGTGCGATAGGCAACCTGCCCAACTGTACTGTGGCTCATGGTAGTTGTAGTACAGGTGGTTTGTTGATGTGTCCTAAGGGCTCAACCGTTGGTGTTGGAAGATCCAGAGTTGAATCTTGACTCTAATATTGACTATGTTATCTTAAACAGATTATTTCATCTGTTTGAATATAAATGTCTTCATCTGTAAAATTGTAAAAATAGAACCTATTCTACTGGTATTATTTAAGTTACGTAATCTAAATGAGGTATTGATAATGTTGTAGAAACCAGTACCTGGCACATGGCAGCTACTCAGTTTTTCTCTTACATTTTATGTAGAGAACTGACTCTTAATTTAGGGTCGCAGACTCGTCTGGAGGGGACTGAAGTGGAGAAAAGGAGTGAGAATTTATTGTAAGGAGAATCCAAAATCCATATGCTCCCCTATCAGTAATTGTAGGTGGGATATATCTTGCATATATACATGCAACTATTTTAAAAAATGAGGTGTTTATTGTTATCACATTCAAAGCTTATTTAAAAGTTTTACTGAATACATAGCAGCTAGTTCTTTCAATAAATGTATTATAAAATTACAGCAATTAATAGGTATCTACCTCATAGCGTAGTGCAGTTAAAAAATTAGTCCCTGTAAAGCATTTAGCCGAGTGTCTGGAACATTGTTTAAATGTTTGCATGGTAATGACAAAGATAACAAAGGTGATAGTGCTAGTGATGATGTTAATGGTAGAATATAGGTGTGTGTGGGGGAGGGTCTTTGAGATCTTTTAATGTGAAGAAGGCATCCTTAGAGACTTCTGTTTCTGGCAAAAGGGCAAACCAGTTGAGCTGAAAACCCTGTTGCTACAAAGCACATCAAAATTTTGGACAGAATTGAACAAATATCCTCAGGCACATTGTGGAGCTCACAAGAAAGTAAGATAAATTCCAGGGGCTGAAATAGAAAGGGGAACTGAAAACTTGAATGGTCATTTTATGAGTAGATGCTGCAGTTGGTTGATGGGCTTAGTTACAAAAAAAGCTCAGATTAACAGCTATCCAGTGACAAGATGTGAAGCTTGGGCATATGAAAGATGGGGGTTTGGAACTGAGACTTACACATTAAAATTACAACCTCCAAAAGTCCACATTCTAGAGAAGGGAGACCAGAAAAAAACCAATGTGCCTATTTGTGTGGGGCGGTATGTCCACATGGGTACTGGAGGTGGATGGGTGGGAGAAAGTCTTTCTTCCTAATGATTTGTAATCCTGAGCCTGCCTTCATGTAGGTCTGTTATTTGAATTTACATTACTTGAGTTGGATGAGAACCTCCCTGAGCCTGTGATTCTTGAATGGAGATCTATATCTATATATCTTTAAATGGATTTGTGTCATCAAATTGTGTACATTCCAGGAACTCAAGGGTGATTTAACATTAGAAAATATAATGCAATATGCCGCAGTAGCAGATGAAAGGAAGAAATACAACTACCTTACTAGATAAAAAGATGCAACAAAGGCATTTGACAAAATTCAAAAACCATCTTTTTGAATTTTTAAAAAAATTTTTTTTAAAGATTTTCTTTATTTCAGAGAGAGAGAGAGCATGAGAGGGGGGAGGCTCAGAGGGAGAAGCAGACTCCCTGCTGAGCCTGGAGCCTGACATGGGACTCGACCCCAGGACCCTGGGATCATGACCTGAGCCAAATGCAGACACTTAACCTACTGAGCCACCCAGGCATTCTCAACAACCATCTTTAAAAAATAACTCTTAAGTCAGGAATGGAGGAGAACTTCTATATCACATTAAGGATATCCACTGAGCCATCCAGGTGCCCCTCGCATTAAGGATATCATTCAAAGACCTGTAATGAATTTTAAACCTGTGGTAAAAGACTAAAATTTATCCCTTTATACTGAGGTAACAACATAGGATATCTGTCATTCTTCTGTTCAACATGTCCTAGAGGTCTTAAGACAGTCATCTGAGAAAGAAAGCAGAAAAAAAGGCATAAGGACTGTAAGGAAAATACCAACCTTGTCTTGATCCACAGACTAGTACAATGCATTACACATTTTTAGGAATAGCAGTCTAAATGTCCATTGGTAGAAGAATGGATAAATATATTGTGCCGTATTTCTCCACATCGCACCATTCAATGGGGCATGAGGGTGAATGAATTAGTGTGGGCTTGAACTAGAGTCAGCTTGGCATCATTGCCCTTCCCTTCTTGTCATAGGAGGGAAGCTGGAACTGTACTTCCCAGCCTCTCGTTTCCATGTAGTTCTAGGTTAGTCTTCCAATGAGGGGCATTTGCAGAAATTTATAATGAAGGGAAGACAGAGTTCTTATTTGGCAGTGGCAGATGGAAGAACATTTACCAGCCGTGTTGAGAAAGCTCTTGAATTCACCTGACTCGGTGTGGCAGATACTTGGTGGTGTTGTCAGCCACCTCCTTGATTCCAAGATTCAGAGGCTTGTGCATGCAGCCATATTGTCACTGGCAGCTTTCTTCCCTTTCCCCCGCCTTCCTCTAACTCTGTGTATCAAATCCCTTTCTGCTTAAGAAGAGATAGACATCTCTAACTCTGTCAAATCTCTTTCTGCTCAAGAGTATCTCGGAGCTGTGTTGCTAACCAAACTCTGACACATTGAGTTACATAACTCAAGCATGAAAAAGTTGCAACAACATAGGTTTGAGTGTATAAAGTGAACTGCAAAATTTTCTGATGAAATTAAAAAGTATGTAAGTAATATTGCATATGGTTAAAGGATACATACACATGTAGTGAAAATTTAAAAACGCACAAAAGAATGGTAAAAACCAAAGCACAGTGGCTTCCTTTAGGAGCCGAGAAAAAGATTGTCATGTGGACAGTTCTATAGAGGATTTCAGTTATCTGCATGTATGTGTTTGCTTTATTTCCTAAGTTTACTGGAGAAATATGGGAAATTTGAAAGTTTGAACAAAGCTGGATGCTCTTTGTATTATTCTTTCTGTGAGAATAATTAGAATTAAAAAGTATTTAGTTTTTTGAAAATCATGATATACACCATTGGATTTGTTTGCCTCTCCATCTAGATATCCAGCTCCGAGATTTAAAAAAAAATTAACTTTCAAAATGAAGTGTGTGAAAATGATAAATTTTGTGAGTTATATTTTAAAAAATTACCTCTACATTTGGTACAGTCAGAATTTCGAAAACCATAAAAGGAAGATATATACATGTTTACAAAAAGCTTAATTTATCCTTGGAAAAATGATGAATTGTATTTATTATTTCACTTTTATCAGTAGTACTCCACATTAAACAAAGACAAATACACTTAGTAAAAAATTTAATATTGTTGCTATTGAATAGACTACTTAAATTTTTTTACTTGGTTTGAATTATTATTGAAAGAAATTTGAAAATGTTATATATGGTTTTCCCCTAAGTGTTATTTTTGTTTTATTTATAAAATTACTTTAGAAGAAACCTGTGGAACAGTTATTTTTGGCTTATGAACTCCTTGACAAAGCAATTGACGGAATAAATTTGAATTGCATGTTAACTGCTTTACCAAATGGATCATCAGTGATTGACCATTGCTATGCCAAGGTAAATGGGAAACTCTTAATGAGATTGAAGTCCATGTTACTTAGCTAGGAAGAGGGCTGGCCCTACAAGTAGGTGAGTAAAGCATGATTTGTGGTGGCTTTGGTCTCATTGGCCAGAAAGCTATTCCCTTCTTCCCAAAAGAAATCAAGGAGAGTGAGGAGTCTTTAAATTTGTTATTGAAGAGACCATGGGTGAATTTGAAAACAGATTTATTAACATGTGAACCAGATTGCAAAGAGTTGAGAAGTGAGCAGAATTTAAAGGCTTAGAGTAAAATGATAACTTGAGTAATAATAGGACAGAGCTATTTTTAGCTAAAGACATACTAAAAATAGCATGTTTTGATAACTGTATTTCTTTTTTATTTTTACTTCAATCCTTCCAAAGTATGCCCAGGATATAGAAGGAGACATTTGCAAACCAGTCACACCAAATAATTTCATGATGGATTTGCATCTCGAACTAATTCAAGCGCAGCACCATGTAGCTGTTGTGCTTCTTGACCAATTGCAAGGTAGTAGTGATCAAAGCAAATGATTTGTTCTGCATCAATTTTAAGATAAGTTCAAGAACAGTAAATAATTTGTAAATTATGTTCTTGCTGATGGAGTGTTTTCCAGATAAATTTCATTCTTTTCTTTTCTCTGATTAATATCAATAGATGCCTTTCATTATTGCTGTATATCCTGCATAGCAAATCAATTAGTGTACTTCTAAAAAATTAAATTAGCTTTGTTTGAGTTATAGTAAATTATAAATACTCAGGAACCACATTATGTTTGGTATAAATAAGATACAGCCTCTAATTTTGAGCTTCTAGAAAAGTAAGCCAATTGTAACAGTTGAGATTAATAAATTAACAGAAGTGGGCTTAGAGTATCTGCTGTGGGCACACAGAACAGGAGTATCAATAATAAACGAGTCAGGGATGGCTTCCTGGGAGAAGTGATAGTTGACCAGAAGGCTAGAAAATATCTGCATGAAGAATGAAAAGAAACAGTAATTTGGATAGAGAAAATAGCCTTTAGCAAGCTGGAAAGCAGACAATTGCATGGCACAGTTTAGGAACTGCTGGAATTCTCTTATGGCTAGAATAAAGACCATACACTAGAGAATGACACAGATAAGCCTAGTGATGTAGATCACAGTTAAATCTTGAATAGCTATAAGTGGCTTATATTTATCCTGGAAGCTACTGAAAAACCTAGGAAGACGTTTCTGACAGTAATCTTAGAGCACACATGACTTGGATCTAAGTTCTTTTGGCCTCATTATGAGGAAAGGAGTTCAAAACATTTTTTTTATTAAAAGATGTCAATAGTAATATTACTGTGCATACAGATAACACATTTGCTCGAGTTCCAAATAAGATTTAACATCATTATGTATAAAAACTGAAGTTAAATTTTGATACAACCAAGTTACTCTTGGCAGGATTATATAGCCAGTATTCATTTAACAACTACTTCATTAAAATTACTGACTAATTATAGTATAGTACATAGTGTTCCAGCCTAATATGACCTCTGATTGCTGTCTAAAGCATTCTAATCTGAAGGGATACATGCACCCTGATGCTTACATTCGCATTATCAGCAGTAACCAAATTATGGAAAGGGCCCAAATGTCCATCAGTTGATGAATGGGTAAAGAGGATGTGGTATATAATCTGTAATGGAATATTACTCAGCCACAAAAAAGAATGAAACCTGGCCATTTGCAGTGACATGGTTGGAGCTAGAGAGTATAATGCTAAGCAAAATAAGTCAGTCAGAGAAAGACAACTACCATATGATTTTATTAATATGTAAAATTTAAGAAACAAAACAAATGATCACAGGGGTAAAAAAGAGAGCAGCAAACCAAGCTACAGACTCTTAATTATAGAGAACAAACTGATGGTTACCAGAGGGGAGTTGGATAGGAATGGGTTAAATAGGTGATTGGGATGAAGGGGTATGTGTGTTGTGATAAGCACCTGGTGTTGTATATAAGTGTAGAATCACTAAATTGTACACCAGAAACTAATAGTACACTATATGTTAACTAACCAGTATTTAAATAAAAACCTAAAAATAAATTTAAAGCATTCAGATGTCACATCATATATACAACTAAATATATTTAATCAAATATTAGTTAATTAATTAATTTTCAAGTACAAACTTCCCCCCCCCAGGTTATTAAGATATAATTGATGGATAGCATTATGTAAGCATAAAATGTACAAAAGTATTGATTTTATAAACTAATATATTGCAAAATTATTACCATCATAACATTAGCTAACACCTCTATCATGTCACATAATGCCATTTCTTTTTTGTGGTAAGAACACTTAAGATTTACTCACTTAGCAATTTCTAAGTATATACTATGTATTGTTAACTATAATTACCATGTCATACATAAGATCCCTAGAATTTACTCACCTTATAACTGAAAGTTTGTATCATTTGCCTGACATCTCTCTATCTCCTTCCACTTCCCCTTTAGCTCCTAGTAACCGCCACTCTGCACTCTGTTTCTATTAATTTAGCTTTCTTAGATTCCACATATAAGTGATATCATACAGTATTTGTCTGACTTATTTCACTTACCATCATGCCCTCAAGGTCCATCCATGTTATTGTGAATGGCAGGACTTCCTTCTTTCTCATGGCTGAATAATATTCCATGATATGTGTGTGTATATAGGTTGTTTACATATCTTGACTCTTGTGAATAATGATGTAGTGAACATGGGAGTGCAGGTATCTTTGAGATCTTATTTTCATTTCCTTTAAAGATATATCCAGAAAGGGATTGCTGGATTATATAGTAGTTTGTTTAGTTTTTTTAAAGATTTATTTATTTATTTATTTTTAGGGAGAAAGAGGGTGTGGGAGGGGCACAGGGAATGAATCTCAAGCAGATTCACCACTGAGCATGGAGTCCAATGTGGGGCTTGATCTCAGGACCCTGAGATCATGACCTGAGCCAGAAATCAAGAGTTGGACACTTAGCTGACTGAGCCACCCACGCACCCGTATTTTTAATTGTTTGATGAACCTCCATAGTGTTTTCCACAGTGGCTGATCCAATTTCCATTCCCACCAGTAGTGTGCAGGTGTTGCCTTTGTTCCACATCCTCCCCAGCATTTATTCTCTCTTGTTTTTTTTTTTTTTTTTTTTTTAAGGTTTTATTTATTTACGAGAGAGAGAGAGAATGAGAAGGGGGGGAGGGACAGAGGGTGAAGCAGACTCCCTGCCCAGCCAGGAGCCCAATGTGGGACTTCATCCTCGGGCTTAACTAACTGAGCCACCCAGATGCTATCTCTTATCTTTGTGATGATAGCTATTCTAACAGATGTGAAATAGTACCTCATTGTGGTTTTGATCTGCATTTTCCTGATGATTAGTGACTTTGAGCATCTTTTCATGTACCTGTGGCCATTTATATGTCTTATTTGGAAAAAAGTCTATTCAGTTCTCTCTCTCCATTGTTTGTTTTTTTTACTATTGGGGTTGTATGACTTCTTTAAATATTTTGGATATTAACCCTTATGAGATATATGATTTGCAAATATTTCCTTCCATCCTGTATGTTACCTTTTCATTTTGTTTATTCTTGCTGTGCAGAGATTTTTTTATTTGATGTAGTCCCATTTAATAATTTGTTGTTCTTGTCATTACTTGCTTTTTTTTTTAATGTATTTTGTGTTGTTGTTATTATTTGTGTCTTATCCAAAAAAAGTAGTTGCTGAGACCAATGTCAAGAAACATTTTCTCAGGGTGCCTACATGTCTCAGTCATTAAGCATCTGCCTTGGGCTCAGGTTGTGATCCCAGGATCCTGGGATCAAGCCCCGCATTGGGCTCCCTGCTCAGTGGGAAGCCTGCTTCCCCCTTTCTCACTCCCCTTGCTTGTGTTCACTCTTTCGCTGTCTTTCTGTCAAATAAATAAATAAAAATCTTAAAAAAATAAGGAAGAAGCATTTTGTCAATGCTTTCTGCTAGGAATTTTATGGTCCCCATTCTTAAGTTTAAAATTTTCATCCATTTAAAGTTAATTTTTGAGTGGTATTAGACAGAGGTCTAATTTCATTCTTCTGCATATATATATATCCTGTTTTATATGCTTTTTCCAATTAAGTATTCTTTTCCCCCCCATTAAGTATTCTTCACTGCATTGTCTAATATTAATTGGACATATACACCTGGATTTGTTTCTGGGCTCTTGATTCTGTTCTATAGTCTGTGTGTCTAATTTTATGTCAGTACCATACTGTTTTAATTGCTGTGACTTTTTAGTATAGTGTGAAATCAGAAAGTCTGGTATCTTCACTTTTGCTATTTCTTAGGTAGTTTTTTCTGGTCCATTAATGGATGCTAAATTTTTATTACAGAATGTGTGTGGCAGGGAGGGATGTCTTATGCTGCCACGATGCTGACATCACCTTTCTGTCCTGTTCGTTTATCTAGAATAAGACTTCCTACTCTTTCTTTTATGACACACTTTTGAAGATATGTTTCTAGAACATTCTACAATATGAATTTTCTTAGTAGTTTTTTCATGATTACATAGGTGATGTTATAAAGATCTCATTGTACCACATTAGGGTGCACTTATTGTTCATTTTTCCCATGATTGGTGAGGAAAACTGCTTTAAGGTAAGGTGGTATCTACCGGATCTCTCCAATATAAAGCAATCTTTCCCTTTTTGTAAAGAAAAAATAATTGGTATGTCAAGTGATGCTTTGAGATGGAATAAATGTCCTATTTCCCAACAGATTTTCACCCAATGGTTTAGCTTCCATTGGTGATCCTTCTAGAATTAATTATTACAATGGTTGGGTACAGTGATTTTCTGATTAAATTATTCTGCTGAATTTGTTTATTGACCTTCTTTTGTAAAGAACTGTCACTGCTTTGCCTCTTTTAATTTGTGGAGTTACACTATGTATTGAATTTTGTTTTTATTAAATCACTTAAAATCATTTACTGTCATTGTTCTTCTGATGTTCAAAGTTACACATTTTGCCAGTGGGAGGTCTTGAACTGGATTCTGTGTTTTTAATATCTCTCCATTATTCTTTGAGCAAGTTTTTGTTCATTGCACAACTAAATGTTATAGACGTACGATGTGTGTGTGTGTGTGTGTATACACACAGGCATATTGGAAGTTCTTTCTGATATTGCCAATTCAAAGTCCCAACACTTTGAAAATCTGAAGTTCTACATTTCACTTTTTCATTTGGCCTCTCTCATGTTGAGAACTCTGGTTCCCAACAATATCGATGTAATAACTCATTTGCTTTATCCTGCCATATTAACGAAGGACTTTCAGAATTATTAAACCAATACCACCATTAAGAATTAACCTGCTAAATAAGTTTAGTATTCCTTTGCAGTTCATTACACCTTTAGAATATACCACACATTAGATAGCGGTGTTCAGGCTTACTTGAATTAATTTTATTTTTTGTATGGTTATGTTTCCAGTTGATATATATTTAGGACAACTTGTTTTATTTGCATTCTGTTTATATATAAAATTTCCTTTTTAAAATTCTCTTATCCTTTTACATTTTATTTTCAACATTTACACTGTTTCAAAACTGTTTCTTAAAAGACTTGCTGAATGTAGAGGGAAGCAAATAAAAATGAAAATATCTCTGTGTCATCATGTATAGTTTTTTACTGGTCCACTTAGAATAACAATCTTGAATATTTTTTGATTTTAAAATACTTATATTAGAAATGTATTTCCAAATGTGAATGGCATTTATGTCAGGTTTTCTCTAAGAAAACTAGCCTATAATTCTCACTTAGTAGCTATATTATCCTCTGTAATGAAGTGGAATCTGTTTAGATTCCACTAACTAACTAGTTCATTCTCTAATTGTTATCCATAAATCTCTGAAGACCAAGTGATCCTCTGAGTTTTTATCAGAGACTATTTAATGATACTGATAGTAGACTTGAGCTCAGATTGAAATGGAATAAGTTATTATTCCTTTGCTGTATCTCTGGGTCTCCTTGATGTTTTTGTCTGCTTATTGAACTATCACCCCAGCACAGATTTTCACTTTTTTCCTCCTTTTTTCGCTCATGCACGCTTCTGCCAGACTATTGTTGCCCAAATACTATTTTTGTTATTCTTTTTTTAATTTTATTTTTTATTTTTGAGGTGGGGGGAAGGGCAGAGGGGAAGGGAGAGAAAGAATCCTAAGCAGGCTGCATCCATAATGTTGAACCTGTACAGGGCTCGATATCACAACCCTGAGATCTTGACCTGAGTTGAAATCAAGAGTCAGACACTCAAGAGATTGAGTCACTGAGGTGCCCCTTTTGTCATTCTTATTCAGGAACTTGACAATGGTTGCCTGTTGATGACAGTGGTAATAAATATGACTATCTGTATTGGGCATTCAGAGTTTTCTTGCAGTCCCATCTTTTTCTTCAAGGATTATAATCACGAGAGCTATCAGTTAATTAGCACTTAGGTACAGAAAGAATGATGCATTATTTTCTTCTTTGTATTGCTGTCTCCATGCAGCTAAATTCCCTTATCCTTCACCATTTAAGAAACCTTATATTCTTGGGACGCCTGGATGGCTCAGTGGGTTAAAGCCTCTGCCTTCGGCTCAAGTCATGATCTCAGGGTCCTGGGATCAAACCCTGCATCAGGCTCTCTGCTCAGCGAGGAGCCTGCTTCCTCCTCTTTCTCTGCCTGACTCTCTGACAACTTGTAATCTCTGTCTATCAAATAAATAAATAAAATATTAAAAAAAAGAAACCTTATTTTTTTAATGCTACCTGCTGACATCTTTTCATCAATCAATCATCATCCCATGGCATTAGCACAAATAATTAAACCTCAATAAATGGGGTTTATTGTAAGGTTACTACAGGTACCGTTGCATATCTCCAAGGACAGAAACAAAATATTGCCAAGTCTTTTGAGGACCAGACCTGGAAAATCAAGAATCAGTGAAACATTCTCCATCTTCCTGGGCCAGCATACTTTTATTCTCTTTATCATTCTCTTTTTCCTGGACTACCATAATGGTCCTTCCCAACTATACACCAGAATCTTTCACTGCCTATAGTCAACTGGCAATAATTTGTGTGTTAATTGAAAATCTTGGAAGAGGAGAATGGAAGTCTTCATGGTGTGCTCTGAGCTCTTGCAGGGATCATGGATGAAGTAGTTTTAAAAAGTTTATAAAAAGGAAAGTGAACAAAAGTAGGTTGGATCCTATTTATAACTTTTAAGATTTTTTTTTTTAAAGATATAGAAAAATATTTTTATAATTTAATTTTTTAAAATTTTATTTAAATTCAATTAGCCAACATTTAGGACATCCTTAGTTTCAGATGGAGTTCAATAATTCATCAGTTGTGTATAACACCCAGTGTTCATCACGTCACATGTCCTCTTTAATGCCCATCACCCAATTACCCCGTCTCTACTCCAGCAACCCTGTTTGTTTCCTGTGGTTGAGTCTTTTTTTCCTATCTGATTACTTTCCATTAAGTTTTCCTTCCCTTCCCCTATGATCCTCTGTGCTCTTTCTGATATCCCATATATGAGTGAAACCATATGATAATTGTCTTTTTCTGATTGACTTACTTCACTCAGCATAATACCCTCCACATTCCATCCACATTGATATAAGTGGTAAGCATTCATTCTTTCTGATGGCTGAATAATATTCCTATATGTATGTATGTGTATGTATGTATATGTGTGTGTGTGTGTGTGTGTGTGTGTGTATTACATCTTTATCCATTCATCTATTGATGGACATCTCTGCGTTTTCCACAGTATAAACATTGGGGTGCAGTTGCCCCTACAGACCACTATGGCTGTATCTTTAGGGTAAATTACCCAGGAGTGCAATTGCTGGGTAACAGGGTAGCTCTATTTTTAACTTCTTGAGGAATCTCCATACTGTTTTCCAGAGTGGCATTCCAAGTTACATTCCCACCAACGGTATAAGAGGGTTCCCCTTGCTTTGCATTGTTGTCAACATCTGTCATTTCCTGACTTGTTAATTTCAGCCATTCTGACTGGTGTGAGGTGGTATTTTGATTTGTATTTCCCTGATGGCGAGTGATGTTGAGCAGTTTTTCATGTGTCTGTTGGCCATCTGGATGTCTTCTTTGCAGAAATGTCTGTTCATGTCTTCTGCCCATTTCTTGATTGGATTATTCTTTGGGTGTTGAGTTTGATAAGTTCTTTATAGATTTTGGATACTAGCCCTTTATCTGATATGTCATTTGCAAATATCTTCTCCCATTCTGTCAGTTGTCTTTTGGTTTTGTTGACTGTTTTCTTTGCTGTGCAAAAGCTTTTGATCTTGATGAAGTCCCAAGTAGTTCAGTTTTGGCTTTGCTTCCGTTGCCGTGGGTGATGTTTCTAGGAAGGAGTTGCTGTTGCTGAGGTCAAAGAAGTTGTTACCTGTGTCCTCCTCAAGGATTTTGATGGATTCCTGTCTCATACTGAGGTCTTTCATCCATTTTGAGTCTATTTTTGTGTGTGGTGTAAGGAAATAGACTAGTTTATTCTTCTGCGTGGGTGTGTCCAATTTTCCCAAAACCATTTGTTGAAGAGATGGTCTTTTTTCCACTGAACATTCTTTCCTGCTTTGTCGAAGATTAGTTGATCAAAGAGTTGAGGGTCCAATTCTGGATTTTCTTTTCTGTTCCATTGATCTATGTGTCTGTTTTTGTGCCAGTACCATACTGTCTTGATGATGACAGTTTTGTAATAGAGCTTGAAGTCTGGAATTGTGATGCTGTCAGCTTTGGTTTTCTTTTTCAACATTGCTCTGGCTATGTGGGGTCTTTTCTGGTTCCATATAAATTTTAGGATTATTTGTTCCATTTCTGTGAAAAATGTTGATGGTATTTTGATAGGGATTGCCTTGAATGTATAGATTGCTCTAGGTAGCATAGACATTTTCACAATATTTATTCTTCCACTCCATGAGCTTGGAATATTTTTCCATTTCTTTGTGTCTTTCTCAATTTCTTTCATAAATGTTCTGTAGTTTTCTGAGTACAGATTCTTTGCCTCTTTGGTTAGGTTCATTCCTAGATATCTTATGTTTTGGTGCAATTGTAAGTGGATTGATTCCTTAATTTCTTTTCTGTCTCATTGTTAGTGTATAGAAATGCAACTGATTTCTCTGCGTTTATTTTATATCCTGCCACTTTGCTGAATTCTTGTACAAGGTCTAGGAATTTTGGGGTGGAGTTTTTAGGTTTTCCACATAAAGAATCATGTCATCTGTGAAGAGTGAGAGTTTGACTTCTTTGCTGATTCGGATGCCTTTTATTTCTTTTTGTTGTCTGATTGGTGAGGCTAGACTTTCTAGTACTATGTCAAACAACAGTGGTGAGAATGAGCATCCCTATTATGTTCTTGACCTTAGGGGAAAAGCTCTCAGTTTTTCACCATTGAGAATGATATTCACTGTGGGCCTTTTGTAGATGAGTTTTTGTATATGGCTTTTATGATACTGAGTTAGGTTCCCTGTATTCCTCCCTGTGCAGATTTTTAATCAAGAAAGTATGCTGTATTTTGGCAAGTACTTTTTCACTGCTAATTGAGAGGATCATATAATTCTTGTCCTTTCTTTTATTAATGTGATGTATCATGTTGATCGATTTGCAGATGTTGAACCACCTTTGCAGCCTGGGAATAAATCCTACTTGGTAGTGGTGAAAAATGTTTTAAATGTACTGTTAGATCCTATTAGCTAGTATCTTGGTGAAAATTTTGGCATCTATATTCATTAAGGATATTGTTCTATAATTCTCTTTTTGGTGAGGTCTTTATGGGGTTTTAGGATCAAGGTAATGCTGGCCTCATAGAATGAGTTTGGAAGTATTCCTTCCATTTCTTTCTTTTCTTTCTTTCTTTCTTTTTTTTTTTTAAGATTTTATATATTTATTTGATAGAGATCACAAGCAGGCAGAGAGAGAGAGAGAGGAGAAAGAAGGCTCCCTGCTGAGCAGAGAGCCTGATGCGGGGCTCGATCCCAGGACCCTGAGATCATGATCTGAGCCGAGGACAGAGATTTAACCCACTGAGCCACCCAGGAACCTCCCATTTCTATTTTTTTTTTTTAAAGATTTTATTTTTATTTATTTGTCAGAGAGAGAGCGAGCGGGAGCGAGCACAGGCAGACAGAGTGGAAGGCAGAGTCAGAGGGAGAAGCAGGCTCCCTGCGGAGCAAGGAGCCCGATGTGAGACTCGATCCCAGGACGCTGGGATCATGACCTGAGCCGAAGGCAGCTGCTTAACCAACTGAGCCACCCAGGCGTCCCCCATTTCTATTTTTTGAAACAGCTTCAGAAGCATAGGTATTAGTTCTTTTTTAAAGTTTGATATAATTCTCCTGGGAAGCTATGTGGCTCTGGATTCTTGTTTGATGGGAGATTATTGATTACTTCTTCAATTTTCTTGTTGGTTATGGGTTTGTTGAGGTTTTCTATTTCTTACTGTTTCAGTTTTGGTGGCTTATAAATTTCTAGGAATACATCCATTTCTCCCAGATTGCCTAATTTGTTGGCATATCATTGCTCATAGTATGATCTTAAAATTGTTTGTGTTTTCTTGGTGTTGGTTGTGATCTCTCCTCTTTCATTTATGATTTTATTTGTTTGGGTCCTTTCTCCTTTCTTTTTGATAAGTCTGGCCAGGGATTTATCGACCTTATTAATTCTTTCTAAGAACCAGCTCCTAGTTTTGTTGGTCTGTTCTACTGTTCTTTTGGTTTTTATTTCATTCATTTCTTTTTTTTCCCCAAGATTTTATTTCTTTATTTGAGGGGGCCGGGCACAAGCAGGGGGAGTTGCAGGCAGAGGGAGAAGTGGGCTCCCTGCTGAGCAAGGAGCCTGATGTGGAACTCAATCCCAGGACCCTGGGATCATGACCTGAGCTGAAGGCAGACACTTTACTGACTGAGCCACCCAGGCATTCCTATTTCATTCATTTCTGCTCTAATCTTTGTGATTTCTCTTCTCCTCTATGGTTTAGGCTCTATGTGTTGTTCTTTTTCTAGTACCTTTAAGTGTAAGGTTCATTTGTATATTTGAGACTTTTCCAGTTTCTTGAGAAAGACTTATATTGCTGTGTAGTTCCCTCTTAGGATCTCCTTTGCTGTATTCCAAAAGTTCTGAACAGTTGTTTTTTCCTTTTTATTTGTTTTCATTTTAAAAATTCTTTAATTTCCTGATTGACTCATTCATTCTTTAGTGGGATGCTCTTTAATCTCCAAGGATTTGAGTTCCTCCTAAATTTCCTCGTGTGATTCAGTTCAGGTTTCAAAACACTGTGGTCTGAAAATATGAAGGGAATAATTCCAGTCCTTTGATACTGGTTGAGGCTTGATTTGTGACCTAATATGTGTTCTTTTTTTAAAAAAAATAATTTATTTATTCAACAATAAGAAGGGGAGAGAGAGAGAGTGAGCACACAGCAGGGAGAGCAGCAGGCAGAGCAAGAGGGAGAAGCATACTTCCCCACCAAACATGGAGCCCAATGTGGGGCTTGATCCCAGGACCCTGGGAAATGACCTGAGCTGAAGGCAGACACTTAATCACTGAGCCACCTATCTGCCCCATTTTGGAGAATGTTCCATGTGGACTTGAGAAGAAGTGTAATTCTTTTGCTTTAGGATGGAATGCTTTGTATATATCTGTGAAATCCATCTGCTCCAGTGTATCATTCAAAGCCCTTGTTTCCTTCTTGAGAGTCTCTTAGATGATCTGTCCATTGCTGTGAGTGGAGTGTTGAAGTCTGCTACTATTATTATATTATTATCAATATGTTTCTTTAATTTTGTTATTAATTGGTTGATAAAATTTGCTGCTCCCAAGGTAGGGGCATAAATATTTATAGTTGTTAGATATTCTTGTTGGATAGACCCTTTAAGTATGATACAGCATCCCTCCTCATCCTTTACTATAGTCTTTGACTTAAAATCTTATTTTTCTGATAAATAAGGATTGCTACCAGAGCTTTCTTTTGACATCCATTAGCATGATAAATTGTTCACCACCCTCTCACTTTCAATCTGGAGGTGTCTTTTGGTCTAAAATAGGTCTCTTGTAGACAGCATATAGAGGGGACTTGCTTTTTTATCCATTATGATACCCTGTGTCTTTTGATTGGAGCATTTAGCACACTTATATTCAGAGTTACTATTGAGAGATATGAATATAGTGCCATTGTATTACCTTTAAAGTCACTGTTTCTATATATTATCTCTGTTCCTTTCTGGTATGTGTTGCTTTTGGGCTCTTTCTTCCCTTACTGGATCCCCTTTAATATTTCTTGCAGGGCTTGTTTCATGATCACAAATTCTTTTAGTTTCTGTTTGTCCTGGAAGATTTTTGTCTCTTCTCCTATTCTGAATGATAGCCTTGCTGGATAAAGTATTCTTGGCTGCATGTTTTTCTCATTTAGTACCCTGAGTATATCATGCTAGCCCTTTCTGGCCTGCCAGGTCTCTGCACCAATCCTTCCTGGGGAAGGAGAGGGGAATCTCACCAAGTCTCTGCTATTCCCTGAGCCCCTGCTCTGGGAGCAATTGCCCAAATCTGTGTGCACTCTTGCCACTCCTCCCAAGGAGGAAGGAGGGCCACTCCTCTTGCTGGGCCCCTGCTTGGAGAGGCGGTCCCTGATCTTGCCATGGTTTATGTTTTATGGCAACACCTACCTGAAAGCCCACTCCAGGGCTTGCTAATTGTAACCAGCTTTCCTGCTCCAATGCCTGGGAACTCTGCTACACTCTGGCATCCCCATTCGTTCTGTGACCCTGGGGATTCTGAGACCACACTGTCCCAGTTAGGATTGTGCTCCACTTCACCATCTGAGCACCTTTCAGGCAGGGACGTTTCTCACAGGAGCAGACTTCTAGAAGCTCCGATTTTTGCATTCCATTGCTATATCACCTTCCAGCAGCTAGCTTATGGAGGTTCCCTCCCACCATGGTTTATTTTCTGATATATCCCCTCAGATTCACTTTTCCGCACCTCCTACTTTGCAAAAAAGTATACCAATACTTCTCTATTTGTAGAATTGTAGCAATTCTTTCCTTAGCTCTCAGGTTGAATTCACAGGTGTTCAGAATGATTTGATAGATATCTAGCTGAATTCAAGGTCAAGGGACCAGGTCACCTACTCTTCTGCCATTTTCCCTCTCCATCTATAATTTAAATATTTTTCATGTCCTCAGGCATACTGTGGCACATAGAGGAGAATTTGTCATTATAGTAGATTTATTTGAGTTTTTATGTATTGATTAAAAAAGGTGACATATGAGAGGAAGGAATAATTTTACAAATAGATAGTTACCCTTTAAATCTAATTGTAATGTCAGTCTCCTCTTTCTTCTTCAGTTTTGCAGACTCCAACTGTTATCAAACACATATCTACCAAAGGTCCAGAAAAGCTAAAACAATCTAGAAGCATTGACTGTTTTACAGGTAATTAATATTGGGATAAACTGTTTTTCTAAAAACTTTTGAAGATAGTTTTCATGTTTCCCTTTTGATAAAATGTTTGTTTTCTGTTTCAGAATTGAGTGTAATGAATAAAATAAGGAAGAACAAGCTGTCCAAAGCAATTTACTTGATGCAGAAAGCTCTTCTAATATCTGAGAAAGATGCAACCTCTACATCTTCACACAACCTTTTGATGGTAACAACATGCCATTCCTTTTTTTGGTCCTGACATATAACCTTTGTTAAATGAATGGTTTAGTTCACTTTGTTAAAAATAATGTGTTGCCCTTAACGTTAGATTATGAACTTTCAGGTTCTTTTATCTAGTCTTCTCTTTGAGTTGAACAGTTTTGAACAGGGAAACTAATCTATATTACCCATCCCAAACTCTGTTGAAATGAGAGATCCTCTCTATGTATTCTCTCTGTGTAGGGGCAACTTACATAGGAAGCCAAATAAAATCAGAAGGATTAAAAATGAGGGAAACTATAGAACTTAAGTGACACTATGCTAGCATAATGCATTCCTTACTATGGAATTAAAATACTTCAAGTCCATTGGCTCAGTTGCCTTCTCTCAGATGGATGCTGCTAGTTTATTTTTTACTCTGGCCTGGAAATTGTTCTCTCTTCTTAGCGATTCATTGTATGTTGATTTTAGAATTTAAATTCTTGAGGATACTCACTCACATTTCAAGATAGAGGATTTTTAAAAAATTTTGTCCCTGTGTATTACCCATAAAAATTTGATGGTATTGGCTGAGTAAATGGCACATGGTGAAGTAGAGGATGATGCTACAAGCAGTTTAGCTGATAAGAAAAAAAAAATAGGTCAAAGCTAGGGAAAGGATACAGAGTTTAAGAGAAAAAGTTCCACATATTTATATAATGAGTATGAGGAGCCAGAAGAAAAGAGAGAAATTGAAGATATGAGAGGGGTTAATAATAGAGCACAATCCTATTTGAAGAGGGAAGGAGATGAGATTCAAAACACAGATAAAGTGATTCATCTTCAATGGAGGGTAGGCAACAGAGCAGACTCCTCATCCTCTGATACAAAAGAGAAGGAGGAATAGATCAATGTAGATTTGAGAAAGCCTATTGGTGTGGAGGCAGAGAGTTGAGTTTATGCCTTATGTCAATCATCTGATAAAGTAGGAGGCAAGCATATTTGCCAACAATGGAGAGCAAGGGTGGACAGTTGGACCCAGGAGAGAGAAGACGATTAGAGAGTGGAGTGGAATGGATGAGGAATGGATGAGGGAGTGGACATTGAAGTTGAAGGACTGGCCAGCACAAAGTTATAGCTGAAGTTGAGGACCATGAATTTATACTGGTCCCCATCTGCATGGTGGTATGGCATTACCCTGGTGTAGTGTTTTTAGTAGCTGTGACAGCAAAATATTTGTGACAGCAGAGATTTGTACAGGGCTATATTTTTACAAAGAATGTATGGGTTAAAAGTTCCTAATAAAAATGGGTGCAGATTGAGTAGGGAGGGAAGTGGTACCTTCAGGGTATTTAAAGACTTGGTGAGCATGGAGATGTCCAGAGACTGGAGATCTCTTTGAAGTTAGGGATCAGAAAATTAGTCTGGGACGCCTGGGTGGCTCATTGGTTTAAAGACTCTGCTTTTGGCTCAGGTCATGATCCCAGGGTCCTGGGATCGAGCCCCCCATTGGGCTCTCTGCTCTGCAGAGAGCCTGCTTCCTCCTCTCTCTTTGCCTGCCTCTCTGCCTACTTGTGATCTCTGCCTGTCAAGTAAATAAATAAAATCTTAAGAAAAAAAAAGAAAATTAGTCTGAGAGAGCTGGAAGGATATGGGTTTGAGGTCAGAAAGTAGGATATTGAAATTTCACATGAAAAAATGTTCATCATCACTAGGCATCAGGGAGTTTCAAATTAAAACCACCAGTTAGAATGGCCAAAATTAGCAAGACAGGAAACAACATGTGTTGGAGAGGCTGTGGAGAAAGGGGGACCCTCTTATACTGTTGGTGGGAATGCAAGTTGGTGCAGCCACTTTGGAAAACTGTGAAGATTCCTCAAGAAATTAAAAATAGAGCTTCCCTATGACCCTGCAATTGCACTACTGGGTATTTACCCTAAAGATACAGATGTAGTGAAAAGATGGGCCATCTGTACCCCAATGTTTATAGCAGCAATGGCCACGGTCACCAAACTGTGGAAAGAACCAAGATGCCCTTCAACGGATGAATGGATAAGGAAGATGTGGTCCATATACACTATAGAGTATCATGCCTCCATCAGAAAGGACGAATACCCAACTTTTGTAGCAACATGGACAGGACTGGAAGAGATTATGCTGAGTGAAATAAGTCAAGCAGAGAGAGTCAATTATCATATGGTTTCACTTATTTGTGGAGCATAACAAATAGGATGGAGGACAAGGGGAGATGGAGAGAAGGGAGTTGAGGGAAATTGGAAGGGGGTGCAGTGCAAAAACAATGAACACTGTTATACTAAAAAGAAATAAAAAATTAAAAAAAGAAAAGGAAATTTGAGATTTCTGATATGTAGCACCTTGTAATCATCTGTCCATTATTTCATTCATCCAACAAATGTTTTTGAGTACTTATGATCCATTCAGCAAATATTTATTGTACATTGTGTGCCTGGTATTAAGTTGAGTACAGGGGATAAAAACAAAAATATTGATGGATTGCCTTCTTTTTTGGTCCCTGCCTTCAAGATAAATGTAGTTTGTGGAAACATAGACAAGTAAGAAAGTAATTATGGGTTACTGTCATATATACTTTAACTGCAAGAATTCCAGGGGAATTTAGCAAAGGAATGTCTAACCAAATACTGGGTGATGTATAAAGAAACTTCCAGAAAAGGAATCAGGTTGAATACTGATAGGCAGGAGTAGCCAGAGAAAGAGGAAGACAGAGGGTGAAAAGGACTTTATAGGAAGAGAAAACAACATGTACAAAATTCCTAAAGCTAGAATGATCACAGAGTTCTTGTGGTCCTATAGGTTATTCAGTGTCATAGAGGCACAGATGAAATGGCAAGAGGAAGAGGGATCTGTTGGGAGAAGAGGGTAAGAAGTGAGACCAGAGAGGAAGTCTAAGGATTTTTTTTTTTAAGATTTTATTTATTTATTTGACAGACAGAGATCACAAGTCGGCAGAGAGAAAGAGAGGAGGAAGCAGGCTCCTCGCCTAGCAAAGAGCCTGACGCGGGGCTTGATCCCAGGGCCTTGAGACCATGACCTGAGCTGAAGGCAAGGCCTTAACCCACTGAGCCACCCAGGTGCCCCAAGTCTAAGGATTTTGAGCAGACAGATGCTATTAATGTTCAGGGTTGGGAAGTCTGTCCTGGCAGCGTTAGGGAGGAGCCTTATTATCATTGCACTTCCAGCTTTTGAATCAAGGAGGAGTCTGGTGATGTTGTTGGATAGTGTCAGCTGACAAGGCCAAGTGGTGCCCAATCTTTGTTGGAAGACTTTGGGGGTGTGTTCAGATCCATTTTCTCAACAGATGCTTCTGTGGCCACATGCTACTGTCTAGAGCTTGGCGGATACTAATACTTCAGTCCTATTTCTATGTCAAATAAAACTTATCTTTCTTTTTTAGAACTGTCTCAGGAGTAATATTGTGGCATCTTAGAGCCTGGAGAGAATAAAGCCTTTGGGATTTCCCTTTTTGTTTTATTAAGACTCAGTCTGGTCCTTATACTGTCATAATATGCTCATTCCTGTTCGGCCTCTATCTTCCTACCACTGTCACTGGGGGACACCCTGGAGATATGAAAAGACTGAAGTTTTCTTTTTTACATTTTTTCCCTTGTGTGTCTTTCTCTTTAATTTCTTAAATGAAACTATTTTAAGAAAAATTTTAAGTATAATGTCCTCTTAGGATAGACTCATGAGATGTATTTAGAGGCTCTGTTTTTTATTAGGGGTCCTCCACAAGGATTGTCACCAACTAGGAACATGTTGAATATTTATTTAGAAGTCCTGAAACCTTCTATAGCCACCTCTGCTCCTCAGTGGTATTTTTTATCCAAGTGTTAAGGCTTAATGATCAGTCCTTAGGGTGCTCTCGTAAACAATGATGTTATGGCTCAAATAATTGCCAAACTTTCTTTCTTTAAAGAAGACAAATAAATTTCTTTCCCCTGGCAATCATTTTCAGCTGGGGTATATTACAGAATGTTTTACATTATCATGATCTTGTAATAAAATTATCCCCAAATCAGTAACTGATGCATCACCTGATACCATAAAAAGGTTTAAAAAGCCCGAGTCTTTTCAGAGCTGTTAAATAATTCATACGCTGGTTTAGTTTCTCAAAAGTTTCTTGACTTTGTGGAGCTATATAATCTCATCAGGTGTCTGTTTTATTCCTAATCAGTTAAAAGTGGACCAACTTGTTGCCAGGACTGAGGTACAAACTTTTGATAATAGCTTGTTAGCTTTCTAAATGAAATGACTGGTCTTTTTTTTTTAAATGGCGATCTTACCCTCCATTTTCCTGTCTTGGTATTGGACTTCTGGAAGCCCATGTTGGCTTTCTACACAATATACCACCGATTTACTTGATTTACTTTAATGGATTGCACCTGGAACTAGTCTCAGATGTCCCTAATCTACTTTTGGTCAAATAGAGCATTGATCCTGTGGCTTATGGTCATTACTTTTAGTCCAAGTGTAAGGATTTTGAGCAGACAGATGCTACTAATGTTCAGGGTTGGGAAGTCTGTCCTGGCAGCGTTAGGGAGGAGCCTTATTCAGTCTCTGTGCAGATGGGATTTCTTATTGGGAAGAGGCAGGAATATTTGTCAGTCTAATGTAAGTGCTACAAGGGCAGGGGTGTATATTGTTTTCTGTCCAGCACCTATCTCCTCTTCCAAATATCACCTTTTCGAGGAATTCCTCTTTCCCTTTTAGATGTAGTTGGGTGGGACTTTTCTTCTCTAACCAGTCAGAAGACTAGTCATGTGAGCAAGGCCAATCGGGACCTCCCTACTTGGAATCAGATCTTGAGTAGAAGGGTAAAAAGACTAAAGCTAGTAGATGTTCATTCTTTCCAATGCTTGTGTACTGATCAGACTATTATGACCATTCATAGATAGGAAGGTC
This sequence comes from Mustela erminea, assembly GCF_009829155.1. Classification (NCBI taxonomy): domain Eukaryota; kingdom Metazoa; phylum Chordata; class Mammalia; order Carnivora; family Mustelidae; genus Mustela; species Mustela erminea. The sequence continues at coordinate 24,049,752 of NC_045619.1, read as the reverse complement.
TATTCTGTAGACCCTCCTACCTCTTTGGACCTGCTGTGGTCCTGGCCTGTTTTTCCTATTGCTCCTGGTTCAAAGAACCCCAACTTCAATGCATCTAGTTTTCTCCTAGTTTTATTTGTTGGAACCTAAACAAATTGGTATTTGAGGTTACTTTAGCAGTTCCAAAATCTAGTCATATTGCTTCAACTCTAAGCAGAGGAGCATTATGAATTAGCAGATTGTTTTTTGTAATAGACAGACCCTAATTTTATGGTTGTATTTTGGAACCAGAACTAATCAAGAAGCCCAGACCACTCAAAGTTCTAATAACTCCTGGCTTTACTATTTCCCAAATTTCTACCTTCATGTCTCCTAAATACCACTCTATTATCTAGGTTAGCAGTAATTAGATTACTAGAGTATAATTATTTTTCCTATTTTATAGCATTTTAGTAAAATCAGTTCTATTTGCTTTTGGGGGAAGAATATATGGGAATCAATTTTTTTTCCAGAGATCTTTTTTTTTTTAATTTTTAAAAAAATTTTAAAAAAGATTTTATTTATTTATTTGAGAGAGTGAGAGAGAGAGAGAGAGAGAGAGAGCACGAGCAGGGCAAGTGGAAGAAAGAGAAGCAGACTCCCTGCTGAGCAGGGAGCCCGATGTGGGGCTTGATCCCAGGACTCTGGGACTATGGCCTGAGCTTAAGGCAGATGCCCAACCGACTGAGCCACGTAGGCACCCCTTTTTCCAGAGAGTGTATCAGCTCTTTTTACTTGTTCTCTGCTGAAGTCTTCTTCATAAAAAGCAAACCCTTTCTGATTTTGACCCCCTCCCATGAGGTCATATTTAGATCTGTTAGATTTCAAATTATTGACAAGATTTTAGCTAATTTCCGTTTCAGGTTTTAAGGTTATTTCATAGGAAAGCATCCAGGTTGCCTTTCCATGCTTCATTTTAGTTTAGCTTTGTATTAATAAGACAAAATACATAGTGGTTAGGAGGATAGGGATTTGGGGTAGAGTTTTGGTTTTGCCACTGACTAGCTGTATGCCCAAGGTATTTTACTTATGCCCTCTTAAGTTTTAATTTCTTCATATGTCAAATGGGAGTTCTTGGGAAGATTCAAGGAAATGATGCATATAAAATGCTTAGCATTTGGCACAGAATAGGCAGTCAATAAATGTTAGCTGTTATTATTAGTATTATTACTATTAAAAATTACTATTACTATTAATCTATATTCCACTTCTGGAGCATTCTGTTTTATCATATCAGAAGTATTTTTTGGTGTTTTAGATATATCTTTGTCTATCAAACTATACATTTCTTTTTGTGTTTCCTCTTAGATTGATCTTATGAATTGTATAATTTATTCTCAGCAATCAAAAGTGTTCCTTGTCGGGATTCTTGGATATGGCTTAACCTACTTTTCATCTCCTTCTGAAATGTACATAATATGCTGAAAATCCATATATAAAATCCGTATATACCTCAGGAGGTCTACTAGACAAGTAGTAAATATGGCACTTTATCATTCCAGTCTTACGATAGTTTTTTATGGATAGTTGTTAATCATTACCTTGAATTATGGTTGAAGATCATCTTATATCTTGAAGATCATCTTACATCTTTCCCTATGTGTCTTGCTGCACTGTGGGTGTTAAGGTGTTGTCAAATGTACTTAATGTCAATCTGTCCTTGTAAGCACTGAGTAACTTCTAAAAAGAGGCAGGTTTGTTTCTCTTATGGATGCTATAGATAGAAAGATTTACATTCAGACAATAGTAGTTTGACTACAATACTACCGTTTTCTGGCAATAAAACAATATGTTTGGTGGACACATTAGGCAACATGTTGAACATATTAGAGGCAACAGTGATGTCCATAATGATAACACTTTCTCTCTCTTTAAAAGATTTGATTGATTGATTGATTGATTATTTGAGAGAAAGAGAGAGCATGTGCAAAAGTGGAAGAGGAGTGAGGGAGAGGGACAAGCAGACTCTGCATTGAGCACAGAGCCCGATTTGGGGTTCAGTCCCACTACCCTAAGATCATGACCTGAGCTGAAATCACGAGTTGGATGCTTAACCAACTGAGCCATCCAGACGCTCACATACTTTTTCTTTTCACAGTTGAATAGAGCTGGTTTTGTGGATATTTTTCTTTCTTGAGTTTTTGAGACTACTTTTCTAGTGATATTTCCTCCTCCTATTTGAGGAACCCCTTTAAAAAGCTCTAATCACTTTCTTTTTTTAAAAAATGTTTTTTTAAAATTTATTTATTTTTTTCAGCATAACAGTATTCATTGTTTTTGCACCACACCCAGTGCTCCATGCAATCCATGCCCTCTCTAATACCCACCACCTGGTTCCCCCAACCTCCCACCCCCCACCCCTTCAAAACCCTCAGACTGTTTTTCAGAGTCCATAGTCTCTCATGGTTCACCTCCCCTTCCAATTTCCCTCAGCTCCCTCCTCCTCTCCATCTCCCCTTGTCCTCCATCCTATTTGTTATGCTCCACAAATAAGTGAAACCATATGATAATTGACTCTCTCTGCTTGACTTATTTCACTCAGCATAATCTCTTCCGGTCCTGTCCATGTTGCTACAAAAGTTGGGTATTCGTCCTTTCTGATGGAGGCATAATACTCCATAGTGTATATGGACTACATCTTCCTTATCCATTCGTCCGTTGAAGGGCATCTTGGTTCTTTCCACAGTTTGGTGACCGTGGCCATTGCTGCTATAAACATTAGGATACAGATGGCCCATCTTTTCACTACATCTGTATCTTTGGGGTAAATCCCCAGCATTTTCTTTTTAAAAAATTGATGTATAATTGACAGATAACATTATATTAATTTCAGGTATACAATGTAATGATTGAGATTTATATATATTGCTAAATGATCACCACAATAAATCTTATTAACTTATGCGTCTGTCATCAGTTACAATTTTTTTTTTCTTGTGATGAGAACTTTTTAGATTTACTCTCTAGGAACTTTCAAATAAGCAGTACAGTATTATTAACTATAGTCCCTAGGCTGTACATTATATTACCATGACTTACTTATTTTATAATTGGAAATTTGTACATTTTGACCTCTTTCACCCATTTTGCCCCACCTCCCACCCCCAAGCTCTAGCAACCACCAATCTGTTCTCTGTATCTATCTGATTTTTTTTTTAGATTCCACATATGCATGACATCATATAGTATTTGTCTTTCTCTGACTTATTTCACTTAACTTAATGCCCTCAGCACCCATCCATGTTGTCACAAATGGCAAGATTTCATTCTTTTTCTATGGCTGGATAATATTCATATGTGTGTGTGTGCATATATATATATATATAGATGAATCGTACATTCATATATATAACATGTCTTGGCTATTGTAAATAATGCCACAGTGAACATGGGGTGCAGATGCTTTTTCTAACTAGTGTAATGATCACTTTCTTGTAAATGGAATGCTTTTAGCAGCTCAGTGGTTTGGCTCACTAAGTTAGCATTTTAATTTCTAACTTAGGTTTTACCTTGAGTCTATTATAGAATTTATCTGATTCATATAAACCAAGGACTCTGTTTTAGACTTCTGTTACCTTTCATTTAAAAATCTAGTACTTTTATTAATCTATTTCAAATTGGGCCATGAAATCTGAGTTAGGGAATTAAAACTAATCAAGACCCAATGAGAACATTTTATTTATTTATTTATTTTCCAATCAGAATATTTTAAACGTATTGCCTTAAAATGCATTATGGATCATCCTCATCTGTCATAATTTCATGTCTTTCATTCAAAACACATTTATTGAACCTAAAGAGATAAATAAATTACTGTCCTTGCCACCAAGATGCTCACTGTTTAGAGTCTGGACAGTAACTACACAGATCATATTGTAAGATACATGCTAAAATAAAGAGTAGAAAATGAAGAGAATAAGTACAGAAATGTGTGGGATTTCTCTTGGGAGGATTCAGAGATGATGTTTGAGTGGACCTAAAAGCACAGAAAAGGATGTAGAAATCTACAGGAAGAGGAAGTTGAGGAAAAGTTGGGAAAAGTTGAGGCATGGGAAAAGTTGAGGCATGACAAGCATAGCTTCTCAGGGAATAAATGGCTTTTTAAAAAAAAATGGCTTCAAAGGTTAGGTTGGCTAGGCAGTAGCTATGGGACAACAAAAGAGTAGAAAGAGAGATAAGGCTAGAAAAGGCTATTTATTATTATAATCGTGATCAGAATACAAAGGCTGTGGAGTTTGCACTATAACAAGTAGAGGAAGAACCACTGAAGGAGTAGAAGACTGGAGGTTGAGGAGACCAAAGACTGAGAGAAAGAGTAGGAGGCTGATGAACTCATCTGTCAGTGGTTGCCAGTCCCTACTGTATTTCAAAATTACCCTCAACAGTTATTAATAATACAGATGCTTAAGCTCCACCCCTGGAGATTTTTTACTAAATAGGTTCAGAGTGGGGATAGATGATACTGAACAGCAGACAGGGTTTGAGAAATATCTGTGTGATAGTCCATGGCAGAAAGCAGGAAGCTGGGTTCGTGGATATGTAGAAAGAAGTTGCTAGAGTCAAGTCAGAAGATGCTAGTGAATGACTGGTTCAATGGAACATGAACTGATGAGGCAAATTTTGGGAATAAGTATAGAAAGCCCAGGGCAGTTGGCCAGACAGCTGAGATGGGGTCAGAGGCAGTCTGTGTTAATATTAGGGCAGCAAACCAATGCTGCTGGTGTATTTTTTAGGCTGCACACATAATCCAGAGGAGGGAAACTTTCAAGGCGTTGGTCCCTTTCCTTGTGTTGCATAATTTTTCCTTAGGCTGATTTCACCTGTTCTTATGTAGCCTAAAATATCTTGGTCTCCAGTCTGTGACGCAAATGAAGTCACATTAACATTTCATGTTCAAAATATAATAGCTTTCATCTACCTTCTGTTCAAGTAGGAATTTCTTAAAAATTTTCCACAGTTATCTGGGGGAATCTACTTACCTTTTCTGCTCAGGCTTCTTACTTTAATTCTGGCCTCTTATCAAGCTCCTACCTGTTGTTGCTTTTCAAGAGAACCATGCTCTGTGGGCACATCTGTCCTCTCAGGGAGCCTAATCTGGTCTGTCATCTATGGTAGAGGGTGGAAAGGTGAATGAGCCTCTGCCCAGCCCTGTGCTTGTTGTGTCCTCTGGGTTGAATAGGCACCTTGATGCCTTGACTCATAGTGTTTTGTGACACAGCTCTTTCAACATCTTTCTTTCCATCCATTTTCTCCATTTCCCCCCCTCAGTTTGGTTAAATGAGTGAGAAAGTTAACAGATGCCATTCTATGTTCCTTGACTGAGTCATTCATTCAATGATTCAAGTTATACTGAGCACCATGTGTCTATAAATTAGTTAAGATCTTTGGCATGTAGGCCCTGGACAACACTACACAAGGCCTATATAACACATCCCTTCTCGCATGAAGGAATGATTATCCTATGCAGGTGGCAAGATTTTTGAACTATAAATGCCAAAAAAATTTTTTTTCAAGGTCTCCTGGCACAGAATAAGCAGAGTTAAAAAATCCATTTATTATTATAGATAAATTTTAATCACAACTAATGATTTTAGACCTTAATGTCAACCATTCCCTATAAAAATAAAAATGAGTTAATTCTCATCTCAATTTAGGTCAATCTTTATTTTAGAAAAAAAGTATGATACTACAGTTTTATAATCTACACTCCCACAGGGAACTGGTTTACTCACTTTAAATATCACTTTGATGCAAATGACTCACAGAAAGTCTTACCCTTTCTTTTAGATCAAGTCTAGATCTCCAAGTGGAACCTTTGAAACTTAGCATATCTTCTGCAGAGGAAAAAGCACAGGTTTTTGTAAGAGAGTTAAATGTATTTGAAATTTGGTAGAAAGAAATTTGTCTTACCTTTTTCAGGATTTCTTTTCTTAAATTCATTAAATTGGCTAGAATTCCAGAATAAAAGAAAATAGTGGTATTTTGTCTCCTTTTGGATTTTATTGATGATTCTTTTAGTGCTTCACAATTAGGTGACTATTGGCTAAAATTAATATTTTTCTAATGCTAAAGAAAGAGCTTTCCTAGTTTATTGAGGTTTGCCACTCCCTTCCCATGGCTTTACTAAGGCATAATTGGCAAATAAAATTGTAATATCTTTTGAATGTACAGCATGATGATTTGATATAGGTATGCAGTAGTCTTCCCTTAGCTGTGGTTTAGCTTTCTGCAGTGTCAGTTACCTGCAGTCAATGACAGTCTGGAATCAGATGATTTTCCTTCCGACATACCATCAGAAGGTCAGTAGTGGCTTAATGCTACGTTACAGTGCCCTTACTTCATCTCATCATGTAGATATTTTATCTTTTCACATCACAAGAAGAGGGTGAATGCAGTACAATAAGAGATTTTGAGAACAAAACCACATTCACATAACTTTTATTACAATATATTGTTATAATTGTTCTATTTTATTATTAGCTATTGCTAATCCCCCACTATGCCTAATTTATACATTAAATTTTATCATAGGTATGTATGTATGAGAAAAACACATAGTATATATGGGGTTTAATTCTGTCTGTGGTTTCAGGCATCTTGGAACGTATCCCTATGGATAAGCAGAGACTACCATACATTTTGAAATAATTACCACAATCAGCTTAATTAACACATTTATCACATCATAGAGTTACCTTTTTAAATTTTTTAATTTAAATTCAATTTAAGTAATGTACAGTGTAGTACTAGTTTCAAAGGTAGAATTTAGTGATTCATCAGTTGCAGATAACACCCAGTGCTCCTTACATCAAGTGCCTTCCTTGATGCCTATCACTCAAATACCCCATCCCCTGCCTACCTCCCCTCCAGCAACTCTCAGGTTGTTTCCTATAGTTAAGAGTCTCTTATGGTTTGTCTCCCTCTCTATTTTTGTCTTATTTTATTTTTCCTTCCCTTCTCTTTTGTTCATTTGTTTCTTAAGTTTCACATATGAGTGAAATCATATATTTGTCTTTATCTGACTGATTTACTTCACTCACTCAGCTTAATACCCTGTGGTTCCGTTCATGTCATTGCAAATTGTAAGATTTCATTCTCTTTGATGGCTGAGTAAGTTATGTTTCTTTAAAACTAACGAATAATATATTATTTGCCCCAGGGATACAGGTCTGTGAATCATCAGGCTTACACATTTCACAGTACTCACCTTAGCACATACCCCCAATGTCCATAACTAAGCCACCCTATCCCTACCTTCCCTCCCCCTGGCAACCCTCACTTTGTGTCATGAGATTAAGAGTCTCTTATGGTTTGTCTCCCTCCCAATCCCATCTTGTTTCATGTTTTTCCTCCCTAAACCTCACCCCGCCGCCCTGCCTCTCAAATTCCTCATATCAGAAAGATCATATGATAATTGTCTTTCTCTGATTGACTTATTTCAATCAGCGTAATAACCTCTGGTTCCATCCACATTGTTGCAAATGGCAAGTTTTCATTTCTTTTGGTGGCTACATAGTATTCCATTGTATATATATACACCACATCTTCTTTATCCATTCATTTCTTGATAGACATCTAGGTTCTTTCCATATTCTTTCCATGGCTATTGTGGACATTGCTGCTATAAACATTCAGGTGCATGTGCCCCTTCGGATCACTACATTTGTATCTTTAGGGTAAATACCTAGTAGCACGATTGCTGGGTCATAGGGTAGCTCTATTTTCAACTTTTTGAGGAACCTCTGTACTGTTTTCCAGAGTGACTACACCAGCTTGCATTCCTACCAACAGTGTAGGAGGGTTCCCCTTTCTCTGCATCCTTGGCAACATCTGTCATTTCCTTACTTGTTAATTTTAGCCATTCTGACTTGTGTGAGGTGATACCTCATTGTGGCTTTGATTTGTATTTCCCTGATGCTGAGTGATGTTGAGCACTTTTTCATGTGTCTGTTGGACATCTGGATGTCTTCTTTGCAGAAATGTCTGTTCATGTCTTCTGCCCATTTCTTGACCGGATTATTTGTTCTTTGGGTGTTGAGTTTGATAAGTTCTTTATAGATTTTGGATACTAGCCCTTTATCTGATATGTCGTTTGCAAATATCTTCTCCCATTCTGTCAGTTGTCTTTTGGTTTTGTTAACTGTTTCCTTTGCTGTGCAAAAGCTTTTTTTTTTTTTAACCTCTTAAAAAAATCATTTTATTGATCCTTTACCATACAAAATTTATTCAAATTACACCCATTTGAAGTGATAAGATCACAGCTAGAGAACAGGTTACCCTGTAACAAATCTATTTACAAAATCCATCATAAAAGCTTTTTTTTTTTATATTATATTACATATTTTCTTTCTTTTTTTTTTTAACTAGCATACAACACAAAGCTAAACCAATTAGTAGTCTGCCTACTCCCAATTTTGGGAGAAATACTTCCTCTTGAGCAAAAGCTTTTGATCTTGATGAAATCCCAATAGTTTATTTTTGCCCTTGCTTCCCTTGCCTTTGGCGATGTTCCTAGGAGGATGTTGCTGTGGCTGATGTCATGGCTGGTGCCAACATCTGTTGTTTCCTAACTTGTTAATTTCAGCCATTCTGACTGGTGTGAGGTGGTATTTCACTGTGGTTTTGATTTGTATTTCCCTGATGGTGAGTGATGTTGAGCAGTTTTTCATGTGTCTGTTGGCCATCTGGATTTCTTCTTTGCAGAAATGTCTGTTCATGTCTTCTGTCCATTTATTGATTGGATTATTCTTTGGGTGTTGAGTTTGATAAGTTCTTTATAAGATTTTGGAAACTAGCCCTTTATCTGATATTTGCAAATACTTCTCCCATTCTGTCAGTTGTCTTTTGGTTTTGTTGACTTGTTTCCTTTGCTGTGCAAAAGCTTTTGATCTTGATGAAGTCCCAATTTTTGGCCTTCCTTCGCTCGCCTTTGGCGATGTTTCTAGGAAGGAGTTGCTGTTGCTGAGGTCAAAAAAGTTGTTACCTGTGTTCTCCTCAAGGATTTTGATGGATTCCTGTCTCATACTGAGGTCTTTCATCCATTTTGAGTCTATTTTTGTGTGTGGTGTAAGGAAATAGACCAGTTTCATTCTACTGCATGTGGCTGTCCAATTTCCCCAAAACCATTTGTTGAAGAGGTGGTCTTTTTTTAATTGGATATTCTTTCCTCTTTGTTGAAGTTCAGTTGACCATAGAGTTGAGGGTCCAATTCTGGATTTTCTTTTCTGTTCCATTGATCTATGTGTCTGTTTTTGTGCCAGTACCATACTGTCTTGATGATGACAGTTTTGTAATAGATCTTGAAGTCTGGAATTGTGATGCTGTCAGCTTTGGTTTTCTTTTTCAACATTGCTCTGGCTATGTGCGGTCTTTTTTGGTTCCATATAAATTTTAGGATTATTTGTTCCATTTCTCTGAAAAAAATTGATGGTGTTTTAATAGGGATTGGATTAAATGTGTAGATTGCTTTAGGTAACATAGACCTTTTTAAAATATTTGTTCTTCCAATCCATAAGCATAGAACGTTTTTCCATTTCTTTGTGTTTTACTCAATTTCTTTCATGAGTACTCTATAGTTTTCTGAGTACAGATTCTTTGCCTCTTTGGTTAGGTTCATTCCTAGGTATCTTACGGTTTTGGTGCAGTTGTAAATGGGATCGACTCCTTAATTTCTCTTTCTTCTGACTTGCTGTTGGTGTAGAGAAATGCAACTGACTTCTGTGCATTGATTTTTATATCCTGATACTTTACTGAATTCCTGTATGAGTTCTAGCAGTTTTGGAGTGGAGTCTTCTGGGTTTTCCACATAAAGTATTCTATCATCTGCAAAGAGTGAGAGTTTGACTTCTTCTTTGCTGATTAGGATGTCTTTTATTTCTTTTTGTTGTCTGATTGCTGAGACTAGGACTTCTAGTACTATGTTGCACAGCAGTGGTGATAGTGGACATCCCTGCCGTGTTCTTGACCTTAGGGAAAAAGCCCTCAGTTTTTTCCTCACTGAGAATGATATTTGCTGTGGGTGGCTTTGATGATATTGAGTTATGTACCCTCTACCCCTACACTTTGAAGGGTTTTGATCGCAAAAGAATGCTGTAGTTTGTCAAATGCTTTTTATCATCTATTGAGAGTATCATATTATTTTTGTTCTTTCTTTTATTAATATATTCAATCACATTGATTGGTTTGTGGATGTTGAATCAACCTTGCAGCCCAGGAATAAATCCCACTTGGTCGTGATGAATAATCCTTTTAATGTACTGTTGGATCCTATTGGCTAGTATTTTGGTGAGAATATTTGCATCCGTGTTCATCAAGAATATTGGTGTGTAATTCTCCTTTTTGATGGAATCTTTGTCTGGTTTTGGGATCAAGGTAATGCTGGCCTCATAAAATGAGTTTGGAAGTTCTCCTTCCATTTCTATTTTTTAGAACAGTTTCAGAAGAATAGGTATTAATTCTTCTTTAAATGTTTGGTAGAATTCCCCTGGGAAACCATTTGGCCCTGGGCTCTTGTTTATGGGAGATTTTTAAGTGACTGTTTCAATTTCCTTACTGGTTATGGGTCTGTTCAGTTTTCTATTTCTTCCTGGTTCCATTTTGGTAGTTTATGTCTCTAGGAATGCATCCATTGTTCCCAGATTGTCAAATTTGCTGATGTATAGTTGCTCATAATATGTTCTTAAGATGATTTTATTTTGTTGGTGTTGGTTGTGATCTCTCTTCTTTCATTCATGATTTTATTAATTTGGGTCCTTTCTCTTTTCTTTTTTATAAGTCTGGCCAGGGGTTTATCAATCTTATTAATTCTTTCAAAGAACCAGCTCCTAGTTTCGTTGATTTCTTCTACTGTTCTTTTGGTTTCTGTTTCACTGATTTCTGCTCTGATCTTTATTATTTTTTCTCCTCCTGGGTTTAGGCTTTCTTTGCTGTTCTTTCTCTAGCTCCTTTAGGTGTAGGTTTAGGCTGTGTATTTGAAATCTTTCTTGTTGCTTAAGAAAGGCTTGTACCACTGTATATTTTCCTCTCAGGACTGCCTTTGCTGTGTCCCACAGATTTTGAACAGTTGTGTTTTCATTATCATTTGTCTCCATGAATTTTTTCAATTCTTTTTTAATTTGCTGGTTCATTCTTTAGTAGGATGCTCTTTAGCCTCCATGTATTTGAGTTCTTTCCACCTTTCCTCTTGTGTGAGTTCTAGTTTCAGAGCATTGTGGTCTGAAAATATGCAGGGAGTGATCCCAATCTTTTGGTACCGGTTGAGACCTGATTTGTGACCCAGGATGTGATCTATTCTGGAGAATGTTCCATGTGCAGTAGGGAAGAATGTGTATTCTGTTGCTCTGGGATGGAATGTTCTGAATATATCTGTGATGTCCATCTGGTCCAGAGTGTCATTTAAGGCCTTTATTTCCTTGTTGATCTTTTGCTTGGATGATCTGTCCATTTCAGTGAGGGGGGGTCTTAAAGTCCCCTACTATTATTTTATTATTGTTGATGTATTTCTATGATTTTGTTATTAATTGTTTTATATAGTTGGCTGCTCCCATGTTAGGGGCATAGATATTTAAAATTGTTAGGTCTTCTTGTTGGACAGACCCTTTGGATATGATATAGTGTCCTTCCTCATCTCTTATTATAGTCTTTGGCTTAAAATATAATTGATCTGATATAAGGATTGCCACCCCAGCTTTCTTCTGATGTCCATTATCATGGTGCATTGTTTTCCACCCCCTCACTTTAAATCTGAAGGTGTCTTTGGCTCTAAAATGAGTTTCTTATAGACAGCGTATTGGTGGAGTTTTTTTTTAATCCATTCTGATACCCTCTGTCTTTTGATTGGGGCATTTTGTTCATGTACATTCAGGGTAACTATTGAAAGATATGAATTTAGTGCCATTGTATTGCCTGTAAGGTGTCTATTACTGTATATTGTCTCTGTTCCTTTCTGATCTACTACTTTTAGGCTTTCTCTTTGCTTAGGGGACCCCTTTCAATATTTCTTGTAGGGCTGGTTTGGTGTTTGTAAATTCTTTTATTAGTGTTTGTTTGTCCTGGAAGCTTTTTATCTCTCCTTCTATTTTGAATGATAGCCTAGCTGGATATAGTACTCTTGGCTGCATGTTTTTCTCATCTAGGGCTCTGAATACATCATGCCAGTCCTTTCTGGCATGCCAGGTCTCTGTGGATAGGTCTTCTGCCAATCTAATACTTCTACCTTTGTATGTTACAGTTCTCTTGTCCTGGGCTGCTTTCAGGGTTTTCTCTTTGTCACTAAGACTTGTAAGTTTTACTATTAGATGACTGGGTGTGGACCTATTCTTACTGATTTTGATGTGGGTTCTTTGTGCCTCCTGGATTTTGATGCTTGTTCCCTTTGCCATATTAGGGAAATTCTTTACAATAATTCCCTCCAATATATCTTCTGTTCCCCTCTCTCTTCCTTCTTCTTCTGTGATCCCAATTATTCTAGTATTGTTTCATTTTATGGTAGCACTTATCTCTCAAATTCTCCCCTCATGGTCTAGTAGTTGTTTGTCTCTCTCTTGTTCAGCTTCTTTATTCTCCATCATTTGGTCTTCTGTATCACTAATTCTCTCTTATCCTAGCAGTAAGAGCCTCCATTTTTTATTGTACCTCATTAATAGCTTTTTTGATTTCAACTTGGTTATTTTTAGTTCTTTTATTTCTCCAGAAAGGAATTTTATTTCTCCAGAAAGTGTTTCTCTATATCATCCATGGTTTTTTCCAAGCCCAGCTAGCACCTTGATTATCGTCATTCTGAACTGTAGTTCTGACATATTACTGATGTCCATATTGATTAGGACCCTAGATGTTGGTACTGCCTCTTGTTCTTTTTTTGTGGTGAGTTTTTATGCCTTGTCATTCTATCCAGATATGAATAAATGAATGAGAGAACAAAATACTAAAAGGGCAGCAACGACCCCAGAAAAATATACACTAACCAAATCAGAAGAGACCCGAAACTGGGGGGCGGGGGGGGGGCAGGGAGAAGAAAGGGGGGAAAAAAAAAGAAAAAAGAAAAAAATATATATCAGACTGGCAAATAGAAGAGAACCACACACTTGATTTTCGGTGCATTATGGTCTGTTAGAACAAACTACCTCCCAAAATTTTAAAGAAAGAAAAACTTATATATATACAAAAATAAGGGTAAACATGTTGAAGGGATGGGATATGACTGTAAAGATGAAAATTTAAAAAAAGATTCTAAAGCAGAGATTGATAAGAAGTTGGTTGAAAAAAGAAAAAGAGGAAAGAATGTGTTCGGGCTGGAGAGTAGAACAAAGCCATGTGTTAGATTTAGGGTATACTTTATAATCTATTAGAAGAAATTGTATCCCAAAATTTTAAGGAAAAAAAAAAAGAAGAAATTGTATCCCAAAATTTTGTATGTATACAAAAAATAAGGTTAAATACAATGAAGAGATAAAATATAACAATGAAAATGTAAAAAGATTTAAAAACAGGTATTGATAAGATAAAATAATTTAAAAATGTTAAAATAAGAAAGAGGAACAATTAAAAAATAAAATAAGAAACAAATTAAATTTAAAAAATTTAACTTTGAAAGACTAAAGGATCATGAGAAAAAAGCCAGAATGTGTTGCTTTCCCCTGGCTCTGGAGGTCCATAGTTTCAGATTGATGAACTTGGTCTTGGCTGGATGTTCTCGCTGATCTTCTGGGGTAGGGGCTTGTTGCGTGATTCTCAAATGTCTTTGCCCAAGGCGGAATTGCACCACCCTTCTCAGGGTCCAGGCTAAGTTATCTGCTTGGGTTCGCTCTTGGGAGCTTTTGTTCCCTGAATACTTTTCTGTACAGCTTTGGAGGACAGGAATGAAAATGGCGGCCTCCCCATCTTTGATCCCATAGGAGCTGAGAGCTCAGGGCCCTACTCTTCAGAGTGCCCTCAGAGAAACACAGTCAATCTCTCCTCTCTCTCTGATCTCCCACCACATTCTGAGCTCACTGAGCCTGTGACCAAGCATTTCTATCTCTGGCCTACGTCCCCTTTTGGAGTCTACAAACGCAGCTGATAACTGCTGTGCACTCCCACACCACTCCTCCCGGAGGAGGGAGAGGGTCTCTCCGGATCTGCTACTTTTGGGGTCTCTGCTCGAAGAGCAGTGGCTTGACTGTGCCTTGGATCATGGTTTAAGGTAATCCCTAGCTGACAGCCTACTGCTCAGCTCCATCTCTGTTGCCAGCTTCTCTGCTCCAATACCTGGGAGCTCTGTCACACTCAGGCACTCCTGGTCTTTTTGTGACCCTGCAGGTACTGAGACAACACGGTCACCACGAGGGCTGCACCCCTGCTTAGCCTCTGGAGCAACATCCCTCAGTGGAACGGACTTCTAAAAGTTCCAGTTTTGTGCTCCGTTGCTCTCTCACTTGCTGGGAGCCAGTCATTCCCCTCACCACCACCACCCCCCTGTCTGCCGTCTATCTTCCCATCTCTTTGGATTTACTTCTTCACATGTTCTACCTTCTAGAAAGTGGTTGATTTTCTGTTCCTAGAATTACTGCTCTTCTTCTCTTCTGTTGAGTTTGTAGGTGTTCAGAATGGTTCTATAACTATCTAGCTGCACTCCTGGGACCTAATGATATTTCAGTTTCCTACTCCTCTGCCATCTTGCTCCTCCAAGCTGCTTTTCTTTTTTTTTAAAGTGAGAACACTTAAGATCTGTTTCTTAGGAAATTTCAAGTATGCTATTATTAAGTGTAGTCACCATACTGTACAATAGATCTTTAGAACTTTATAACTGGAAGTTTGTGCAGATCTCCCAATTCCCCTTCCCTACTGCTTGCCCTTGGCAATCATCATTCTACTTACTCTTTCTATGAATTTTACTTTTATTTTTTTCAGATTACACATATACATGATACTATACAGTATTTTTCTTTCTCTATCTGGCTCATTTCACTTAGCATAATGTCTTCAAGGTCATTTATTTTGTTTCCTTCTTTTCTAAGGCTGAATAACATTCCATTGTATATATGTGACACATTATTTATTCATCTACAAGTAGACAGATTGTTTTTGTATCTTGGCTATTTGAATAATGCTGCAATGAACATAGGAGAGCAGATATCTCTTTGAGATAATGATTTCATTTCTTTTGGCTAAATACCGAGAAGTGGGATTGCTGGATGATATGATAGTTCTATTTTCAATTTTTGAGGAATCTCTGTACTGTTTATCATATTGTTATACCAGTTCTCATCCTTACTAACATTGTACAAGTATTCTCTTTTCTCTACATCCTCATCAACATTTGTTATCATTTGTTTTTTTGATAATAGCATCCTGACGGGTGTCATGTCATATCTTATGGTGGTTTTGATTTGCATTTCCTTGATGATTAATGATATTGACCATCTTTTCATGTACTTGTTGGGCATTTGAATGTCTTTTTATTTAAAGAAAAATTTCTATTTATATTTTTTGCCCATATTTAAATCATTTGATAGTTTGCTATTGAATTAAGATTTACTTATATATTTCAGATATCAAGCTTTTATTGAAAGTATGGTTTACAGATATTTTCTCCAATTCCATAGGTTGCCTTTTCATTTTGTTTGTTGCTTCCTATGCTGTGCAGAAATTTTTAGCTTATTTATTTTTGTTTTTGTTGCCTGTACTTCTGCTGTAAGATCCAAAAAATCATCACCCAAACCAATGTTAAGGAGTTTTCCTTTATGCTTTTTTTCCTCTGAGTTTTATGGTTTCAGGTCTTATGTTTAAGTCTCTAATGCATTTTGAGTTAATTTTTATGTACAGTAAGATAAGGGTCTGATTTCATTCTTTTGAATATGGATATCCACTTTTCTCAACACCATTTATTGTATCCTCATTGTATATTCTTGGTGACTTTGTCAAAAATTAGTTGACCATATTTCTGGGCTCTCTGTTCTATTCCATTGGTCATTCTTTCCTTCTTTTCTTCCCTTTTCTTTCTTTACTCCCTCCCTCTTTCCCTCCCCCTTCAGTCTTCTTTCTTTTCTTTTTCTTCCTTCCTTCCTTTCTTTTCCCATACTATTTGATTACTGTAGCTTCGTTTGAGATCATGAAGTGATGTCTCCAGTGTTGCTCTTCTTGTTCAAGTCTGTTTTAGATATTTGGATCTTTTATCATTCTCTACAAATTTTAGGATTGCTTTTTCTATTTATGTGAAAAATGCTATCAAAATTTTGATAGAGCTTGCATTGAATTTGTAGGTCCATTTTGGGTTGTAGGGATATTTCAACAATATTAATTCTTTCTATCCATGAATATAGATTATTTTTCCATTTATTTTGTCTTCTTCAGTTTTTTTTCATAGATGTTTTATAGTTTTCAGTGCACAGATTACTTCCTTGGTTAAATTTATTCCTGTTTTCTTATTTTTGATACTATTACAAATAGGATTATTTTCTTAATTTTGGGGGGCTAGTTTGTTGTTAGTCTAGAAATACAACTGATTTTTCTGTATTGATTTTGGATCCTGCAAATTTATTGAATTTGTTTATTGGTTCTGACGGTGTTTTGGTGGAGTCTTTACAGTTTTCTGTATATACGATCATGTCATCTGTAAACAGAGACAATTTTCTTCTTTCTTTTTTATTTGTATACCTTTTTCTGATTGCCTTGGCTAAGATGTCTGGTACCATGTTGAATAAGAGTGGTAAGAGTGGGCACTCTTGTCTTATTCCTGATCTTAGTGGGAATGCTTTTAACCTTTGTCATTGAGTATGATGTAGCATTAGGTTTGTCATATAGACCTTTGTTATTTTGAGGTATGTTCCTTCTATATCCAGTTTGTGGAGTCTTTTTTTTTTTTTTTAATCATAAAAGGATGTTGAATTTTGTTCTTTTTCTGAATCTATTGAAATGATCATATTATTTATATCCTTCATTTTGGTAATGTGGTATATCACCTTTATTAATTTGTATCGCATTTATGTTGAGCCGTTCTTGCATACCAGAATAATCCTGCTTCATCATGGTGTGTGATTCTTTTAATGTACTTTTTGCATCTGGTTTACTCTAATTTTGATGATGATTTTTGCATTTGTATTCATCAAGGATATTGAGTTTTCTTTTCTTGTAGTGTCTTGCCTGGCTTTGGTATCAGGATCATGCTGGCTCCTTAAATCAATTTGGAAGTGTCCCTTTCTCTCTAATTTTTTTTAGAAGAGTTTGAGAGTGATTGGCATGAATGTTTTAAATTTTTGTTAGAATTCACCAGTGAAATCATCTGATTCTGTTCTTACCTTTATTGGGAGGTTTTTAAAAATTAATATTTTATTTATTTATTTGACAGAGAGAGAGAGAGATCACAAGTAGGCAGCAAGGCAGGCAGAGAGAGGGGGGAAGCAGGCTTCCTGCTGAGCAGGGAACCCAATTCGGGACTTGATCCAGGACCCTGAGATCATGACCTGAGCTGAAGGCAGAGGCTTAACCCACTGAGCCACCCAGGTGCCCTGTTGGGAGGTTTTTTGATTACTGATTCATCTCCTTTGTTATTAGCTTGTTCATATTTGCTATTTCTCCATGATTCAGTTTTGGTAAATTGTATGTATCTAGTTATTTATCAATTTCTTCTACGTTATCCAATTTGTTAGTGTATAATGTTCATAGTAGTCTCTTCTGATTCCTTGTATTTCAGTAGTATCAGTTGTAAGGTCGTCTCTTTCATTTCTGATTTTATCAATCTGAGTCTCTTCTCTTTTTCTCTTAGTCTAGCTAAAAATTTGTCAGTTTTATCTTTTCAAAAACCCAGCTTTTATTTTAGTTGACCCTTTCTATTATCTTTCTGGTCTCTATTTCATTTATTTATCTTCTGATTTGTGTTATTTCCTTCCTTCTACTAATTTTGGGCTTAGTTTTTTGTTCCTTTTCTAGTTCCCTTACAGCTTAAAGTTAGATTGTTTATTTCAGCTCTTTCTTTTAAAAAAAATTATTTTTATTTGAAAGAGAGAGCGAGAGCAGGGGGGAGGGGCAGAGCAGAGGGAGAGAATCTTAAGTAGACTTCATGCTGAGCACAGAGCTTGAGGAAGGGCTCAATCTTGCAACCTGAGCAGAAACCAAGAATCGGACACTTAACTGACTGTGCCACCGAGGCACCCCAGATCTATCTTTTTTCTTAATGTAAGCATTTGCACTATAAACTTCCTTCTTAGAATTGCTTTTGCTGTATCCCATAGAGTTTGGTATGGTGTATTACCATTTTCATTTGTCGTAAGATTTTTTTGACTTCTGTTTTTACTTCTTTTTTTAAAAAAATTGGTAATGACTGTTAAAGATTAAGTTCAATTGAAACTGTAATCATATTTTTCCTTATTTGATTTATAGAAAAATTAAATCGTATTTGTAGACTTCCTAATATTAAATTATCCATGCATTCTTGGGAGAGAGAGAATATAATTACAGTATGTTATTCCTTTAATATATTACTAGATTTAATGTATTAGTATTTTATTTAGAATGTTTGTATTTATATTTGTAAGAAGAGTGCTCTATGTTTTTGTGTGCAGTCATTTTTCAAGTTTCTTACAATAATTTGTAACATTTTTGAGAAGTTCTCTTTCTTCATAGTTAGAAAATTTTTAAATGGCATAGGAATTATCAGGTTTTTAAGATTTGAATTTTAAAAAAAATGAGATCAGTTCGTTCTGAGGTTGTGGGAAGAAATTTTTGTTATCTTTCTCAGTTTATTCTATCATTATCCTACATTTATGTTTTCTGCTTCTTGAATTAGCTTGCTGATTTTGTATTTTCATCCCTAAATGGTCAATGATGCTATGCATCATTTTTGTACTTATTGGCTGTTTATATATCTTCTTTGGAGAAATGTCTTTTCAGATCTTTTGTCCTTTTTAATGGGGTTATTTGTCTTTATTATTGACTTGTAACAGTTCTTTATATATTTTGAATACAAGTCCATTATCAGATACATGATTTGCAGATATTTTCTCTCATTCTATTGGTTATCTTTCTTACTTTTTTGATGGTATCGTTTGAAATACTAATTTTGATGAAGTTCAGTTTATCTACTTGTATGTGTGTGCATGTATGTTTCCTTCTGGTGTTATAGCTAAGAAACCATTGCCTAACCCAAAGTTATGAAAATTTACTTGTATGTTTCCTTTTAAAAATTTTATAATTTTAGCTCTTACATTTAGGTCTGTAATTCATTTTTAGTTAATATTTGTATGTAGTGTGAGGTAAAGGTACAACTTTATTACTTTTGCATGTGGACATCTAATTGTTTTAGTATCATCTGTTGGAAAGGCTATTTTTTTCTCTATTACCATTTAATTTTAATCTTTATATGGATTTCTGCTGTGGAGCTCAATTAAAGAGTCTTTGCCTTTTAATTTAAAAGACAAGTTTAACCCATTTACATGCTTTATTATTTTGGATATATTTGACTTTCTTTGGTAGTATTCAGATCTTCTGACTTTTATGTTTTTTGTTTTGTGTTTTGTCCTTCAGTATGTTACTTTTTAAAATGTAGATTGCCTTTCTTTCAGGTTTACAGAATAACTGTTTCTATTTCTAGTTGCTGATAATAAGAAACTTTCAATAATATTCATTTCATAAATCACATATACCGGTAGTCTTATTACTTGAGAGTCACATTTCAAGTTGCATTAAGGGTAGATGTACAGTTCTTTAGTATAAATGTAGATGATCATGCTATGAATTTTTACAGACAGTGAAATATGATGGTAAATATTCAGAGGGTTTGATATGAAAATGAAATGTCTAATATTAATATATTATAATGATGATGAACATATTAGGTGTATAAATATGATTCCATTACCTTATTTAATTTATAGCTGTTTTTTACTTAGTCTTATTTAGTAGCTATTTTTTACTTTTATAAAATCATTTGAAACTTGCAGTATGTGTAACACTGAGGCTCAGAAGTTTACATATAGCAAGGTAATGTTGTTTAACATTACCAGAATTCTACAAATATAAATGCAGTTCAAATCCTGAAATGTATTTTTCTGTGTTCACACTTTATTATAGGAAGCATATTCTTTAATTGAGAAGACTGAAGCAGAACAAAATACCCTATATTCATATCAAAACTATGTGGAAAGTTCGAAAAGAAAGAAAAGCAGAATTCCTCCTCCACCTATCCTGCTATCCCGAACTTACTGTTCTGTGACATTGAAACCTGCTCCATTTATTTCAGATGTTAAGGTATTTTTCCCATTTTATGATCTTTATTTCAGGCAAAGCAACATAAGTACTTCTATGATTATCATGATTGATACTTTTCTTGCTCTTAGGACTTTTATTAGTCTTATTAATAAATACTTTTATTGGGATTAATATTGGGATATCCCAATATCCCAATATCCCAATATTATATAATATTGGGATATTAACATTGGGATTAATATTGTAATGTCTTAACTGTACTTAATTTCTTCACAACCTTTCCCTCTTTGTGCTATTTTCCTTTATGGTCTATATAGCTTTCCTATATTCCTATACCCAACTATATAGTTTGGTCACCATGGCATAGTCCTATGCTGACATCCTAGTGTGTTCAAGATAGAGAAGTTCTCAGATGTACTGGAATGAGGCATTTGAAGAGCACAGAAGTTACTTCCAGAGCCAATGATGGAGATAATGAAATTTTCAGATAGCGAATTTGGATGTTCTTCCCAGAGTTCTTCCAAGTAAATGGGGATTCTTTTAATGTAAACAAATGACAGTTCCAACCATATTATAAGTTATTAATCTTTATGTATTTATTGAAGAATGAACTCTTTTTTCCTTCCCCAGTGCCTCGGAACTTGGCCTAAATGTGTCTGTAACTTGAGATTTAGTGTCCTCACAAGTGTTCTGCCTGATTCATATTTTAAATATTAAATTTCCTCTTTTGGTTGAACAATAACATGCTCTTTGATGTAGTATAAAAAAGTTTTATCTTTGTCTTTAGGATATTCTGCTCGAACTTCTATCAAATTGGTATCGTGAAAAGGGTGGCTTTTTAAAATTCCAGTTCCGCCACTTACTAGCAGTATGACTTTAGAAAATCTAAATATAGATTTTTGAGGTGGTGGTGGTATTATTTTTTTTGTAAAATATGTTAACTGTGAAAATTAGATGAGATAATAGATAATATTCCTGGCATTTTGGTTGATCTCCCCACATTGATCTTATATTAAACGTGTAGTAAAGTTTGCTTAAAACAGTGATGCTATAGAGTGTGATTACATTATTAGATTTTTTATCCATAAGTTTTGTCCTGTGAACATTACTGAATATCTCTTATCTGTCCAGCTCTGTGTGAGGTAATTGAGATAAAAAAATAATCACAAAGCTTGATTCCATTCTTGGACTAATGGGATATAGACATCAGTGAGAAGTAATACCATCTTTATAATGTTTTATATTTGGGGAAATATACCCATTCATCTTATACCAAACTGTGCTCTCATAGATGCATTATTGCAATTGCTGGCATTTTTAAAGTTCAACTATAGATTTGCTTGGATCTGGTTAAGGAATGCTAATTTGTTGATTTTGGAAGCTCAGTATGGAACTAAGACTGGATGCCTTACCAAGTTCTTTGTTCTTATTCAAATGTTTTGATTTATTTACCAGATCTCCTTTTCCTTCCTTTCTTTCCTTCTTTTTTTCTTCCTTCCTCCCTTCCTTCCTCTCTTCTTTCCTCCCTCCCTCCTTCTTTCCTTCTTTTTTTTAAAAAATTTCAAATTACTGATTAGTTTATCTCATTTCATAATGCTTAGAAATAGGAAGATACAAGTATTCCATATCTGACTTATAGTTGTAGGACCCGTCACTTAGCACATTATATGAAGTTTGTATATATTATGCATTAGTAGAGTTGTGTGCTTCAGGAAATTATTACCTTCTGTTACATGCTCCTCAGCACTAGATGGTGCTGTGGGCTTAAATAAGTTTCTGGTTAGAGGGTTCAGCCATCTTTTGTTTTATCAGAAGCTCTTGTTAAAGCATTTGTTTTGTTAAAAATCTGTTTTAATAGTTGAAAATGCTGATGTTATTAATAAACTTTTACTTCTAAAGTTAGGAGTGATTTGTTCATGGTGTCTTTACTCTTATGTAGATTCTAATTACACATTGCTCCTTATAGTTACACAAACTAAGATGTCTTCATTTGTGGAACAAAATAGAAGCATAATCCTGCTTCTAAAAATGCTTTTAGAGAGAATTTTACCCTTCAAATTCTGGTTTATATAGGGAGCTTAACTTAGAGAAAATAATAGTTTAAGTCATATAGTACAATCTTTCTGCCTTTTCCCCCCTCTATGTAAAATGTTACTCTTTTTGCATGGATAGTTTTTAAATTTCTTCTGAAATTTATCTGATTTAAAATTTTAAATTTCTTCTGAAATTTATCTGATTTTTTCCCCCCTCTTGGCTTCCTTTCGAGTTCCTTCAGTGCTATGTCTCTGTCTTTGGAGTTCTACCTTTGTCAAGTGCTCCTTAATTACCCGAGCAATTTTCTTTATAACACAAAGGTTTGGACACCTGTTCCAGAGACTCTAATTCATTGAGACTAGGCAGGCTTGGGTATATGTAATTTATTAAAAAATGGCTGGTTCTTTAAAAACTGCATTTTAAAAGGTGACTCTGCACAGTCAGGGTTGAGAACTAGTTGTGCAGACAAGACACTATTAGGATTTTTCTGTTGACTTGGAGAAAGAAATAGCTAAGCTAAGCTATAAGAGGCAGTCGCTTCTTAGAAACAATTACTTTTTCCCTTCTTTCCAGTTTTCCTTATCATTTAGGTGTTGAGATGTTGGTAGGTGGAGCCTCTAGGGAAAAGAGAATGAGACAATGATGACAACCCACTCAGGACAGTATGGCTCCTTTATAATGTTATTCTCTAGGTATCAACTTGCTCCCTTTCCCCTTACAGTGAGACAGTTCATTCCAGTGAGGAATCTCCATTATTTTGACATCTTGGGCAGAAGAACCATTTATAACCATTTAATTAAGTTGCAAGTTTGATTGTTCCTGTAGAATTTGCATTTTGCTTTTGGTTTCTATAGTTAAGAATTATCAAATATCATGCTACTATCTGATCTTAGGCAAGTTATTAAACATTTCTGTGTCTCCATTTCCTGTAAAGCAATAATCTCATTTCATAGGGATATTGCAAATATTAGAAAGTCTATATAAATTTCCTACCAACACATAGCACGTAGAAACTGCTCAGTTAATGGTAGTTAAAATAATAAAAAATGAAGAATTGTCTTTGTAGTTCCAGGTAAATGAGCTGTATATTTGTCTTTAATTTTGTGAGATTAAATCTAAGTATATTTGTAAAGTTAGATTCCATGTTTTTAAATTTATTTTATTTAAATTCAATTAGCCAACATATAGTACATCATTAGTTAGATTCTGTGTTTTAAAACTTGAATAATTGTATTTGTATTTGGAAAAGTATTTTTTAAAAAAGATTTTATTTATTTATTTGACAGAGAGAGATCACAAGTAGGCAGAGAGACAGGCAGAGAGAGAGGAGGAAGCAGGCTCTCTGCCAAGCAGAGAGCCCAATGCAGGACTTGATCCCAGGACTCTGAGATCATGACCTGAGCGGAAGGCAGAGGCTTAACCCACTGAGCCACCCAGGCACCCTGGAAAAGTATTTCTTTTGCTACATATTTTCTGTTTTTTAATTTTTAAAATTCTAATTAGTCGATATACAGTGTAGTGTTAGTTTCAGGTGTACAATGTAGTGATTCAGTGCCTCCATGCAACACCCAGTGCTCATCAGAGCAAGTGCCACATCTTGATAAAAGAAACTGAATGCCTTGTTAAACAGACTAGAGATGATGGGCTCATCTCTTTCCTTGGCAGGTCTCCTGGTACTGCATTTTGGGCTGCAAAGCAGAAGGGAGCTATGGAAAAGTTAGGCTAAACAATAATCATCTCCCAAACTCAGGAGAAGCGGTATGTCAAATTTAAAAAACCTCTAAATGTCAGGAAATCTTACCAAAAGTCTCCTTAATGACAACTGAGTGTTTTTTTTTAACCTTCTTCTAATGTTATTATTTCAGTGAATTTTTCTAATTTCAGTTTAAATCATAACAGTAAATACAAAGTTGTTACTTATTTTATTTACTTTTTACATATAAGGATTATTTAATTAGATTTTTAAAAAGTCACATTCCTTCAGTTTTCTATATATAAACTTGAAATATGTTTTTATTAACAGATACCAGCTGATGGTAAAAGCATTTTTGAAGTGAAAGGTTTAGAAACCAATGAAAAATATGTCTTTGCAATTGCTGCGTATTCTTCTAATGGGAAGCTTATTGGCGATGCTATTGGGGAGACAACTAAACCAATTCTGGTTTATCCACCTGTTTCTGCTGTTACTGCTCGGATGTTCTTGACACAGGTAGAAGAGATTTTTGCTAATTTTTTCCCTTATGTTTTTTTCTGTTAAGCTGTTACTAAGTAATTTCTAATGGGAAAAAAATCACAGTGGATATTCTAAAGCTTGTAATATGTATTTCCACTACTGCAGTTTAGTCTCATAAAAATAGTTATCATTCCTTCTCTTTATAATGGGATTGATTTTTTTTTTATTACAAATGTATCCAGGAAAAAAATGCTATTGTAAAAATTTAATTTTAATTTTAATTTTAAATTTAATTTTAGAAATTTAGGAAGTACTGAAATACACAAAGAAGAAAATAAATGTTACCTATTTATCTTGTCATCTGGAGTAGCACTTCTTTTTTTTTTTTTTTAAGATTTTTATTTATTTATTTGACAGACAGAAATCACAAGGAGGCAGAGAGGCCTACAGAGAGAGAGAGAGAGAGGAGGAAGCAGGCTCCCGTGGAGCAAAGAGCCTAATGTGGGGCTCGATTCCAGGACCCTGGGATCATGACCCAAGCTGAAGGCAGAGGCTCTAACCCACTGAGCCACCCAGGTGCCCCTGGAGTAGCACTTCTTAACTTGGGGCAATTTTGGCCCCAAAGGGACATTTGTCAATGTCTAGAGACATTTTTGGTTGTCATAACCTGAAAGGGTGCTTCTGGCATCTAGTGGGTAGAGGTCAGGGATGCTGAAAAGCACCCTACAATGCAGACAACAACCCTCCATAACAAAGAATGATTAGGCCAAAATGTCAGTAATGCCAAAATTGGGAAGCCCTGATCCAGAGCTATCTTTTCATTTGTGTGCATGTGCCTGTATGTGTATATACTTATATACACATACATTTTAAATATATATATGTATATACATGTGTTCGAATTTATGTATAATATAATCTAATCATGGTATATATATTATTTTGTATCTTGATATGTCATTTAATATATAATTGACATTTTTTCATTCCAGTAAGTATTCTTCCACAGTTTAATTTTTAACAGCTACATCTTCTAAAGGTATTGCCTCTTTTAATGATACTGCTTCTTATAGATAGATTGTAGTTTACTTAGTAATCTTTACTGATAGGCATTTCATTATTTTCCAGTCTTTTGCTATTAAAAGCAAAGCTGTGATGTACTTCTGAGTATATGCATCTCTGTCTGTATCCGTGATTACTTTTTTGGGGGGAAGATTTATAGAAGTGAAATTTCTGAGTTACTAAAGATACACAGACATGAGTTCAAGTTCCAGCTGCTCACACTAGCCATGTGATATTGAGCAAGTAACTTTCATCTATGAAGTGGAAACAGTAATAGTAGCTACCTCCCAGAGGTATTATGAGTATTAAATGGAATTATGGGTGGCAGATATTTAACCAGTGCACTTGTCACACAGTAGGTACTTAATAAATATTGTTAGTGTTTTCAGTTATGAATATATTCATGAATTAACATTTTTGCTGAAATAATTGCCTGTCTTAAAACATATCACCAGTGAATAGGACTCTAGAAAGGGTGACTTATTGACCTAGGTCTAAAGAATCTTAATTTTAAGCCTATTGTGGGCTCTAGAGATGATGGCCATTTTAAATTTTATCACATTTCTATTGTGCTATTATTTTTCTCTTAATGGTTGATTAGAATAATAAGCTAAGATCTTAGTGATATTTTATATTATCATATTTTTCACAGAAAATTAAATTGAGAGAATTGCTAGGATTTGTCTAGCATTGGTTTAGCATGTCATATTGGCTCATGGTTTTCTGATGTTTTTATTTCTTTGGAATCTAATATATTCCCTAATTTTCAGTGATGGAGTTATTTCAAAGTGAGGAATCGAATATTTTATCAAGGCCTAATTTTTCTCCAGGGAGGTTTGACTTTTGGGTTTCATTTGGCGGAACTTTCATTGAAAAGTTAATAAAACGAAGTCCAAGCTATTCTGCTGGAATAATGAGAAGTGTCATAAAGTAATGGCCAATGTTTCATTATTGATACTATATTTGCAGTACTGTATTCATTTGTGACAGTATATGAGCATTCTCATAATGTTAAGTGACTGAAGCAAAATTTTCTTACTTAGTAAACTTAGTAAAACTTAATTTACAGCTCAAGTTTCAGCTTTTAAGTTCTAGCAAGAAAATGTACCTTTCCTTTGGAATTGCAATTTATTTTTCATGAGAGTGGTTAGTTTTTAGTTTCAGGGTAATTCAGTTCTTTAAAAAATATCATATGGGGTGCCTGGTGGCTCAGACAGTTGAGCACCTGGCTCTTGGTTTTAGCTCAGGTCACGATCGGGCTCTTGGGATTGAGCCTGGTGTTGGGCTCCTTGCTCAGCGGGTAGTCTGCTTGTTCTTCTCCTTCTGCCTCTGTTCCTCACCTTGCTCTCTCTCTCTCAAATAAATAAATAAATCTTTTTAAAAATACTATCATATGTATTTTATACTAAGGAATAGAGACATTTCACTAAATACCTATGATTAACTTGGCTTGGAATCTTAAGTTGGACTTTCAACTCAAAGTTATTCTATAGCCATTAATAAAGTCAGTTGGATTTTAAAGTCAGTTGGATTGTCATTAGGTTTCCTCTTAATGTAGAAAGCTACTAATTTAGATTATCTGGAAAGTTGTTTGAGGAACCATTATGAATGATATATTTTCTAATTTTTCCCTCTTTATAGCTTCATTTGTTTTTATTTTTTCCCTGTTAGGTCAGGAGTATCTAGATAATGTAATATAGAAACCTATGAGCAGGATTTTAAGATTTTAGGCAAATTACTTGATCTCAATTTTCATATCTTTAAAATGGATAGAATACCCAATGTCATATACTGCTGGGTTATTGAACTACTTAGTCAAATAGGGAATGGACACAGTGGCTTATTGAGAAAAAAAAGGGAGATATCAATTTAAAAACACTATGTGTCATATATTTAAAGATTCATTATTATGTTTATTACAATAACTCAATGAGATGTTATTATTACCTTTATAGTGGAGGAAACTGAAATGAATTTAATCCTTCTCCTGCCATTTTATTTGAGAAAGATTGTCTCAGGGAGGTCATGTAATTAAGTAACCCATGGTTGCTTGAGTAGCAGATGGTAAGCCTGACACTTGAACCAGCTCATACCTTTCTACTGCTTTGTCTAGGTTCAAGGAATTTATGTATTCAACTTCTAACATGGACCAAGTTCTTTTAGAGCCTATGTCACTGCCATCTCTTCTCTGCCTGGGTTGGTGCTGCTCAGTGGGTCTTGATGATCAATATTGGCAGTAGAGTTTGATACTGGGACATGAATGCTTTGTCAGTCATAGCAGGGGTGGCAAGGAGAATGAAATTCATCCTTTTTTCCCCCCACTTTATATATGAATAATTCACTGAAACTTTTTGATAAGTAGAGATTGGCCTTTTGTCTATGACCAAATTAAAAGCAATAAATCTACCAGGTAAAAGATAGTCATCCCATTTTTAAAGCTCTTTAAGAAGTCTCAACTCTTCTCCTTACTCTCATCCTCTAACTGAATATTGCTACTCTCTCTACTCATGTGTTTATTGATGAATTATTTCTTGTTTATTTTGTGCTAGGCTCTCTGCTAGATCTCATCTCTTCTTCCTTGGAACTTTTTTATCAATCTCATTACCACAACAATAACCTATATTTAGGTAATTTTGACTTATGGTTTCAGTTAGGACTCTGATTGCAAGTTAAGGGCACCAACCCAGCTTGAGGGAATGTAGTTAGGCTCTGGGAAAACTGTGCACTCCAGGCGACTGTAGGTCTCATACCTTTGGTTCTCTTTATACATTGGCTTCTTTTTCTCCTTCTAAAGACTGACTTTCCTTACTTCTCCATCTCTGAAGGAAAAATGGAAGCTCCTGCATTTTTATATACCTCCATTTCAGATATAAACAGGGACTTCCTGGCTGGCTCCTAATCTGGATTCTAGATTCCTAGGAAAGAGATTCTGAATGGCCCGCCAAATAAAATGAGTCTGACGTCTTTTTTGATGTTTGATCACTGAGTTGTTTTTAAACCTCACCCTTCTTTTTTCCTTTGGTTCCATACACAGGCAGGCTGATAGGAGGGCTGTGAGCTCACCTTTGATGCTAACAAGAAATTTGAATCTCCCAGGTGGCAGAACTTTCCATATTCCTATCCTTCCCCACCTCCAGCCACTAATCAAGGCCCAGTCCATTCCTTCCCAGGCCTACTTGTGCCTGCCTAACACTTCCTGGGAGCCCTTTGTGTGAGTAATAAATTTTCTTTCAAATTCTCCTGGTACATGTAGTGCCTTTAGCCTCAACAGCAGAACCACACTTTGGGTGGCTTGCTTTGCAGAAGGGGCTATAAAACACCCAGTTTGAGTCAGGCACTTACCCTGGGGCAGTCAACTGTGCTACAGTAGAATTGTTGAGTGTCCTCTTCTGTGGGTAGAGGGGAAATTACCAGGAAAAGAGGGTTTTAAAATTTATTTAAAGCTATTATTGTGCGCTTACTCTCTACTATGCATTGCTCCAGGCTAGTGATTCTAAACCTTGAAGGTGTGTCTTGGAGTGCTGGTTGAACACATTATTGTGTCCTACCATCAGAGTTTTTGATTCACTGGATCTGCAGCAGGGCCTGGAATTTTACATTTCTAGCAAGCTCCTAGGTGATGTTGATGTTGATGGTCCAGGGACCATACTTTGAGAACCACTGTTATTAACAAAGTGAACAAAATGCCATGATAAAAGATTTGTAATAAACAACAAACATAGTAAATAAGTAAATTATCTAGTATGTTACAAGGTAAGTTCTATGCAAGGAAGAAGTGGAGTATGGTCAAAGGAATTAGAAGTATAGAGTGAAGGAATGGAAGGTAAATCAGAGTATTAGATTGGGTGATCAAGGAAGTCATCTAGAAGGTGAGATTTGAGGGGCGCCTGGGTGGCTCAGTTGTTAAGCATCTGCCTCCCGCTCAGATCATGATCCGGGGGTCCTGGGATCAAGTCCCACATTGGGTTCCTTGCTCAGCAGGGAATCTACTTCTCCCTCTGCCTGCTGCTCCCCCCTCCGCTTGTGTGCTCTCTCTGTCTCTCTCAAATAAATGAATAAATCTAGAAGGTGAGATTTGAGCAGAGACTTAAAGGATGGTCTCTGGAGGCAGAGCATCTGCAGAAGGTGCTAAGGCAAAAGCCCTGTGGTTTTCAGAAGTGTACCAGCTATGTATGATAAACAACAAGGAGGCCAATGTAGCTGGAGCAGAGAGACCCATGGAGAGTAAAATAATTGGTCAGGGAGGTAAAATGTAAGTAGACTGGTCAGGGAGCTGATCATGACAAGTGTGGAAATTTGGAAGCCACAAGAAGGTCATGTATCAAGAGGAGGTCTCTATTATACTAAATTATTTCATTAGTCTTCTAGTGCTTCTTTCTCATTTTAACCTCACCCCCTTTAAAATTTATTCTACCATTACTACCAGGTCACCATCTTATATCATGGCACTGCTCTGCTAACCTGCGAAAACTCATGAATTTACAAACCTTAGTTTAATCATGGCATCTTTTCTTGTTTTACCATGTCCACTGATTGAATAAATAACATTGTTTTTAGAAAGATATAGTTTAAAAGGAAAGAACATTCAATTATAATTTCACCCAACTCACACATCATTTGTTATTAATTTCCACATTAAGTGTTAGAATTATGAGGTGTCTTAGTGACCACTTAGTCTGACTTCTTCATTTAACCAATGCAGCCAGAGAAGTGACCTCATCTACCACTCTGAATCTTGGCTCTGCTCTTCTTACTGAATATCAGGCTCTGTACAAATTATTTAACTTCTTAGTGCCTCAAGTTTCTCATCTGAAAAATAGGGATCGTAATAGAGCTCACCTCATAAAACTGTAGTGAGGAGTTAATACAATAATGCATGTAGAGTGCTTGGACCAGTACCTGATGTCTTTAAATACTTCAACCTGATTTTCAAGGCCTTCTGAAATCATATCTCATTTTACCTGTCCATCATTTTCCTGCTTTTCCTCAAATTCTGATCTGCCTTGCTAGTCTCTCCTAAATGCATTATGATGATTTTCACTATTGGACCCTTTTCAGGTTCTCTCTAAACAGTGCCCATCTGAACCTTATTCCTGCTTGAGGTTTCAAAGCAAGCCCTGACTCCTTTTTGCAGCCTTCATTTCTCCTTTTCTCAGCCTCCACAATTATTATGTTATTCTTTGTAGTTTTTCTGGTAATTTCATGTGTTTTATGTCTGTAACTTGATTAGAGTTTAATGGAGTATAAGGTCATTTTAAGCTTTGAAGAACCTATCCTTACAGTGCTTAGCACAGAGTAGAAACTTCATAAAACCTTACTGGTTGGTTGGTTATGAGTGTGGAGCTGGCAGATTTAAAAAGTTCTGGTCCTGTAAGTTATTCCCTTGAGTGGAATATATTCTAGCAACATGTCATTTACATACTTAATTTAATGAATTTATTTATACTTTATCTTCTACCTGCTTCCATTAAGGATTTGAAGCAGCACATAACTCACATGGTGAGATTTCATATTGTCGTACATATTTGAATAGAATGATTTTAGGGAATATCTGTAAAGAAATATATTCTACCAAAAGAAATAGATAAGTTGTTGATTTCTCTTCTCTCCAGCTTCTCTTTTGCCAGTGAAATCAGTTATTTTGTCTAATGTTGAGTATGTTGAATTAAAAATATCATGGTCTCTTGGAAGCATCTCTGTTTTATTTTTCACTCTTTTTAGCTGTGAGCCCTTTGTTGCACAAAAGCTCTGAAAGTATCAGTCTGAACCAGAAAAGAATGAAGTATATTTCATATTTTGGGTTTGGGAAATCTGATTGTTTCTCTTGGAACAGATTGTTCATTATAACAGTGTGTCTAATAAATGGAGTGCACTGCCGAGATAGATGGAAATGAAATTAATTTGGCTCAGATGTGATCTTTGTTTTGCTTATGAGAATTTGAAACATCCTTACAGAGTTTCAGATTTCCATGCAATTTAGAAATAAAAGAGATTTCAAAATATGTCTGCCTCCCTTGCCAGTGGCCATTGATACCTTACTGTGGTCCTGTAGATCAAAAGAGCAAATGTTAACAACTGTGTATGAAATTAATGTGTGAGCGGATTTTATCAGAATTCCTGTTTAAAAGATACATTTCACAGATAAAAATATCACATAAGATAATGTACTTTTTGTTGTAGGTTGCCTATCAGGTTGGTAACTATGAGTTGGCTAAGAAGGCTTTCTCACCAGTTTGGGATTATTTTGTGGCTTCACCACATCATGATGAGCAATCTGTTATTTGTTTAAGCAATATAATGACTATCACACAGAGAAGGTAATTAGAAATATTCTTTTAAAATATTAATTTGCTTAGTGAAAATATGGATATTGGGTGTGAAGCCTAGAATTAATTTTCAGTTTCATATTAAGATAGTCAATGTGGGGGCGCCTGGGTGGCTCAGTGGGTTAAGCCTCTGCCTTTGGCTGAGGTCATGATCTTGGGGTCCTGGGATTGAGCCCCACATTAGGCTCTCTGCCCAGTGGGGAGCCTGCCTCCCTCTCTCTCTCTGTCTGCCTCTCTATCTACTTGTGATCTCTCTCTCTGTCAACTAAATAAATAAGATCTTTAAAAAAAAAAAAAGATAGTCAATGTAAAACTATTTCTAATAAGTGTTTTAATAAGTATCTGCATTCTAAGTTCTTGAGTCCTTGTTAGAAACTTCTTTGCTAGAGTCAGAAAAAGCACAGGAGGCATATAGATGCATTCTGAATTTAGAGTAATGAAGGCTATGGGAAAGAAAATACACAAATACCTTTGGGGGCTTTTTTTTTTTTTTTTTAAAAAAACAAGAACAGTCTGGTTGGGGTTAAAGTTATGGTCTCATAGGTGGACTATTAGGATAAGACAGTTTTTCCTTTGCTTGAAGAGGCTCCCAGGATTAGAGCATCAGCAACTGCAGACAGGCTGCTAGGAGTCGTATAAAACCACAGGTCATCCTTTGCTTTATAGCCATTTTTCCTTTAAAAAACAAAGTTTAAGAGCAGTCCCAGAAGTGAGCATTAGTGTGATTTCAGGCTTTTTCAACAAGTTCAAAAAAAGACAATCTCCTTCACCTGCTTGTTAATGTCTTTAATAAGAAAATAAAATTCTTTATTCCTCAGTCAAAGATAATGACCTTAAATGCACATTCTGGTTGAGGCAAGGCTTTCATAATGCTTATTCACATAAAAGTATAATTCCATTCAATTAAACAAATGTAGACTTAGCATTTACCATGTACAAGGATGCTGGTGCTATGCAGGATGCATTTGAGAGGCATTTCAGGAGAGGAAGAGACAGAGGTTGGAAGGTTTATGCAACATGGGGACAGGGGAGTGGAGGTAGTGAAGTTGACTGGGATTGTCATTGTTACCTGACAGGCAGGCGGGCCTATGACATGTACTAGGGGAAAGGGTGAGGTGAGGGACAAGTGTTTGGAAGAGATAATGAATTAGATAGGAAATATTTTGCAGTTAGTTTTCCAGCAGGATGCCTTTGTGGATATGAGGTGCCTAGTAGGTAGTTGAATATTTGGTGCTGTCACTTAGGAGAGAGGTCAAGGCTAGACAGAGATTGAGAAATTGTCCATGAGGTCATCGTTGAAATTTTGGCAAGTGCTATCTCCCAAGGAAGAACTGTTTAGCAGAAAAGGTAGAAGCTGGAATTGAACTGTGGACATTGCTTATATTTAAGAGGCTGAAGCAGGAGATAGAACCAAGAAAGGGCTGAGAATGTTTTATGCTGGTCTGAGCCCATGAATAACCAATGTTGTATCTGAACTAGCCCTTGTGGTTCTTATTATGATTGCAAGACATCTTTCAGAAATAACCATCTGGAAATTTTGAAAAAAAAAAAAGATGTATTACTTATGGGATCTGGAAATTATACAATACACTTGGGGCCCCACAGCAGGTCATAGGTAAAGAGAGAGAGCCAGCATGGGCCTGGGGTTCTGATTTAATTGAGGTAAAGTGTGGGTGCTTAGGATTTCATGGGCTCACTCTTTGTTGTTGAATTTAAAAAATAAAAGTGATAATTTAAAGCAAGGGAAGAGAAAAAAACACACATAAACACAAATGGCCCCAATGTTCATTTATTGAAATCAACTAAGATTTTTTTAAACAGAGGAGCCTCAATGGGGGAAGTGGCCTGGCTCTTTATCTAGTTGTGTGGCTGGCAGTGTATTTATTAGAGAAATCTGTCTCTGAAGTGGATGTTTTGGCAATCAAAGCTTAAGTCAGACTTGCATCACAGGAAAGGAAGGAAGGGAGAAAGAAAGATGGAGGGAGAGAGGAAGGAAGAAAGAAAGAGAAAGGGAGGGAGGGAGGAAGGAGGAAAGCCCAAGTCTCATAACTTACTCTACAAAAAGGAGTAGTTCAGGAAGTGAAAGCCTGGAAAAGTGCATTGCCAAGGGAAGTGGGAGTATCACCCAGGAGGGACTGGTCAGCAGTATTAAATGCCATTGCAAGGTCAGGCAGGGGAGTTGCTCAATAAGAGATGCTACAGAGAGGTTGGGTAGGATAAAAACTAAGAGGAAACCTTTAGAATTGACAATTAGGAGGCCATTGATGAGTTTAAGAGAGCTATTTTGGTGGTGTGATGGGCTAGAAACCTTCTGCAATTGGTAAGAAATAAGTGAAAATAGAGAATTGGAATAAGCTAAGATCACTCATGTGAAGTTTGGTGGCAAAGAAGAAGAGGATGGCAGAACACTGAGGGGGAAGGCAGGTTTAAGGAAAGCATATTTGAGGATGGAGACTGTGAAGAAGGAGAAACTGAAGGTATAAGCACATTCCCACAATAATGACACTATGGTGGTAGAGCCTGGAGGATATAGAAATACACAGGGTGGAGAGTAGGGGGTTTAGGACGTTTACTCAGGAATGTGAACAAAGAGACATCAAGGATAAGCGGAAGTGTTGCTGAGAAGGACTAATGACTAAGTTGATATCCCATAACATGAATTTGTAGTAGAGCCCCGTTCTTCTGGATAAGTCCACATTTGACTCATCTTTATATCCCAGGGCCTAGAATAGTGTTTTCTACATAGGAGGTGCTTGGCAAATGCTAGTGTGAATGAAAAAGAAAGATCAAATGAGATTAAGTAAGTGAATAAGCGATTGTTGTAGAAGGGATAGAAAAAGCAGTCAATGACATCTGTGCAAGGTCAGGCAAACTGATTA
Organism: Mustela erminea; assembly: GCF_009829155.1. NCBI lineage: Eukaryota > Metazoa > Chordata > Mammalia > Carnivora > Mustelidae > Mustela > Mustela erminea. Next base: position 24,015,079 of record NC_045619.1, on the reverse strand, counting down.
TGGCTTAAAATAAGGGGTGCAGAATCTGAAGTGGGAGAGAGGTCACTATTGAAATGGCTGACCAGCGTGTGAGCTCTGTAGAGAAGGAAATGGAGCCACCAGGAAGCAACAGCCTGGACATTGTGTACGTCCGGGTACCAATTATCATGTGGACCAAGAGAGAGTTCATTATGAGTTATAGGAGTGGGAGGACTAACATTCTTCTAGCAAGTGTAATTTCAGCGTTTAACACAGTGGTGAAATGGATCATGATCAAGTGTGAATTACTGATGTCAGATCCTTTCCCGTTTTTTGAGATAGAGGGTGGACCTGATGCTTAGAAGGGAAAGTTCGTCACCAAGTAATGTTGAGAACAAGGAAGGGAGGAGTATTGGAAACCAAGAAGGAAGGCTGCATATTTCACAGTTTTGCCAATAATTGGCACTGTTGACTACAATTTAGAAAAGATAATTAAAAAAATAAGCCAAGAGTTATTAAGACTCTGCCTCTCTCCTTTCCTCCCTTCTTGCCTCTTTCTTTTTCCTTTTCTCCTTACCCGGGGTGGATTTTGCTATAAGTGACCCTTATTTTCCAAAAGCTTATTAATTGAAATATTGGGCCTATTTCCCCAAGCTTCTGAGTATCTATAGCGATTTCATTATGTTGATAGAAAAGAAGTTTGTGTATTAGAGCCAGAAAGTTTTACTTCACCAGTAGTTATTTTTATGGATCTGTGACATAATATGTCAGCAGCTTAATTATGTTAGTTGTTAACTTGTTGTTAATTATAGTCTTTAATTTTAATTTAAAGAGCTGTGTGAGAGAAATTGTTCCACAAATTTTTGCTGTTATTTTGGGATCACTGTGTAGATACTAAGAACAAATCAACCTAAAAAGGTGTGTTTATATGTTAAATCATTTTGTATTTATACTTGTAACATCATTTACTTCCTTTTGCAGATTACATTCAGATCTTTTGGCAGAGACTTCTTCAATCCTCTTATACCTTTTTCTTAGAAATATTTTTGTAACAAGTGACATTAAAATTAAAGAAGAAAATCTTTTCTGTGATAGTATTAAAGGCAATGAGCTTTTCCCCTCTCAACAAGTAAGTGATTTTAAAATGACCAAAAATGTGCTGATTTCCCTTTATTTGTTTATTGATATTTCAAGTTCATGTTATTTTGGGATTTCATACCCTGATTTGTGAATGGACTGAGAGGTCATTTTATGATTGTGCAGGTTTGTCTGATATTTCATATAGGTTTCATAGGACCAAGTTCATATATATTTTTCTTCTTTTCAGTTTATCTTTTGTGTCTCTACAAAATAGTATAAATTTCAAATACTAAAAAAGATATAAAGTACAAAGTAAAATCCATTATAATCCTATTGCTTCTAAAAATGATATGATTTTGTTCCCTCTGTTTTGTTTTATATCTCTGATTTTTAAAAATATGCATAGGAAAATTATTGTTATTATTATTTTACAAGATGACATCACAATCTACTTTCTATTCCACAATTGCCTATTTAACCTTTTTTATAATTTATCTTGAACATATTTTCATGCAGATACTTATCAATTTACGAGGTTTTTTTTTTTTAAAGATTTAATTTATTTATTTGACAGGCAGAGATCACAAGTAGGCAAAGAGGCAGGCAGAGAGAGAGGAAGAAGCAGGCTCCCTGCTGAGCAGAGAGCCCGATGTAGGGCTCGATCCCAGGACCCTGGGATCATGACCTGAGCCGAAGGCAGCGGCTTTAACCCACTGAGCCACCCAGGCGCCCCTACCAGGTTTTTTTAAGGTCTTAGTTTATTAATCCTCTCATGAAAAATCTGCACAATCACCACAAATAAAGTCACTACGGAATCTTTACTCCTGTTGTCCACTCTCCATCTCATTTCTTGCCAGCACCAACACTGGCTCTGGCAGTCCCCTTGACCACCTTCATTCTGTTCTTGTGTTCCTTTCCCTGTTTTCTTGAGGTCCTTTCCTGCTCACACAGGCCATGTCCTGCAGGGCTATGATTGGGTTCATTTTTCTTTGCCAGTTGTCTCGCCACCACCCAGTTGGGTTCTGAAACCAAATACAAAATGACATCTGGTATGTTCTTGTCCATTTTGGCTAGTTTTTCCCGAATTTCTGCCTCAGGTACTGTTGCCTTTCTGGGATGAAGAACATCAGTGAGCATTCGTTTTCATACCAAATTGTTCTTAACTCATATTGTGTTACTGTATAGCGGCAGGAATGTAACCTATCCCTTACTGATGGATTCTCAGGGTGGTTATAAACATTGCTGTCTGTACATCTGCAACTTTCTAACTTTAACATCTTGCTTTTAAAAACAGTCCTTCACTTTTGTTTTCATTCTAGATTGAATATCACTCTTCTTTCTCCCTCTTCCTCTTTCCTTCTTTATTAACTTTAAACACAGAGACTTTCCCCAGGTGTTTGCTTTTCACAGTTGCATTTTCCTATCCATGCATTTATTTATTTAATAACCAAGCAAATAAACCAACCAATAAATTGTTATGGGAGACTGTGACAATGCCCGTGGATACAAAAATGAAAAAAAAAAAAAAAAGAAAGACATGACCTTTTGTCTTTTTTGGTACAAAAATGATACTATTATTTGTGTCAAATAATGATAATTTGATAATAATGATACTATTATTAGTATCAAAAATGATACTCATATTTTGATACCTTTTGATACACAAAAATGAAAATAAAAAAAGACATGACCTTTAGTCTTATGGAGCCTAAGCACTCATAACCATCATCCTATTCCTACTACGTTGCATTCAGTCTGTACATAAAGACCGTCTTTAAGTACTTCAGTGAATTCCAGAATGCTGGACTACCATCCTACTAAAAATTTACTTTATGGAAATTTCTGTTTGCCACTCATAAGTTTTCTCTGTATGTAGTTTTGTATGTATATATAGAAAAATAGGGGCACCTGAGTGGCTCAGTAGGTTGAGCATCTGACTCTTGATTTCGGCTCAGGTCATGATCTTAGGGTCCTGGGATGGAGCCCTGTATGTTGGGCTTCACACTCAGTGGGGAGTCTGCTGCTTTCTCTCTCCCTCTGCCTCTCCCTCCATTTGCATGCTTGCTCTTCCCCCACCCTCCTCAAAAAAGTAAATAAATCTTTCAAAATAAAAGACAAGAAACATAGTAAAATTTTCCCTCAGGAAAGGGAAAGGAAAAGTTAGGATCATTTAATCACAAAAGCATTTACTCCTAAAAGCCCAACTTTCTATTTTACTACCATTTTTATTTAAGTAGCAAAAGTATAATAGAAGATTAGTTTGGTCTACTGAAAATTCATCATTTTTTTTTCACAAACCCAGTAAGAAAATGGGACCTTTTTTTTAAAAGTGGGGATAATATTACAGAGACATAATATTTTAATTATTATTTGTTATAACATTTATGTTTTGAAAAACTATTTTTTTCTAACATTAAAATATAGCCAAGTTTTTATTTTACCAATTAAAAAAGATTGGTTCTTTCTTCATTACTAGTAGCATTTTTACTATTTTACAAAATATTCTGAAATTTAACTCTAAGGTTGTCTTACCCATATATAGCATTGTTGGGGAGTTAGAATTATTCTTGAATTTAGATCTTGATTTAAAATCAACATTTTTTTAAAGATTTTATTTGTTTATTTGACAGAGATCATAAGTAGACAGAAAGGCAGGCAAAGAGAGAGAGAGAGACAGAGGAGGAAGCAGGCTCTCCACCAGCAGAGAGTCCGATGCAGGGCTCGATTCCAGGACCCCAGGATCATGACCTGAGCTGAAGGCAGAGGCTTTAACCCACTGAGCCACCCAGGTGCCCCTAAAATCAACATTTTAACATACCAACATGTTGTTAAGCCACAGGATCATATTTCCTACCCTTTATTTTCCTTAGAGACATATTAGTGAAGCACTTGATGTTCATTTTGAGTAACAATATCTGTTTCCTTACAGATTACTAGACTAATTGAATGTGAGAGAGTATTAGTGGCATTGGAACTTAGCAACTACCTCAATGATTCTAGTTATACCCTTCAAGCTGTGACTCAGTGTTATGGCCTTCTTGCGCCTATAATCTACCACAATATTGTTTTGGTACCTGTCATACAGGTAAGCATATTTATACCCCTAGATAAGGGTATTTTTTACAAAGGCAATTCAACAAAGCATTTTGGAAAAGAAAAAGCAGTGTATCTTTTGTAATGTACAAGTAGGTCAAAGACAGGTGTTATGAAATTTCATGAGTTAACTGAAAAACAATTTAATAATCTAAATTATGTTTGGGCAAACATAAATAAAGACTAAAATGTATTTCTCTGAAAACATTCAGCCCCATAGTTGTCCATGTTTAAACATTAGCAATCTGCTTTTTAAAGTCATTTCAGTTTTTATAATTACGTAATGTTCAAAACAGCAATACTCATTCAAAAACATATTGTTAAAGCCATTATCATGTGGGGAAAAATTGGTGGATGACATACGAAAATATATTTGGTTTCTTGGTGATGAAGGAGTTGAAAATTTACAGGAAAAGAGTAGGTGAGAGCTGGCTAAAGGGATTATATTAGTTGTCTCTTCTTTCTAACAAATCACTGTAAATTTAGTGGCTTACAACAATACCCATTTACTATCTCATAGTTTCTATGGGACAGGAGGCTGGATATGGCTTCACTGGGTCTTCTGCTCAGGGTCTCATGAGGCTGAGCTCAAGGTGCTGGCCAGAGCTGTGATCTTACTCAAGGCTCTGGCACCTCTTCCAAGCTCACTGGTTGTTGAGAGAATTCATTTCCTTGTGCTAGTGTGAAAGGGGGTCCTTAGTTCCTAAAGGCTCACCATCAATTCCCTCCCACGTGGTCTTCTCCATAACATGACAGTCTGCTTCCTCAAGACCAGCAGGAGAGCTTCGTCTAATATGCATGAGAAGTCTGACATAATGTAAGGTACTCATGGGAGTGATGATCCTCTCATAGTCACAGGTCCTACCCATGCATAAGGAGAAGGGCTTATACAGGGCTTGTACACCAGGGGGCGGAATCTTGTAGACTGCTTTAGAATTCTGCCTACTACAGGGAAATCATGAGAGAAGTAAGGTTTCGCTGCTGATACTTTTAGAAAGTTTTTCTCGTCATCATTGTTGTCATCTTTATCATCATTGTCATCAACCCAGATTTTGAGAACCAAGAAAATGCGACTGAACTCATGTACAGCATTAAAATTTTTAATTCACCATTGAGAAAACTAACGAGGGGGGCTTACATACTTTAACAAATATTTGCTTTGGAGTGGTTATACTAGAGCATAGACGTGCCTCCTTCTCCCACATTCCCCACATTTAGGAGTTCAGTTGCTTAGGAGATCTGCCTCCAGAATCCAAAACCTAGATTCATGGTTGGCAGCCTTCCATGTCATTTGTAGATGGATTGTAGAGCAGCATTCTCAAATGTAGAAGATGCTTCCTCCAGAACTGAAAGACATTTACCTGGCATTGTCCTTTCTTCTTAGAGGTGAGAGATGCCAGATGTCAGACTTAGTTTGGATGGGGTTTCTTGGCACGGCCCAGATAGTTCATTTATCTGCAGCTTCCTGAATCTTCACAGGGTTTATTTCTATCCTCTGGAGGGCATGTATCTTACCAAGGTCTTTAATGTACTGGCCATTTCTTGCTCTTTGGTTTCAATTAACATGTTATTGTTGTAATCATTCAGTGTTTTGTTTTGAGAAATGCCCAGAGAGTTCAGGTCCTTTTATAAAATATGTCAGAGGCTAGGATAATTTTCATGGCCCTGGAGCAAGTTGCTAAGTATATACTTTTGTCTTCCCAGTATGAAGGGGAACTTCTTCTGGTACTTCTTCCTAGTAGTATAGAAAAGATAACATTAGCCATAGCAATGCATAGCTTTTAATGTCCTCTTGTAAGGATACCACATTGAGACCAGCAACTGCAAATGGTGCTCAATTGGTCAAGTTCAGGATAATCTACTGTCATCTTCTGGCATCCCACTGACTTAGGGTACCTTTAGCTACATCTCAGAGAATGGATTATAAGTATGAGGAAAAGCCGTGAGAAAGAAGTTTCTAATTAAATTGTATTGTTTGGAATAGGAAAAGTGAGTGGAACAAGATTTTAGAAATAGGCCTTAATATGGATGAGAATATACTATTTGACAGAATTGGCATTCCAATTCAGTATGAAGAGACTGGATATTTTTATAAAATGATGGTGAAACCCCTGGATATTCATCTGAAAGAAAATAGAGTTTGACACTTATATTGTACATATATAAAAAGTCCAGATGTCCTAAAAACTTAAGGGAAAAAAATCACAGAAGATTACATGTGCAATCCAGGGTTGTGAGAATCCTTTTTAACTAAGACAGAACACTTAGAAATAACAAGAAAAATAAGAAATATTGATTATATTTATGGCAGCCTTGTGTGACAACAGGGACCATAACAAAAATAGCATAAAATTTATGGATTTAGAACAAATACCTAACAAGGTTATTTATATATATTACTGACAAGGATAAATATATATATAACAAAAAGTCTTACAAATTGGCAGTAACTTATTAAAAAAAGGGCCACAGAACATAAATAGGCAGTTTATAGGAGAGCAAATCTAAGCGGCCAAGAACCATGAAAAGATGCTCAAACTTTGAATATCCTTAGAAATGAACATCAAGTGAACAATGTAATATTGCTGAAAGAATTGAAAGGATCTGTAACTCCTCTTGCTGGTGAGGATGTGGGGCAAAGGAATTCTCATTCATTGATGGGGAACATTTGAATTGTTTTAGGCTTTGAATTTTGATAAAGTATTCTTAATTTTAATTAAACTAAATCTAATTTTAATTAAAATTAAAAACAAATATACTTGACACAGCAATCCCTCTATTAGTAATTTATCCCATAGAATAAAATCACCAGTTAGTAAAATGCCTAGTTCCACCCCTTGGTTCCCAGATTCATGTGTTCTACCTGCTGGGGAAACAACATCACATAATTGTTATTGATTTAGAGTGTTTACTTTGATCTTGAGGATGGTGCTTCATCCTCACTAGGTATCATCTCAAATCTGGTGCTGAAGTTGCCACTCATATTGGTAACTGAGCATGTACAAAGATGTTTCTTATGGCCTTTTTTGTGGTGACAAAAAAAAGCTGGAGATAGAGGGAAAGTGCTGTGGCGGGAGGATGGCCAGTACCTATACCAGATGGCAAAACGTCAGCTGTAAAAGTGTATGCAACATAGAGAGTCTGGAAATGGCTGAATTAATGATGGTTGTTTCACACTAAATCATACTATGCAACCACTGGAAATAATGAACTTGAACTATACCTGTAGACTTGGAGGGAATTTTCATAAGACACGATTAAAGGAGAAATGCACAGTTCAAACAAGTGCTTATGAATTACATTTTATGACATAACATTAACTCTCCCTCTATGTATGTTTATGTACTTATATGTATATATATATGATTATATGAACCTGGAGAAAACTACAAAGCTACTAGGTTGCTAACATGATTTGGGGATATTGTGTAGTGGGGTGGGGGTATGTGATGATGCAAGGAATTAAAGAGGCATTGCAGATACTCATAGGTGTACAGTAACAATAGTAAGAATGCTAGAATAGTGACTTGAAGCAACTAGTGTGCTCACAGAAGACCAATATCCATATGTTAATTTGTCTTTTGATAATCTGGATGATTAATAAATTGATGCAATCTCAGTCCCATTTTTTTAACAGTAATGTTGCTCAGAACAGAGCAAAGTACTGAAAGGTAAACTTAATTATCTAGCTCTTCATGAAATTCGGGATCACATAGTATAAGGCAAGGAGACTAAGAAGTAAACACCAATATTTATGGGATATGGGATATGGATACTTGATTTTAATTTTGAAGGCAACTATTAGTTCAAGTAACTGGTATCACTGTATATTTAATATGGTACATCCTTCTCTAAATGGTTTTTTAAGATCCTCCTAATCCTGGATGTGCCTTTAGTGTCTTGTATATATAATATTTGCCTATATTTTTTATGACACTTGTCAAAATTTTCTCTTTTGTAATCTTTGTATACTTATTTTATCCTCTATACTAGTTTTCAAGTTACTTTAAAGGACTTATCTGAAATGGAATATATTAATTTTATCTCAGAGTACATTCTTTTATACATAAGAAATTTATTGACAATTATTAATGATAATAGTATTTAATGATTTAAAAATTGCTTGATTTGAATAGAACATTTCATAATGAGTGAGAGTAATATTTTTCAACAGAAACTATTGTACTTCTATTTTTTAGATCTTGATAAAGTGTGTAGTGGCTTTGCAAGGAGTACCAAATATCATCCACTCAAAGAAACATATTGCAACTTTTGAAAGTGTACAGCACATGATAGCTTGTTGTATCTTCTATATAACAAAGGTATTTATTTCATTCCTTGTCTAGTGTCATAAAATTTAGGAATAGCAATTACTTAGAATGTTGTTACTTTTATTACATAGAATACTTTTTTTTTAAATTTTATTTTTATTTGTTTGACAGATTACAAGTAGGCAGAGAGGCAGGCAGATAGAGAGACAGCAGGGAGCCTGATGCAGGGCTCCATCCCAGGACCCTGGGACCATGACCCGAGCCGAAGGCAGCGGCTTTAACCCACTGAGCCACCCAGGTGCCCCTACATAGAATACTTTTAAAAATAGTACCCACAAAACATTTTAGGTCAAGAGTTGTCTGTGTGGCTCAGTTGGTAAAGCCTGGTGGTGTATCTTAGGCCAGGGGAAGGGTGGGGAAAGAGTGCATTTTATGGGATCTCATTCATCTTGGAAATAAGAACGAACCAAGAGACCAGAGGCCTGGTAAGCTCATTTATCCTCATTGCTTGGCTCAAAGACCCACATTGTCTGTTTCTTCAAAGGCTTTATTTGACTGAATCCAGTGAATTTCCTCAAAGAAGGGCTATATCAGCTTGCCTGTTTTATATGGTCCTCACAGGACTTTTGTGATTTGGTAGGGGTCTGGAAGAATACTGCATGGGTGGGCTGATTTGATCCATCACTTTATTTGGGACTTAAGTTTGTTTCAGTGAAGGTCTGGAAACAGAGGCCTTTACCTTCTATCTTAGCAAAAAAGTCATGATTTGCTGGGTGTTTATGGCCTGACATCAGGAGCAGAAAATCATATTCTTTCCATTGCTCACTGGTTTCTCACTGCTGGAGACACATCTTTAATTTTGTTTGTGCAAATATGGAGGGAGGGTAGCCATTTGCAGGAAGAAAAAAAAAAAAAAAACTTAATTAAGAGGACTCAGAACTCCAAGGGTCAGGCCAAACACCAGAATAACTGTGTTTTTACTCTCACTTTGTTGGAAAAGACCAGAGGTAACTTGAAGAAAAAAAGGCAAAAGAAAACTTTCAAAGTGGTCTGATGAAATTAAATGATCAAAACAAAACAGAAGATCTTAAGTAATTGAAGAAAAGTTATTTGATTTTTGATTAAAAAAATTAAACAGATAAAGATTGTAGTTAATGGTATTTCTTGAGTCAAATCTGGAAGCTCAAGAAATACCAGACAGCATAGAGTGGAATTACCTAGAGATCAATTCAGAAGGCAGATCCAAAAGTACTAACACAAAACAAAAAGAGTTCTGGAGGTAGGAAATTAAAAAAATGGAGAATAGTCTCCCTAAGTCCTAGGCCAGATTAATTTAAGGACTCATGTATTGACACTTGGTGGTGTGATTCTTGGAGTCCAAGCATAAAGAAAAATCTCAAAGTTTTGAGAACAAAGTACAGGTTATTTGCAATGGAAAGAGAATCCATTAGCTTTAAACTTTTTATCAGCAACAGTAGAAGCTAAAATACCGGAGCAACATTTGTAGAATCCTGAGGGGAGAAGACCGAGGTCCAAAAACTAATAACCAGGAAAGATATCATTCCTTTGTCAGGGCAAAATAAACATTTTCAGGAGTGCAGGCATCTAAAAAGTATTCTGCCCATGTACTTATCTGAGGAAAACACTTGAGGAAGTACTCTATCAAATGACAATTGGTTCAGGAGAGAAATCCCAAGGTAGGGAAAGACAAAAAGGAGAGGAATAATGGGAGCCATGAATCTTGCAATATATGTACTATTAAAATTAAATAGGTAATAACGATGTGATATGGGTTTTGTAATATAAATGCTAAGTAGGAATTCTTGAAATAGAAGAGTTATCTTTGAAAGAAAAACTTATTAATAACTAGAACTAAAACTTTTATCTTGTTTGGGGTCAAGGGAGGGGACATCAGGTGGAGATTCGTGGTGCATGGTTGTGTGTTTAAAAAAAACATAGTATAAAAAATACATATAATGTAAAATTATTATTTTATTTAAAAATGACTCAGGAACATGTAGCTAAGTGCAAAACTTTAAAGCGCAGTAGGACTTCTAAATTGACAGGAAGAAAAAAATGAAGAGAGGAATGTGACAAATATTGGTTGAAAATAAATGGATAGAGGTTCTGGGGAAATACAAACACAAATAAAGGAGGAATAGCAATTTTTATATGCGAAAAAAGCAGGAGTTAGAATCCCAAACATGAATCAGGACAAAGAGGCATTGTATAATTTTGTTCAAAATTGTTTTGTCTTATTACCTTTCTCTGCTTCTGGAAGACATCTGGTCACTTTCTGTTTTAGGACAGTGTCACTGTTAAGTATTAAAGATCAAGTCTGAATTAAAATTCCTAATTTTTTACAATAACAAATTAAAAAAGGAAAATCACAATTAGATTAAGTGAAAAATGCCATAGGGGCATTTGATAACGCTTAGCAACTTTTCCCAAAAAGATTATATGTAAGTTAGGAATGGAGGGAGTCTATTGAACAATGATAAAGACATTAACCAAAATTTTACAGCAAATACACTAAATGGCAATTTTCTGAAACCCATTTCCTTAAAAATCAGGTATAGGAGATTCTGACTCTTGATAGTGTGAATTATTATTTGTAGAGATTCTGTCTTATGTAATAGATAAGAATATGAAATAATTTTACAATATTAAAAAAGTATAATTCATCTGTAATTGTACAGGTTTCAAAACTCATGAGAATCCAGTAAAAAGAATTATTTATTAAGAGGTGCTGGTATCATTGACTATTCATCTGTAAATAAATGAAGCCAGAGCCTCCTACCATAAACAAAATAAAGACAGATGGATATTTGTATGGCTTTGAAGTCAGAGGAGACCTTTCTCAATAGGGCATAAAATTCAAAAGGTACACAGAAAAAGATAGATAAACAGACTACATGATAAGTAAAAAAAGATTTTTTTATGACAAGACACTGTATTAACAGGCTTAAATGCAAATCTTAAAAAATATTTGACAGATAAGATTATTAACATTACCTCGGGGAGCAATCAATGAGAAAATATGAAATAATCTTACAGTTAAGGAAAAGAAGAATCAGATTTATTTTTAATTACAAAGGATATGTTTCAATCACCTTAAAAAGTAGAGTAGTGAACAGGTACCAGGTGATGAATGGCCATCTCATGAGGTCAGGGAGGAGCCATTCAAGGGTTTTAATCCTGGAAACAACATAATTAAATTTGCATTTTAACAAAAAGAAATTATTATGGGCAACAACAGCTAATAGAGTGGGATAAGACCTGAGATAGGGAATGAGTTAGAAGGAGAGGGATGATAAAGTGAACTATGGCAGTCCTCTCTTTACTGTTGTTCTGCGTCCCGCGGTTTCAGTTACCGGCAGTCAACTGCATTAGTCAGTTGTCAGAAGTTCGGTGGTAGCCTAACACCACCCGTGTCATCCCCCTCACTTCATCTCATCATGTAGCCATTTTACCATCTCAGTCATCACAGAGAGAAGTGTGAGCACAGTACAAGATATTTTGAGAGAGACCCTGTCGTATCATGTATTGTTATAATTGTTCTATTTTATTATTAGTTATTGTTAGCCTCTTACTGCACCTAACTGATAAGTTACACTTGTGAGATAGAGTTGAGAACCTAAACCTGCTAAGTGGGGGAGCATAGAGGAGAGAGGGGGAAGAGCCAACAGCAATCCAGCTTTCTGGCCTCAGCAGTTGGGTGAATACAGTGCTATTTGTTGAACTCTGGATAAGGAGGAATTTATGGTAAAAAAGGGGAGAAAAGATAATGAATTTTGAATCTGTTGAATTTGGGGGCTAGTGGGATATCCAAAGGGATATATATTATATAATTGGACCCATAGGCTTGGAGTTTAAGAGAGGACAAATATGTTAAACACAAAACCATCGTTAATATATGGACTCAGCTGAATAGTAGAAATACATGATATCACCTGGGGACTGTGTAGAGTGAGAAGGGAAGAGAATTGTTTAAGAATCTCAAGGGTGCACTTAATCTGGTGTGTGTGTGGGGTAGTTCTGCTTCCACTAGTCAAGAGGAAGAATTGGAGAGCTGATTAGTCCAAAGCTATTTTCTCATTCCCAACCTTGACTTTGAGGATCCATCTGCTGCTATTATTAGTTCTGTCCTTCTCATGTAGCATAACCACAATCCCAAGTACCCTTTTCCATCTGATGTTACGATTACACACACACTGGTTATTGTTATGGTGGGCTAAAAGTACATCTTCAAAGTTTACTTTTTTTTAGAATATCTTCTCTGTTTGGCCTTTTTTCTCCCCAAACTTGTCCATCATGAAGTATTTCCAGGAGAGGCGTGTCTTTTGGAAGTAAGAGAAGGCCAGGTTACACTTTCTTTCCAGCGTCCTGGACAACAGTTCACTTTACATTTAAGTGACTGATAGCAGCTACTGCAGTATTTTTTCCAGAACAAAGAAACTCTGTTCAAGGCAGCTTGTTGCTTGCAGCTTGCCAAAAGCAACTTCTGCTAAAAATCAACCAGCCAACCATCCAACCAATGAACCAACCAACCAACCCACCAACCAAACAAAAACCCCAATTCTGCTTATCCAGGTACTCCACATTTGACCATTGAGGGGAAACAGGAGAGGGAAAGGATGTGGTTATAGAAGTGAGAACCCCAGGAAGGGAGAAGGCAATGAGATCCTAGTACGTGTGGGAGGGTTAGTCTGGACAGGAGATTGACCTCTCTCCTCTAACAGGAGGGTAGGATGGTTGTAGTGTGTAGGTATGTGATAGTGTGTAGGTATGAGATAAGCTAGTTTCCCTACATTTCTTCTGTGAAAAGGAAGCAAGTTCATTTGCTGAGAGAGAGAGGGGGAGAGAGAGAGGAGTGGGGAGTAAAGGTGGGTTACAGAGATGGAGAGAATGGGAGGTTTCACAAAAAACCTTGTGGAAGATGGAAGAGACTCCTGACCTGGAACAAAAGACCAGCCTTTGGGGCCCAGTGCATGTTGAAGTCCTTGAATTCACATGCCTCCTCTCTCAGCTTCTTGTGATTTTGTGCAGCTTGGGGATGGCCCTTCCTTGCTTTATTTGCCATCCACAACTCCACTGCCTTCTCCCACCCCCTGACCCCCACAACTTGAAGGATCATATTGTGGTCCAAGTGATATTATTGTAGATATGACCCTGAATATTTCTGGACATTTGTAAAAATTAAAACATGTATTGATATCAGATATTTGATGTTGGAGCTGGTTCTGACCCAAACTGTTATGCTAAGAATTGCCCTTTCATGGGGTGCCTGGGTGGCTCAGTGGGTTAAAGCCTCTGCCTTCGGCTCAGGTCATGGTTTCAGGGTCCTGGGGTCAAGCCCCGCATCTGGCTCTCTGCTCAGCAGGGAGCCTGCTTCCTCCTCTCCCTCTGCCTGCCTCTCTGCCTACTTGTGATCTCTGTCAAATAAATAAATAAAATCTTAAAAAAAGAAAAAAAAAGAATTGCCCTTTCAGAAGTTTCCTCCAGCCTGATCAATAGCCCCAAAGCCCTGGCCTCACTTCGAGTCCCAAATTTTAGGTGTTCATTTTTTATAAACACATTTTTATATGGCTTTTCTGTTATGACATGGAAAGCCCAATTAGTCTAATGGCTCTGTTTCTTTTCTCTGTTCTGTTGAAAACATTGGTAATGTTTCAGATGGCCCAATTTTTCTTCTTTAAGCAGAAGTATTTTTTCTAAAAGTTGCCAGATTTCCAAATAAAGTGCCACTTCTGAGACATGTAATCTTAAATGTTTCATTAATTTGTATTGTTTAAAAATTATTATGCTAAACATCTGGCATGGTCTTTTTGTTTCTGTTTACCATTTGGAGTGTTGAGTAGAATTGGTTCTCTATTTTTCTGTTGATTGGAGAAATTATCATTTATCATTTTCTACTGGCATATTAAAGCAAGGGAGAAAAAGATCGCACTCTCTACTTCACTCCAAGCCTTGGACCCAAGTATGTCAGAAAGCAAAGATGAAAGGAGAAGTATTTGCTCATTTCAGCTTTCTTTTTTTTTTTTTTTAAAGATTTTATTTATTTATTTGACAGAGAGAAATCACAAGTAGATGGAGAGGCAGGCAGAGAGAGAGAGAGGGAAGCAGGCTCCCTGCTGAGCAGAGAGCCCGTTACGGGACTCGATCCCAGGACCCTGAGATCATGACCTGAGCCGAAGGCAGTGGCTTAACCCACTGAGCCACCCAGGCGCCCTCATTTCAGCTTTCTAATAAAACATACTCTCATATCAATTTTATAATGAGACTGGACTTGTTTTGCCTGGCATCCAAGGCCCTGTTTGGCCTAGTCCTATCTACTTTTTCAAACTTTATTTCACCGTTTCCTACGTACATTCTCTTCCACAGTCAGCTTTAGTTTAACACTATTGCCTGGTTCCACAGAAATATTTACAGTTCTTAGCACTTTGGATCAGGTAGGTAGTATCAGATTTATGCAACTATTCATGTATATATCCTTTCCCTGCATGGGAATTAATAGTTGTTGCTTATCTTAAATACTAAGTTATTCAGCTTAACACAACACACCTACATTTAACAAATTCCTACAAGCTTATTTATTCTCTTAGAGAATTGCTTTATGGGGTTCACCATGAATGTGCCCCCTTCATATGATGGTTCACTATAGCAGGGCATGTGCAAATTAGATTGCTGGCCAGAGAAACTTTTCCTATCCATGCTGGAGCCCAGGTTTTAATGACCAGGTAAAGCTTTATAAATAAGGTGGGCAAGTTATTCCGAGAAATGCCTCAGGCATACGAAGGCATGAAGTCCTGAAACCATGGGGAGTATCAGAATTTATATTTGGCTCAGTATTTTCTAAGCATAAGGTATAAAGAAATGAGTGGTTTATGCTAGAGAGGTAGGTAAGGGCCTGCGAGAGAAGGCCAAAGAGTAGTAATTAATAACAAATTGTGCATGAGAGGGGCTCTTCTTTTTATGATTGCAGTGTCTGTTTCCCCTAGGGTTCACAGAGAATCTGCCCCAAACAGCTTATCTCTAGTCTAGTCCACTGCTAGAATATCTTTTAAATCATTTACTGATATAACTACCCCCTCCCAACTCAAGATATTATGATGTCAGTAATGTACCATTTCATGTAGAAAGCAGCTCCAGACAGGAGGTGGTAGTTTATGATCTTTTAAGAATGATTTAACATGGTTCTTTTAAGTGGAAATATTTTCTTTTTTAAATAATTTTTCATTTTTAAAAAATCAACATATAATGTATTATTAGCCTCAGGGGTACAGGTCTGTGAATCACCAGGTTTACACACTTCACAGCACTCACCATAGCACATACCTTCCCCAATGTCCATAACCCCAACCACCCTCTCTCTACCCCCGACCCCCCGCAACCCTTAGTTTGTTTTGTGAGATTAAGAGTCTCTTATGGTTTGTCTCCCTCCCAATCCCATCTTGTTTCATTTATTCTCTTCCTACCCTCCATACCCCATACGCTGCCTCTAAACTTCCTCATATCAGGGAGATCATATGATAATTGTCTTTAAGTGGAAATATTTTCTTAATTGTTAATTTCCTACACCAAAACATGTAGGGCTATATGTTCCAGAAATATGGGGAATTCATAATTGATCAGATAATCTTATTATTTGTCCTTTATTTAAAGCAGTGGGATCATAACAGTTTTAATTGTTGGGAAATAAGATCTGGAAGTAAACTTCCAGTTTCCTTAACAAAATCAGGGGAATTCTTAGACTCAAAACATTAATGGGCTTGTGAATTTATGAAAGATGGTTGATGGCACTTGAAAATAGACAAATGTTTCCAACAGAGATAATTAATAAATATTTTTAATTAGATCCTGCGTTCATGGAAAGAATATGACCTGGCAGTAATGATTATAAATTATGGAAAAAAGATGTTGGATATCACATCAGCATGCAAATCTCTATTTGGTGTGTCTGACCAAGAAGAAATACAAGAGGAGGTAATTGATTTTTGTTTCTCATCTTAAAAAATATACTTATTTGAGTCTCTTTTTTATTTTATTTTTTAATTTTTTTTTTAAAGATTTTATTTATTTATCAGAGAGAGAGAGAGAGGGGGAGAGAGCGAGCACAGGCAGACAGAATGGCAGGCAGAGGCAGAGGGAGAAGCAGGCTCCCTGCTGAGCAAGGAGCCCGAAGTGGGACTCGATCCCAGGACGCTGGGATCATGACCTGAGCTGAAGGCAGCTGCTTAACCAACTGAGCCACCCAGGCGTCCCTGAGTCTCTTTTTTAAAAAAATATTTTATTTATTTATTTGATCAACAGAGATCACAAGTAGGCAGAGAGACAGACAGAGAGAGAGAGCCCGATTTGGGGGCAGAGCAGAGAGCCCGATTCGGGGCTCCATCCCAGGACCCTGGGATCACAACCTGAGCCGAAGGCAGAGGCTTCAACACACTGAGCCGCCCAGGCTCCCCTTATTTGAGTCTCTTAAGGGTCATGTGGTTTTAGCAAATGTGTTAGAACATTGATCAGTTTTAAATTAGTCATATTTATATAAACAAAAAGTAATATGTGGTGAAGACCTTCCTTATTTAAAGGAATTCCTGCTAGAATACTGAAGAGTCCCCTCTCACCAGTACTGATCAGTAGTCGGGCATTGATAGAAAGCTTCTGACACCCAGCGGAACCTAGAACTAAAAGCCCTCTAAAGTCTCCCTCAGACTGAGGATTTTATTATGCTGGGTGGGTTATCAAATGTAGTAAATACATGTCAGAGCTTTTTACTTTGTTCACAGTAGATTTTTCTTAAACTCACTGTGACACCTAAATTGTCTTCGCTTGTTGTTCGCTCTCAGAGTCCATCAGCTGGGCTGTTTATGCCACCCAGGCCTTGAGTCACAACCCTGTCCCTTCACATCACTGTAGGGCAGGACTCCTTGCTCCTTTCCGTGGAGCCTCAAGCCTAGCAGGTCATGCTACTTCTTTCTAAGGCTGTAGGGACTGAGAAGCTAGTACCAAATTTAGAGGAGTCAGAACTCCTTATAGCCACTCAAGGTCCCTTTAAGCCTATATGGGCTTGGGAGGGGTTTTGGTTTTGGTTTTTTGTTTTTTTGGAGAACAGGAGACATTAATACCTTCAGTTCTCAGGCTCAGACTGTTGAAAACATGGTGGGGAGTCTGAGCACAAACCTGCCAATGCTTAATCCACTAATTGCCGATCTTGTTATGTTTCACTGAAAGGCAAAGCAGCAAAGGCAATTAGCTTAGTTGTAAAGAAGCTCCTCAGGGAAAAAGAAAGGAAAAAGGAAAAAAGGAATACATTTCTCAGGGCAGGCTGGGAATTTTCTTTTGAGGATTTTTTAGAGTTTGATCCTCATGGGCTTTCAAAAGAGTGTGTGTATTGGATGAAAGGGGTGGTGCTAGTTGGGGAGGGGGTAGTTACTGGAAGGGAGAAGGGAAGAGAAGAAATATTTTGGCCAACCTATATAAAACACTGAGTGTTACGTTTGTCATTTAGTTAGAATGAAATGACTGTGACTATTATTAATTTATATCACTTGGCCATGTAGATCATAGTTTTGTCTACCAAGCATGAAAGTATGAAATAATAATTTAAAGATTATTACTTGAAAGTGACAATTGTTGAAACATGTTGAGGTACATTCTGACACTTAACCAATGTTTTTAGGGTTCTTCTAAGAAGTCTTCCAAGCCTAAGAAGCCACAGCAGATATTATTACCTGAAAAAATAAATGAACAGCTGGCCTTGTTGGAGACACACCTACTCAAACTGACAAAGCAATGTAGTAATTTTTTTTCCCTTTCTAGATACTTCTGTTTAGTGTTATGTTTTTTAAAATCAGAAAATATTTTGTTAAAAGGATTAAGATGAGATTAGCATTTGGTAAATCCTTTAAGGTACTTTTACATTATGCCAGTAATCCTAGCAATACTCTGTTAATAACGGATTGTTAACCACTCCCTCCTCCCCCACATGGTTCATGAAGATTAAGTGATTTATTTAGGATTACATAGCTGGCTTGTTTTAGAGCCTAAATCTTCTGACTCTAAAGCAGGGTTTTTCCCCCTCAGCATTATTGCCAATTTGGGCCAGCTAATTCTTTGCTGTGCAGTACCACAGGATGCTGAGCAGTACCTGTGTCTGTACATACCTGGCACACCATCCCGCCAGCTGTGATAATCACCTGGGAGGCAAATGTTGCCAGATATATCGGAGAGGAGGACACAAAATTGAGAATCACTACTTTAGGCAAGAATGTAACCGAGAAATAAAAGGATAGCGTGGAAGTTGTTAAGTGTGAGTGATCTGAATCATGGTCTACACAAGTGAAAGAGTAGTTTAATTTTAGGTCTTTGTGCCAAATAGTACGTTCATAATGGACCAATGTTAACACAATAATTGGAATTTTGGAGTTTGCAGTTTGGAAATCTGCTTAAGAAATTGATTTAGTTTCTGGTGATGATAAATATTATCACACTTTTTAAAAGCAGGTACTTCAAATATTTTAGAAGAGCAATAGAGCACCTTTTTACTCTAAATTTTTCTCAAGTCGGAGGTTCCACTTTGGGGCCCTTGGCCTCTTTGGAGCTGACTCCACTCATAGAATTTAGGTCCCTCCTTCATCTCTCTTATTGTGTACCTCAGTTATATTTGGGTCCAGAATTCCCAAACCTGGATATTTTTCTCTCTCTCTCAGTATGTTCCAAGTCTGTTTCAAGTTAAATTTATGGGTTGAACCCAAGGCTCTATTATTCACAACCAGTAAACCTGATTTTTTTTTTAAGATTTTATTTACTCACAAGGGAAAGAGAGAGAATGCATACACACACAAGTAGAAAGGGAGACAGAGGGAGAAGCAGGCTCCCCACTGAGCAGGAAGCCTGACGCGGGGCTCAATCCCAAGACCCCAAGATTGTGACCTGAGCTGAAGGCGGATGCTTAGCTGAGCCATCCACGTGCCCCAAAATGTAAAGTGTTTTAGAAATGTGAATTATTTTCATATTATCAGTACAAACTAAGAAGTACAGTATAATGTTACTAGCTAAATAATAGATTTAATAACAAGGCAGTAATAAAAATGATAGTCTTATACTGTGCTTTCTGTGTGCCAGGAACATGTTAAATGTTTTATACGTATACATCTAACTCTTATATAAGAACCATATGTGGGAAGTACTATTATCCTCATTTTTTTTTTTTAAGATTTTATTTATTTATTTGTCAGAGAGAGAGAGAGCGAGCACAGGCAGACAGGCAGGCAGAGGCAGAGGCAGAGGGAGAAGCAGGCTCCCCGTTGAGCAAGGAGCCCGATGCGGGACTCGATCCCAGGACCCTGGGATCATGCCCTGAGCCAAAGGCAGCCGCTTAACCAACTGAGCCACCCAGGCGTCCCTATTATCCTCATTTTAAAGTAAAGAAACTGAGGCAGAGAGATTTTGAGTAACTTCCCTAGGTCTTATAACTAAAAAGTATCAGTGTTAGAATTTGAACCCCGACAACCTGGCTCCAGTAGCTGTACTGGTCATTATCTATACTTTACTGTCTTTTAAAGGTTATTTTGAAAACATGAAGTTAATATAATTGGTATATTTTGAAGTCTGGGATTTATACGACAGCTCTTGAATATGAGAGACTCATTCCTTGGACACTATTCACCTATTTGGTGGTGGACTCCTTGGTTTTTTTGGGGGAAAAATGAAAATAATTGAGATCACTGGAGTTTTTAAACTCCAAAATATAATGATATAGCTGACATTTTGAAGGCACATAATTTAAAATGAATATTTGAACATTTTCCTATTTTTTATTCCTTCCAAAGAATTTTCATTTTTGGTCATTCATGCTAAAAGGAACCTACAACTTACTAATTTTTTAAACCTTAGATGTTACAACTGAACTCTCAGGAGCAGAGGACCCTATATTTCTTTATCCTGTTGTTTTAAACTGGTCAGTCAAAGGTGCTGTGAAAGAAGGTAGGTAACCTAAATGTATATATGTTGTTCATTCAATTTTCTACTGAAGATCATTTATTCTGTGGGTTCTGTGGTTGTCTGAAAGCTTTCACCTTTCTAATCTCTTGCCTAGAAGTTAAGTAGGTTCTTACCCATTCAGAATAATGTAGAATATTGACTATAAGTAATGTGATTTAAAGTCTAGAAAGATAGAACCTTACTTATTTTGGTAGTAAATGATATTATTAAGCTTGTGAAAACTAGGGAATTGAAAAATGTGAGTGATCTTTAAGTTCAGCTGTGAAGAAATAGCAATGTTACTGTTTAACTCAAAGTTAAAAAAGTTAGGGTAACTAGTAATTCTGATAATTATCATCAATTTATTCCCCTAACTTGTCATATAGTAGAGGCAACTTTAATGAACTATTTCTCAACACTGAGATATTTGGAAAAATAAATGAAATATAGACTATAAAGGATTATTTGATCTTAGACAAGAGTTCTTGCCACATTTACTGTTACACTTCTTTTTTTTCACAGTTATGAAATTTAAGCAGAGACCTAGATTCCTAGAATTCTTTACACAAGTTATGCTAAAATGTATGAATGATGAAAAATTTCATCTTATGGTGGAGATAACAAATCCTGTTTATGACTTCTTGAAAAGGTATTTGTAATATATATTCTATTACTGTTTATAACTTTAAAAGATAGGTAACATTGTCACTTTAAGATATATAAGATGGATGAAAAAGAAGATAGGGTATACACCTGGGTGGGCGTAAAGAGCCACCAAAGAGAGAGTGAGGATTTGTGTCTGTGTATGTAAATAAATAAGAAACAAACAAACAAAAAACAAACATTTTCTTCCAAGGACTGGGCTTTTGCTTCACCATTGGGCATAGACCTCTCTCTCATTTTAGTAAAAAAGAAACATCAATAACATGAGGTCTATGTAAACAATGGCAGCAAAAGAGAAACATTCTCAAAAAAACATATAGAAAAAATTCTTCCTAAAACAGGCCCCTCATTTATTATAACTAAAGCTTGGAATATATGTACTTCATATTCTCAAATGATAAAGGAGGAAGTTGCTTTTATTAAATGAAACAGGTTATAGTATTCCCAGAATTAATCAGAAAGTGCTAATTAAATTAAAAAGATTGTAGTTGAGATTAGAAGTTTGGAAGCTGTGAATCACATTCTTAATTCCAAAGAGAAACAGAAAATACTTTTGGTTTGCTGTGTAATTTAGAGGGCTGACTGTGGAGGTCCAACCTAGGAATAATAGATACTTTGAAAGAGAAAAGCAGAGTGAGTGGCTTAGCAGTATTGACCAGTGGTATAACAAAAGACTCAAGGTTAGAGATTGAGCAGTATGACTGAGTTCAAAACAAAGGTAATGATTTCAGTTTTCAAGGCTGAGCCGATGTTTTAAGATGCTCTGCTCCAAGTCCAGGGAATATAGAGGAGGAACAGATGGAGCACCTTGATTTCTACCTTGATAGGAATATCTATTTTCTTTTTATGTTTGTATGCTTAACATATTGTTGCACAAAGAAAATACTCTGCAACAGGCAAATGTGCAGCTGTATTCTCTTCCAATTTTATGGTTTCACAATTTATATTTGTTTTAATCCATATGGAATTTATTTTGGTATGGGGATTTAGGTTAAACTTTAGGTTCCCCAGTTTACCAGTTGTCCTGGTAACATTTAAAGAATGATCTCTTTATTACTTATTTTCAGTTCTGCCTTTTCATATTCAAAGTGGGTGATTCTACCAATAATGCTTATAAATCACAATGAAGATATTTCATGAATTTTCATGTTTTACATGACAAAAAAAAACAATGTATATGGAAATAAGTCCTGAAATAACTGATTTCACAAAATATAATAGGATTGAGAGAGTTTAACATGCTGCTTTAAAAAGAACAAAAGGACACAGAAAATATGTATATTTAACAAGACTAATTTCATATATATACACAGATAATCGAGACTAAACATCCTTTAATGCACTCATTAAATTTTTAAAAAAGTAATATTTAAGTTGCAAAATAGGGCTCAGTAGAAAACCTAGACTAAAATTTGTAAAGACCACATTCTCTTACAGTATAATAAAACTGAAATTTTATAACAAAATACATTACTGTCGTATATATAATTATTGGATCAAAAAAGAAATCTAACCAAAAGTGTAGAGACTTTTGAAAGTAATGATGATGAGAAAAGTTAGTATCAAATGTGCTCAAAACAGCAATTAGAAATTCTTAGCTTTAGAAGCCTCTATTACTAAGTAAGAAAAATAAAATGAATTTTTATTGAACTCAAGCAATTAGAAAAATAAAATAGATATAAGAAAGCAGAAAACAGAAAATGAAAATACAAATTGAAATTAAACAATTAGAAGTTGGTTTTAAAGTCATATAATTGAAGGCACACTTGGTGTAAAGTTTTTCCAATGAGATAAACACAACACCAGGTGAAGTGGGTGTAAGGCAAGGTTTATTAAAGGTTCTCTCCGGTGAAGTTTCAGGGCCTAGGTGAAGGGGAGCCAAGAAAGTTGCACCGGGAGGAGGTGGGCACCCTCAGGCGAGGTTCCGCAACTCTGGAAAGCAGAGTGGGGAAGTCACGCCCAGGGCAGGGAGGAGGGGGCTTTTAAGGGGTCTTGGGGGGGGCGCCTCAGGGGTCTTTTGGCAAGTTTCCCTTATTTGGATATCTCGCCTGCTCGTTGGGGTCCCATTGGTTTACAGGAGCCCGGGGTGGGGGTCTCAGATTCCTGTTTGGGTCTTTGTTCTCCTGTCCGAGTTCAGGTCTGATGGCGGGAACTTTCGCCATCTTGGGTCTTTGTTCACCTGTCTGAATTCAGGTCTGGTGGCAGGAACTTTCGCCATCTTGGGTCTTTGTTCACCTGTCTGAGTTCAGATCTGGTGGTGGGAACTTTCGCCATCTTGGGTCTTTGTTCACCTGTCCGAGTTCAGGTCTGGTGGCGGGAACTTTCGCCATCTTAAGTAGCCCTTTCCGCCAGCCCAACATTTGGACATTTTGCTTAATATAATGGTGTCAGGGACGTTGACTCAGTTCTGGCTACTTCCTGCTGATGAGGGGCGTCGTCATAGGGGTAGTCAGAAGTGGGCAGGCGAGAGTAGGGCTGGAGGAGGAGTTGATTGACGGACACTCGGGCAAGTTCTTGTAGGCGACCGTGCAAGTATCGGAAAAGACAGGGAGCAACTGAGATTAGATGGAGGATTATGCATACAGGTCCCGCCAGAGGGAGCAGCCAGGTTACCCAGGTGTAGGGGTCCAGGCTCCAGGAGGACATGTCTTGCCACTGTGCTTGGATCTGATCCCTGAGTTCTTTCATCCTGGAGGTAACTATACCTGATTGGTTAACAAGTAACAACATTCTTCATTTACGAATAGGCAGGTCCCCCCTTTGTCACGGTCAGAAGGTCTAAGGCCTGTCGGTTCTGTAGAGCTAAGGCTGCTAGGCTGGTGACTTGCGTCTGCAGGGCTGTGAGGGAGTCAGCAACCTGTTCCATGTCATCATTCAGGGCTTGGGAGAGTTTGTAATAAAAGTCTATGGAGGTTCCTATCCCTGCTGTTCTGGTTGCCACCCCGCGGCTACTCCTGCCCCTATTATGAATGGGAGGAAGGCAGCCCTTCCTCCATGGTGTTGGGGCAATAGGATGGACAGCAGCTGGGATTCAGAGTAGATGGTGGTATAAGGAGATAGTAGAATGAAAATACAGCCCAGGGAGTCATTAGTGGTCAGGCAGCGATAGGTTCCCTGAGGACACGAGAGAAATATTCCCGGGGGAGTACAGTACAGGAGGGAGGAGTTAGTGATGTTGGCAGCTGCGGTGGGAGGATACATTAGTAATAGGTATGTTTTCCCCAATGGGGCCGATATGGACCATATTATTTGTGGTCGTGGAGTTGGGGAGTGGCCAATCAATAGGGAGGGGTATCCCTACAATGTTGGAATATGTTGAAAAAGGGAAACAGATCCAGCAGTCACTGTCACTGTTCTTCGACACATTTTGCCATAGGTTGTAACTAGAGTTCAGGAGGGCCACTGTCAGTTGTTCAGTGGTAGGGGATTTTTGGATGCTACTGAGATTGATGCCCTTATAGACCGGGTCACTGGGGCTTGGAGTCGTTTAGTCAGGTCCGTGACCGCTGTTTTAATGCATTCGCGGCTAGCCTGGTCCTGGAGGCCCCCCCCCCCCCCCGCCCGGTCAGAGAGGCCGACATGACCCAGATAGGTCCAGCAAACTTTTCCAGATATGGGGTAGATGTTGCAGGGGGCAATACCTCGTTTGGCTGTCACAAAGTCAGAGACCCAATAGGTTTTCTGGTCATACGTACAGGTTGTCGGTTCCTTTCCCCAGTAGCAGGTTGCAGGCATATAAGTAAAGGCTGAAAAATAGCAAGAGGTACCTGAACCCCTCATGCTGCTAGACTCACATGGTTCCGCCTGGTTTGTCTGGATTAGAAGGAATATGAGAAGGGGCCCTAACCAAGCGGAGTTTGGTGGGGCCTGCCATCTGGGAAGTTCAATCAGTCTCTGTGGGTGCCCGTTTGAGATTGTTGATATGTACCCATGCATAGTGCCCCAACAGTTTCGCAGCAGTTGGGGTGGTAAGGACGACCGTATAAGGCCCGGTCCACCGGGTTTGTAAGGAGTTTGGCTGCAAGCTTTTGAGGAGGACCTTGTCCCCAGGGGATAGATCTTGTATACCCCCTTCGGAAGCATGGTTGCTAGGGGCTGGGATGACAGTGTCGGTGTGAGCCCTTAAGAGAGCTCCGAGGAGAGTGAGGTAAGGTAGATAGGATAAAGGAGGTGGGGAAATGGCCGGAAGGCTATGATTTATAAGAAAGGGCTGGGGCGTACAGTAATTCGAATGGGCTTAAGCCTGAAGGCCTGCGGGGCGTAGCCTGGAGTCTCGTGAGAGCCAGGGGTAAAATTGTGGTCCAGGAAAGATGGGTCTCTAGGGTAAGTTTGGTGAGTTGGGCTTTGAGCAGCCCATTGGCTTTTTCTACCTTACCCAATGACTGTGGGTGGTATGGGATGTGAAGTTTCCAGGTTATGTTGAGGCTCTCAGCTACCTGTTGGGTTACACTGGAGATGAAGGCAGGTCCGTTGTCTGACTGGAGCGTCCAGGGCAATCCAAACCTCGGGATGATGTGCTCAATGAGTATTGCAGCCACCACGTCCGCTGTTTCCTGAGCCTGGGGTATGCCTCGATCCAACCTGTGAATGTATCAACCAAGGTTAATAGGTAGCGAAAGGTTTTATGGCGAGGTATGTGAGTGAAGTCCAGTTGCCAGTCTATCCCCCGGCTGATGGCCTCGGAGCTGATGGTTAGGCCCTGGTCTGCGGATTCCTCCTTGTGAATTCACGGAGGAACAGGTTTTGCAAGCCCTGTGGACAACTTCAATTACCTTAGATAAGGAAGGATGATAGAACAATGGCTGAAGAAATTGGTGGAGAGCCTTTGGGCCAATATGGAGGGATTGGTGGATTTCAGTAATAAAGGTGTGCGCCAGATTGCCGGGCAGGGCAATCCTGTCCTGAATGTAGATCCACCCCTTATCTCCAATCTTTCCTCCCCGCGCCTGGAGGGCTTGTGTTTCCTCTGTAGAGTAGGAAGGCTGGTGAGGGGTATTAAGAAAGAGGAGAGGAGATGCAGGGGTATTTAGGGCCGTTTGTCTGGCCACTGAGTCTGCCCTGTTGTTGCCTAGGGAGACTAGATCCCTAGTCGTTTGGTGGCCTCGACAGTGAACAATTGCTACCTCAGTAGGCAGACTAAGGGCCTCAGGGAACTTGGCGATGAGGGGCCCATTAGCTATAGGGGTGCCCTTGGTAGTTAGGAACCCCCGTTCTTGCCAAAGAGCAGAGTGTGTGTGAGTTATGAGGTAGGCATATTTTGAGTCAGTGTAAATGGTGACTCGTTGTCCCTTCGACAGGTGTAATGCCCTGGTGAGAGCTACATTTCAGCCTTCTGGGAGGTGGTTCCGATTGGGAGGGGAGCCATCTCTAATACTGCATCCATGGTGACCACAGCGTAAGCAGCATGTCTCTGGCCATCTGAGGCCAGAAGGGAACTGCCATCTACGAAGAGCACGCGGTCAGGGTTGGATAGTGGTTGATCAGAGAGACCGGGATGGAGAGGAGTGAGGTCCTCTATAAGTTGTAGGCAGGAATGAACAGGTTCCGGGGTGGGTGAGGGTATAGACAGTAAAGTCACGGGGTTTAAGTGGGGGGAGGTAGAGAGAGAGATATGCGGGTTTTCTAGGAATAGCAGATGGAAGAGCTGGAGTTGAAAAGGAGTCAGGTGGGCCAGAGATCAGTGGCTAAGGAGGTCTGTGAGGTGGTGGGGAGAGTAGACCATGATGGGCTGCCCTAAGGTAAGTTTAAGGGCCTCCTTTGTAAGAGAAGCGGCTGCCGCTAGGGCCCTGAGGCAGGGTTGCCATCCCTGGGTGGTGACATCCAGTTGCTTGGATGCGTAGGCCCCACCTGTTGTGTTAGGAGGCTGGTGGCCGAGCCGGAGCGCTCATCAGTATAGAGATGGAATGGTTTAGAGAGATCGGGTAGGGCTAAAACTGGCCTGGTGGTAAGGCAGCCTCTCAGCTTAAGGAATGAATGGCGGATCAAAGTGGGATCAGTTAAGGGACCCTGGGGGGTCTCTTTAGCTGCCTGATACAGAGGATGGGCCAGGATAGAGAAATTTGGAATCCAATGTCTGAAGAACCTGACCAACCCAAGAAAAGATAGTATTTCTTCCACCGTTTGGGGAGATTGGAGTTCTTGGAGGAGTCTTATGCGGTCCCCAGTAA
The DNA here is from genome assembly GCF_009829155.1 of Mustela erminea. Lineage (NCBI taxonomy): Eukaryota > Metazoa > Chordata > Mammalia > Carnivora > Mustelidae > Mustela > Mustela erminea. The sequence goes on along the minus strand of NC_045619.1, from coordinate 23,987,865 downwards.
GGGACTTAGAAGTGGGAGTCAGAAGTATGCCCAGATAGGTAACTGAAGGGGCACACAATTGGGCCTTAGAGGGGGTGACTCGATATCCCTTGGCCCCCAGGAAGTTAAGTAGGGTGGAAGTGTCATCTTGGGAGACCGAGAGGGAGGGGCTACAGAGGAGGAGGTCAGCCACATATTCTAGTAGAGTACTGGCCTTAAGGACACACTGCTATAAATCTGTAGTCAAGACCTGGCCGAAAATGTGGGGGCTATCCCTGAACCCCTGGGGTAGGACAGTCCAAGTTAGTTGTCCAGAAACGTGTGTGTTGGGATCCTCCAGGTGAAGGCAAAAAGAAAATAAGAATCGGGGTGCAGGGGGACAGTGAAAAAGGCATCTTTTAGGTTCAGTACAGTAAAATGAGAGGTGTTTGGGGGAACGTGAGACAATAGGGTGTAGGGGTTAGGAACAACTGGGTGGAGGGGGACCACGGCCTGGTTGATAAGCCTAAGGTCTTGTACCATTCGATAAGCCCCCGAGGGCTTGCATACTGGGAGGATTGGGGAGCTGATAGGGATCAGGAGTCCCTGATGTTTAAGCCATTCTATAATAGGTTTCAGGCCCCGGTGGTGGGCTAAGGAAATAGGAAACAGCTCGAGAGGGAAACTTAGAGTTATCCTTAAGCTGTACTTTAACCAGGGTAAGGTGGGAAGCGATGATGGGCTCTGAGATGTCCCACACCTGAGGATCTACAGTAGGTAGGTCATCTGGAGCGGGGGTCGAGGGAGTGGAGAGTTGTAGGATGAGACGGGTTGAGGTAGAGGGAGCGGAGAAAGGAGAGAGGCAGATAGTTGCCCTCAGTTTCTGGAGAATGTCCCTCCCCAGTAGAGGGACCGGGCAGGAAGGAATCACTAGGAACGAGTAGGAGAAGAGGAACCCATCCAGGCTACAGGTAAGGGGAAGGGTCACCCTAGGATTGGAGGAGGTCCCATCAATCCCCATAACAGTAATTGGTGAGGTTTGAGTAAGTCCCAAGTAGGAAGGCAGAACAGAGTAGGTAGCCCCTGTGTCCAGCAAAAAAGAGATGGACTTACCTGCTACCTGGAGCGTAACCCTGGGCTCGGCCTGGGTGAGAGGGATGGCTGAGTCTGGGCTTCATCAGCGTCCTCCAATCCAAGCAGTTGAAAGGCCGGACATACTGTCTCGGGTGGGGTCCCCCACGTTGAGGTGCCGAAGATACCCTGAGGTTAGGGCAGTCAGATTTCCAGTGGCCCATCAAATGGCATTGAGGGCAAGGCTGAGTTGGCGGCTTTGGATCCCAGTCCACTGGTGAGCCCAATGTCCCTCAGCCCCGCATTTGAAACAGGCTCCCGGGGGGGTGTGGTTGGTTGCCCCTCTCTGCTGGCTCCCAGAGCCGGCCGGCTGCAGGGCTGCTACCAAGGCTTGGGACTGCTACTGAACCTTTTGCTGGGGTCTGGCTTGTCGTTTAAGCTCAGCCGCCTCCTCACGGGAATTAAAAACCTTAAATACCATTTTCACCAAGTCAGAAATGGGGGTCTGAGGGCCCTCCTCAGCCTTCTTTAACTTTCTCCATATATCCAGCGCCGACTGAGAGATAAAATGAGTAGCCAGTACTGTGGCCCCTGCAGGAGATGCAGGGTCCAAGCGAGTGTACTGTGTTAAAGCCTCGGTCAATCAGTTAAGAAACATGGCCGGGTTTTCGTCAGGGCCCTGGACAATCTCCCTAATCTTGTCGTAATTAACGGCCTTATTAGAGGCTGCCCGCATGCCGGCTATGAGACATTGGACCATGTGGTTGCAGCGCCGGCGGCCATCTTGGCCATCTTGATAATTCCAACCTGGTTCTACAGCTGGGACGGCCTGGGCTCCAACTGGCATGGCAGCATCAGTGAGATGGACCTGATCTGCGTGCTCCCGGGCAGCAGCCTGGATGCGTTCCCTCTCCTCTGTGGTGAGGGTGGTGGTCTGAACCACATGTAAATCATGCCAGGTGAGGTCATAGGCTTGGGCCAGCTATTGGAATTCTTTAATATAGTTATCAGAACTGGCAGAAAAGGAGCCCAAACGTTTCTCAGTTTGGGAAAGGTCCTGTAGAGAGAAGGGCTCATGGACTCGAACAACTCCCTCAGCTCCAGCAACCTCCGTTAGGGAGCAGACTAACTCAGGGGAGGGTTTCCTAGCCCTAGTGCAAGTGGAGATGGGAGGGGAGGCTGGAGGGGACGTAAGGGAAGGTTCCAGGGCGGGCCACATCAGGAGCAGACTCAGGTTTTGGGGGTTGAGGGGATGAGATGGGAGTTGGGGTGGAAGGGTGGAAGGGGTGGAAGGGACCGAAAGGGGGGTGGTTGGAGCGGGGGGGTGGTTAGGGGGCGTAGGGAGAGAGGAGCCTTGGGGTAGGGGATCACGGTAAGGAGGAGGAGGAAGAGGAGCCGGGGGCCCTCTTGTCAGTGGGTGGCTGAAGCTCTCCGGAGGTTCAGAAAGGGGAGACTCAGAGAGGAGAGACAGAGAGGAGAGGTCCGGGTCTTTGGGAGAGGTGGGTGGCAGGGTAGGGGGACGGGAGCGGGCCAAGAGGACCTGAGAGGTGGAGCAGTGAGAGCAGAGGGAGCTGCGAGAGCGCAGAGTCCAGAAAGCCTGGACATAAGGGACCTCGACCCATTTGCCCTGGCATTCGCAGAAATTACCTAGGTCCATGAGAATCTGATAGTCAAATGTGCCTTCTGGAGGCCACTGGGACCGATTGTCTAATTGGTATTGCGGTCAAGCGATGGTACAATAATGTATGAGACGTCGCCTACGCAGGTCCTGGTCCAGTTCCAGGGTTTTAAGATTGGCCAGCAGGCACCCCAGGGGTGTTTTAGAGTTGAATTTGGATTGGGAGGTCCCTATGATTCATTGCTGGGCAACCCGAGGGCTGGAGGAAGGCATCCCCTCATCCACTACTGGGTTGAGGAAAAACTGTGTTGACTGCCGTAGAGGTTAGGACGTCTCCCAGCCTCTCGGAGTCACGCAGGTCACCTGGTGACCGGCGGGGTCCGCCCTGACGCGGGTGATTAGGGCAGGGCTTTCCGGAAGGGGGCCTGGAATCGGGGAAACTCACCACGGCTTCAGAAGTGGCGTTTGGAAAGGCAAGTCCGGTCCGGCTAGGGAAAGGAGAGAGCCTCCCCACTGGGGTGGGGGCTCAATCTCCTTCCCGGGTTTCGGCACCAAATGTAAAGTTTTTCCGACAAGATAACCACAACACCAGGCAAAGTGGGTGTAAGGCAAAGTTTATTAAGGGTTCTCTCCGGTGAAGTTTCAGGGCCCAGGTGAAGGGGAGCCAAGAAAGTTGCACCGGGAGGAGGGGGGCACCCTCAGGCGAGGTTCCGCAACTCTGGAAAGCAGAGTGGGGGAAGTTGCGCCCAGGGCAGGGAGGAGGGCGCTTTTAGGGGTCTTGGCGGGGGAGGGGAGGCAGGAGTCTTTTGGCAAGTTTCCCTTATTTGGATATCTCGCCTGCTTGTCGGGGTCCCATTGGTCCACAGGAGCCTGGGGTGGGGGTCTCAGATTCCTGTTTGGGTCTTTGTTCTCCTGTCCGAATTCAGGTCTGGTGGCGGGAACTTTCGCCATCTTGGGTCTTTGTTCACCTGTCCGAGTTCAGGTCTAGTGGTGGGAACTTTCGCCATCTTAAGTAGCCCTTTCCGCCAGCCCAACAATTGGGAGGCTCAATTGGTTATTAAGCATTGGACCCTTGACTTCAGCTCAGGTCATGGTCTCAGCTCTAAGATTGACTCTCATATGGTTCCATGTCTGTTTGAAAATATTTCTCTCTGGGGCGCCTGGGTGGCTCAGTGGGTTAAGCTGCTGCCTTCAGCTCAGGTCGTGATCTCAGGGTCCTGGGATCGAGTCCCGAGTCAGGCTCTCTGCTCAGCGGGGAGCCTGCTTCCTTCTCTCTCTCTGCCTGCCTCTCTGTCTACTTGTGATCTCTCTCTGTCAAATAAATAAATAAAATCTTAAAAAAAAAAAAAAGAAAATATTTCTCTCTTCCTTTCCTTCTGCACCCCCACCTCCCTCTCTTAAGAAAAAAAAATTTAATTGATAGCTGCTAGAGCTAGTTCTTTGAAGATATTAATAAATTAGGTGAATTTCCAGCCACCATAATAAGAAAAAGTGAAATACAAGTAATCCAAAGAAGTAATAATTCTAAATTTGGAAGGGTTTAAACAAACATTAGATAATAGCATATACAATTTAATATGAATGAATTTGAAATTTCTCATGGAAAGTGATGATCATCTGGAAAAATTTAAATTATAAAAATTGACTGAAGTATTAAAAAGAATTTGAATGGCTCAGATTTTTTTGTTAGGCTAGTTCTTTCATAATTTAAAGGAACAAATAAGTTTTACTTTATATAAAGCTACTTCAACATGTGGGTATAAAATTTCCTAGTAAATTTATCACAGGAGTCTCTGATAACAGGTTTATAAAAAGAATTTAAAAAATATAAAATTATGAATCAGTCTTAGCAGTATATAAAAACAAAAATTCATAAAATAGCTTATAAATACAGTGTTGAAAATATAGATCTTATTATTAATATAAATATAGTAGAAAATATGTAAATGCAATTATTACTGGCAGTCAAAGGAGCCTATGAGAGATGCTAAAAAGTCATTTGGTGAAATTCAACAACCATTCTTGGCAAATTAGGATTAGAAGAATAGTTTCTCTTAAAATAAGCTTTATAAGAAGGAAATTTATTATTCCCTCTATCACTTAATATTGTTCTGAAAATTCTTGCCTATGCATTAAAATAAGAAATAGAATTTAGGATTAGAATTCATGTGATTATCACATAATAGGGTCTCAAAAATGTTTATCAAATGAATTCCACAGTGAAATACTCTGAAAGGGAGAAAAAAATATTGGTATTTGCAAATAATTATTTTTTAAACTTAAGCTAATTAACTGACAACTATCAGAAATAATAATAGAACTCCATAGGATTCTAGCTAGCTACAAAACCAATAGCTTTCCCGTATCAACTAGAAAGTATAACGGAAAGAAGATCCCATTTCTATGAAGCATGGGATTAAATTTATCAGGATTTGTGAGGGGACTTAGGCTAATAAAAGAAGACCAAACATTTTTACTAAGAGATATTTTTTAAAATGACTTGGATAAATGGGGATATAGTGCATTTCTTGATGGGCAGATGGACTACTGTAATTTCTATTATCTTCAAATTAATTTGTTGATTTAATGTAATTCCAATCATGTTAGCTTTATGGAATTGTGTAGAATAATAAAAAAAATTCAAAAAATGAAAAAGCAGAAGAGATTTGTATTACCAGATAACGTATAACAGAGTTCTGTTTGTGAAATAATAAGTAGACAGCTATTGGAATCCAAGTTTCACGTTAGAAACAGATAGTAATATAAGTAATCAATACAAAGAATAAGGCATGAAATCAAAGATCGATAGCATTGACTACATAGAAATTTTAAAATAACATTTTTAATAACATGCCATAAACAAAATAAAAAGCTAGGAGGAAGCATTCTGTGAAGAGGTTGAGAAGTGGAGGAGTTTAATTGTTTAAGGCGTGAAAGTTCTTCAGAGCATGGAAGTGAATGTTGAGAAGATAGCAGGATGGCAAGTGTTTATTTGTGACCTCCTCTCCTTTGCATCTCTTTAGGCAATAACAGCAACCAGCTCAAGCTTTCTGGGGGTTGGGAGATTCAGGAGGTAGGGAAGAGACCAACCTGCTTAGGAAATGGCAGGCAACCAGTTATCAAAGTGCAAGTTGCGGAAGGTGGATCCCCATCTCCCCGTGGTCGTTGGTCTAAGCTTCTTAGTTCAGGCAGACTAAACATTTGCCGAAATGAATGCTAATTAGCTGGGGACACTTGGAATTGCTGCAGCTGCTCTGGAGTCCTAACCAACCACAGGATCCAGGATGATCATCATCAAAATTGAAGACTAAGATAGATTTGGAACCCCAAACCATGTAACTAGCTATCCCAACTCACCCAGTCATTTCATTAGCCTTCTATTGATGTGACCCTACATTTTATTCCCTTTAAAGTTTTGGATCTCAGTTATCATGTGATAGGCGGGGTTTTTTTTTTTTTTTTTAAGATTTTATTTATTTACTTGAGAATGAGAATGCCTGTGGAGGAAAGAATGGGAAGGAGGGAGAGGGACAATTTGACTCTGTGCTGACTTGGTGCTCAATCCCAGGACCCTGAGATTATGACCTGAGCCCAAACTGAGAGTTGGTTGTTTAACTGACTTGTCCAGGCTCCTAGCCACTTAACCAGCTGAGCCACCCGGGCATCCCAATTATAGCAGGATTTTGCTGAAATTGGCAAGTACTTACTCAAAGAAATATAATTTTTAGAAAATATATAAGTTGCAGGGAAAATAAGTATGAGTAGAAGGAGGGATAATAAGAGATTTAACAGTACTTGAAGAATTATCATAGGGGTCCATGGCAGATTGAAAAAATGAGACTAAGAACTTCAATAAATGATTAGGGGAAGAGAAAAGTCAGATAAAATGCTTAGGACCTGTTGGTATCCAGAAAGCAATAGTGGCTAGGAGCCTGGACATTATGGAACCAAAGAGACTGAAATCTGTTGCAAGCAAGATAGCTTGTCCAAGGTCACTCTTACATAATTATCTTTTCTGTTTTGAAGGGACATGTTCATGTTGTTTTATTTTCAATCCAGTTCTGTTTTTCCTATGTCACACATCAGCTCTCATCACATCTTGTGGTATGATTTACATTTTGTTCTTTCAAGAGGCCAGCTATTCCTTGATGTTCAGGAATATCACAATCTAATTTATGCATGAGACACAAACAATTTTAGATATCCTTCCCTATAATTTCAGTGACAACATTCATTAAAGATTTATTGTTTTGGTATAGTTTTGCAAATTCTTACAGATCCTTTTAACTGACTTTGTTTTTTTATATCAGGAGGAATGAGTCCCTACTTGGAATAAGAAAAATGAAATATAAGGATAATGTTCTATGTAAAAAGACAACCAAATCTTTTAAGAAGTTCAAAGCTGCAGTAATGGAAATTGGAAGAGTAAGTTTCTTATGAGTTTTGAATTTTAAGTTAATGAAATAAGAGATTCACATATCTAAAGATGATTAGCTACATTATAATTTATTATAATATGAAATAAGGAAAATCAATGAATAATTTTATTATTATATAGAACATTATAATTCTTTTTCTTTACTTTTTTTTTTGAGAGAAAGAGAAAAAGAGAGCGCTGGCATGTGTGTATAAGTGGGAGGGAGGAGGAGCAGAGGGAGAGAGAGAATCTTACTTAAGCAGGCTACACTTGGAGCCTGACATGGGGCTTGATCTTAACAACTTTGAGATCATAATCTGAACCCAAATCAAGAGTTGGACACTTAACTGACTAGGCCACCCAGGTGTCCCAGTACATTATAATTCTTAAGTTATCACATGGTTATTTTTATAATCATATTTTTTTGTTTCTTTTGATAGTAATTTTAATTGAGCGGTATAAAGAAATCACTGTATTTCAATGTCAAGAGATAAGCATTAGAGTATGAGTAAATTATAATATTGTGTTTAGAGTTTAGCTTTAATTTGTAACATTTTTGTCATCTCTCATATTAAGACTGCAGAACTGTTGCCAAGGAAAAGAAGTAAAAGAAATGAAACTCTAAGAGAATTTTTTTCCAAAAATCCATCTGTTTCTGAAATGGTGGAACATGAAAGGTATTAACTGATTAATTAATTCAGTAAATGTTACTGTGTCATTGGCATTATTTTCAGAATGAGGGATATAATGGTGGACTAAATAGATAAGATCACTGCCCTTGGGGAACTTACATACTAATGACAGGAGCACAATAAATAAGTAAACAGACAAATAAACAAGACAGTTTAAAATTGTGGTACATTTTGTAAACTAAGTGAACAGGATGATATGTTATAGATTAACTGGCCTTGGGTGGAAGTGATGGCAGGAGTAGTTTTGATAGGGTGGTTAAAAGACCAGTTCATAAATTACTTTGCATTATTTGTGGTCCTTAAGTTCTTGTCCAAAAGAACTGAAACCATAAAACTTACCATGGTAAATGTTTAGCTTCTATTTTTATGAGTATGAACTTATAATTCTTAAATATTCTTTTATATATATTATCTTTATTATATACATAGAATGTCTTTCTTTATCTGTTTAATGATTTCAATTTTAAGAGCAACATGTACATATTAATAGAGCCACTCTCACTTTGCATTTGCCTACTATCTGTTTATTCATTTTCTTTATTTAAATTATAATTTTTTATGCTATAAATGCTTATATTAAGAAAACAAGTTCAAATATACAATATTATACCACAAAGAACTAGAAAAAGAAGAAACTTGGCTGAAATTTAGTAGAGGAAGAAAATAACAAAGAAAAATGAGAAATAAATAAAATAGAGACCAGAATAAGCAATAACATAATATTGAAAGTAATGACCAGTTTTTCCAAAAAAGATCCAAAAACAAAAAATAAAAAACCTCAAAATTGACAATGCTCTAATTACATCAACTAAGGAAAAAGAGAGAAGCCTCAGTCTCAAAAAGCAAAATAAGGGTGGGCACCGGGGTGGCTCAGAGGGTTAAGCCTCTGCCTTTGACTCAGGTCATGATCTCAGGGTCCTGCATCGAGCCCTGCTCAGCGCTGAGCCTGCTTCCCCCTCTCTTTCTTACTGCCTCTCTGCCTACTTGTGATCTCTATCTCTGTGTCAAATAAATAAAAAAAATCTAAAAAAAAAAAAACAAAACAAAAAACAAAACAAAATAAGAAATGGAAGAGAAAAAAATAGAACAGATAACCACAAAAATACATAGTATGGTAACAGATTACTAGAAACAATTGTATATTAACAAATCAAGTAATTTAGGAAAAAACCCAGATAATCCTAAAAACAAACAAGTTATCAAGATTGAATCATGAATCTTGAAGTAGAACATCTTCTTAGATCAATAACAAGAATTAAAGTTGAATTAGGAATAAAAAATCTCCCAGCACAGAAAAGCTCTAGATCACCTTGTTTCATTGGTGAATCTACCAAGCATTTAAGAAAAATAATTAATGACAAACTTTATCAAAATTTTACAAATAATGGAATAGAGGGAACACATTCAGAATCATTGCATGAGGCCAGTACTACCCGAAATACCAAAGCAGGATAAAAATAATACAAGAACAGAAAGTCTAATTTTCTGACATAAGTATTGCTACTCTGACTTTCTTCTGGTATTCAATTGCATGATAAATGTTTCTTCACCCCCTCACTTTCAATCTGCATATGTCTTTAGATCTCAGATGAGTCTTTTATGGCTAGCATATAGATGTGTCTTGTTCAGTCCATGTACATGCAAAGTAATTATTGATAGATATGGAGTTATTGCCATTTTATTACTTTTTTTGTCATTTCTGGAGGCTTTCTCTGATCCTAGCTTGTTTTTGTCACTTTTGGACTCTCCTTTCCACTCAAAAGAGTTCCCTTTAATATTTCTTGCAGGGCTGGTTTAGTGGTCATGAACTCCTTTAATTTTCATTTGTCTGGGAAACTATTTCTCCTTCTAATCTGAATGGTAGCCTTGCTGGATAGAGTATTCTTGGGAGCAGATTTTTCTCATTCAGCAGTTTGCATATATCATGTCACTCCCTTCTAGCTTGCCAAATTTCTTTTGAGAAATTTCCAGGTAGCCTTATGGGTTTTCCTGAGTAAGTTCACGACTTCTTTTATCTTGCTGCTTTTAAGGTTTTTTTTCTTTATTACTATAGTCTGCAAATTCAATTACAATATGTCTTGGTGTCGGCCTGCTTTTGTTGATTTTGTTGGGGGTTCTCTGTGCCTCCTGGACCTGGAGGTCTGTTTCCTTTATCAGATTAGGGAAGTTTTCTGCTGTTATTTCTTGAAATAAATCTGCTGCCAGCCTTTCTTTCTCTTCTTCTGAGACTTCTATGATATGAATGTTATTACATGTGATGGAGTCACTGAGTTCCCTAAATTTATTCTTGTGTTGCATAATTCATCTTTCTCTCTTTTGTTCAGCTTCATTGTATTTCATTATTTTGTCTTCTAGGTCACTAATTCATTCCTCTTTTTTTTTTTTTCCCAGCCTAATGTTCATTGCATCAAAACTTTTTTTTTTTAAATAGCATTTTTAAAAAAGATTTTATTTATTTATTTGACAGAGAGAGAGAGAGAGATCACAAGTAGGTAGAGAGGCAGTCAGAGGGTAGGGGAAGCAGGTTCCTTGCTGAGCAGAGAGCCCGATGCGGGGCTTGATCCCAGCATCCTGGGATCATGACCCGAGCTGAGGGCAGAGGCTTAACCTACTGAGCCACCCAGGCCCCCTCATCAAACCTGTTTCTAATCTCATTTATTGTATTCTTCATCTCTCATTGACTGAGAGTGTAGTCATGTAGATATGAACATATTATGTAGATATGAACATTTTTCAAATTACTAGTTATAGCTAAGTTGCTCTTAAATTTCTGTTAGTCATGTGTCAAGTTTCCATTTTCAACACTTGATAGTATTATCAAATTTTTGAATTTTTATGGACTGTGGAGTTGTGAAATTTTATGTCATTATTATTTTAATTTTTATTTATTTGATTACTAATGAGGTTAGGCATCTTTTCATGTTTTTATTAGATCCTAGTGTTTTTCTGTTCTCAGCACTGCTTGTTTAAAACCTTTGTACATTTTAAAACTTCTTTTGTTTTCTCATGTATTTTTAGAAGTTTGAATACTATTGCTTTTCCCAGTTTGTGACTCATCTATTCATATTTTAAAGATTTTCTTTCTTAATCAAAAGTTATAACTGTTAGTGAAACAAAATGTTTTACCATTTCTCTTTGTTGTATTTGAACAAGATAGTAAAGGTATTTTTGTGAATTTAAATTTTAGATTTTCACATTTAGGAGTTTCTTTTTCTTTTTAAGATTTTATTTATTTATTTGAGAGAGAGAAAGAGAGTGCACAAGCAGTGGGGAGGGATGGAGGAGAGGGAGAAGCAGGCTCTTCACTGAGCAGAGCCTGATGTGGGGCTCAATCCTAGACCCTGAGATCATTAGTTGAGCTGAAGAGCTGAAGGCAGTTGCTTAACTGACTGAGATACCCACGTGCCCAGATTTAGGAGTTTCATCTAACTGTATTTTATTTCTTTGAATTGTGAGAAGAATAGTCCCCCTCCCCATCTCTTGTAGTTTTGTTATAGGTACCCCGCTGGCTAGCCCCATTTACCAAGTAGTCATTATTAGGCATTTATCAAGTTGTTTATTCTCCACTGTCATTTTGTCATTTAGCAAATTTTCATATGTATAGTTTTGAGATCTCTTTTCTATCCTAGTCTGTTTAATCTTTTTGTGGTTCAGTATCATACCATCACACTTACTCTGGCATTAAATTGATTCTTGTTATCTGATAGAATAAGTCTCTTCACCGTGTTCACATAAATCTTGGATATTCTTCCACAGAGTATTTTGGAATACTTCCACAGAGTATTTCATCAGGTAACACAAAAAACTCATGATTTTGACAGAGATATAATTGACTATATAATTGGTTTTAGAAGCCCTCCCCCAAGTATTGATTCTTTCTATTAGTATACAGACCATATACTTAAGTCTTTCAATAAATTTTTATGATACTTTATATGATGTAGCTATACTTTTAAAGATGTTATATATCTTTCATTAACCGCATCAAATAAGTGCTTTTTGGTATTAATGTAATGGTGTTTTAAAATTACATTTTTGAATGCTTCTATTCTTTTGTATAAGAACTTAATTGTTTTGTGGGGCGCCTGGGTGGCTTAGTGGGTTAAGCCGCTGCCTTCGGCTCAGGTCATGATCTCAGGGTCCTGGGATCGAGCCCTGCATCGGGCTCTCTGCTCAGCAGGGAGCCTGCTTCCCTCTCTCTCTCTCTCTCTCTGCCTGCCTCTCCATCTACTTGTGATTTCTCTCTGTAAAATAAATAAATAAAATCTTTAAAAAAAAAAAAGAACTTAATTGTTTTGTAAACAATTCAATCTTCTATAGGCTTGATAATTTATTCATAGATACAAGTTTTCTGTGTGGATGGTCATATTGTAAAGAGATATTGAAAGTTTTGCTTATATACAGATGGCAAATAAACACATAAAAAGATGTTCAGTATCATTAGCCATTAGAGAAACCCAAATTAAAGCCACAAGGTATCACTAAAACTTACTTTAATGGATAAAATGAAAAATAGTGGTAAGGCTAAAACTGGGTCATGCATAGAGTGCTGGTGGGAATGTGAAAAGATGCAGCCACTCTGGAAAAGACTGTGGGATTTCTTATAAAATTAAACATATGCTTACCATACAACCTCAGGCCTCATCAAAATTTAAAACTTTTGCTCTGTCAAAGAACCTGTGAAAAGGATGAAAACATAAGCTACCTACTGGGAAGTATTTGCAAGAAAGACCTTATATCTGGAATATATAAAGATCTCTCAAAATTCAAAAGAATAATAAAAACAAACAGTCCAATTAGAAAATGAGCAAAAGACACTTAAAATTGTAAAAAAATGATAAAAAAACATGAACAGATATTTCACTAGGAGTATGCACAGTTGTAGGATGCTTACCTCATTTAATTTTAGGATTATCTTGATGGACATGGGCAAGCTGGTTCTAAATTTTGGAGGAAAAATGTCTTGAATAGCCAACAACTAGAAAATGCCTATTTTTAGAGGATTTTTTAAAAAAGCATTTATTTTTTAAAGCACATAGAACATTTATAGTATTGACTATAAAGCAAATCTCAAAAAATTTCAAACATTGGATTCATACAAACCACATTTTACTGTAATCGATTACAATAGAGACCAATTTTTGAAAAGATAGAACCATAAAGATCCTATACATTTGAAAGTCTTAAATAGACATTTAGAAATAATTCATGGGGAAAAGTAGAAATTATGTGATAATTTGGAAATACAAAAAACTTGTTGGAAATTTGGTTGGAATTGTTCTGAATCAGAAAACATTGAAGTCTAAAATGTTTCTTATCACTATTTTAACTATAACTTACAATTCTTAGTATATAGTAGTGTTTTTATTCTCATTTAGTTCTACATAATTTAAAATTATCCTTATATTTTCTATTTTCTGTGACTAGGTATTGCACATCTTTGCTTTGATTAATTCCTAGGTATTTTTTAAGTTACTAGAACTATCTCTTTAGAATTTAGTTTGTAATTGTTTATTGCTGGTATGTAGAAATAGAGCTATTTTTTGTATATTGACTTTGTCTTCCATGGGCTTAATAAATTCGCTGATTAATTCTAATACCTTAACTCTAGGTTATTTTGGGTTTTATAAATATACAATCATATTATTTATGATAGACAGCTGTTTTACTTCTTAATTTTCAATCCTTGTATTTCCCCTTCCGTACTTCCTTTTTCTTGTTTTTGTTCTTGCTAAGCCTGCTATTTCAGTGCTGAAAGAAATGATGTTAGTGGATATCTTTGTCTGATTCCCATTTCAGAGAAAAAGCTTTCAGGCTTTCAACATTTTATCATTAAGAATTATATTTGTGGTAGGTTTTTTTTTTTTGTAGATATCCTTTATCAAATCAACATTATTATTTGAGTCTCAAATTTTTCCAGATTTGGCCATTAGGAGCCCTTTCAGCCTAGCTCCTTAGTCTTTTTGATATGTCACCATCTTTTTTTTGAGCTTCTTCCTATTACCTTAAGATGTTCATCTTGTACCTTCCCTGTCCTGGCCCTGGAAACAGTTGATTCCTTTTAGTGGAAGTAGTATTTGGAATCTAAGTTCTGGAGACTACTGAGATTTCTTTGCTTCTAGGTCCTTTCAATAGACAATACTAGGAAATATCTATGTCCATCTAAATAGATCTATGTATCTATTTAAAATTGTAAGGTACAATATATCCATTTGTAATGGATGTACAGATACATCCATTTTCAGTTCCATACCACAAGATACTTTCCAATGTTTTCTCTTTCCCTAATTGTAATTTTTTTTTATAATTGTAAGAATCCTGTTTCCATTAAGGTCAATATATTAACTTATTTGTTTAAGCTAGAATATACAGATGATAATGTCTGGATTCCTTAATATTTTCCTAATTCATGTTTCTATCTTCTTCTTATGGTTCCGTATCACTGAGCATTTATTTATGTTGACTGTCCCTCCTGAGTTTCCTCTCTGGCTGCTGGGTCTGCTCACATCTGTGGCTCATAGAGACAGAGCTACTCATGGAGTACCCTGCACAGTAGGAACTACTCAGGTAAAAGAAGCAGCATTCTCTACCCTTTGGGCTGGCTCTTGCTCCCTTCCAGACCCCCTGGAGTCTGTTACTATCTTGACAAGATACATAGAAGAAGGCTCTCCTCTGTCACTGCTCTCCCTGGACTCTCACCTTCAGTGAGGAAAGATGTGGCTAGTCCTGTCAAACTCTCCTGGACCTTTTGGGGATACTTGACCTTCCATCCACCTTCCTTTCCTTTTCGTGTGTGTGTGTGTGTGTATGTATATGTGTGTGTGTGTTGTGTCAGATTTAGACATATTATCTATTAAATGAGCAAGATACTCTCACTTACCAATTGAGATTCTTTTTCCTTTCTCCAATATAAATCAGACAGAATGGTGCTGACCAATGAGACAGTAGCAATGTCCACATAAAAAAAAAAGGAGAGAGGTACTTCGAAGAAATATATCATGCCATGTAAACAACTACACAACTATAAAAATAGTTGGATGACTTTGAGATTTCGATAGGAATAATTTTAAACAAATTGAATTTATGCTACACTTAAGATATGAACTACTAGCTAAATTTTAAAATACTAGTTTTTTTCAGAGTATATTGAATATGGATTTTTTAAAAATTGTATTATTAGCCCCAGGTGTACAGGTCTGTGAATCACCAGGTTTAGACACTTCACGGCACTCACCATAGCAAATACCCTCCCTAATGTCCATAACCCCACCACCCTCTCCCTACCACCCTCCCTGCGGCAACCCTCAGTTTGTTTTGTGAGATTAAGAATCTCTTATGGTTTGTCTCCCTCCTGATCCCATCTTGTTTCATTTATTCTTTTCCTACCCCCCAAACCCCACAAGCTGCCTCTCAACTCCCTCATATCAGGGAGAGCATATGATAGTTGTCTTTCTCCGATTGACTTATTTCACTAAGCACAATACCCAATAGTTCCATCCATGTTGTCACAAATGGCAAGATTTCATTTCTTTTGATGACTGCATAGTATTCCATTGTATATATAGACCACATCTTCTTTATCAATTCATCTCTTGATAGACACCTAGGTTCTTTCCATAGTTCGGCTATTGTGGACATTGCTGCTATAAACATTTGGGTGCACGTGCCCCTTAGGATCACTACATTTGCATCTTTAGGGTAAATACCAGTAGTGCAGTTGCTGGGTCATAGCGTAGCTCTGTTTTCAACTTTTTGAGGAACCTCCGTGCTGTTTTCCAGAGTGGTTGCACCAGCTTGTATTCCCACCAACAGTGTAGGAGGGTTCCCCTTTCTCCGCATTCTTTCAGCATCTGTCATTTCCTGACTTATTAATTTTAGCCATTCCGACTGGTGTAGGGTGGTATCTCACTGTGGTTTTGATTTGTATTTCCCTGATGGTGAGCGATGTGGAGCATTCATGTGTCTGTTGGCCAACTGGATGTCTTCTTTGCAGAAATGTCTGTCCATGTCTTTTGCCCATTTCTGGATTGGATTATTTGTTCTTTCGTTGTTGAGTTTGGTAAGTTCTTTATAGATTTTGGATACTAGCCCTTTATCTGATATGTCGTTTGCAAATATCTTCTCCCATTCTGTCAGTTGTCTTTTGGTTTTGTTGACTGTTTCCTTTGCTGTGCAAAAGCTTTTGATCTTGATGAAGTCCTAGTAGTTCAGTTTTGGCCTTGCTTCCTTGCCGTGGGCGATGTTTCTAGGAAGAAGTTGCTGTGGCTGAGGTCGAAGAGGTTGCTATCTGTGTTCTCCTCAAGGATTTTGATGGATTCCTGTCTCATACTGAGGTCTTTCATCAATTTTGAGTCTATTTTTGTGTGTGGTGTAAGGAAATGGTCCAGTTTCATTCTTCTGCATGTTGCTGTCCAATGTTTCCAACACCATTTGTTCAAGGACTGTCTTGTTTCCACTGAACATTCTTTCCTGCTTTGTCGAAGATTAGTTGACCAAAGAGTTAAGGGTCCAATTCTGGGTTCTATGCTGTTCCATTGATCTATGTGTCTGTTTTTTTGCCAGTACCATACTGTCTTGATGATGACAGCTTTGTAATAGAGCTTCAAGTCTGGAATTGTGATGCTACCAACTTTGGCTTTCTTTTTCAATATTCTTCTGGCTATTCAAGGTCTTTTCTGGTTCCATATAAATTTTAGGATTATTTGTTCCATTTCTTTGAAAAAAATGAATGGGATTTTGATAGGGATTGCATTAAATGTGTAGACTGCTGTATGTAGCATAGACATTTTCACAATATTTATTCTTCCAATCCATGAGCACGGAACATTTTTCCATTTCTTTGTGCCTTCCTCAATTTCTTTCATGAGTACTTTATAGTATTCTGAGTATAGATTCTTTGCCTTTTTGGTTAGGTTTATGCCTAGGTATCTTATGGATTGGGGTGCAGTTGTAAATGTGATTGACTCCTTAATTTCTCTTTCTTCTGTCTTGTTGCTGTCTTGTTGCTGGTGTAAAGAAATGCAACTGATTTCTGTGCATTGATTCTATATCCTGACACTTTACTGAATTCCTGTACAAGTTCTAGAAGATTTGGGGTGGATTCTTTTGGGTTTTCCACACATAGTATCATATCATCTGCAAAGAGTGATAGTTTGACTTCTTCTTTGCTGATTTGGATGCCTTTAATTTCTTTTTGTTGTCTGATAGCTGAGGCTAGGACTTCTAGTACTATGTTGAATAGCAGTGGTGATAATGGACATCCTTGCCATGTTCCTGACTTTAGGGGAAAAGCTCTCAGTTTTTCTCCATTGAGAATGATATCTGCAGTGGATTTTTCATAGATGGCTTTGATGATATTGAGGTATGTATCCTTTACCCCTATACTTTGCAAAGTTTTGATCATGAAAGGATGCTGTACTTTGTCAAATGCTTTTTCAGCATCTATTGAGAGAGAGTGTCATATGGTTCTTGTTCTTTCTTTTATTAATGTATTGTATCACATTGATTGATTTGCGGATGTTGAACCAACCTTGCAGCCCTGGAGTAAATCCCACTTGGTCATGGTGAATAATCCTTTTAATGTACTGTTGGATCCTATTGGCTAGTATTTTGGTGAAAATATTTGCATCTGTGTTCATCAAGGATATTGGTCTGTAATTCTCCTTTTTGATGGAGTCTTTGTCTGGTTTTGGGATCACGGTAATGCTGGCCTCATAAAATGAGTTCGGAAGTTCTCCTTCCATTTCTATTTTTTAGAACAGTTTCAGAAAAATAGGTATTAATTCTTCTTTAAATGTTTGGTAGAATTCCTCTGGGAAGCCATTTGTCCCTGGGCTCTTGTTTGTTGGGAGATATTTTGATGACTGCTTCAATATCCTTACTGGTTATGGGTCTGTTCGGTTCTGTATTTCTTCCTGGTTCCATTTTGGTAGTTTATATGTCTCTAGGAATGCAACCATTGTTCCCAGATTGTCAAATTTGCTGGTGTATAGTTGCTTATAATACGTTCTTAAGATGATTTTATTTCGTTGGTGTTGGTTGTGATCTCTCTTCTTTCATTCATGATTTTATTAATTTGGGTCCTTTCTCTTTTCTTTTTTATAAGTCTGGCCAGGGGTTTATCAATCTTATTAATTCTTTCAAAGAACCAGTTCCTCGTTTCGTTGATTTCTTCTACTGTTCTTTTGGTTTCTGTTTCACTGATTTCTGCCCTGATCTTTATTATTTTTTCTCCTCCTGGGTTTAGGCTTTCTTTGCTGTTCTTTCTCTAGCTCCTTTAGGTGTAGGTTTAGATTGTGTCTTTGAGACCTTTCTAGTTTCTTAAGAAAGGCTTGTACCGCTGTATATTTTCCTCTCAGGACTGCCTTTCTGTGTCCCACAGATTTTGAACAGTTGTGTTTCCATTATCATTTGTCTCCATGAATTTTTTCAATTCATCTTTAATTTGCTGGTTGACCCATTCATTCTTTAGTAGGATGCTCTTTAGCCTCCATGTATTTGAGTTCTTTCCACCTTTCCTCTTGTGTGAGTTCTAGTTTCAGAGCATTGTGGTCTGAAAATATGCAGGGAGTGATCCCAATCATTTGGTACCAGTTGAGACCCAATTTGTGACCCAGGATGTGATCTATCCTAGAGAATGTTCCATGTGCAGTAGGGAAGAATGTGTATTCTGTTGCTTTGGGATGGAATGTTCTGAATATATCTGTTATGTCCATCTGGTCCAGTGTGTCATTTAAGGCCTTTATTTCCTTGTTGATCTTTTGCTTGGATGATCTGTCCATTTCAGTGAGGGGGTTCTTAAAGTCCCCTACTATTATTGTATTATTGTCGATATATTTCTTTGATTTTGTTATTAATTGTTTTACATAGTTGGCTGCTCCCATGTTAGGGGCATAGATATTTAAAATTGTTAGATCTTCTTGTTGGACAGACCCTTTGAGTATGATATAGTGTCCTTCCTCATCTCTTATTATAGTCTTTGGCTTAAAATCTAATTGATCTGATATAAGGATTGCCACCCCAGCTTTCTTTTGATGTCCATTAGCATGGTAAATAGTTTTCCACCCCCTCACTTTAAATCTGGAGATGTCTTTGGCTCTAAAATGAGTTTCTTGTAGAGACCATATTGATGGGTTTTGTTTTTTTTATCCATTCTGATACCCTCTGTCTTTTGATTGGGCATTTAGCCCATTTACATTCAGGGTAACTATTGAAAGATATGAATTTAGTGTCATTGTATTGCCTGTAAGGTGTCTATTACTGCATATTGTCTCTGTTCCTTTCTGATCTACTACTTTTAGGCTCTCTCTTTTCTTAGAGGACCCCTTTCAATATTTCCTGTAGAGCCTGTTTGGTATTTACAAATTCTTTTAGTGTTTGTTTGTCCTGGAAGCTTTTTATCTCTCCTTCTATGTTGAATAATAGCCTAGCTGGATATAGTATTCTCAGCTGCATGTTTTTCTCGTCTAATGCTCTGAATATATCATGCCAGTTCTTTCTTGTCTGCCAGGTCTCTGTGGGTAAGTCTGTTGCCAATCTACTATTTTTACCCTTTTATGTTACAGACTTCTTGTCCCGGGCTGATTTCAGGATTTTCTCTTTGTCGTTAAGACTTGTAAATTTTACTGTTAGATGACAGTGTGTGGACCTATTCTTATTGATTTTGATGTGGATTCTTTGTGCCTCCTGGATTTTGATGCTTGTTCCCTTTGCCGTATTAGGGAAATTCTCTACAGTAATTCCCCAAAATATATCTTCTGCTTCCCTTTTTCTTTCTGTTTCTTCTGGAATCCCAATTATTATAATGTTGGTTTGTCTTATGGTATCACTTATCTTTCGAATTCTCCCCTCATGGTCCAGTAGTTGTTTGTTTCTCTTTTGCTTAGCTTCTTTATTTTCTGTCATTAGGTCTTCTATATCACTAATTCTCTCTTCTGCCTCATTTATCCTAGCAGTAAGAGCCTCCATTTTCTATTGTACCTCATTAGTAGCTTTTTTTATTTCAACTTGGTTAAATTTTAGTTCTTTTATTTCTCCAGAAAGTGTTTCTCTAATATCTTCCATGCCTTTTTCGAGTCCAGCTAGCACCTTGAGAATCGTTATTCTGAATTCTAGATCTGGCTCATTGCCAATGTCCATATTGATTAGATCCCTGGCCTGCAGTACTGCCTCTTGTTCCTTTTTTTTTTTTTTTTTTTGTGGTGAGTTTTCCTGCCTTGTCATTTTATCCAGATAAGAATATATGAAGGAGCAAATAAAATACTAAAAAGGTGGCAAAGACCACAGGAAAATGTGCTTTAACCAAATCAGAAGATACCCCAAATCATGGGGGGAAGAAAAGGGGTGAAAAGAACTTCAGAGAAAAAAAAATTTTAAAAGAAGTATAAAAAAGAACATTTATATATTAGACTGGTGAATAGAACAGGGTCACCCACTTAATTTTGGGAATATTTTGGTCTCTTAGAAGAAACTACCTCCCCCAATTTTAAAGAATGAAAAACATATATAAGGGCAAACATGATGAAGGGATGGAATATTACTATAAAGATGAAATTTTTTTTTAAATTTCTGAAAAAGGAGTTGATAAGATAAGTTGGTTGGGAGAATAAAGAAAAAGAAAGTGGAGAGAATTTGCTCAGGCTGGAGACTAGAATTAAGCCCTGTGCTAGATTTAGGGTATAATTTGATCTATTAGAAGTTGTATCCCAAATTATTTTTAGAAGAAATAACCCTATGTATACAAAAAATAAAGTTAGATACAATGAAGGATAAAATATTACTATAATAATGAAGGTTCAAAAAGGATTTTTTTTGAAAGTTATTGTTAAGATCACCTAGTTAAAAATGTTAAAAGAGGAAAGGGTAAAAGTAAAAAAAAAATTAGCTGAAGAAAAAATATAAAATTAAAAAAAATTAATTAACTTTGCAAGGCTAAAGAATCATGGGGAGAAAGCCATGAATTCCATGCTTTGCTTTCTCTTCCTCTGGAATTCTGCTGTTCTCCTTGGTAAGTAAACTTGGTCATGGCTGGATTTCTTGCTGATCTTCTTGTGGAGGGGCCTGTTGTAGTGATTCTCAAGTGTCTTTGCCCGAGGTTGAATTGCTCACGATCACTTTTGGGAGCTTTTGTTCCCTGAACACTTTCTGTAGAGTTCCGGAGGATGGGAATGAAAATGGCGGCCTCCCAATCTCCGGCCCCGGAGGAGCCCAGAGCTCGGGGCCCCACTCCTCAGTGCGCCCTTGGAAAAAATCGCTCAATCACTCCCATCTCCCTGGTCTCCAGCTGCACTCCGAGCTCACCCGGCCTGTGACGAAGGGTCTCTGTCTCTGGCATACAGCCCCGCCTGGAGTCTCCAAACCCCACAGATCCCTGTGCTCTTCCAAGGGGGTGTCCCCAGATCTTTTGGGGTCCCTGCTCACAGAGCAGTGGCCTGTGCCACGGATCACAATTTAAGGTAACCCTGAGTTGAGAGCTCACTCTTTGGCTCCCTCTTGGTAGCTGGCTTCCCCACTCTAATACTTGTGAGCTCTGTGACACTCAGACAGCCCCGATCCTTCAATGACCCTGTGGGACCTGAGACCACGCTGTCCCTGCGTGGGCTTCACCCTGGTTTAGCCTCTGGAGTGATGTCCCTCAGTGGAGCAGATTTTTAAAAGTTCTGATTTTGTGCTCCATTGCTCCACTTCTTGCCAGGAGCCGGCCCCTCCCCCTGCAGTCTATCTTCCTGTCGCTTTGGGTTCACTTCTCCACCAGTCCTACCTTTCAGAAAGTGGTGGATTTTCTGTTTCTAGAGTTGCTGCTCTTTTTCTCTTTGATCTCCTGTTGGATTTGTAGGTGTTTGGAATGGTTTGATAAGCTATCTAGCTGATCTCCTGCTATCTGATGTTGCTTCAGCCTGCTACTTCTCCACCATCTTGACTCCTTCCTTGAATATGGATTTATGAAATTATTTCATTTATAGTTGATTGATATTTTATTTCTGCTCTAGTCTAACTAATGTTGGAAAAACTTTGCTCCATTGCTTTTTTTCCTTAAGGAACAATACAGAGAAATGATTTTCTTGTTTCATATTGAAGTAAGGGGATGAATGTGAACATTATGTTATAATTCCATTGTCTGATCTCAGTGGCCTTTTGTTTATGGAAAAGAAAAGCTGTCTGATTGGAGCTTAGGACACAGACATTATAGAGAATGGAAGGCAATACATAGTGTCTTTGTCCTTACTGCTTATCTTCATGGCTTCTCTACTGCCCTATTTAACATTCTTAGTGCCAAGGAAATGATGAATAAGCCAGAAACATTTGCATAAGGGCAGTCAAGTGAATTCT
Source organism: Mustela erminea (assembly GCF_009829155.1). Lineage (NCBI taxonomy): Eukaryota > Metazoa > Chordata > Mammalia > Carnivora > Mustelidae > Mustela > Mustela erminea. The sequence goes on along the minus strand of NC_045619.1, from coordinate 23,965,781 downwards.
TGGTGTATTTTATACAAATTGGAATCATTGTTTGTTATCAAATATCTGGAAGCTTATGTAATTTCAAAACTTGTTTCTCTTTGGCAGAAATAAGAGAACTGATGTTAGAAAACTTGCTTATCGATTCCTGGTGGATAACTTGAATCCTATAATACTAAATTTTGTGAAAAGGAAGAGGTTCCATCAAATATTTCTGGAGGAGATGCCCTGGAGAGCTCAGATGAACCTGTATCTGGCAAGTGCGCACTTCAACCTTCTTTTAACGAAGCTGGGGGAGCGTACAAAGATGAAATTTGGCCCTTCACATCCAGTGGTCAGGTATAGAATATTATCAGTGAATGATACTTTTTTAGCATGAGCATGGATTTTGTTTGTTATGTTCAGGGATCCAAAGTTGATAATAACTTAAAAAGGTTTACAGAGTGCTTCTTTCTTTACTGATCATTGATACATTACTTAATTTCTTGTCTCAGAATCTTCCCCAAACAGGTGCTGGATATAAGCACTTAGGAAGTACTAATCTGCACGTATCTTGAATATGTTTGTTAGTATAGATGTCTGTGAAGGAGATAGTGTCATTTCAAGAGAAATTTAATATTAATTGTGTATTAGCTATAGTTATTAGGTATTAGACAAAGCTGTTTCATTTTGAGGTATATTTTAAGCCTCTATAAACATAAATTGTATTTTCTCATACAATGTACACTTTGTATCATTAATTCAGAAGACACTGTTGAGCTCTTGAGTGTCCTTGGGTAAAGTGTTATGGGAGATAAAATAGAAATAAATACATAATGTGAACTACTATGTAATCATTAAAAAGGGGAATAGAGTCTTTCATAAAGAAAAACATACAGCTGAACTCCTGTTAGATACAAGTTCCTGAGGTAGACAAAGTGAGCATGAAAAGATGAGCAGGACATACAAGATAGAGTCTCACAGGGTGGATCACGGGTGTTAACAAACAACTGTAAATAATGGTATAAGGTGAAGTATACACAAAGTCTTCTTTGTTCATGGAGAAAAGGCTTTTCTCTGACTGAAACTCACAGGAAAGATTTCATGGGGAAGGGCCACTTGGCTTGGTTCTTGATAAATAGGCAAGATTTAGAAATGTGCAGATAGGGAAAGAGGTATTCTAGGTGGTTGGAAGCACATGAGTTAGAGCCCAGGTAGGAAACACAGGATGAGAACCTGAAATGGTCTGACCAGAATCTAGGGTAAATAAAAAGGAATAGTGTGAAATAATTAAAAAAATAAAAGAATATTCATAGCAGATCTTGGGGGGTCTTAACTACTAAATCTGAACTTTAATTTATATACAGTGGTGGATTATTAAGGGTTTTTGAGCAGGGCAATGATAAAAAATTTCTCTGACAGCAACGTATCAAATGGATTGGAGGAAGGAAAGACTGTAACAGGGTTACAAATTAAGAGGTATTTATTTCAATAATCCAGTGACAAAATATGCAGGTGAAATCCATGGTAAACTTGGTAGGAGTTTCTGTTTTCATTAGAATTTTGGTTAAATCATTACCAGATTGAACCTCCATTAAAATGTCTCCAGATAGTTCCCTTTCCTAGGCAGGCTAGACCAGATTTGCATTTAAGAAGTAGTTAGATTGCCTGGCCAACTGGGAAGGCTTTTGGCAAAGTAACCCATTCATGAAGCCCTGAGAGGAGAATGATTCAGATCAGATGGGCTTCCTAACTGTCCTCTGAACACTGAGAAGAATTCTCTGAAATTTCAATCATACATGACCATTCAGACATGATTACTTCATAGCACAGCAATTAGACAATGACCAAATTTGTATCAGTGTAACTTGGTGCTAAATTCAATTTTACTAAAACCATTAAAACATACTCAATATTTATTTATGCATATATTTTTGCATTTGTTTATTTTTGGTGGAGGATTATTTATTGCTTAGACCTTAATTTATAAAAGAAGTAACATTGATTGTGGACACATTGCTTTATATAGTAGGTATCTTCATTGAGTTGTGTTTTAATCAGGTTAAATTGACATAAATTATTGTTTCAGAGCCCTTAGAATGAATATAGATCATCATTCCCATTTTTGAAGGCCCTTTCAGGGAAATAGATATTGACGTTAAAATTCCTAAGAGCAAAGTTACATTGTATAATTTTAAAATTTAATGGGAAATTGTTTGGCTTTGGTTAAGTGTAAGAATATGTTATGATCCAAAATTTGGAAGCTCTAACTCACAAATAATTTAAAAATTAAAGTAGATTGTATTTGACAGATTGAAATCAATTTTGTTTATATTTTTTTTAATGATATTTTCCTCCTGGCAGTTTCCGATCATGTGATCCTAATATGTTCTCACTATATAATTCAGGAACAGTATTACCAACAACGAAATTGACTCTAGAAAATTATAAAGTGATACTTGATTTCCTTCATACAGCTAGAAAAAGAAAGGCCAACTTACCATCAGGTAAAACAAAAAAATTATGATGTATACTATCAAATTGCTTCTATATTTTTTTCACTGATACAACACACACATGAGCACACACACATATACACACTCCACACATATCATTTTCCAGTGACCCAGGAATTTAATTGAGTTGTGGTATTTTGTAGGATTTTCTTATTTTCTCAGTTTTTAAGAATTTTCTGTATTTTTATGGTATGTATTTGGAAATATATATGTTGTTTTCTAACCTAAACCAGTGGCTAACCTACATCATTTGGCTGTTCACCAAATAAAATCTATGTATGTATGTATGTATGTATTTATTTATTTTTAGAAAGGGAGAAAGTGGTGGGGAGGGGCAGAGGGAGAGAAAGAGAGAATCTTTTTTTTTTTTTTAAGATTTTATTTATTTATTTGGCAGACATATCACAAGTAGGCAGAGAGAGAGAGAAGGAAGCAGGCTCCCTGCTAAGCAGAGAGCCTGATACGGAGCTCGATCCCAGGACCCTGAGATCATGACCTGAGCCAAAGGCAGAGGCTTTAACCCACTGAACCACCCAGGCACTCCAGGAAGAGAGAATCTTTATCAGGCTCCATGCTGGGCTCGATCTCAAAACCCTGAGATCATGACTTGGACTGAAATAAAGAGTCAGACACTTAACCGACTAAGCCACCAAGGCACCCCTAATGTTGTTTTAAAAATATTGGTAGCCTCCTGTTGTCAAGATAGGTGAAGACTTGATATCTGGGGTTATATTTTAGCAGAAGTAAGTTTCAGAACAAATTCTACCACACATACTGATGTAACTGGCATGGAAACAGTCCTATAGCTATTTGATAGTACTGATTTTGTACTCAGGGGAGTCTACTCTTGTCTTAGGATCTCCAACTAGCACCTTCCATGAAAGCTTACTCCCAGGTGAATGCAGTAATATTTGTTTGAATGGCAGGACGAACCTGTATTCTTGTCATCTTCTCAGGTGACAGGAGACTTGCTCTGGGAGGTGGAGAAATGCAAAAGAAAAGACCTCTTGATCTGCGTGCCACAACTGATGACACTATTCTTAGCAATCACCTATCTTGAATACCACTCATTTCACAAACAAAGACTTCTTTCTAATATCTTCATACTATTACAAACGCTCTTATGTAGATTTTTAGTAATGGTATTTTAAGTGCTATATAACTTACTGCTGATCAGGATACTTCATTTGCTGTTTTAATTGCCACAGAGTGTTGATTTATATTTGAGGTAATTGGTATGCCTTCTGATTTCTTCTAGGGTGTAGATTAGATTTAACTGATACCTTCACATTATATATGAATATTGAAGTATTTGAAAGTAAATTCCCTTGACACAGAGTCCATGTTTTATAAGTAGATAGTAATATATAGCTTCTTGAGGGTTTTTTTTTAAAGCTTTTATTTATTAATTTGACAGAGAGAAATCACAAGTAGACGGAGAGGCAGCCAGAGAGAGAGAGAGAGATAGGGAAGCAGGCTCCCTACTGAGCAGAGAGCCTGATGTGGGACTCGATCCCAGGACCCTGAGATCATGACCTGAGCCGAAGGCAGCGGCTTAACCCACTGAGCCACCCAGGCGCCCCTTGAGGGTTTTTTTTTTTAAACTACCTGCCTAAGACCTCCCATGAAATCACCAACAGAATACTGTGCTATTGAAACTTATTAATTAATGCAAAGTTCTAAAAGAAGATTTGTGGTAGGAGAAATCTGTGTTTTTATATCACACCATTAAGATAATGCATGGACATGTTTGCTGTACTTTCTAACTCCAGGAAATGCTACTCACCTTCTAGTGTATATGTCCTGGGAATAGACTATTTAGGGAGAAATTAAGGAAATTAAGTGGGATTCTATGATTGGTCCCTTAGAAAACATGACATTCCTGCCTCTGCGTTGTTCCCTTGGCTGTTACTCTTGCCCAGAATGATGTTCTTCATAGTCTTTTTGCATAGCTAAACCATGTTCACCCTTTAAGACCTAATCTGGACTCCTCCTTCTCTAGAAACTTTCCTTGGTTCATTGTGTCCATGATAATCCCATCCTTCCTCCAAATTTATATAGCATTTCTTATCTTAATTACTCATTTGATGCTTATCACTTATGTCTTCTGGAACTTTCTGCTTCCAATAATGTGATACTTTATTTTTGTACTGTAGATGCTGAAGAATTTTCCACATTTATTAATTCCAGAATGAGTGATGAAAATGTATCCAAGACACAAACATTTAATGACTCAGACTCTCAGTCAGGTCTTAGTGCTAAAGAAAAGGATCGAGCTGCAAATTTGGGTATATTGGATCATTTTATGAAGATCTTCTTATATTGCAGGAGAGCAATGGTAAGGTGCTAAATTTTAAATTTTACTTTAATTTAATTTTAGCTAATTTTCTAAATTAATAGACATAAATCTCAGCCATTTGTTTGGGCATGTAGGATGTACTTATTTACTTACTACCCATAATTTTAGTTTCAACTTTGAAACTAAATTTGCTGGGTTTCACATCAGTCATTTTTGAGGTTTGCCTGCCATTAGTGCTGAAGATTTACACCTTGTGAGGCTGTCAGGGAGAGGAGAAAGCTGCTTTAGTCATCATTCATCCATTGGTGCGGAGCTGAGTTGGCCTTTGTCCTTGTCTACACAGTCTCTGTGAATATACAGATACTCCTTTGCAACTTTCTTGGCCATATTTGGGACATGGATTTCTATGATGGTGACATCAGTGGTTCCTTCTGGAGTCTTACTCCTACCTGGGGTACGATAGATCACTTTATTCTCTCTAACACAGGGAACACTCTTTCTGGGCAACAGAAAAATCCTGCTCCTAGCTCCTGACCCCTTGCTTCTACAAGCCAATTGTGTCTTCTCTCAAATACTTTCCTCTCTTTTTTTTCTTAAATATTATATGATACATTATTAAACTTAAAATTGGAATCATTAGCTACAAAGGAATTAGTTTCCTTTTTCTCATTGCAGGAATGGCATAAACTTCAAACCTCTCAAGAGTTGAGAGGAAATCTATCCTTTCTAGACCACTTTCATTCCCATTTTCTCTGTGAAGAAGATGATTTCTTAAAAAATGCAGAGCAAACCCACATCATCCCCCTTGACCAAGGGCACTGCATTCTATCCTTCCACCAGCTTCAGGGCCCTGGAAGGTCTGGGTCTTGCTCACTTCTTGGAACTCAGTTCATCTTGCTCTCATTCAGTCCACTCTCCTCTGTGTGATCTTGAGAGCACAGAGCTTGTTCCTTTCTCATCCCTCAAATTCATCCTCCATCCTTTGCAGTTTGCTGGTCCCTCAGTTTCAAATCCTATCCTCTCAACACCCTCTCCCCCACTTTCACATGACTTGTTCAACTGAACATTCAAGTCTCTGATCATGTCACCTCCTCAGAGAGGACTTTTTTCCTGATCACCCCCATCTAAAAGGGCATATCATCTCATGCTTGTCAGATTCTAACCCAATTCTGCTTTCTTTTCCTTTACAATACTTATTATTCCCTGGAACCTCCATTTTTAAAAAAATTCTATTTATTTATTTGACAGACAGAGATCACAAGTAGGTGGAGAGGCAGGCAGAGAGAGAGAGAGGAGGAAGCAGGCTCCCCGCTGAGCAGAAAGCCCGATGTGGGGCTCGATCCCAGGATACTGAGATGATGACCTGAGCCAAAGGCAGAGGCTTAACCCACTAAGCCACCCAGGCTCCCCTGGAACTACATTTTTATTTGTCTACTTTCTAGTGTCAGTTGCCCCTAATAAACTGAAGCAACATGAGGGCAGACCCGGTTACCCTTGCTCATTGCCACATTCTCAGAACCTAGAACAATGGAAATGTTTTGAGTCAGACTGCTAGTGTGCAAATCTTAGCTAACCACTTAGTAGATCATGACCCTGTGCAAGTTAGCTCCAATCTGTGTTTCCTTATCTGTAAATTAAGTAGAATGCTAGTGCATGCTTATTTCATAGGAGCTATTGTTAGAATTAACTGAGATAATGATATAAATGACACACAGTTATTTTTTATTGTTGACATAATTTATTTATTTATTTGACATAGAGAGAGAGATCACAAGTAGACAGAGGCAGGCAGAGAGAGAGGGGGAAGCAGGCTCCCTGCCAAACAGAGAGCATGATGCGGGGCTCGATCCCAGGACCCTGAGATCATGACCTGAGCCGAAGGCGGAGGCTTTAACCCACTGAGCCACCCAGGCGCCCCTGTTAACATAATTTTTGCAGAAAGATGAAGTTGTTCAGAGATCTCTAACTTTTGAAACTTTGATTTTTTAAATGTTGTCTTTGTTTTAGGTTCTTGCTCATCGTGGTGGCTATTGGACTCTGCTTCAGAACTGCTGTCGGGCCCTTTGGAACTTTACTCAGGAGCTACAGATACTTCTTAAACAAACAGTGGATATATATAAAACATTTCCTATTAGCCAAGATTGTTTCCTCTGTACCTGTGTTTTGCCATTCTATTTGGGAGCAGAATTACTTATTGACATGTTAGTAGAACTACAAAATATTGATTCTATTAAGGTAAGAGCACTTGGGTAATTATTTTTACTTCATCCAATTAATAAGTACTTTTTACTGTGCACATTGGGATAAATACAAATTAATATTTTCCTTGACTTACTACTTAGTTTGTCTACATTTCATTTGCTTCATTATTAATATTTGGTTCACAATACACAGCTCACATTGATGTTAATTGTAAATATGTTAGCCTGAAAATCCAACTTTTTTAAGGAAATAGTAACCTGTACTGAGCTTCAGCTTCTATATAAACTAACTATAATGCATTTAATCCTCAAAGCAATTTTTTTGACAGCGAAACAGACCCCAAGAGAGATCATATAGCTTGTCAGTTGCTCTTTACCTCACTGCTTTATCTGTCCTTGTTCTATTATTTGAAATCTGGTAGTATTTGTGACCATTTAAAATCTACCACACTGTGGTTTAAGACATGAAAATAAAATAGAAAAAGTGCAATCATGATGTAATCTAAACACATTGAAAATTAATAAGCACTAAACACATTAAGGCATGGAATTTATAACATTTCTAGATATAAAATATGTGAAAACTGTAGTTCAAAGGACAGAGTAATGTCTTTTACACTTTATATAAAGTGGTACACTATTAACTCTAAGGGGAATGTGATAAGTTAAGGATGCATTTAATCATTAGAGTAATACCAAAAAAGAGATACAGCTAAAAAGCCATTGCGGTGAAGTAGAAACTAAATAGTGGTCAATGAATTAAAGAAGGCAGAAAAAAAAGAAACAGAGGAAGAGAAACATATGGGCAAAACAGAAAGCAAATAGCAAATAATAAATCTATCCCAATTATATTAATTACTGTATTAAATATAAGTGGTTTAACCACCCTAATCAAAAGGCAGAGATTGTTGGATAAAAAAGACATGTAATAGCTGACTATATGAGGAGTATTCTGAATATAAATAAATTGAAAATAAATAGTGGAAAGAGACATACTAGGAATACAGTAATCATAAAAAATTTGTGAGACTTTATTAATATTAGATAAAATAAACTTTAAATCAGGGAGTATTTTGACAGATAAAGAGAGACATTTCATAATGAGAAGAGGCTCAGTTAATCAGGAAGACATACTAATCATAAACGTGTATGCTCCTAATAAGAGAAATTCAAAGTAAACTCTGGACACCCAAAGCATGAAGAGCTTCCAGAATGGTGGAAACATTGATATGTTGGCTGGTTGTTGTGGTCTGACTCCATGGGGAGAGGGCATCGAACCCCCTTATCCAGGCCCCTTCTAGACTATGTACCTCTTTCTGTCCTTTTTTTTTTTTTAAGATTTATTTATTTATTTATTTATTTGACAGACAGAGATTACAAGTAGGCAGAGAGGCAGGCAGAGAGAGAGAGAGAGGAGGAAGTGAGCAGAGAGCCCATGCGGGGCTCGATCCCAGGACCCTGGGATCATGACCTGAGCCAAAGGCAGAGGCTTTAACCCACTGAGCCACCCAGGAGCCCCCTATGTACCTCTTTCATGTGGCTGTCCTTGAGTTGTATCCTTTATAATAAAACTGTGATCCTAAGTATGGTGTTTTAAGTGAATGCCAGCCAATTACTGAATCTGAGGGCGTTATGGAAACCCCTAAATTTATAGCTGTTCAGTCAGAAGTGCAGACCTGAAACTAGTGGCTGACTTCTAAAATAAGGGCAGTCTTATGGAGGACTAAGTCTTTAAACTCTGAATTTAATTCTGGATAAGTAGGTAGTTCAAGTGCAGTATACATAATAAAGTAAGTCATAATAAAATTTAAGTAAGTCATAATAAGTAAGTCAAAATAAAATTTAAAATACTGAAATCTTGAAGAGTATGTTCTCTGACCCCTACCTTATGAATAGACCAATAAAAATTAGGAAGAAAAATCTCCCATGTATCTGGAAATTAAACAACATAGTTCTAAATAATCCATGGGTCAAAGAAGAAAGTATAAGAGAAATTTTAAAATATTTCAAACTGATAACAACATATCAAAATTTGTGAGATGCAAATAAAACAGTACATAGAGGAACTTAATAATTTTAAATGTTTAATAGAAAGGCGGAAAGATATAACATCAGCTTTCTAAATGTCCACCTATAGGAGCTCAAAAAAAGAAGAACAAATTCAATTCAAAATAAGTAAAAAGAATAAGGGAAATGAAAGAATAAGAGCAGAAATAATTTAGATATAAAAAAACCAAAATTAATAAAATTAATAAATTAGTCATTTGAAAAGATTATTAAAATCAGTGGAATCCTAGGAATACTGATAAAGAACAAAAGAAAGAAGAGCATAAATAACTGACATTAATGATGAAGGAAAGATATAACTACAGATCCGATAGATACTCAAAGAAAAATAAGAGAATATTATGATCAATTTTTACTAATGAATTTGATAACTTTAAATTAAATGGACTTGTTTATCACAAAGCATAGCTTAAATCTGACACAAGAAGCAATAGAAAAAATAAACTGCTCTAAATATATTAAAGAAAATGAATTTATAATTAAGAACTTGGAGAGAAAGAAAACTCCAGACCCAGAATATTTCCCTAAAGAATTTGAGCAAACATACAAGGACAAAAATAATAAATCATACACAAACATATTTTTAGAAGTGAAGCCAGCTTAACCCTGACAGATATATCAAAAAGAAAGGTATGGGGGGACCTGGATGGCTCAGCTGTTAAGCATCTACCTTCAGCTAAGGTTATGATCCCAGGGTCTGGGATCGAGCCCCACACTGGGCTCCCTGCTCAGCAGGAAAACTGCTTCTCCCTCTCCTACTCCCCCTGCTTATGTTCCTTCTCTCACTGTGGTCTCTCTCTCTGTCAAATAAATAAATAAATAAAATCTTTTAAAAAAGTATGAATCAATCAATATGCCTCATGAACATATGAACATAGACACAAAACTCCTTAATGAAATATTAGCAAATCAGTTCCAGCAATATATAAAATATGCAAATGAGATATATAGTATCTACAATTATACAAATGATGATCAAGTGGGTTTATCCCAGAAATGTAAGGTTAACATTTAAAGATCAATCAGGCAGTGCCTGGGTGGCTCAGTTGTTTAAGCATCTGACTCTTGGTATTGGCTCAGGTTGTGATCTCAGGGTGGTGAGATCAAGGATCATGTTGGGCTCTGCACACAGTGTGGAGTCTGCTTGAAATTCTTTCCCCCACCGTTTCCCTCCCTATCTGCTCCTCCCCCTGTTTGGGCATGCTGTCTCAAGAACAAAACAAAACAAAACTTTAAAGAAAAAAAGATCAGTCAAGGTAATTCACCATATTAACAGGATAAAAGAGACAAATTATATGATCACTGAAATAGAGCAAAAGCATTTACAAAATTTGATATCACTTTTCCCACCTGTTTTCCCTGCCCTTAAGTGCTGCTCTAGCTGCACTGCTCTTGCTCTGAATTCTGGGTTCCTGCTAAGCCAGGGCTGCTGTTCTCTTTCTCTGGCTGCCATCATGATTATCTACCTGGACCTCATCAGACATGATGAGATGTTCTCTGACATTTACAAGATTCAGGAGGTTGCAAATGAGCTATGCCTGGAGGTGAAGGAGAAAATAGTAGGACAGAAGGTACCATTGATGGAAATGTACTTTGCTGAAGGCCCTGAAAGTGAAGGTACTAAAAGCACAGTAATCACTGGTGTTGATATTGTCAGGAACTATTACTTACAGAAAACAAACTTCACAAATGAAGCCTGTGAAAAGTATATCATAGCTTATAGGAAATCAGTCTAAGGCAAACTTGAAGAACAGGGACCAGAAAGTGTAACCCTTTTATAACAGAGAATGCAGACAAATCAAGCACATCTTTGTTAATTCAAAAACTGCCAGTTTTTTATTGGTGAAAACATGAATCCAGATGGCATGGTAGCTCTGCTGAACTTCCATGAGGATAGTGACCCTATATATGATTTTCTTTAAGGATGAAATGAATGTTAATGTAAATGAAAAAATGTTAACAAAATGGAAAAAACGTGTTAACAAAATGCCGATTACTTTGGATCTATCATCTATCATCATAACTGGCTGCTGCTTTTCACACATCCACACTGACACCAGGGCTTGGACAAGTGGTTGATGTCATCCTGATCTTTTCACTTATTTTAATACTGATTTATTTGGAGTGGAGTCATTTTTTTTGTTGTTGTTTGTTTGTTTAAGAAAAAGCCATATGTAGGTTGCTTAAAAATAAAATGCATTTAAACTTATTTGAGAGGATACCTCTTACTTTAATATGTGTTTAAACTAAGTCTGTCTTACAGTGTTCTAGAGAAGAGAGAGCCTTGTTGTAGACCACAAATGGATAGCATAAAACTGTCTTCAGGTAACTTCAGGTAAACAGGGAAAACTACCTCTGGGACTAGTATATTAAAAACAAAACAAAACAAAACTTAACAAGAATTACAAGTATTAATTCTAAGTTGAAGTAAAGGAAAAGACCATATTTGTAGAGTGTCAGATGTGAAGTGGATGATTATACATTTCCTCACCTACAAACAGAAGTAGTTAACTCAGAAAGAGATAATCAAGAGAATAAAAAGAGACTAATTCAATTGGAAGCAAAAAAAAAAACAATGTCGTTGATGTTAAAGACTCTCAGCAAACTAGGAATACCTGATAAAAAGTAGTATCTAGTGTTAACACCGTACTTAATGGTGAGGTATTTTGAGCTTCCCTCTAAGACTGGGAACAAAGCAGGATGTCTGCTCATACCACTTTTGCTCAATATCATGCCAGAGATCCTGACAAGTACAATAAGGCAGATAAAGAAACAAAAGGAATGTGGATTAGAAGGGAATAATATGAGTTTTTACATGGAAAATTCCAACTTGTTAGGACTCTATAAAGCAACTACTAGAACTAATAAACAAAATAGCAGCACATAAAGTCAATATAAAAAATAAGTTTCTTTGTACCAACAGAAAACAACTAGGAAATGACATTTTAAAAATACCATTCAAAATATCAAATTTCTAGGACTATATCTAAGGAAATATATATTAGATTTTTACACTGAAAATTGTAATGCATTGCAGAAAAAAATTAAAGGTCTAAATAGACATAGACATATCATGTTCATGAATCAAAAGTCTTAATATTGCTAGGATATCATTTATTTCCAGTTTGGTCTATTGATTCAGTGAAATTCTAATGAAAATTCCATCAGACATTTTTTCAGTGTAAATTGACTGTTCATTTTAAAACTTATAAGCAAATGCAAAGAAATGTGAGCGGCCAAGAAAATCTTTGAATTTGGAGAACTCCCTACCTGATTTCAAGGTTTAGCAATGCTGTAGTAATTAGAAGAGGATGATACTGGCATAAAGAGAAACATATCAATGGAAAAAACAGAGACTCTCAAAATAGACTGATACATATGGTCAATATTTTACAAAGGTGTCAAAGTGATTCAAAGGACTCAGAAAAGAAATGACAACTCTTAGCACCCAGATGTGTTCTTTAAAAACCATTTCCCACTAAAAGAAATAGGACTCCTTGGTGGGGGGGGGTGGGGAAGGACTGATTACCATTTCCATTTCTATGTGAACTATACTTGAGGATAGCCAAATAGTTACAGTCAAAGAAGAGAAAATTTTCTTTATAGAATTTTCAGGAAGTAAGTAAAGAAAGAATGTTGAAATTAGAATATGAGGATTTTGCAATTCTTTATGAATTCATGGGGGGATGAACAGCACCAGTGAAGTATACCTGTTGGAAAAAAATAAACTGGGAGCGGAGTAAGCATTTAAATCTAACCAACAACTTACAGAAGATCCAGGGGACAAAGAAATATTTAAAATGAAATGATGCATCACTAGAAATTCTGACTATGGAAACTCTACAAGACAAACAACCTGGGTTCTTCAACAAAAAATTGAAGTAAAAAAAGAAACCTGTATATTAAAAAAGACTTAAGAGACATAAATAATTGCAATGTTTGGACTTTATTTTGATCCCATTTCAAACTAATGCACTCAAAAATTTATCAGATATAAAGGATATGTGAACACCATTCAATAATGTTTTGAAGCATTTTTTGCTAATTTCTTTTTTAGGTGGGATTATATATACAGAGGAAACCAAGTAGGTCTCAAAAGTTGATAATTGGTTGAGCCTGGTTGTGGGTAGATAGGGCCTCAGTATATTATTTTCTCTGCTTTTATAAGTGTTAGACATTTTCTTTAATAAAAGGTTTTTTTAAAAATTACACATGAAAGCTATAGTGGAAGATATAGTAACCACAGAGGGCCTCCCGATCCTTCATCCCAGAAGTAAACTTAACCATGTAGGCATACATAACTAACTGAGAGCGGATATCACTCTTCTTCAGGAATGGCCCAGGAAAGTTATTTCAGTTGGACCCAGGAAATTTACCCATGTCTGAAGAAAGAATATGTCATCCTATAGGCCAGCAGGCTCTGACAAAGCCATCACCTGGGAAAAGTTGAGTGGGACAGACTTGATTTCTTTATATTCACCAAGAGGATTGAGTAAAGGCCAAGAGTGCCTCTACTTGGAACCCTGAGGTCAAGGAAATGGAGATAACCCCTTATACAGCTTTGTGCTGCTGGAAGAATTACTGTAGAATCAGTGGGTAGAGGGATGGAGCTCATAATATCAATAAAATGGAAACTATCCTTTACTGAGTATGTCCCATGTGCCAGTGACTGTGCTAAGAAGGCAGATTCACATAGGTCAGATATGGCATACCTGTTATTCACACACAAGACTGGCTTGAGGCATTCATATTACATTCCACAGCCAGATGACTTCCTAAGTCTCTTCCAACCTCAAGGACCATGAATCTTGTTAGAGATGTTTGTCCTCTACTTCTGTTGGTACCATACCTCCCTTTTGTGTGGATTATACGTAATAGTAACATCAGCTTAAGAGGGGCTGGTCTTGAGTTACCCAACTATTTGTTGGACTGCAACCTGGCTTATAGGTGGATCTAAGGGCTTTTGTTTGCCTCAAGAATTTCTAAGGATATACATAAATGCGTAAGGGACTCGGAAATGAATAGATTAGTTACATAGTACCTCTAAGTTAGGCAGAAACAGGGTTTTCTAGAAGATTTCCTTCTCCATATGTTTGACCTTTGCATCAGGGAATTGGACATATTATGCCACAAACTGGTAAATGTAACTCATGCATTATGGAAACTCAATAGTTTGTATATACTAAAACCTGTTTCAAAACTTTATCTTATTCATTTAATATCCTTACTTAGATATGTGGTGACTGAGGACCAGGAAGTATGGCCCTCAGTCTGTGTTGTCTAATATGGTAATGACTAGCCATATGTAGCTATTTAAAGTTAAGCTTAAATTAATTAAAATTAAATGAAATTAAAAATCCAGTTGCAACAGTCATATTTTGATAGCTCCAGTATCCACACATGCTTGGTGGCTACTATATCAAACAACAAAGACGTAGGACATTTCTATCATCATAGAAAATTCTGTTGATTAGCAATGTTGATTTGCATGATAAAAACATTTAAATTTTTTAATTTTTAAGTTCTTTTCCTGTTATATTTTTCTATCACATTCAGTTTTCAAAGAATTTATAGTGATATCTGAAAATACATTTTTTTTTTCCATGTACTACTTGCAGGTTGTTGAAGAAAAAGGGGAGTTCAGTGTTCCAAGCTGCTATGGAAATATTAAAAATGATAACGGTGGTTCTAGCCTTGATTTTGAACATCTTCTGGATGATGTAAATGTGGTTGATTTAAAATGGATCCATAATTTTGTATTGAAATCTCTGGAACTTTTATATCAAGTGGAAAAATGGGAAACACTGGTATCCCTTGCTATCCAATTCAATATAATTTCACAGTAAGTATTGCTGTAAGGGAAATCAAAAGTGGCAAGCTTTCATTTAAAAAAATGCATTTTAACTAATGTCTTCTTTTTAATGTATTTCTACCCCTCTCTAGTGAGAGATACACAGAGCAAGTGACACCACTCCTAGTGTATGCACAGCGTCAGCTTCTTCTAAGAATATCCAAGTTCAATGGCCCAGATGTTACCCAACAAGCTTGTGCAAGATATGAGGCTGAATACAATGAGAAGGTGAATTTGGCTCTCTTCTTCTTACAGTTGTGATTTCTGATAAGTGCACATATGCAATACAAAGATTTAGGATTCAGATAAATATTATTTTTACTTAGACATTTATCATTCAAATCAACAAATGTTAATGAAAGCTTGCTATGTGCCAATATTTTCCAGGTACAGGGTAAACAAAAATTAAGTCCTTGTGCATAAGAAACTTACATTCAGGCCAGAGCTGATATATTCATTAGGCACAGTGAGGACATTGTCTAGAATCACAGAAATTTTAGAGGCCCACTAAATGTGTTTTAATTTTTTTTAGTGTGAAGAAAAAAAGTAACATAGGTCAAAGAAAATGTTTTAATTTTTACTATTACTATAATTGTATTTATGCCAACATAATCATATGATACAATTTTTAATATTTTCCCTTAAAAGTGAAAGTCTGTAAGGACCATGAAAGTCATCATACAGCTTTGAGTTAGATGGAGGAAAGGGAAGTAAATTCTTTCTTTTATTTATTACTTTAATAAATGTGTATAGACTGTCTTTTTTTTTAATTAATTAATTTATTTATCTGACAGAGAGAGAGAGAGAGATCACAAGTAGGCAGAGATAGGCAGGCAGAGGTGGTGGGGGAAGCAGGCTCCCTTCGGAGCAGAGAGCCTGATGTAGGGCTCAATCCCAGGACCCTGAGATCATGACCCGAGCCAAAGGCAGAGGCTTAACCCACTGAGCCACCTAGGTGCTCTGTGTATCAACTATCTACTACCAGAGCCATGGCATATAGTTATACAGTTTTCATCCTGGCCCAGGCCCCCAGTGTACGTGAGGACTGAAATGTAGTCCCACTTATTCTAACATGAGAGCACAGTCTGAGTTCTTGCTTTATAGAGTTTAATTTTAGAGGAGTAGACGTAGGGCCAGATAATAAACATGTAAACAGATACATAAAGAGATTCATGATCATTAGAGTCTTCGAAGAGAATAAAATGGGTCCGTGGGTTAGAGATAGGTGGAGTGGGAGGTAGAAATCTGGAATGTCTCTTGGAAACTGTAACCTTTGATGAAAAATGGCCAGCCATACATAGGAGAGAGCCGTTTAGCCCAAGAGAAGAGCAAGAGCAAAGGCCCTGGGGTGGGACAAGAAGAAGGTCTGAGTGGCTGGAATGTCACAGACATGGCCAAGGGTAAAAACAGGGGTGTTTTTCTATTTCCTCTTCTTCCCAAGTTCTTAATGTTAGTGTGTCCCAGGACTTTGTTCTTGGTCCTCCTGTCTTCTTTATCTGCATCCTCTCTCTTGGTGAGCTCATTCAGTCTGTGGCTCTAAGTACTGTCTTTATGATAATGACTTTTGAAATTATAGCTCCAGTCTAGAACTTTTTCCTTAATTCTGTGTTGACATGTAATTCCCTGTATCAGTCAGGGTTCAATCAGAGAAACAGAACCGGTAGGATCTATTATCTATCTATCTATTTTTCTATCTGTCATGTATCTATCAAGATTTATGACAAGGAACTGGCTTATGTGATTGTGGGGGCTGGCCAGAGAAGTCTAAAATTGTAAGGTCATCAGTCAGGATCCCCAGAAGGAAGGAAACTTACAGGTGTGGCCAGAAGCTGTTATCCTTAGGCAGTCAGTGAAGGGTGATCCAATGAGTAGGCAAACTGTCATGCTGCCTAATCTATATAATCTCTTAGATGTCTAATACACTTCTGAAATTTAGTATATTTCAAACAAACCTGACAAGTCCTACCCACTTCAGTTGATGACAACACTGTTCTCCTAGTTGCTCAGGCCAGACACCTTGGAGACATCCCAGACTCCTCCCTTGCTTTCATTACTCCATTACAAATTGGTTATCAAATCTTCTACCTTCAAAATGTATTCAGACCACTTATCACTACCTTTACCACTCCTCCTCTGATCCAAGCCCCTGTTATATTTGCTTGGATTCATGCAATGACTTCCTAATTAGCTTTCTTGCTTCCAACCTCCCTGAATCCCTGCCTTTAGCCTATAGTCTACTCTCAATGCAGCAAGTAGAATGACCCTTTAAAAACCCAAGATCATGTTCTTCCTCCTCTTTAAATCCTACAACTTCCCATCTGATTCAGAGATAAGGTGGACATCCTTGTCATGGCCTTAATGCCCCACACATTTCCCTGTGATCCCCAGTGACTCATCTTTATTTCCCCACAGGTTTCAGCTTCTCTGTTCTTTAAGACTTCCTGCTTTTGCTGCTCCCCTGCTTGGGACGCTCCTCTCCCAAATATCCACACTGATTTTTTTCTCACTTTTTTCTAGTCTTTGCTAAATGTCGCTTTCTGTGTGCAAAATATTCTCACTATCCTATATAAAATTATGTACCTATTTGCTCTATTTCTCTCTATAGCATTTATAACTCTTTAATATACTCTATAATGCACTTCTCTATTTTCTTCGTTATATTTCTACTTCCTCTAGAATAAGTTCCATAAGAAAAGGAACTTTTGTTTGCTTTGTTCATTGCATTATCCTTGAGCTTTGAGCAGTGACTGACACATAATAAGTGTTCAATTAAGATTTATTTAATGAAGCTGGGAGGTGGAAAGGAGTAAGTCAAATAGGGCCTTATTAGGCTATGGAAAGGAATTTGCATTTTATTAGACTGTTTACATCTCATTGTACAAGTACCTACAAGGGACTTTGAATCTCAGACTGTGATTCAAAGGGATCTGTATTTTGAGAAATAGGTTAGTTCAAGGAATAGGAATGGAGAAACAGAAGTTCTTGGACTTTTGTTTTTTTTAGAGAGGGAGAGAGCAGGTGCATCCACTAGCAGGGGAGGGGCAGAGGGAGAAAGAGGGAGAGCCCCAAACAGGCTCATGCTCAGCATGGAGCCTGATGCAGGGCTTGATCTCACAACCCTGAGATCATGACCCATGCCAAAATCAAGAGTTGGATGCCTGCCTGAGCCACCCAGGTGTCCCAGTTGGAGCTTTTAAAAGAATTTCCTTTTGTCTAAAACTTTTCAGATTTCAGATATTTTGTAATCTTAGGACTTAAGTGTCTGTTAGAAAACAAATTTTAAAATACTACAGAGGATGGGGTGCCTGGGTGGCTCAGTGGGTTAAAGTCTCTGCCTTCGGCTCAGGTCATGGTTCCAGGGTCCTGGGATTGAGCCCCACATCAGGCTCTGTGCTTGGCGGGGAGCCTGCTTCCTCCTCTCTCTCTGCCTGCCTCTCTGCCTACTTGTGATCTCTGTCAGTCAAATAAATAAATAAAATCTTAGAAGAAAATAAAAAATAAAATACTATAGAGGACATTAGTTCTGAAAAACTTCACCCAGGGAAGTTTAAATTGCATTTATTATGAGTAGGGTGGAAAAATCAGCCACTGGAAAAGCAGCCTATATTTTAGATATGTTTCAACTTGCATAATAGAAGATATATTTAGACGAGTGGATTTATAGAATATCAGAAAATCATATTCTAATTGCTCTACATAATTTGCCTAATGCTTCTCCAGCTGGGCTGAACAAAAGAGATATAAAAAGTTATGTGGCTGCTTTTTTTTGCTGAAAGTTGTCATGATTGAGTGCTACTCTGCTAGCTTTCATTTGTAGCATCCTTTTGTATTTCTTCTTTCTGACAAGTGAAAAATAAGATAAACATTTTACGTAAGCCAAATTTCTAGCCATAAATGCCTGACCAAATGGTATTTGTTTTCTTTTTCCTTTTTCAGATAACCTGCCGAAATTTCATTGGGAAGCAGCTCAAGATTAATCCTTCCACCAGTGAAGTAACAGATACAGAAAATGGCACAGATAGCCTAAAAAAGTTTATCGGTTCAGGTTGGAACCATTTCAGCTTGAAGTTTTTTTTAAAGCAAAGTTTGCTGTTGTGTTCTGCATGTCAGCTCTTCCATAATTAAAATGTTTGCAAAATCTCTTTTGCAGGCTTATTGGACTGAAAAAAACCCATTTGATATTTACCATCTTACGTTGCTATAAATGTCACACATGGGGAATTAAAACCCATGTTTATTAGTTTAATCTATAAATTAAAGAAGGGAAAGAAAAAGAAAGGAAAATTATTTGAAAAATAGCCATGGAAAAAGACTGTTTTCTTCATTTCCCCATTTTTATTTCACTTGGGAGCTCTTCAAATAGACCTGTTGCTATTCTCTTTGAAGTTCTGTCTTGACTCTCAGAATAATTCTCATTCCCAGTGTAGATTGTCCTCTTATTGGCTCTTTCATGGTTAAGTTGTAGGTCTTCTCATTAGAGTGCAGAAGGCACTGGGATGTCATGGCTCCTTTGCTTTCAGAGAAGTCCTCTTGGAATAGTTTGGCAGTACAGCTTATAGGATTAAAGCAACAGAATAAGATGGAAATGGAGAATAATGCTTTCTCTCAATTGTGTTTGTCATGTGCCTCTGTTTCTGGTATAAGAAAGAAATGCAAATTTTCCCTTTGTCATGTTAGGATTCTTTCATTTATTTATCTACAGATTTTATGTATCTGTGTGTGTAAGTATGTAATCATCTATTCCTTTACTGAGACAGGTAGGCGGCCATTCAGTCATCTGGCAAGCATTTACTGCATGTGTACTCTGTGTTAAGTGCCATACTGGGTACTGTGACTACAAAGAGAATATTTATTGAGATTAAAGATTTGTTATCCTGGAATTTACAACACATTGAAAGACACTGATAAACTAGAAACTATGGTATAGAGTGATAAGATCTGTCATATGATGACTATCCATGCTGTTTTCCCCTGTAGGCAGTAGTGCTATGGAGAGACTGTGTGTAATTTGATGGAGCTAAAGGAAAAAGGAAAAGGCAAATTTGAGGTTAGAAAGTTTGGCAGGAAGGCCTTAGAAGGCAGGATAAAGAGCAGCAGATCTATCTGGAGGGCTGTAGGAAGCTAGTGATAAGGATTTTAAAATGGGCTCTGAATGATCATATTTGTGCTGCTGAAAGAACCTTAGGCAGCAATGTGGGGAACCAATTGAAAGCACAGCAAATGGAAGCAGAAGAGCAGCTACCCCTAACTTGTGCATTAGAGATGTGATGAGGCTCGGACCTAGGTGAAGAGGACACAGGAGTAGACAGACACAAGAGAAAGGTCAAGGAAGTCACCAGGACTATGTTCTGTACTGGTTAGATGAAGATGGGAGGAGTCCAAAATGTCTTGGTTTCTGGGTTGGTTGGCTAGGTGGATGTGATGTCCTGACTCTACAGGAAAACTGAAGGCAGGAACAGGTCAGAGAAAGTTGCTTTGGAAGTACTGAGTTTGAGGTGCCAGGATGATAACTGAGTAGAACTAGTCAGCATATGGTTGGATAGACTGGTCAGGCATTCAGCAGAGATTTGTACTTTCATCATCAATATATTGCTGGTGGTTGAATTCAGGGGCGTGTATGAAGTCACTCAGAGAGTTTTAGGGATGGCCTCACTTTGGAAGCTATGTTGTTCAAAGTGGGCTATGCTATATAGTAGTAATAAATAACCCCCAAATCTCATTGCTTTGACACAAGGGCAAGTCCATTTTTTTGCTCATGCTACTGTGCTCATTGAGTTGAGTACTGAGCTGCTGCTCATCATAAGTGGATGGAATCTCCATCTTGACACAAATTTCTATGATGGTTTCCAAGACAGAAAGGAGAACATGAATTTACCCTCTAGAGGAGCCATGCTGAGAGGCTGGGGCAGAAGGGAAGGAAAGAATGGGCCCAAACACAGGAATTTCATAGGTGGTAAGGGTAGAAGTTAAAGATATTCTTCTTGAGTACTAAAGATTTTCTTAATAAAGCAAAGGGTTGAGATTATAGTCAAGATTGCTAGGTTAGGAGATTTCAGGAGGAATGAGAAAGAGTGGCCTGGCCCCTGAGGGAAATAGAAAAAAGATAGAAGAGATTCAGAGCTAGCTGGTAGATGTGTAGAGGTCCCACTTGGGGGAGTTGGTGACCACAAACGGGTCTATTACCACCAATGATAAATCAAATTATCCCCTCATGTTCATTAAACAATGGCATTCCAATCAATGTGATTCTTCCTGGTTATATTCTTCTTTTCTTGAACATATCATTGAACCTCTGGAGATCTCTCAGTTTGGGATCTACAACTCAGAATGTGATTTATATCATCCCTTCCTTCCTAAAAAGAATGGACAACAAATGTGAGAAAATGTGTCAAAAAGCTTATTATCAAATATGATGACTACCACTTAAGGGATAAGAAAATCATTCCTAGCATGTGTGTCCTGTAGGTCTTACAGATGGCGGGTGCAATACGTTAGGAAAGTACTTTGCCTTCTTGTTAAAGCTGTATTTGAAAAGGCAAGATTGCAGGTGGTAGCTTGGATCAGGTTACCATGATTATTTGGATTGATTCTCAATGGTGGTGGAGCTATAGTCAGTTTGAGCAATGACTACAGCAGGAGTATTTGAATGAATAAAATATAAAAAATATTGTAGTGGCAGTCATAATGAATTGGTCCATGCACTCTATTGACCATACTATAACCATTAGCTTTTAAAATTTTTATACTTTTAGGGGGTAGGTATTATGCTTACATTACAGATGAGAAAATTAAATGTTACTAGTAAGTAGAAGAACTTTGGTTCAAACCCTAGGCTCTGTCTGATGGCTCAGCTCTAAGTGCTCACCAAACTGTTTGACCTATTCACCATTTGTCCTGTTTCAGATTAGTCTCTCCTCTAAACTCACAGCACTCAGAAAAATTTCGCTGTCAGTGGTCATGGGAATTATTCTGACTTACTGTGATAGTAGGGTAGCATTATCATTAAAATCTTGGCATCCACTTAGAGTTCTTTATAAGACTCTAGGACCTCTGTGACTAGGAGCTTATTTTGGCCCACACTTTTGGGCTTATTTGGCAAATTTTTAGGAGGGTGAATTTTTTTTTTCAGTGTCCTGAACTCAGATCATTAACATGTTTATAACCATGATGGGTCTTAGGTATGCCATCATGACATGTTTGAAGTACTTTGGAAAGACCAAGTATACTCTTGCTGGTTTCCACACCAGATTGCTCCTTTGGAACATCACAGATTTTCTTTTGGCATAACAGCACTGGGCAGTAATGTTTGATACATTTAATTCTTCAGAACAGATATTGTAATGCTCCAGTGCCTACGAACATTTGGTGTTCTCATTATTTAACAGCATTCTATTCTCCCTCTAACTATTTAATAATGCATATGTAATTTGGTATAGTCTCTGTAGGATATGGAGAAGTGAGAATACCTCACTTTATAGATTATTTTTTGTATGGGTGAGTAACTTGCCTGCTTGTTAAGCTTCACAGGGGAGATAACTATGAATATGCCTTTTATTATGGCTATTTTTGCATTCTGTCTAGGATCTGATTCTTGAGTTTTGACCTTATTGGTATTTAAGTTATCTCTGATAGGGCTCTTCAGTCTTCAGGCACGTTTTCATACCTGCAATTCAAATTTTCAACCTTTGGCAGGTGTGTTTTATTACTGACTCTGGGCTTTTGTTTTGGTGTGACCAATTGTGTAGAAAGCAGCCTGAATTTTGTAGTATTCCCTGGGATTCTTCCTTGGTGTACCCATCTCTCAGGAGTCATTGGCATTTTTTTTAATTAATTAATTTTATTTTATTAATTTACTTTTTTAAAGATTTTATTTATTTGTCAGAGAGAGAGAGAGCAAGAGAGCACGCACACAAGCACAAGCAGGGGGAGCAGCAGACAGAGGGAGAAACAGGCTCCCTGCTGAGCAGAGAGCCCGATGCGGGGACTCCATCTCAGAACCCTGGGATCATGACCTGAGCCGAAGGCAGACACTTGACTGAGCCACCCAGGCATCCCTATTTATTTGAGGTTTTGCCGGGGGAGTGTGGGAGGGGAGGGGCAGAGGGAGAGGGTGAGAGAGAGAATCCTCAAGCAGAATCCCTGCTGAGTTTTGAGCTTATGCAGGCCTTGATGTCACGACTCTGAGATCGTGACCTGAGCTGAAATCAAGAGTTGGAGGCTCAACCAGCTGAGCCACCCAGGCATCCTGGTATTCAGTTTTAATGAGTACATGAACAATAAGAGACACAGTAGTGCTTTTCTTTCCCTCCTTCCTCCTTCTTTCTTCCTTTTCTCCTCCTTCTCTTTCTTTCCCACCCTCCTCTTTCTCCTCATCTTCCTCCTCCTCTTCCTTCACCTTCTTCTTTTTCTGACCTATTTCTAACTGTTGAGGTTATTCGTGCCTTTGAAATAGCTTCTTGAATTATTCATGGAAGTTTTCAGAGAGGCGCTCCCCTTGAGACAGAGAAGTAAGGACCGGCCTCTGAAGCTAATGATACTTCTTCATGGCTGTCACTAGTTACCTTGTGTAGATGGTCACAAAATCACCAGTAGAGCCCTGGTTAGACTATAAGAAAAGAGGTTTTCTAGGGCTTGAAAAAAAGGGGAAAAAAAAACTCTAAAGTGAAATATAGTTTAGGAAAAAAATAAGGAGGAATGCTTTATAAGTGGGTATTTGATTAAAAAGTAGCAGGATGATTTTATTCAAATCCCACATTTTAAAGATTGCCAAAATCTCCTGTCCCTCCTGTCCTTTTGATTGCCTCCAAATACAATCATGCCTTTGTGAATTTTTTTTTTAAGATTTTATTTATTTGTCAGAGAGAGAGAGAGAGAGAGAGTGCACAAGTAGGCAGAGTGGCGGGCAGAGGTGGAGAGAGAGGCAGGCTCCCCGCCGAGCAAAGAGCCCAATGTGGGACTCAATCCCAGCACTCTGGGATCATGGCCTGAGCCGAAGGCAGCAGCTTAACCGACTGAGCCACCCAGGCGTCCCGCCTTTGTGAATTTTTATTCCAGAATGAAGGCTCTGTGAGAGCAAGGAGTATGTCTGCTTTTTTCACTTATATCTCTCCAGTGCCTAGCATCATGCCTAATACTAGTAAGTGGTCAATATATATTTTGAAAATACATGACTAACAGCCAATGTGTATCCTCCATCTATTGGATGCTTACTTCCTGATAGATACTATGGTTGGCACTTCACACACAGCTTAAAACAATAACCCTCAGAGGTAAATATTATCACCCTGATTTTAATAGGGATTGTAAATTAAGGCCTAGAGTAGGTAACTGACTGTCTCAAAATATTAATATGTGAGGGCTTCCAGCTTCTGCCTTCTCCTTTGTTTTCTTTGCTTCTTTCCCTGATCTCAGTATCTAAGGAGAAAAAGATAAAAGCCAAGCTCATGAATTCTTGTAGGAAAAACAAAATAGAACAGAAACCTTACCATCTTTCGGGCATTGTGTGTAAGGGTGGGGTTGGAGGAGTCAGGGCATGCCTTGTCTTTTTGACTGCATCATGCAGGACTGTGCATGGGTAGAAAGGAGGGGAATTGAGAAAGCAAGATGGTGGGTGTAGGACAAAGTGGACAGGAGAGTGAAATTCGTAGGGTAGAAGAGATCTCCTGGGGAGTTAATAAGTGCTACTGTCAGCTAAGTATTGGAGTCTCTTAAATGTGTGGTAGGCAAGTGTGCCAAGAATGAACTTGCTGGGCGGACAAGTACTTCTATCAATATGGTCATCTACCTGGTTTGACTAGAGCCTCCAGGATTTCTAGATATTTCAGTCTGCATTGTAGTAGATTGAAAGATGTCTTATGGCCACAGAATGTAGATGTGCCACTAATTCAATCAGCGCCTCCCTGGGCTCTTGTGAACCCCAGGCTTCTTCTCTCATTAACTTTTCTTAGACTTATTTCTGTCCTAGTCTCAAAGGCCTTTGTACTCAATTAGCAGGCCTCAAATCTGGGTCATTGCCAGTTACCCAAGATTTGATGCCCCCGGCCAGCTAACTGGAAAAGTCACTGGACTTGAATGCTGGTTGTCTCTCTTGTCTTATAAGGCCTTAAAACAAATTAATATCCTCAAGTTCACTTTTCCTTCTTTGTAAATAACATCCACCCCTACTAGTTGGTAAGGTGCTGTGAAAATGAACTGGGATTAAGATCCATATAAGTATTATAAATAAAGTCTATTCTAGCCATTTAGCTTTGAAAACTTGTCAGTCATTCATTTAACAAACACTTATAGAGCACATACCATGTAACAGGCGCTGTTAAAGGTCTGGGTTGATAGCAGCAGACAAAATGGACAGAACTCCTTGCCTTCATGGAACCTGCCTTCTAGTGGCAGGAGACAACCAATAAACAAACAGAACACATAATACGTCAAAAGATGATGAATGCAATGGAGAAAACAAAGGTTGAGAAACCAGGATTGCCAATTTAAATACAATGATCAGGGAGGCTTCCTGGGAAATTAAGTTAAGCAATAACCTTAAGGAGCTGAGGAAGAAAGGACATGGGGATGTCTGAGTGGTTCATCAGCATGAACCACTGGTGGGGGTTTGCAGAAGATCTCTTGGATTTCTTGGATTTTTTCCCAACAAGATGGGAAGCAAGGTTATTGACCCAGAAAGGACAGGGAAGAGGTAATTCCTACCCCTTTTTTCCTTGCCAAGTAGCCACTTAACCACTCTTATGTCACTTCCAACATTGGAATGTTCCCTGCAACCCGCCATCATTCCCATTGCTATTATCTTAGTCGAGTTCAAATCACAATACCGTGTTTTAGTCTTTTCAGCCACCAATCTCTTTCTGTTGCAGTCTGCTAACTCTTCCTAAAATACCCATGCCCAGCTCAGGTCCCTTCTTCTGCTCCCTATTGGAAAGGATAAAGGTGACTTTCTCAGCAAGGGCTTCAGGTCTCCAGAAAACCCCTCTTTGTTCAGTGGGACTGGCCATGTCATCCCACTGCACCCTGAATTATCACCCTGACTCCTGCTTCCATACTTCTCCTTGTACAAACTAGCTCTGTGACTCAAGAGAAACCACCAGACATCTCTATGCCTTATTTTCCTCATCTGTAAAACGAGGATGTAACGGTACATACCTTTTTTGTTGTTTTTAGGATCTGATGAGCTCATCACAATAAATTATATAAAATAGTTCTGGTACAGTGTAAGTACTCAGTCAGCATCAGCTCTGCTTATTCTGTCTTAAACCTCTTGCCTCCTTCTTTATCAAATCTTCCCCCTCCTCTAAGACACAACTGGCATACCCTCCGGCATGAAGTCTTTCTTGCACTTCCTTTCCTCCCTATTGCCGATCTCTCACTTCTCTCGCCCTCGTTTTGGCACATAACCAGAAATGCTCTGTGAATGTGAGTTTAATACTCCAGGGTCAGAATGCTTCGTCTCTCCAGCTAGACTGTGAACTCTGCAGGGCAAATGTCATGCCTCTTTGCCTCCTGTGGCCCTGTTCCCTCGCAAGCTGCTGTACCACTCTCAAGGCCTCAGATTTCACAGGGGCCACTCACCTGTTCAACTTGTTGAAGAAGTAAATTCTTTTGTTATTTTACCTGTAATATCTGAAGCTTGTATTCCTTTTCTCTTGTGTGTGGCGTGTGGCTGAAAATCTGAAGCCTGGTTCCAGGGACCGCCACTTCTTCTCCAGGGACCTCGTGGCCACCCTCTGCCAACATCTCCTCTTTCCGCCCATTTTTTTCAGGACTGTTTTTAGTTCCCCTCCCTTTTATGGCCTCATCTTCCTTTCCTCTGCATCCTCCAATATTAGAAACCCATCTTTCCCTTCTCTTAAGAGAGCACTTACCCACCCAGGCTTCTTTGTTTCTTCCTTTCGTCTCTTTCCCAAGGCACCTCTGCTTTGAAGAGGCTGCTGAAAAGGAGTAGATTATTTCATCTTTTATGATCAGCAAAAGAAAAAGTAGGAGGCTTCATAAGGAAAATTGGCAAGATCTAAAGTTATTTGCATTTCATAGGAATCAAAAGTTTTCTAAGTTTTTTTTTTTTTTAAAGAACTTTCAAATATACCACAAAAAATTGATCTGAACGTTGAAACACCTGCTGCAAACCTGGGGACTTTGAATTTAGCAGCTTTAGTTTGGGACCAAGAAATTCTCTGAATTAGAAAGTCTTTTGCTACTAGTTGTTGGCTTGCTGCAGCATTTCATCCCTCAGTCTGCTTCTTTTTCCTTTCAGAGTACAGCCGCGCCAAAGAGCTTGTCTGTGTGCCTGTGGATGTGACAGACACTTTGAGATGTTTTAGAGAGACCCTGGAAAAATCCAGATATCACAACAGATCAATCCGACACAGCAGAAAATTGCTTTCATTATTCCTTGCACAGACACAAGGTAAAATTCTTGGCTCTCTATATCCCTTGCTCTTTGTTTCCGGGGGGGACACCACCCTGTGGATCTACCATATTCTGCCTTCGGCCCTTTATTTCCCCACGGACATGCGCACTCCCTGCTGCTCTTCACTTTCTTCTTCTTGTGTGGTGGATCACATCTTCTCTCTTACACTCTTCTTTCCAAAGACTGTCTCACTCCGCTGCTTTCATGCTTTCTGTGAAACGAGCATACTCCCTTGAGCAGATATAAAAACAGTGCATGTTAATTCTTTGATACATTCTTACCTATCTCTATAGTATGGTACTATAGTCTTTTAAAAAAATTTTCATAAATAGATGACTTGATTCATGCTGAATTAACTAGAACCTATTACCAAAACCCTACTTTATCAGTTTCAAGGAAATAGATGCATTTTAATTTAAGCATCAGTACGATTTCTTATTAACACCATAGATTTTGATCTTAAAGATTTCTTTTAGTTTAAAACAAGATATTCACTATCATTGGTTACATCACATTTATTTGTTTTCTCCTTTCTCAACATTTATTGATTAGTGAACTCAATCAAAGCAGGGCTTTGAGTGGTTAAGTGGCAATAATTTTAGGTGGGGAAAATCTTGACTTATGTATGTTTGGGTCATTAAAAATTTGTTTAAAATCCTAATATATGTTTATGATCCTTGCTATTCATATTTATTGGAATAATAAAGATAAGCTTAAAGAATAAACTTAAAAAACCTAAAATTTTTATATTTTCAAGTTATTAAAAATAGATTTAAATGTCAACCTAAGCTGCTAATATTCACTGAACTGATCTTTCAGAAATTTACTCAAATCTTGTTTTTTCAATCACTGACAGAAATTTTATTTATGTGTGTATATGTATGTATGTGTGTATTTGTTGTTGTTACTGACCCTACTACTTACCCCCAAATTGTACTTGCTATGCCACGAACCCACAGATTTTGGTTGTATTGCCTATAGACTCACATTACATTAAATTAGCTCTGTATGTTAGGTTTAAACTTCTTTCGATTATGGCATATATTAATAATGGTTAAGGGCATGAATAAAAAAAGCAAATATAATTTGGATTACATTGGTTCACCCTGAATCTCATTTGGTGTTAAAGTATTTTCAGCAGTTTATTCCCAGTCCTTGGGCTGCAGACTTCAAACTCCACATTAGCTCCTCTTCCTCTGCAGCTTTTGACTACTTCCTCTAGAATAGTCTCCCTTTCTTTCTTGTGTGTTCTCTGATCTTATAAAGAGAGCGAATCTTTCCCACTTTCCCCCCTTAGGTCAGGACTAACTGTGTGTTGCTTCTATCCCAGAGGTCTCTGCCCCAGAGGCAGACTAACATCTTACTGTTGGAAGCCCTCAAAAAAAAAGCAAACCCAAACCATGTAACTTTAAGCAATCCCCACGAGAAGCAAAGCATTATCTCAACAGCACTTTCTGGCACAGTGCCCCTCTGTAGTGTTTTTTATGAAATAACAGGTAGAGAGCCCATCCACACATACCTGAGCTCCTCAGAAATGATATTAGATACTCAATTTAAGGAAACAGTGTCCCTCAAACTGCAAAGAAATCTCAGCTATACACAGAATTTTTCTTTTTTTCCTCCTTGTCGATTTCGGCTATGTTTTTCCCTCCTCGTCATCTTCCTCTCTGTCTCCTTTTTATTTTATTTTTTTTTTAAAGATTTTATTTTTATTTATTTGACAGAGGGAGATCACAAGTAGACAGAGAGGCAGGCAGAGAGAGAGAGAGAGGGAAGCAGGCCCTCTACTGAGCAGAGAGCCCGATGCGGGACTCGATCCCAGGACCCCGAGATCACGACCTGAGCCGAAGGCAGCGGCTTAACCCACTGAGCCACCCAGGCGCCCCTCTGTCTCCTTTTTAAATTTCTTTTGGGGGGTGCCTTAGCGGCTCAGTTGGTTAAGCATCCAACTGATGATTTTTGGCTCAGGTCATGATCTCAGGGTTGGGAAATGGAGCCCTGTGTCGGGCTCCACATCTGTCGTGGAACCTGCTCAAGATTCTCCCTTCCTTTGCCCTCCCCCACCCCTGCTTGCTCTCGTGCTCTCTCTCTCTCTAAAAAAAGTAAATAAATTTCTTTTTTCCCCATGAATTTAGGAGACAAAGGAGGAATAAACAATTTGAAATTTACTACTGGAAAGGTGGAATTTTGCCTGGGGACAGAAGAGATGCATATGCCAACACCCCCCAACCTCTCTCAGGAGCACTTCAGAGTTTTCAGTTCAGTGGAGAAAAGTAAACTTCCCTCTTCGCAGCTGGGACTCGTAATTTCCTCTTATTATGAAACTATTGGTAAGAGTCCTTCATTATATATTCATTTTCAGGAGGATCTTATACAAAATGTTGCATTGCCTTTGGGCCTGAAATGCCACCTTGAAAAGTCAGATGAAAGAGCTTGAAGATAGAATCTTGTAGGCAGTGCCACAGCAGTGTTGGGACAAGAGACATCCAGCCCCTCCCATTCTCCACTCTCCTAGCCTGGGCTGTCAGCATGGCAAGGTTCTAGGCCCCTCTTCTGCTTATCCTCCTTTGAATGAATCTGTGACCCCTTGTTGGAATGTGGCCACTGTTGTGTTCTTTTGCTCTGCCCTAGCTGATCCCACATTCTTTGTCTTTCTGTTTGATTTGGCTTTTCTCCAAATTCTGCAGTATATACTCAATCCAGATTGTAGACCCTACATCCCCCTTTTTTATTTTTATTTTTTAATTTTTTTTTTAAAGATTTTATTTATTTATTTGAGAGAGAGTGAGCCTAAGCAGGGGGAACAGCAGGCAGAGGGTAAGGGAGAAGCAGGCTCCCTGCGGAGCAAGGAACCTAATGTGGGACTCAATCCTAGGATCCTGGGATCATGACCTGAGCCGAAGGCAGCCACTTAGCTGACTGAGCCACCCAGGCGCCCATCCCCTCTTTTACTTTTTTTTTTTGTAGTAACAGACATTTAATAATCCCCCCTTTACTCCCTGAAACAAAATGCATATTTAATATAGTCTCTCTATACACATTATTTATTTATGTATTTATTTATTTATTAAAGATTTTATTTATTTATTTGACAGAGATCACAAGTAGGCAGAGAGGCAGGCAGCAAGAGGAAGGGAAGCAGGCTCCCTGCTGAGCAGAGAACCCGATGAGGGGCTCGATCCCAGGACCCCAGGATCATGACCTGAGCCGAAGGCAGAGGCTTTAACCCACTGAGCCACCCAGGCACACCTCTACACACATTACTTAATGAATAAATATAAAATAAAAAATATTTAATGCAATAAATACAATTTAATACACTAAATATAAAATAAAGGCTAAATAATATTATTTTATAACAAAACAATCTACTTGTGGCACTTAAGTGCTCAGGTACTGGAAAGTCTAGTGAAGCAATCAGATGCTCATATCCTGTGTGCTGAATCACCAAGAATGTTATAGCTACAAATACAGACCGAAACAGCTTTATTGTATTGGTGATGCAAGTACTATCAGCGCTTTTAATTTTTGTGACAGTGTTTTTCTAAAATGGCAAATCTAGATACAGTACACAATAAAGCACTACAGCGAATGGTTGCATTTCTGGAAAATTCAGAGAATTTTTAAAACATGCAAAAATGCCCCATTTATATGTAAAATGAAATTAGAGTTTAGACTCAGACAATTATAAACTGGTTTCTCACCTTTTTCTTCACTGTGGAGGAAGCTTCTGTGTGTTACAGGCCATCCAGTATCTCTGGTCTTCACTGACAAAATGCCAGGAGATGCACCATTGTGACACCTAACAAAAGCTTCCTTACTTTTCTAAAATACCCTGTAGGAGTCAGGACTGCCCTCATTATAAACCACTGCCTTGTTGGTTAGTTTTGTTCTGTTTTTTTTCTAGACATCTCTGAATTTATACATTTATCAGAAAACCAAAAAAAAAAAAATTCGGATGCTATTAAAGATGTGCTTTTTTTGCATTTGGGTAAAGGAAAAATCTGATAAACTGTGATCTTGTCCCATCCCTGCTTAAAAACAAATACTTCGAGGCTTCCCATCTGCTATAGAATAGCATCCACATTTCTCCACTAGGCATTCAGATGCCTCCATAAGCCTACCACTCTCTCCTTCTCCACAGTCCGAAGAAAACCATAAAAAAAAAACCACCATAAAACCCCATGTCATGTCCGTATACACCTCACCCGTTCTCCCTAGCATGGCTTTTCTGAATTTCTCTTCAACACCACTTCCCCCTGCCTGACTCTTACTCGCTCTCTCCACATTTCCTCTCTCTCAGATCCAATCTCTTCTTCCACTATGTTCAGGTAGAGTGTCATTTGCTCTTTCTGCATATGTATCAGGAGACCTGGGAAGACAGTATTAGCTTGAAGTTTGCTTATCTACAAAATTAAGAAATAAATGCAGTTTTAATCGTCTTGAGAGAATGAGGAAGATACTTTCTAGGTACTGACATTTGTTCTTCTACTTGATTAAAATACAGATGTTCTCCAAGTCAGCCATCAAAGAAGTCTTAAAGTTCAGGCATTGCATGAACTCGGAAGCCTTCTCGTCTTTGCCGAAAAGAAAAGGTAGATTTTTAGGAGTCAGTGGAACAAGGGCAAACGTTTTTTGGTTGTTTGTTCGAAAGCATTTTTAAGTATTATGAAAAAGTTGTCTTTCATAAATTTTAGTTCTTCAAAAATATTCCATTACTACATTTTATTCACCAAATGCTACCTAAGAGAAATAGTTATGAGAAGTAAATAGTATAGATTGATTCTCTAATATTTTAATTAAAATACTTTTTCAGTGCATTTGCTTCCCCTTTTGGAAGAAAGATTTAATAACATGGACTATGGAAAACATGCTGCTTGATGCTCTGTTTCTCTTTCAGGGCTGCTTTTAGATGTTGGTGTCAAGCTCTTGATGACATATTCAAAAAAGAAAATGTGCTGTATACGTGGAAAGAGTTTGGTACCTCACTCACCAATTCATCTCCAGGTTCCAAAGATTATAGTGAGGAATTTCTGTCAAGAGTTGGCATTTGGGGATGTTTGCAAGGAGCAGTCATATCAGCAAAGATAGCACAGTGAGTGTGGCAATGGAGTGAGCTTCCTTTGTGGGGGCCCACTGTGCCATGTGGAGCACCATGCCTCAGATGCATGGGATTCTTGGACAGCTTTGTCCATATCATACAAAACTATCCAGTTTACTTATTTGTGATATTTGTTATCTGTGGCCATATCCTCTCCCCATACTCCTGGAATGTGGGCCTCACGTAAGCACAGATCTTTGCTTGTTCACTAGTGTATCCTGAGTGTCTGGCATGGAGTTGGCATTTGATTACTACTTGTGGAATGAATGAATGAGTGAGTAAACCGTTGGTATGAGATCAAGAATAATGGTGTAGAGGCAGGCCAACCTGGATCTAATGCAAGGACCTCCTACTAACTCTGGGACCCTTGGCTCACTGCTCATTCTCTGTGAGCCTCCGTGTTCTCATCTGTAAACTGTAAATCTTGGTGGCAAGAATTACATGATATACTATATTAGTTTGCTAGAGTTGCCATAACAAATGACCAGTTTGTAGGGAATTTATTGTCTCACAGTTTTGGAGGCTTAAATTCTTAGATCAGGGCATCCGCAGGTTTGGTTTCTTTTGAGGCCTCCTGGCTTGTAGATGGCTGTCTTCTTGCCGTGTCCTTACATGGTCTTCCCTCCAAATGTGCCTATGTCCTAATGTCTTCTTACGAGGATGTCAGTCATATCAGATTAGGGCCTAGCCTAGTGACCTCATTATAACCTAATAACCTCTTTACAGGCCCTGTCCTAGTCACATTCTGACATTATTGGGGGTTAGGACCCCAACATATGAATTTGGAAAAGGGGGGACATAATTTAGGTCATAACACATGCTGATTAGTTTACCAGTTCTGTAACAAATTACCACAAAATTCGTGGCATAAAATAACATGGATTTATTCTCTTACAGTTTTGGGGGTCAGAAGTCCTAAAATCAGTGCCTTGGCAGGGTTGTGCTGTCCTCTGAAGGCTCTAAGGAAGAATCTTCTTCCTGGTCTTTTCCAACTTCTGGAGGTCTCCTGCATTCCTCAGCTCATGGCTCCGTGTTCTGTCTTTGGGATCAAAAGCCTGTTTTCTTCCTCTTTCTCTCTCCCTGACCTCTGCTTCTGTGTTCATCTCTCCTTCTCTTACTGACTCCCCTGCCTTTCTCTCATAAGGACCATTGTGATTACATTGAACCTAACCTTAATTTTAATCACATCTGAAGTCTTTTTTTTTTCTTTTTTGCCATGTAAAGCAACATATTCATAGGTTTGGGGTATTAGGATAGGGGTATCTTTGTGTATTATTCAGTCTTTCACACATATGTGAAAGTCTGTCACAGGGTCTTTTTCTTCTTCTTTTAAACTTACTGGGTTTTTAAAAATTATTTTTTGAAAATTCTTTAAAATTTAAAATTAATTAATTAATATATAATGTATTGTTAGTTTCAGAGGTAGAGGTCAGTGATTCATCCATCTTATATAATACCCAGGGCTCATTACATTAATACCCTCCTTAATGTCCATCACCCAGTTACCACATCCCCCCCCCCTCCAGCAACCCTCAGTTTGTTTCCTATGATTAAGAGCCTCTTATGGTTTGTTTCCCTCTCTGATTTCATCTTGTTTTGTTTTCCCTTCTCTTCCCCTATGATCCTCTGTTCTTAAATTTCACATATGAGTGAGATCATATGATAATTGCCTTTCTCTGATTGATGTGTTTAGCTTAGCATAATACCCTCTAGTTCCATCCACATCATTGCAAATGGCAAGATTTCTTTTTTCTGATGGCTGAGTAGTACTCTTGTGTGTGTGTGTGTGTGTGTGTGTGTACTCTTCTTTATCCATTTATCTGTTGATCGACATCTCAGCTCTTTCCATACTTTGGCTATTGTGGATATTGTTACTATAAACATTAGGGTGCAGGTGCCCCTTCGGATCACTACATTTGTATCTTTGGAGTAAATTCCTAGTAGTGCAATAGCTGGGTCTTGGGTAGCTCTGTTTTTAAGTTTTTGAGGAACTTCTGTACTGTTTTCCAGAGTAGCATTCCAGCTTGCATTCCCACCAACAGTATAAGAGGGTTCCCCTTTCTCCACATCCTTGGCAACATCTATCATTTCCTGACTTGTTTGTTTTAGCCATTCTGATCGATGTGAGGTGGTACCTCATTGTGGTTTTTATCTGTATTTTCCTGATGCCAAGTGACATGGAACATTTTTTCATCTATCTGTTGGCTATTTGTATGTCTTCTTTGCAGAATTGTCTGTTCCTATCTTCTGCCCAATTCTTGATAGAATTATTTGTTCTTTGGATGTTGAGTTTGATAAGTTTTTTTTGTAGATTTTGGATACTAGCTCTTTATCCGATAAAACATTTGCCAGTATCTTCTCCCATTTTTCCATTGTCTTTTAGTTTTATCTTTCTTTTGCTGTGCAGAAGCTTTTTATCTTGATGAAGTTCATTTTTGCCTTTGTTTTGTATCTAGCAAGAGGTTGCTGCAGCTGAGGTCACAGAGGTTGCTGCCTGTGTTCTCCTCTAGGATTTTGATGGATTCTTGTCACACAGTTAGGTCTCTCATCCATTTTTAGTCTATTTTTGTGTATTGTATAGCAATACAAGCCTTTCTCAAGAAACAAGGAGGTATCAATTTTACAACCTAACTTTACACCAAGGGAGCTGGCAAATGAACAGCAAATAAAACCTAAACCCAGCAGTAGAAGAGTATTAATAAAGATTTGAGCAGAAATCAATGAAATAGAAACCAAAAGAGCAGTAGAACATATCAATGAAACTAAGAATTTGTTCTTTGAAAGAATTAGTAATATTGATAACCCCCCTGGCCAGACTTATCATAAAGAAAAGAGAAAGGACCCAAATAAATAAAAACATGAATGAAAGAGGAGAAATTACAACCAATACTGAAGAAATACAAACAATTATAAGAACACATTATGAACAAGTATATGCCAACAAATTGGGCAATCTGGAAGAAATGGATGCATCCCTAGAAACATACAAACTACTGAAACTGAAATAGGAAGAAGTAGAAAACCTAAACGGACCCATAACCAGCAAGAAAATTGAAGCAGTAATCAAAAATTCCCATCAAACTAGAGTCCAGGGCCAGATGACTTCCAGGGGAATTCTACCTAACATTTAATTAGCAATAATTGTGCCTCAGGTAAACCTCATTGGCTACAGTACTGCCACTGCGCCAAGCTTCTGCCAAATATTTAAAGAAGAACTAATACCTATTCTTCTGAAGCTTTTTCAAAAAATAGAAGTGGAAGGAGAACTTCCAACTCATTCTATGAGGCCGGAATTACCTTGATTCCAAACCAGACAAAGAACCCACCTGAAGGAGAATTATAGACCAATATTCCTAATGAAGATGGATGCCAAAATTCTCACCAGGATACTAGCCAATAGAATCCAACAATGCATTAAAAGGATTACTCACCATGACCAAGGAGGATTTATTCCTGGGCTGCTAGGGTGGTTCAACATCTGCAGATCAATCAACATGATACATCACATTAATAAAAGAAAGAATAAGAACAATATGTTCCTCTCAATTAATGCAGAAAAAGCACTTGACAAAATATAGCATCCTTTCTTGATTAAAACTTTTCACAGTGTAGGGATAGAGGGAACATACCTCAATAAAAGACATATCATGAAAGCCATGTATGAAAAGTTGATAGCAAATATCATTCTCATTGGGGAAAGGTGAGAGCTTTTCCCCTAAGGTCAGGAACACAACAGTGATGCCCATTCTTGCTAGTTTTGTTCAGCATAGCACTAGAAGTCCTAGCCTCAGCAATCAGGCAACAAAAAGAAATAAAAAGCATTCAAATTGGCAAGGAAGTCAAACTCTCACTCTTCACAGATGAAATGATACTTCATGTGGAAAATCCCAAAGACTCCACTCAAAATTACTAGAACTCATACAGGAATTCAGCAAGGTGGCAGGATATAAAATCAATGCCCAGAAATCGGTTTCATTTCTATACACTAAAAATGAGACAGAAAGAGAAATTAAAGAGTTAGGCCTATTTACAATTGCACCAAAAACCATAAGATACCTATGAATAAACCAAACAAAAGTGTGTACTCAGAAAACTATAGAATACTCATGAAAGAAATTGAGGAAGACACAAAGAAATGGAAAAAAAACACTCCTTGCTGATGGATTGGAAGAACAAATATTGTTAAAATGTCTATGCTTCCTAGAGCAGTCTATACATTCACTGCAATCACTGTCAAAATATCATCAACTTTTTTCACAGAGCTGGAACAAATAATCCTAAAATTTATATGGAACCAGAAAAGACTCGGAATAGCCAAAGGAATGTTGGAAAAGAAAACCAAAGTTGGGAACATCACAATTCCGGACTTCAAGCTCTATTAGAAAGCTGTTGTCCGCAAGAAAATATGGCACAAAAACAGGCACATAGATCAATGTCACAGTATCTTATACCTAGTTAGCACTGACAGATATTTTAGAGATTTGAATAATGTGAGAAATTTGAGAAGTATGGAAGGAGTAGAGGTACAGGTTTCTTTCACTTTTCTAGGTATAATTTTAGCTTATCTATAGGGTGTGATGGGCAAAAACATGCATAGCATCTTGATCTATAGAGAAATTTAAAAAATTTCTCTATATGGAAAGTAATCTAGAAGGACATTAGCCAAAATATTACCAGTAATCATGTTTAGGTGGTAGGCTTATTGGTGATATTTCATTTTGTTTTTTATGTTTTTTTCCTGTGTTCTAGATCTTCCATAAATGTATAGCTCTTTTAGAATCACAAAGTCTATTTTAATTTTGGAAAATCTATGAGTATTAGAGATAAGTTGTATAAAAGTATTATTGGAAAATTGTCTATGAATCCATTTCTTTTTGTTATACTTATTTAGATTTATTATGATCTCGGAGGTTGACAAGAGAACCAACTGTTGCATTTTGTCTGCATTACTCTTTCAGGTAACACTTTATATCTTCTGACTAGTGACCATTTGGTCCAAAAAAAAGAAAGTGCAGTGGCTTATCATAGTCAAAAAACTCACTGGTAGGAAGATAGCATGGACCTTGATGAGATATCACGAATCCATCCTTCCTTCCCTAGCTGAAGGTAGCATTTTCACCTTGAATATTCAGCAGAATTTTTCTCCTTCAGACTCTGGAAGGAATTTTGCAGATCAGGAAACTGAGTCTCATCGTTAGTAAGACTATGTTGCTAATGAGCTGTGAAGCCAGTCTGTTTGACTCCAAATGGTGGCCTTAGGTTACCTCATCTCTATAAGTAAAGTTTTGCTTAACTGTACAATGTGAAGTATACCATATAATGAAAGCAAGAAAATAAGCTGAAGACTACAAAAGTAGAGTATTGGCAGCTCCTAGAATTTTGGTTTGACTTCATTGAAGAAGAAAAGAGCTTTAATCTGAAATACAAGACACTTTGAGATACAGGGATGTAGCCAGGGGCCTTTGCAATGTACTAAAGGTTCTGTTTACCTTGAAGGGTGGACACCCGTGTTCTGTATATCAGAGGCATCTAATAGCTTATGAAATCTAGATAGAAAAGCTCTCTGGATCCAGGAATATTATGCTTCCTGCCAGAATCAGCCATAAAACTGTTGCAAGCTAAAAAGCTGGCATGAAAGTAGAAGAAAACCTCAGACCCTTCACATTCTTGATAGGAACCCAAACATTTCTCATCATAAAAGAAATTGATTATAATTTCTTTATAGATTTTGGAAGTGGAGATGCAACATGGGGGGATGGGGGGTAGGAAAAGAATAAATGAAACAAGATGGGATCTGGAGGGAGACAAACCATAAGAGGCTCTTAATCTCACAAAACAAACTGAGGGTTGCAAGGGGAGGGAGGTAGGGAGAGGGTTGTGGGGTTATGGATATTGGGGAGGGTATGTGCTATGGTGAGTGCTGTGCAGTGTGTAAACCTGGGGAGTCATAGACCTGTACCTCTGGGGCTAATAATACATTATATGTTAATAAAAAAATTTTAAAAAAAGAAAGAAAAGCTCTCTGGAAAGCCTTTTCTGAATGTAAGGCCACACTTTTCGGTTTTTTTATGTTTCATACACCTCTTGCCTGTGCTTTAAAGAGAGGAGGTAGAAGAGGCAAGAGTGCAAAGGGAATGATAATCGGATATTGACTCCCTATATTGCATTCTCAACTGTCTGATACTGCTTGTTCTTGAAGATAATGCTATTGTTTTTTAAAAAAAGCAATTTAAAAAATTAAATTTTTGCTTACTATGGGTATAGCTTTTTAGTACTAATTGTACTTAAAAGCTGGTAAGATTTATTTTTTAAATCTTAATTTTTTATGATTTTAAAACAGATTTGTAAAATTAAAAATGTAAACAACTGCATAGTATTTTAGAGCAGGTACAACTGCATAGTATTTTAGAGCAGGTGCCTAGTCATATTCATAATGAGGAATCTGATTAAAATTATTTTCTGATATTTACATTAAAATAATTTCATAATGCATGTCATCAGTTAATGTTAATTATTTAGGATAACATCAGAAACACTCCTAAATATAAAATTTGATTTTGTGTATCAATTTTGTTTCCCAACATTGAATACAGTGTTGGTCATATAAATTACCTAAGAAATATTGGCAAAATTAAACAACTCATCGTTTTACTTAATTCAGTTAAAAATTCAGAATTAACCCTGTTGGATTTAGACTTCTGAAATCATTTGTTATCTCCTATACTTATTGGTATAAGTGGGAAGAGAATAGATTTTTTTTTATTTAAATATATGTGATTTTGAATCTTCTTTCTTCCACCATTAGCTGTG
The DNA here is from genome assembly GCF_009829155.1 of Mustela erminea. Lineage (NCBI taxonomy): Eukaryota > Metazoa > Chordata > Mammalia > Carnivora > Mustelidae > Mustela > Mustela erminea. Next base: position 23,926,566 of record NC_045619.1, on the reverse strand, counting down.
TCACCTTATATAAATTAATTGTGTAAGCCTCAATTATATCATTTGTGAGGTAATAATCCTTCCTCCTAGAGGTAGGTTAAATGAGGATTAAATGAGGCAGTATTTATAAAGAATTTACCAATAGTGTCCAACACAAAATTAACCCCAACAAATGATAATATAATGATTATTTCTTCTGAAGATAGTAAATATCCAACTACCATGGAATTTAAAAGGCCCATCTTGAGTGATGGAAACATTTGGGACTATAATGATGATAATATTAATGATAAGTACCATTTATTCAAGGCACAGTGTGCCAAGCATGTGCTAAGCACTTCATGAAGTAATACATATACTTATTGTTTTGTGTCAGTGTTGCAAATGCAATTTATAGCTTCTCATTTCACCTGTTCTCATTTTCAGGGTTTGCTTAGAACCACACTTCCACATCCCAAAGCTGAACGTTGCTACGCTCAGTATGAGATCACTCAGCTTCTCCCAGGCATCGAGCTCTTCTCAGACAGATACAGGGCTGACATTTGCTCTGTAGTCGCAAGTCTGTATTACGTTATACGTGAACTGCACTATGCTAAGCAAAGTCTTATAGTAAGTCATTTGTAAAATCAACAAATCTTAATTCACTGCGGTATTTTTGCCTCCTACCTTAAACCTTTCAAATTTTGTTAATGTCCTCTTGGTTGGTCTTGTGTAACTCTTAAATTCCAGACTCAGGATTCTTACTTGTACTGCAAAATAAAATATATTAATTAATATTTCTTCTTTGACATCATTATTTGCACTGCATTTTGGATACAAAGTCAATGTCTGTTTGATTTTGTTCCCTTTTTACTCTATTTATTATTTTTCCTCCTTCTTTAGACAGTTGGGAAGATTGATTAGAATATTTCACTGGTCTCAAACAGAGGAATCTAGTGCACATGTAACTCAGTGTACTAAGTCATGCAGGTCATATCAGTACACAAACTATGAGAGTATTTCTTTGTTGAGATAAATTCCTTTGTGTCTCTTGTCTTCTCCCTGTTCTAAGTGAACAACAGATTCAAACTGTGACATAAAAGGCAAATACTTCTTAATATCCGAGGTCATTCTAAACCTCATGCAGTTCTCTTCCTTTGGGGAAATGAATCACAGTATATGTCATAAATTTGAAGCTGGTTGCATTTAAAAAATAAACCAGTATGCTCTATCTGTTGGTCATTTTGTATTTTTCTCCTTTATTTTTACTATTTTCTTCCTATATGCTGTTTCTTCTACATTTGTATCGCTCCCCCCACTATGTTTGCTTCTTAATACCTAATCTTTCTTTTTTTAGTTCTTTCCTTTTATTCTATAATTTTCATATCTACTTTCTTTTTCCCCCTCATACATTGTTTGTTTTCTATTCTCTTGTCCTAAATTCACTCTCTCTCCTTATATTGAAAAGATTTATTGTCCCTTGATATGAGTCGTTAAATTATAAAGCCATGTGTTAAAGTGAAGAGATTGATAAATGCTTTTAACACTTGGCATATTTGGCAAGAAATTGTTTATTAGGAAAAAGATAACAAAATGGTACTCCTTTCATTGTTAAGGGGATTCATTTCTGGATTTAGAAAATAGTTCTATCCCCTGGGTAACCTTTAGCTGCCTAGTCATATTCATATATAATACATATCACTGCACTGGAAAAGAAATGAAACTTTTTTCTCTGAAGCTTAAGAAATTGAGAACATTTTTCTGAATAATTGAGCAATTGGCAGCAATAAAGTAGTGTGTTTTTATTTCTCACTAAAGAAATGAAACAATCTCAAAGGTAATAGCCAACTCTTATTGTTTTGTGCTGCATTAATTGTAGAAAAAAGATATTGTGTTATGTTTGTAGTGCATAATTGTAGAAAAATGTATTATGTTTGAAATCACTTAAGACCAGTTCTAAACCATTTAAAAAGCTGTTGCTATCAGCAGCTGCCAGTTGACTGACAATTAGAGGTTCCTTAGCTGAACTTGCAAGATGTAAACAGTTTCTATTTTGTATTACACCACCCTCTGGAAGAAGTCCAGTGGGTAAGGAGACTGCTGTCACATACAGATCTTGCTAGAAGACCCACTGCTGTGGGATCATGGGAAATAGTTTGCTAAATAATGGGAAATCCCAATATTCCTCCTTGCTCTATCTCCCTTTAGCAGGCAAGGGCTGAGTTGTAGGAAAAAAGCTTGGGTTTTCAGTTGAGATCAGTAGCTGTTCAGAAGTCTAGGCAAACACCTGTCCCCTCAACACCTAACTCAGGTCAGATAGTAGTTGGATCAACTGAAATATGGATAGTTTGTAAGCTCTCACCCATATCCATGAGATTTCTAGAGGAGTTGAACTTTGGGGTTAATTCTAAGAAAATAAAAATATTATGTGAAGAGTAAACTTGGGTAATCAATAGAATACATGCTCTGTGAAAGCAAGATTGTTAGATTTTGTTGTCATTCAGCATAATGGGCATGTTATAAATATTCTTGCTGATAGAGATATTCCAGTTGAAGACGAATAGCAGCTGCCATTGAGATGAGTGAGCAGGTGACACGGGTGGCAGTTCCTTTGCTTTAGATTTTGCAGTTATTTGGTAGCTCATTTGCTAGAATGTTTCTATAAGCCTCAATGATTCATACATATATGTTAAGTTAATTTTTTTCAAAGAAGATTATTGATTGGATTTCCACTTTTCCATGCTTAAAGAGATTTGAAACCTAGGTTTTGGACACCAGGTGGCATCTACAAGTTGCCCTGGTGCTATTTTCAAATTCTTACAGAATTATGGAGCATATTCTAGGCAGATCATTTCACTTAGCCAAATAGTATAGTCTCTTACCATGGCAAATTTAACTGCTGTTTTATATAACACCCCCCCACATTAATATTTGGCTACATTTTATTATTAGGTTATTAACTTGATAAAACATGTTTTAAGTTAAATTTTTTTTTTTTTTAAACCATTGGTAGGTTCTGCCTCTACTTGCACTGTACCAATATTTTGTTTCTGGTATTTGCCAAGACCTGATCAGAAATCTAGAAGCTAGGATCCTCAAGGTATGTGACAAACTTTTAAGATGTTTGATATTCCTGGACTGTAAAGATACTGTCATAAATTAATTTGGTTCCAATACTCGTAATAACAAGCTTATAATAATATGGTATGCTGATATTTTTAAAAATGCCCATTATTATAATAACATATGAGAGCGAGCTGGCTCATTTTATGCTTGGGCTATGCATGGGAACAGCTACATGTGGGAACAAGGCTCGTCCAACATCATTCAGCCTGGAAATCACCAATTCTGGAGTATTGATTTCCTGGTAGAAACTAATGAGTCTGTTTTCTGAAGTTTCTGTGAGCTTTTTGCGAAGGATCTTTATGTATATCATAATATGTGAGAAGTTTTCATTGTACAGACAGTTGAAGTGACAAAACACACAGATTCGGGATTACAACTAATTCTGTAACCTAGAAGTCAGGATAGGCTCTCTGCCTTCAAGATCCTTGTGCGGTTGACTTGAGTCCCATGCGGACTGGGAACCTTGAGTGCCTCATTTTCTCTGCCCTTTTCCTAGTTAGCCAAGGTCACAGTCTTTCACTCTGTTGAATTCATTTTGTACATGGATCATCTCAACATTGAGCAGATTTTCTCCTGTTCTGCACCTTCTCATCTTGAATATGGAATTCAGTCCTAAACCACATTCTATACACACACACACACACACACACACACACACACACACACACAAACTCTCATGCTCACTCATGTACACATAAACATACACAACACATTCACCCAAGGCTTTTATTTTTATACTGGATTTAGTGAAAATTTGGAACACAGGAAAATATAAGTTGAGGCAATGCAAACAATTTAAAATAGAATATTTGGCATCTCTGGGTTTAAAATATTTCTCAGCCAATATCTCATGCTTTTGCCTCCCATCCCATGGCTTAATCAGCTGTGTGCTGGTAAGTGTTTCACACATCACTCTAAAAAAAACCCCTGATTTGTAGCACTTTCAGTTTCCATGGTGCAAATATTCCCACTATAGCTGACTTCAGCCTACCAACCAGGCATTACTGAATGTGGAATCGGGACAAGATACGTGCAGCCTCCTCTTGCAAATTGGGAGGAAGAGGCTCCATTGCATCATTGGATTAACCCTCCTTATCCTTTTTTGGAAATACCTTATACACTTCTTCCACAAATCTTTTTTATTTTCTTATGAGGGGAAATTAGACTTCCCTTTGAATTCCTCTCTACCTGGACCCTGCCCTTGGGCCTATGATTTCAGGACCAAAGAGTTCATAACATTATATTTCTAAATAAATACAGTACCTTCCCTAAGAGGAATTCTGATGCTAACTATTAAGAGGATATATTTAAACTCAGGAATAAATAATTATCAGCCGTGAAAATGTCTGGATCACTCTCTCTGACTTACTGAACTCTTAAGAGTTTTCATGCTTTTGATTTCCAATAACACCTTTTGAAAAGCTGCATATAACTTTTTTCTATTTTAAAAACAGTGCTCTGTTCAAGATTGCAGAATTCCTGAGGTTAGGGCCTGATTTTTTTTTCATCTTTTATTTCCCTATTGTATACTGAGTAATAAATTCATATATCAATACTCAGTCATTAATTATTGAATTGAATTTTAAACCTATAGACATTTATCATTGCCTACTGTCTACACTTTCCTTAGTCTTTAGTGGGAACTAACCTAAAAGATAACTTCGTAGACATTTATTGCTTACCTCTAAAACAACATTTGTTGAGTATCTCCTGTGTAAAAGCACCATGTTTGTAACTCTAATCAAAGAAAGGTAACCCATGGTCGTTGCTTATAAGGAAATGAAAATAAGGGGAGAGAGGCAGGACATATACACAAGATAATAACATATGCATCTGCCCCTTGATCATTTCCGAATGAGTATGATGAGCACTGTCTCCTGGAGTCTGAAAGAGGGAAAGTGGCTTTGGATCTCTTGGTTTTACTAAGTAGGTAAGATTTGGTGAAGAAAGAACTAACTGAGCAGGAGAGAGGAAGAAGGGAACATTCTTGGCAGGTAATAGTATGAGGCATATAGAGATGAGACAGTATGGACTTGTTGGGGCGGGGGGCAGGGGTGGTTCTGCGAAGCCAGAGAAGGAGGAGGTTTTGAGGAGGGAGAATGTAATAAGAGAATACCAGAGATCCGTGTTGTGGTCCACGATGTCCATGAGCAGTGGGGTCCAGTCCTGAATTCCAAACTAAGGCATAATGAGGAGGCTGAGCAGTGAGAGAAATGAGGAGATTATGGAATCAGAATTGGGTGGCCCTATTATTCTGGTCTGTCATTTAGAGGCAGGAGAAGCATGGAAGTGTTGCAGTGGCCATTAGTAACATGTCAGAAGGGGATCCAGAGAGGCACTGAAAGATATAATCTGAAACAAAGTTTTTGTTTAAATGATTGTGTTTTATTGGATTGTTAACATTTGGCAACTTTCTGTACTAAAGTAGCTTAGAAGCCAGGGAAGAACTGTGGACTCCAGTCGGCAGCCTTGGGTTGAGAGTTGGGATGAATTGCAGAATCTTGGTCAGAAGAAGGACATGATTGGATGTATCTTGGCAACAATGTCAGGAGCAGAATGAGTCAGCAGTGGAATCTTATTGGCAATAGCAGAACAGAAACACCTGACCAGGGTTTTGACAGAAGCAATGAAAAAGGGCAACTGATGCATCACCCAGAGGCAGAAATGACAGCCTGTTTGAGCAGAGTTTACCTGACCTTTCTGAAGTAAACTGGGGTCAGTGGGTGGGAAGAGGGAAAAGTCAGAGCCGGGGAGCAGCAAACAATGCTTTCTGACAAGTCAAACAGCAGTAGATCATGCTATTAAGTTTCTGTTGGGTGCTAGTGTCTTTCAGGGAAAGCTTTAAGACCTCTTTACGATCAGCCAGTCCAGCTTCACTTTAGAACTGCCAACGTCTTGAAAGATTTATTAGTCTCAACATATCCAGCATTCCTGGGAAGGGTACCGATGGTTTTGTATTTGTGCAAGCGAAAGGTTGATTTAAGGGTAGTTCTTTTTTCCATCTGGCTTGTTTATGTTCATGCTGTTGGTCATTTCTGAAAATACATGTTCATTGTTATCACCACTGCTTTTTCAAATGGCCAGATTAGTATGATAAACTGACACAGAGGTAGCCTTAGAGGTCACAGGTAGTTTGTGCACAGGTGTCTCACCACCAAGATCAGTGGAGATAAACCTCATTATCTCCGACATGGGATAATGAGAAAATGTTCATCTAGAAGTCTAAAAGAGCTCCTATGACTGACTCCTAATGCCTGCTTGGATATTATATGGCCCTAGGGAGGTTAGAGCCCAAGATGTTTTAGGCAAGAACCAAAGTGTACAACTCAGTAGATAGTTTTCCCTTCTGTAGTGAAAATATTCTCTTAACCTTTTACGCTTCCTATTTCCCCCTAATTTACTAAGCCTCTTTTTATTTCTTTAAAATTTAGATACTCATAAGATTCCTCTGGTAGTACTTAAAGGAAAAGAGATACTAAGTGTATGGGTATGTGTGTATGTGTGAAGATCATATATATATATGATCTTTGTCCATTTTGTATTTTATTTCCTATTTGTACAATTTGCCCTTCTCTATTCTCAACAGTCACTGGAGTTTTCAAAATGTAAGTCAGGTTAGGGACCTGCCCTGTTCAAAACTCTCCAATAACTTCTTATCACACAGAGACTAAAATTCCAGGTTCCCAGTCTGGTCTACAGGCCACCATTCATAACTGCCTCCTAACCCTCTTCCCCCAATCTCCCTATACTCCTGCCACACAGGCTCTTTCTTGAGCACCTAAAGACCCCCCAGCTGCTTCTGCTGCTGCATGACATTTACTTGAGATGGTTCAGCAGATTTTCATGTGTCTCTCTTTCATGTCATTTCCCAATTTTCTCTGGAATATCTTCTTCAGAGAAGTCCTTCTTGAAAGGAGCTCTGAAAGTAGCATTTTTGTCCGTACCCTTTATCCCTTATAATACTGTGTATATCTTTGTGTATCACTTAAATTAGCTCAATACACATTGGGAAGGGATGTAACATCCAAGAGGGCTTGGTGCATAGGAAGTGCCCAATAAACACATCGAATGAATGAATGACTTTTGTTCAGGAACTTTTCTTCCCATAATTTCCTGATTGAAAGTCCTGCTGGATAATATTCAAAATAACCCATGTACAATTTATAGTTGCCAACTGATTAACTTTAAGGATATGTCTTTAAAACTGACAGAGTGCATTAATTATGGATGACAAAATGAATAGTTGTCTCTGTGTTGATACATCCCAGAGTTCATCTCCTGGTTTGTTTGACTTTCCTCAGAGTATTAGAGAACATCAGGAGTATTTTTGTTTTGTTTTTCTTTTTAACCATAGTTCACCATGGGAACAAAAAAATAAATTCAATCATTTTTTTTTAACTCTTCAATGCCTGTCATGTTTTTGTGTTTGCTCTGACGAAGTAAGCCACGACTGACAAATGTCCGTTGTTACGAACAGTTGCCTGCTGTTGTTTATTAGCTTTTTGGTCTGTTGCACATGTAAACTGGCTTACACACAAACACATACATCTCAATCTACTGTGTTTACTAAGCATTAATTTATAAGGCATTACCAATTATGTTAAGCAGAAATTTTGGATCTCAGAAAGCTGATGATTTTTCTCTAAAATTGTTATTTTGTAAGTAAAATGGATTTTGTAATTTAAAAATCTCATTTTTTCCCCTTTCCTTTAAAGATTCAGGTTCTTACAGATTTAGGATTTTTTTCTGAAGCCTTTTATGAGATATCCCAGATTTTTTATGGAAAAAACATGCCTTCCTTGGTACCCTCTGGCTGTAAGGCTCCTGGAAAAGTAAAGGTAAATCTTCTGCTCTGATTCAAAGCCATTTCTTTACTTTTTGAAGGCAACATTCCTCAGATTTAGGGAATGCTTCCACAAGAGTGTATTTATAAGTCTCTGGTGCCGCAGACTTCTTTGTTAAGCCTGGTTGTTAGCTAACAGTAGGCTCTTACAAGGTTTCATTCGTTTGGAAGGGAAGGATGTCATGTGGGGCAGTACAGCACTGGAGTCAGTTTTTATAATGGAATTCTGTCTCTGTGTTACAGATGGTCTCAGTGGACCTATCAGCCACTACCTCTTAGATTTGGGCATCTGATCTGATAATTTCTGGTTAATGTTGTTTGTCAAAACGGTCTCTTCTCATGTTTTATTTGGATATTTTGATTTATATAATTTTATACCAGAGTGTTAAACATGCATTGTTCAAATTATATTTATAAATGAGATCATTGAAACATCCTTGAAAATGAATACTGGCATTTATATTTAAATCAGAGTGAGCTTTTATTTTCTTGTTTTGGGTTTCATGAGAATCACTGTGTGATCTTGCAGACGTTTGGACCCTTGTGATCCAGCAGTAAAGGAAATAGGAGGTAACAAGTCAGTTTCCTGGGGAAGCTGTTATGTGTGAGGAGTGACACTGACAGACACAGTACTTACTGGGGGGATTCAAATTTGGAAGGCCTAGAAGAAGTTGGGAAATAGGCTATTAGTCTTGAAAATAACTTGTATAAGCTGACATTAAATATACATGCATTGCACTCATTACTTCAGTGTATTCCCCTGAAATGTCATTCCTTAATGCTCAGTATGACTGCTACAGCATTATAATTTGTTGTACCAGGATAAGTGTGAGGTTATCTAGAGATAAGCCTAAATGGGACATTCAGTAGGCAATAGCAACTGTGTGTGTATGTGTATGTATATACATCCCCATCTCTATCTCTTTCTGTATCTATCTAGAGAGAAAAGAGCCAGTTGGTTTTTTGCTCATTTTTTTTGGCATGAACTAACTCATCTTTTCACCTGGGTTAAATTAACAGTATTTTCGTGCTTGCTTCTCAGCCAACAGCCTTTCCCTATTGTAAATAATTTGCATTTTGTTATTAAAACTATATTTAACTCATTTAAATATTTTATCGAGTGCTTACTAAATACAGGCACTATTTTAACCATGGGGTTCAACCAGTAAAAAGATAAATGGAGTTATTGCCTTCCTGGGAGCATGTTACTTTCGGACAGCCCAGTGAAGAAGACAAATGATAAACCTATTAAGCTCATAAATATGTCAGGTGATGATGTATCATGAGGGACAGTCAGGCTGAGCTGAGGGGATAGAGAATGACCAGGGCAGTGAGTTTTATTCAAAGTGGTTTGGGAAGTCTCTCTAGTAAGGGACTTTTGAGGGTGAAAGATTTGAGGGAAAAACCTTCCAACTAGGAGGAAGTGCAAGGATAAAGGTCTTGAGGAGAGATGCCTGCAAAATGTGGTTGAGAAAAACCAAGGAGGCCAAGTGATACCGGTAAAATAGAGAGGAGGAGCAGACAGCAGGACGCAAGAGTTATGGTCCTGTAGGACCTCATAGGGCTTGGTGAGGAATCAGTGTTTATTCTAAATAAAATGGAAAACCTCATAGGGTTTTGGGCAGAGGAATGACAGGATAGAGATTACTAGTCAAAGGACCACTTTGCTTGATGTTTGGAGAATAGACTGTGGATGAACATGGGTTTAATAGGAAAACCAGGTAGAAGGTCTTGGCAAATAATCTGAGTGAGACGTGGCAATCATTGGGGTAATAGTGGTGGAAGGAGGGAAAAGTGATCTCCCTGGAGGAGTTGGATCCTAGTAAATTTGGGAGCATTGGGTTAGAGGTTTAAAATCAAGGGACTGGATGAAATCAGCTGGAGCAGAAAGAGAAAAACAGAAGTCAGAGGACTAAACCTTAGGGTCATCCACATTTAGAGCCCAGGAAAATGAGAAGGAAAGAGAAGCCTGTGGGGTAAAATGAGAAACAAGAGAGAGTTTTTTGGGTTTTTTTGGTGTTTGTTTTTGTTATTTTTGTATTTATTATTTTGTTATTTTTGTTATTGTTTTGTAATTTTTACAGGTAAATTCCAAACTTCACTTTATTAACCAGTCTTCATAAGAGAAAAGTATAGGTCTTTCAATGGATTGAGACTTTAAATTTTGTGTTCTCAAAGTTAATTTGAAACTTTCTAGCTTCACTTGGGAATTTAAAAAGTATAATTAAAAGAGGAAACACATTCAGGGTTTATAATTAAAATAAGTGCCAAAGTTATTAGGCTGGGGGCTAGTTGTTTAAAGAAAGGATTAATTAATTAGATTTTAGTTGAAAAAGAAGTAACTGAAAAAGTCTTATAGATTACTACTGGACTTTTCACAGGCTTTTTAAGAAACTCTATCTCTTAACATGATACTCATAATGGGATTCTGCTCTTATCACCAAATCTAAAGTCCAATCATTAATTCTCTTCCAATTATATCACCAAAGGTCTTCCCCCAGATTCAGTTATTTACTTTTCAATGGATTAGAGAAGATGCAAAATATCTTCAAAAGAGGGGGAAAAAATGTAACACTTGCCAACACTTTATTCTAGTAAGAGCTGTATGTGATATCTTGGTTTAGAGGTCCCTCAAACCCCTCAGGTCCTAAGATAAGGAACTGCGAGCAAGCGGTATATTTGGGAGGTGATTCCAAGGAGAATGGTGAGTGCGTGGGTAAGTCAGATAGGAAGGGAGGAGAACCGTTGCAGAGCACTAATGAGGTCCCTGCATGGGCAGTGGGGCCCTCAGAGAGACCGGGGGAACAATCTTGTGCTTATTGGAATGCCTTATTCCCTGCACTTCTAGCCTCTTCTGAATACTTTTGTGGCCACAGAAAACCCTCAAGCAAAGACATACAGGTACTTTAAGTAGGGTACTGTCCATATGTGAATATCCTATCCACAGAAGCTGCTGGTGATTTCCAGGAGACCAAGGGGTAATGGGTGGGGCATCAGTATTGACATCTTCAAAAAAAGACCTTCCATACCAAAAGGAATGCACCCTGTTCGATGATCCATCTTTTGTGGTGAAAAAATGGAATGTTTCCTAATGTGACATTGTATTTAGAGCCAAACATACAACAGGTCATTCTCAAAAAACAAAAAGAACCACAAAAAGAGTTACTCTGAAAAGTAATATGATTTTATCTCAAACTGGCAAAGATTCTTCTAAGTGATAATACTCTTATGACTCAGCAATTGTGCTTCCAGGAATCAATACAAAGAGGATCATCAGAAATACAGGCAAAATAGCTACCCGTGTTACTTAAACTAGGGCTGAATGGCAGAATAGAAATCAGAATTAGTCTGCCTTGATGTCTAATAAAAGGAAAGGAGTTAAGTTATTCTGCTTCATTCATAGGATAGAACATTACCTAGCTATAAAACTGAGGTTTACAAATGACTTAATAGCTTGGAAAATGAGTATGATATAATGTTTAATGAAAAGGAATGCAAACACATATATATATATAAATTTAGAATATGTCAAAAAGAAATTGGTAGTAAAGACATCAAAATATTAACACTGACAACCTAAAAGAAGTTGACTTATGTATAATTTTTACTTTCTTCTTTATTCTACACTTGCTTTTTTGACTAGAGTATTACATTTTTTTACGTATACTTTCATGTATTACTTTTACTTTTTCAGTAAGAAGTATTACTTTTACAATAAAAATTATATTTAAAATACTTTTAGAACACAGTAACAGTTTCATATAAAAATGATGCTTTTGTTCCTAATGTTAACTTTTATATATTGACAGATATTTCAATCATTTGACTCAGGAAAACCTCTTACTAGTAGAGAAAATATGCAGGTAAGGATAACAATATTTTATAAATGTTGGATATTTAAGAAGTATAATTTTGAGTCATTTCAATCTATTTGGTAGATGTAACCCTTGTTTTTTAAAAAATCTCCTATGTAATATGCTCTTCTATTTCTAATAATGAATGAGGTTTTATCTCCAAATGCTGAGGTCTAAGGTAGGATTGCATCACGCACATCTTGTTTTCCAGTTGGGCAAATATCAGTTATTGGTTGTAAATTTTTCAACTATGTATGTGTATTCATTTTGTTTATCTAGCCATGTCAAGTATCTAATTTTAATATTTATCTTGATTACCTAAGTGAGAATGGCTGACTTCGATCGTAAGAAAAGGATTTTGTGAGTTTTGCTATTACCTCACTTGTTCAATACTATTTTCCCTCACATCCTTTCTCCAGTCTGAGACTGCCTCTCAGTCTCTCTAGTGGTTTTCTTTCTTTCCTTTAGCGAAAATTTAAAAAATTGCAAAAATAAAAAAAATTTATTGAGAAATAATTGACATATAACATTGTGTAAACTTAAGGTGTTTGAATAGTTTGATACATTTTCCTACTGCAATATGCTTACCACTGTAGTGCTAGCTAATGGAAGGTTTTCATATGACATTTTCACAAGAAACTCCTCTCACATTCCAGTGTCCTTTACAAAGAGAGGACTAGACTGCCCATCTCAGTATGTTTGGGCCGGTCAGTAATTGAATGACTGGGATTTAAGTTTTTGATAACCTAGTAGCATTTAAATATCTTTCTTGTTTGTTTCAGGTTTTTACATAAATTCTAGTTAGTTATCTAGAATTGTAGTAGAATATTAGTTTCGGGAGTAGGATTTAGTGATTCATCACTTACATATAACACCCTGGGTGCGTGACGAGTGCCCTCCTTAACTCCGGTCGTCCCATCCCTCACCCCACCTCCTCTCCAGCAACCCTCAGGGTATTCTCTATAGTTAAGATAAGTTAAGTTAATGGTTCACCCCTCACACTTCCCTCCCCCTGTTCATCCGTTTTGTTTCTTAATTCCCACCTATGAATGAAATCATACGATATTTGTCTTTCTCTGCTTATTTCACTGAGTATAATACTCTCTAGCTCCACGCACATCATGTAGCATTTAAATATCTTGAAATCATTTTTTAAAACCTTAGGAGTTTCGTCAGTCAGTCCACTAGAAAGTGTGAGAACGGAGGAGTGCTAGTGCAGCCATTGTTAAGGGGCTACAGACAGGTAAGGCATTCACACAACCAGGTGTTAGTCAGTGTAGAGAGACAGGTGCACGTCGTTTTAATTTTTTTAAATGCTAGGAAACAGCATTCTGTTTCATTAAGCTATTTGTATTAAATAATTTTGAGAAACATTTCTCAGTATTGTTTTAGTTTTGTCTTCCATAATTTTGATAGGCACTATAGCCACATTTTATTAAATGTAATCTTACTACTTTTCCATTATTGTTCATGTTATTCCACAAACTCCGCTTTTAATTATGCTTCAGATGATTCATTGTTTGGCCTTAAAATTTGTTTTGATTTATAAGCAAGTTTGCCTGAAATGAAGGAATCAGTATTAGGAAGATACACATACATATTCACATTTTGTTTCAGTGTTCCCAGACCTTCGGATGTTTAAGAATATTTATTTCTTTGCAGTTATAAATTCCAGGGCATCCTAAAAAAACTTCTTTAAGGAGGGTTTTTGGGCATAAAAAGAATGTCTGCATGATCATTTCTTTTTAAACAAAAGAGGCTGACAGTATAACGGAAAGCTGATTTCTATTAGCTAATTAATTAAAACAGAGCTGTTGGTCTGCTTGAGACTTTTCAGATTACACTTTATATTTTCTGTAAAGGGGGAGAGAAATGAGTGTTAAATAGCACTACTAATTAATCTTCTTTTGATCCTCAAGTGTTTGTGTGTAATTGTCAAGGCTCATTAAGACACTGTTTGCTAGGGAGAAAAAAGAGAAGAGAAAAACCTTTTCCCCTCCTATTACACCCCTAGTTTCTCCCCCTCCCCCGATACAGAATGTCAGCCATTTCCCTAGTATGCGTTTGTTGCCTGCTCAGACTTAGTGCTGTTCTATGTCTGGTTCTTCTGCATGTAGTGATTTTCACCCTTTAGAAGAGAGTAGAAAATGAACAATAGCACTAGACCTTTCCACGGCCAATATTGCCTCAATCTCTCCCAAACAATGTGATTTTTCTTCATGTAAGGCAAATAGTTTCTGTCTCTTCTAGAAAAGACAGCCCCAACACATGAAATTATTAATTAACAAATACTGTTAATTCAACACATATTTAGTAAGAGCGTATTGTGTGCTCTCATTCTGGTGCTGTCAAAGAAGGATTTCAGTCAGTCAGCAGCAGACAAATTCCAAGCCCTCAGGAAGCTTAAATTTTAGTGGGAAAAATAATAATAAGCCTGATACATAAGTAAACATTATAATTAAGTAAATTATATAGTAAGTTAGAATGTGAACCATGCTAAGGGAGAGAATAAACCCAGAAGCACATAAGGGGATTGGAAGCAACTTACTGGAGCTAGGTTGGGGCTTGTAATTTTCAATGAGGTAATCAAGTTAGTCTTCACTGACATGGCATTTGTGAATAGGTAAAGGTACAAGTTTAGGAAATCTAGAAGTTTAGGAACCATCTAGGAAGAGAGTGCAGTGAGTACAAAGGCCTTAGGGGCCGGATTGCCTAGCTTGGTGAGGGGCATCTTAGTGTGGCTAAGAGTTGTGGGGATGATGCAAAAGCAGTAGGAGACAGGGTCGGAACGGTGAAGGGGGGCCAGTTAGAGAAGAGCCTTGTAGGGTCTTTGTAACTTAGATTCTTCTGAACAGTATGGGAAGCCACTGGAAGGTTTGGAGCAGAGGCATGGCCTGATCTACCTGTTTAAAGGGATCACTTTAGCTGATCTTTTGAGACTTTGGGGGCTAAAAAGAATGTCTGCATGATCATTTCAGTGCTCCAGTGCTGTTAATCGTATCAGTCAATTAGCAATACAGACAAATTCCCAGCCTTCAGAAGGCTTGTATTTGTGTGTGTGTGTGTGTGTGTGTGTGTGTGTGTGTATGTGTGTGTATGGTTGTGAGGAGGCTAGGAATACAGTTTTAGGCATGTTGATCTTGAGATATCTCCTAGATATTTAAGTGGACTATTTGAGTCAGAAGTTGATTTGACTTTAGAAGAGATATTGGAGCCGGAAAGAAAAACCCGGGATTTCATCAGCATTTAGATGAAACTAAAACCATGAGGCTGTTTAAGATCATCTAAGGGGGAATAAAAGAGATCATCTAAGGGGATGGAGTAAGGAGAGGGAAGAGAATCAAGCCCTGAGGCACTCTGGTGTTAAAAATATAGGAGGAGAAGAAGAAGCAACAAAGACTGAAAAGGAATGACTGACGGGTTAGGAAAGAAACCAAGAGAATGTGGTGATTTGAAAGTTCAGAGAAATATTTTCAAAAGAGAAATTGATTAATAGTGCCGTATTTTGCAGATGATCAAGCTCCATAACTCACTGAGTCTTAAACTTGCATCTTTTTTTCACATTTAGTAGCTCTGAAATTAGAATGCATTTTATAGTTGAGGGCATGTGATGGCTTAAAAGATAATGATGTCTTAGATTAAAACTAAAATGGCATATGAGGACTAAGAATTCATTACTGGTCTAAGGTAAGTATAGGCCACTGGTGACCTTGACCAAAGGGTTTCAGTGTATCAAAAGAGTAGGTTTAAAACCAAACGAAAGGAGAGAAATTGGAATTTTGAGAACTCTTCAGATCATTGCTATTAAGGGGAGTGAGAATTTAGGTAGTAGCTGGAGAAGGGAGTCAAGGCAGACAGAGTTTTTGTTTTTTGAAGATGGAAGAGAAGATAGTGTGGCTGTGTGCTGATGAGAATGTCTGCAACAGGGGAACATTTATGATGTAGGAGAGAATGGCTGGGTAGACCAGTGGGGAGAAGATCAATAATCTAAGGGGCAGAAAGGGAGGCAGGGTGATGGGGCAGATGCTTGGGTGGCTGGGAGAATGGAGCTATAGGTCTGTGGATACTACTCTGCTTCAGTTTTCTCTTTTAAGTAGAAGAAGCAAGATCATTAGCTGAGAGGAACATGGGGAGGAAGGGTCAGAATTTCAAAACAGTATAAAAAGGTTGTCTAGGAGAGAGGGAGAGTGTATGGACTAGGAAAATGTAGGATGATGACCAGGTCGTACTGAGGTTTGGTCGGGATTTTAAAGTGGGCTGGCTTAGCCTGACTGCATGCTTTCCTTCAGCCTTCTTTAGCTGCAGGTGCACACCTAAAAGGGGTCCAGTGTTGGATTTTACCATGGCTGTTTTGCCAAGAAAGTGTAAGTGCACAGGAGAGGGACCAGGGAGTTGATAGAAAGTGTACACAAGGGGGAGTCCTAATGACTGAGCTCAGAATCTAAGCTGGGTAGGGAGCATCCTTGTTATCCCTGCTTCCCCTGCTCCTGTCCTAGTACCTCTTATTTACTCAGGTGAAAACAGAACAGCCGGGCATGCATGGCTGATGAACTTTTGTGGGTTCTTTATTTTGATAAAGTGTCCCCTCCCTTGCTCTCAGCACCAGGTTCACTCATGTGACTGAGCTGGGCTCATGAGGCACAAGTCACAAACTAGTGGGGAATGGTGGAAGCACCTGGAACTTCTGGGATTGTTTTGATATTATACGTCTCTTGCGATAGACCTGCCATTTATGGCACCTTGTGTCTATCCTATATTCCATCATCTAACACCAAATGAGGAATGCAAAAGGGGATGAAAACTAATATTACCTGAAAACAGTATTTTACTGATTTCCTTTGTTTTCTTCTTTGTTTCTTTTCTTTTTTTTTTTTTTTAGGCACTTGATGAATTAATAAGTAAAGGATTGCCTCTAATTCTGGTTACAGTTGGCCAACGACATCTCTTAAATAAGTTTTCTTTTGTTAAAGCATACTTCTTAATAAGTGTGGCTGCAACAATAAATTGTGTCCCAGAAAATTCAATGAAAACAATCTACCATGGACTTACTTCTGAGAAGAGTAGAGGAAACCTTCCAAACTTGAAAGGTAATCTTTTGTTTTATTTTTTTATTTTATTTATTTTTATTTATTTATTTTTAATTTTTTTTTTTAATAAACATGTATTTTTATCCCCAGGGGTACAGGTCTGTGAATCGCCAGGTTTACACACTTCACAGCACTCACCAAAGCACATGCCCTCCCCAATGTCCATAACCCACCCCGCCTTCTCCCAATTTTGTTTTATTTTTTGCTTGTTTTTTTTTTTCCTCCTTTTTCACCAGCCATTCCCACTCCACTCCTAGTAATCCATATGAACAGTCTAGTATATATTCTTCCATATTTTTCTCTAATCTCAATGACACACATATGTTAGGTATATGTATATCCATTTATAAATATCAGTATTCATATACTTTTTCATATATATATGTACAAAATAGGATTTGTCATTGATTTATAAAAAATATATTATACATTTTTCTGAATCTTGTGTTTTTTATCAGAAAAACTTCACTAAAACCACTTTAAGTCAATTGCTTTGTTTGTTCTGCTATTCTGGTTATATAATATTCTATGCTGTGAGTATCTCCTGATTTATTCAACCATTCCATTATTGATGTGCATTCACTGTGTTTCTAGGGAGCCATGCCGAAGTTCTATGTTCTATATATCCATATCATATAGTGTATATTTCTATGGGGTAAGATGCCCATGTATGGGATTTATAGGTCACAATGTGTATGTATTTTTCACCTGTATTGGATGTTGCCCTAAGAATAGTTTGTTTTTCACCATAAGGCATGGTGTTAACTGTTGGTTTTTTATAGATATTCTTTATCAGGCAGGGGAATTTCTTTCTTATTCCTGGTTTGTTGAATGATTTTATTTTAAAAGAGTATTGCATTTTATTAAGTGCTTTTCTTGCATCTATTAAGACGATTCTATGTTTTTTTAGTTATGTCATATTAGTCACCATACAGTACATTATTAGTTTTTGATGTAGTATTCCATGATTCATTGTTTGCATAAAACACCAAATAAAGAGGCAACACTCCAGAATGGGAGAAGATATATGCAAGTGACACTGCAAAGATCTGATCTCCAAGGCCAGAATTTTTAAAAATTCTGATGCTATATTGCAGTAATTGATTTTTTAAAAATATTTTATTTATCTATTTGACTCAGAAAGACATAACGAGAGAGGGAACACAAGCAGAGGGAGTGGGAGACAGAGAAGCAGGCTTTCTGCTGAGCGAGGAGCCCAATGTGGGGCTTGATCCCAGGACCCTGGGATTGTGACCTGAGCTGAAGGCAGCCGCTTAACTAGGGAGCCACCCAGTGTCTAAAGTAATTGATTTTTGAGTGTTTAAACCAGCCTTGCATTCTTGGACTAATTCCCATTTAGTCATGGTGTATAAATTCTTTTTATACGTTGCTGGATTCTGTTTGCTAGTATTTTGAAGATTTTTACATCCTTATTCACAACAGATATTGGTCTGTAGTTTTCATTTCTTATGTATCTTTGTCCAGTTTGGATATTGGAATAATACTGTCTCTTTTTAAAACGTAACTTTTATTATTATTTGGGTATGATGAGGCCAACAGATCAGGAGATTATGGCCACGAAAAACATAGTTTGTCATTTAATCCTCCAAGAAGAAGGGCCGGCTACTACCTAGAAGGACCACACAGAGAAGCACCAGGGTCACCTAGAGGCAAAGAGAGCAGGAGGAAAATGTGGATCAAACTCTTCCTACCATCTCTTATGTTCAGATACATCTCCCAGGGTGCTTCCATACCTGTCTCTAGGCATTTATTTTTATCGTTTTCTGTCTCTCCCTTATGGGAGAAAAAGAAGCCCCAGATCTTTCTGCTGGGACTTTCCCTATTCTTAAGTCTTCTTTCATACTCAGCTGACCTCTCACTCCAGAGCCCCCTAATTTAGGAGAAGAGTCAGATAGGTAGGAGTTGGAAGAAAAGGGGAAGGAAAGTGTGTTCAATTCCATGTTATTTTAGACTTCCTCTTCCCCCTTGACAAAGTTAGTCTCTTTGGATGGGTATTTTTTGTAGTAATTCCCAGTTGTGGTTTTTTTTTACTCTCTCTCTCTTCTGTAGTCTAGCAGTCAGGTTTACTAAAGCAGGCAGAGTCTGTGATTTAAGTTATCTCAGTTCTCCCTGGCTCAGAATAAGAACAATCTTCAGATCATGGTGGGTATTTTGAGATCCTTGGGAATTGTGGATTGTGCTATTCCAAAAGTCTCACTCTCTGCTCTTAATATGAGATGCTTATGCAAATCAGTAAAACTGACATTTCCAAAATCTTACTGAAATGTTACAAATATCTGGAAGAACCAAAATACTTTGGGGACCTGAAGAGGTCCTGTGATCCCAGGGGAGGAACTACTACTCTGTTTCAGTAGCCAGTAATTTAAAGAATATCACCAAGCATCCTAAAGATCCTTTCAGAATTGTCCGATTTGTTGTAAAAGTCATTCTTAGTCTTTGAATGTGTGATATTTAGGGACCATTTGATAAAATAGTGTTTCTAATTATCATTGTGGGTTTTTTAAAATATGAAATTTATGGATGGTGTCCCAACCAATGATGAGTTTGATAAACTAGAATTAATATATAAGCTAACCACAGATATCCTTAGTTCTTCCAAAATTTTGTGCCTTATAGAGCTAAGTTTAAAGGATGATGGAAGTTCACTTGGTCAGCTTGCAAAGGTGAAAGATGACTTCACTTTTAGGACAGTGAAGGTAAGTTTGGAAATTTTTTCAAATCATACTTAATTGGTTACCAAAACATCCACTATTAAGCCCTGCACAGTCTCAGGGTTGTGTTTGCTCTTGGGAGACCAAGTAGCTTTTCTTGCATAAGTGTGGATTGAGGTCAGAGATGAAGTGAACTCCTCATGAGAAAATAAGATGCCCAGAGGTTGTCAGACTTCGACTCTGCAACCTGATTAAAGCACTGTGGAGTATTCCATGCCCTATTTCACATTTCCTAATGTTAATAGTGATGACAACAGCACCACAAACAGTTACCATTTATTCAGTGCTTATAACATGACAGGCACTTTGCATGATTAATTTTTACAACTCTGTGAGGTGGGCATTAATCATTTTTGAGCTATGTTGTGCTGAACCATGAAAAAATTGAGGCTTAGAAAAAAATTCACTAATGCAATGCAACTAATAAAATACAGATGGTGTTCTTAACAATTATACTAAGCTGCCCTATTACTTATATAATATTTACTGCTCTGTACAAACAAGTATTTAGAGACCTGTTTCTTGAAAGATTGGCTTGTCCCTTTCTCTGCCATACTAAGTTGCTATTTACTATTGATTGTCTATTGTAAAATCTCATTATCTTCAGATTACCAGTTAGGTGACCATAGTTTAACTTGAAATACAGTCAGTCCTCATTATTCACAGATTCAGTATTTGCTAATTTGCCTATCTGCTAAAATTTACTTATAACTCCAAAATTGATCCTCATGGCTCATTTGTGGTCATTTGTGAACATCACAGAGCACAGAAAAATTTAAGTTGCCTACATTCCCAGCTGAGTTGGACAAGAAATGCTCTTTTTATTTCTACCCTCATACTGTAAACAAGGGTCCTTTCCATGGTCTATTTATTGTCACATTTTTTTTTCATTTTTATGCTTTTCATTGGTGATTTCACTATTTGAAATGGCCTCTAATTATAGTGCTGAAATTCTGTTTAGTATTCCTAAATGTAAGAAGGCTGTGATGTGCTTTATGGAGAAAATAAATGTGTTCCATAAGCTCCGGTCAAGCATGAGTTTTATAGCCATTAGCTGTGAGTTCAAGGGTAGCGAATTTACCGTATATATTAAATAATGTGTCCTTAAATATAAACACACATTAAACAAAGTAATGTGTGGATCCTTTGGCAAAAGTGTTGTGACCCAAGGCCCACAGGAACCTATCACTGTATTTCCTGTAGGGGCAATACTTCAGTATTTGCTAATTCAGTATTTGCAGCCACTTTATAGATGAGTTCCAGTGCTATGAGTAATGATCATTGGCTGTACATACAATAAAGGGTAACTGTTACACGTACTTACTCTTGCCATTACTCTCCTTTTCATTTCCTGTTGCCTTTTTCCTGTTTGCTGAGCACTCTTCTCTGATAATTATGTTCAGACTCCCTATCTGGTCTTCCATTTATTGTTGCTTTTCTCAGTACATGAAAAACACTGGCTGAATAAGAATGTGATATTACTTGTATTATTTCTGAACTTACATGATTACGTGATGCTCTTTCTTCAGTTAATTTTACTGTCAGAAGCTGAGGACAGGCTAAACCTCCTTGTGTCAGAGGTGGAGCCTCCAGGCCATAAGAACCTCTCTCAGTGTTCTGCTGGTGAGTTGGAGATTGTGGTGGAGGCCAGGCTTCAGCTGGCTGCAATCGCCCTGCAGAGACATAGGGCAGCATACAGGTGAGTCTTTTCAGACACAGAAGAGAATTTCTTCCTCACCCTAATTTGTCAAGTATACCTTATTTTATGTGTATTTTATAAATTCATATTAATAGAGCTTACTTGTGTTTTATTTTTCAGGGAAGCTTTCATATAGTATTACCCTTAAAATGACAGTTCTAAACAAAATGACTGCTTTATTAAAGCATACGGCTAAGATGTTTTATATAGAGGATCAGCAAACTAACAGAGCTTTGCTTTTAGATTTTATTTATTTATATATTTATTTTTTATTTTTAAATTTTAACTCCAGTATAGTTAATATTAAAAACAAGCTCTACTATTAAAAAGTAACATTTTCTGAACTATATTTTGCTGAACAGTTTAAGAAACAGTTTTGGGTGGATGATATTTAAATGTTATGCAATTGTTAGTGTCAGAACTTTCATTTGGCTTGTTCATTGATTCATTCATTTACCTAACAAGCATCCATTAACTACTTCATTGTTAGCTCTGATCTAGACACCGAGGGTATAATGATGAATAGAATATAGTTCCTGTATCCAAATGCTGAAAGATATATAAACAATTAAGTGGGATAATAAAAAAATGTATAGACCTATATTTTCAAGAACTTCTCGTATCATTTGCGGTAAATATCTCTGTCATGAGGCCCTCTGACATTTCAGTAATGATTCTTTGAATAATGCACAAGTTTATTATCTTACCATTCATTAATTCATTCAAAAAATAATTTTGGGGGCCTACAATATGCTAGCCACTATTCTAAATTCTTGAGATATATCAGTATCCCAATACTGGATAGATACTATATAGAAAGATATTTAACAATATTGAAAACAATCATACTCTCATGGAGTTTTTAAGAGGTAATAAAGGTTGACAGTAAACTGTGAACTTAATAAGTAAGTAAATTACATAGTGTGGTCAAAAATGATACATGGTAGGGAGATGTCAGGACTAGAGACGGGGGATGAGGAGGAGCCATCATTTTAGTATTGTGTGGTTATAATATAGGGTATGACTCCAATTTGTTGTTCAGTCACTGAGAGATTTTAAGCCCCACCACTCCCCTTTCTGCCCCACATCTGAGCAGGCAGATAAGAAAGTCCAGCTGCTTTCTTTGTGAGAAAAAGAAGACTACCTGTAGCTTTTGCAAAGGGAAAATCATATCAGCAGAAATCTCACTTTGCTCTGATTAGAAACATACAACCATCTCATCAGTGTGAACCTTGACCGAAGTCCATCCCATGATTAACCACATCTAAATTTGATTTCATGCTAAAGCAGTATAGGTTTTTGGACATTTATAAATTTTTGTAGTTTCTGAACAGTGATGAAAATCCATATAGTCCATTTAGGAGCAGTGACTCTCAAAATGTGGTCTGCAGATTTCTAGGGGTGTCTCCAAGACCCTTTCAGGGGAACTGTAAGGTCAGAACTATTTTATAACAAAACTAAGATATCATTCACTGTCTTCATTGTGGTGTTATTTGCACTGATGCTGCAAGAACAACAGTAGTAGAACTTCTGGCATCCCTCTGTGAATCACAGTAGTGGCATCAAACCATTCTAGTTGTCATTGAATCCTTAACTGCCCCACACTTGCAATTTAAAAAAAAAAAAAAAAAGCCAGAGCATCTGGGTGGCTCAGTCATTTAAGTGTCTAACTCTTGGTCTCACCTTAGGTCTTGATCTTAGGGTTGTGAGTTCAAGCCCCGCACTGAGCGCCACACTGGGCTTGGAACCTACTTTAAAGAAAAAGAAAAAGAAAAAACCTTGTTTCCCTTAAGAATGCCTTTGATGAACCAATAGAATCTGTTAGATTTATAAATCCCTATCCTTAAATTTATTTTGAAATTTAAAATTAAAAATAAATATAATTAATTAATTAATTAATTAAAATATAATAAAAATAAAATTAAATATAAATTTAAGGATAGGGATTTATAAATGTAACAGATTCTATTGGTTCATATTGGAAATATTAAATGGTTCGTTGGTTCATATGGAAATATTAAATGGGAAATACACCTCAAGCATCTTTGCTGCATATCAAAGTCTGGTAGTTGTCTTGGGGAAGAAGACATACGTGACTGAAATGAGAGCTGAACAAGCAGTTTGTTTCATGGAACACCGTTTTTACTTGAAAAAGCAGCTGACAAACTGGTTTTTCAGACTTGGGTGTTTGACAGGTATTTTATTGAAAATGAGCAAAATGAACATGGCACTTCTAAGAAAACAACAAATACTATTTGTTGCTAATGATAAAATCTGAATAGGGAAATGAGAATTTTGGGAAATTTCTATTTGTCACCATGAGCTTGACAGTTTTCTAATGCTTATATTTTTCTGATGAGATTGGTGGTCATTAATATTAACAAGCATCATTTTTAAAAATTGTATAAAGAAATGTTTCAACATAAGGGGATTTGGGTAACTTAGGGAGTTATAATACTTTACAAATCACCAGTGGATAATGTTCCAAAATCCTGTTAACAAGGTAGACCAATAGGTTGTAATGTAAGAGAGGAGGAAATTTCATCAGCATGTGCTATTAACTTTCACATTGTAAGAAGCTTTTAAAAAACTATCACTTGGGGCGGTTCAGTGGGTTAAAGCCTCTGCCTTCAGCTCAGGTCATGATACTGGGGTCCTGAGATGGAGCCCCACATCAGGCTCTCTGCTCAGTGGGGAGACTGCTTCCCTGTCTCCCTGCCTGCTTCTCTGCCTACTTGTGATCTCAGTCAAATAAATAAATAAAATCTTAAAAAAAAAAAAACGATCACTTGTCACATTTTGGTATAGTATCAAAGAAAAATATTCACTATTATTATTAAAAAAATACGAAAATACTCTTCGTATTTCTTTTTTTTTTTTTTATTATTATTTTTTTTATTTATTTTTATTTCCAGCATAACAGTATTCATTATTTTTGCACCACACCCCGTGCTCCATGCAATCCGTGCCCTCTATAATACCCACCACCTGGTACCCCAACCTCCCACCCCCCGTCCCTTCAAAACCCTCAGATTGTTTTTCAGAGTCCATAGTCTCTCATGGTTCACCTCCCCTTCCAATTTCCCCCAACTCCCTTCTCCACTCTAAGTCCCCATGTCCTCCATGCTATTTGTTATGCTCCACAAATAAGTGAAACCATATGATAGTTGACTCTCTCTGCTTGACTTATTTCACTCAGCATAATCTCTTCCAGTCCCGTCCATGATGCTACAAAAGTTGGGTATTCATCCTTTCTGATGGAGGCGTAATACTCTATCCCCAGGGGTACAGGTCTGTGAATCACCAGGTTTACACACTTCACAGCACTCACCAAAGCACATACCCTCCCCAATGTCCATAATCCCACCCCCTTCTCCCCAACCCCCTCCCCCCAGCAACCCTCAGTTTGTTTTGTGAGATTAAAAGTCACTTATGGTTTGTCTCCCTCCCAATCCCATCTTGTTTCATTGATTCTTCTCCTACCCACTTAAGCCCCCATGTTGCATCACCACTTCCTCATATCAGGGAGATCATATGATAGTTGTCTTTCTCTGCTTGACTTATTTCGCTAAGCATGATACGCTCTAGTTCCATCCATGTTGTCGCAAATGGCAAGATTTCATTTCTTTTGATGGCTGCATAGTATTCCATTGTGTAATATACCACATCTTCTTGATCCATTCATCTGTTGATGGACATCTAGGTTCTTTCCATAGTTTGGCTATTGTGGACATTGCTGCTATAAACATTCGGGTGCATGTGCCCCTTTGGATCACTACGTTTGTATCCTTAGGGTAAATACCCAATAGTGCAATTGCTGGGTCATAGGGCAGTTCTATTTTCAACATTTTGAGGAACCTCCATGCTGTTTTCCAGAGTGGCTGTACCAGCTTGCATTCCCACCAACAGTGTAGGAGGGTTCCCCTTTCTCCGCATCCTCGCCAGCATCTGTCATTTCCTGACTTGTTTATTTTAGCCATTCTGACTGGTGTGAGGTGATATCTCATTGTGGTTTTGATTTGTATTTCCCTGATGCCGAGTGATATGGAGCACTTTTTCATGTGTCTGTTGGCCATCTGGATGTCTTCTTTGCAGAAATGTCTGTTCATGTCCTCT
This sequence comes from Mustela erminea, assembly GCF_009829155.1. Classification (NCBI taxonomy): domain Eukaryota; kingdom Metazoa; phylum Chordata; class Mammalia; order Carnivora; family Mustelidae; genus Mustela; species Mustela erminea. The sequence continues at coordinate 23,901,151 of NC_045619.1, read as the reverse complement.
GCCCATTTCTTGATTGGATTAGTTGTTCTTTGGGTGTTGAGTTTGCTAAGTTCTTTATAGATTCTGGACACTAGTCCTTTATCTGATATGTCGTTTGCAAATATCTTCTCCCATTCTGTCAGTTGTCTTTTGATTTTGTTAACTGTTTCCTTTGCTGTGCAAAAGCTTTTGATCTTGATGAAATCCCAATAGTTCATTTTTGCCCTTGCTTCCCTTGCCTTTTGCGTTGTTCCTAGGAAGATGTTGCTGCGGTTGAGGTCAAAGAGGTTGCTGCCCGTGTTCTCCTCAAGGATTTTGATGGATTCCTTTCGCACATTGAGGTCCTTCATCCATTTTGAGTCTATTTTTGTGTGTGGTGTAAGGAAATGGTCCAATTTCATTTTTCTGCATGTGGCTGTCCAATTTTCCCAGCACCATTTATTGAAGAGGCTGTCTTTTTGCCATTGGACATTCTTTCCTGCTTTGTCGAAGATTAGTTGACCATAGTGTTGAGGGTCTATTTCTGGGCTCTCTATTCTGTTCCATTGATCTATGTGTCTGTTTTTGTGCCAGTACCATGCTGTCTTGATGACGACAGCTTTGTAATAGAGCTTGAAGTCCGGAATTGTGATGCCACCAACGTTGGCTTTCTTTTTCAATATCCCTTTGGCTATTCGAGGTCTTTTCTGGTTCCATATAAATTTTAGCATTATTTGTTCCATTTCTTTGAAAAAGATGGATGGTACTTTGATAGGAATTGCATTAAATGTGTAGATTGCTTTAGGTAGCATAGACATTTTCACAATATTTATTCTTCCAATCCAGGAGCATGGAACATTTTTCCATTTCTTTGTGTCTTCCTCAATTTCTTTCATGAGTACTTTATAGTTTTCTGAGTATAGATTCTGTGTCTCTTTGGTTAGGTTTATTCCTAGGTATCTTATGGTTTTGGGTGCAATTGTAAACGGGATTGACTCCTTAATTTCTCTTTCTTCTGTCTTGCTGTTGGTGTAGAGAAATGCAACTGATTTCTGTGCATTGATTTTATATCCTGACACTTTACTGAATTCCTGTATAAGTTCTAGCAGTTTTGGAGTGGAGTCTTTTGGGTTTTCCACATATAGTATCATATCATCTGCGAAGAGTGATAATTTGACTTCTTCTTTGCCGATTTGGATGCCTTTAATTTCCTTTTGTTGTTTGATTGCTGAGGCTAGGACCTCTAGTACTATGTTGAATAGCAGTGGTGATAATGGACATCCCTGCCGTGTTCCTGACCTTAGCGGGAAAGCTTTCAGTTTTTCTCCATTGAGAATGATATTTGCGGTGGGTTTTTCATAGATGGCTTTGATGATATTGAGGTATGTGCCCTCTATCCCTACACTTTGAAGAGTTTTGATCAGGAAGGGATGCTGTACTTTGTCAAATGCTTTTTCAGCATCTATTGAGAGTATCATATGGTTCTTGTTCTTTCTTTTATTGATGTGTTGTATCACATTGACTGATTTGCGGATGTTGAACCAACCTTGCAGCCCTGGAATAAATCCCACTTGGTCGTGGTGAATAATCTTTTTAATGTACTGTTGAATCCTATTGGCTAGTATTTTGTTGAGTATTTTCGCATCTGTGTTCATCAAGGATATCGGTCTATAGCTCTCTTTTTTGGTGGGATCCTTGTCTGGTTTTAGGATCAAGGTGATGCTGGCCTCATAAAATGAGTTTGGAAGTTTTCCTTCCATTTCTATTTTTTGGAACAGTTTCAGGAGAATAGGAATTAGTTCTTCTTTAAATGTTTGGTAGAATTCCCCCGGGAAGCCGTCTGGCCCTGGGCTTTTGTTTGTTTGGAGATTTTTAATGACTGTTTCAATCTCCTTACTGGTTATGGGTCTGTTCAGGCTTTCTATTTCTTCCTGGTTCAGTTGTGGTAGTTTATATGTTTCTAGGAATGCATCCATTTCTTCCAGATTGTCAAATTTATTGGCGTAGAGCTGCTCATAGTATGTTCTTATAATAGTTTGTATTTCTTTGGTGTTAGTTGTGATCTCTCCTCTTTCATTCATGATTTTATTTATTTGGGTCCTTTCTCTTTTCTTTTTGATGAGTCGGGCCAGGGGTTTATCAATTTTATTAATTCTTTCAAAGAACCAGCTCCTAGTTTCGTTGATTTGTTCTATTGTTTTTTTGGTTTCTATTTCATTGATTTCTGCTCTGATCTTTATGATTTCTCTTCTCCTGCTGGGCTTAGGGTTTCTTTCTTGTTCTTTCTCCAGCTCCTTTAGGTGTAGGGTTAGGTTGTGTACCTGAGACCTTTCTTGTTTCTTGAGAAAGGCTTGTACCGCTATATATTTTCCTCTCAGGACTGCCTTTGTTGTGTCCCACAGATTTTGAACCGTTGTATTTTCATTATCATTTGTTTCCATGATTTTTTTCAATTCTTCTTTAATTTCCCGGTTGACCCATTCATTCTTTAGAAGGATGCTGTTTAGTCTCCATGTATTTGGGTTCTTTCCAAACTTCCTTTTGTGGTTGAGTTCTAGCTTTAGAGCATTGTGGTCTGAAAATATGCAGGGAATGATCCCAATCTTTTGATACCGGTTGAGTCCTGATTTAGGACCGAGGATGTGATCTATTCTGGAGAATGTTCCATGTGCACTAGAGAAGAATGTGTATTCTGTTGCTTTGGGATGAAATATTCTGAATATATCTGTGATGTCCATCTGGTCCAGTGTGTCGTTTAAGGCCTTTATTTCCTTGCTGATCTTTTGCTTGGATGATCTGTCCATTTCAGTGAGGGGAGTGTTAAAGTCCCCTACTATTATTGTATTATTGTTGATGTGTTTCTTTGATTTTGTTATTAATTGGTTTATATAGTTGGCTGCTCCCACGTTGGGGGCATAGATATTTAAAATTGTTAAATCTTCTTGTTGGACAGACCCTTTGAGTATGATATAGTGTCCTTCCTCATCTCTTATTATAGTCTTTGGCTTAAAATCTAATTGATCTGATATAAGGATTGCCACTCCTGCTTTCTTCTGATGTCCATTAGCATGGTAAATTCTTTTCCACCCCCTCACTTTAAATCTGGAGGTGTCTTCGGGCTTAAAATGAGTTTCTTGGAGGCAACATATAGATGGGTTTTGTTTTTTTATCCATTCTGATACCCTGTGTCTTTTGACAGGGGCATTTAGCCCATTAACATTCAGGGTAACTATTGAGAGATATGAATTTAGTGCCATTGTATTGCCTGTAAGTTGACTGTTACTGTATATGGTCTCTGTTCCTTTCTGATCTACCACTTGTAGGCTCTCTCTTTGCTTAGAGGACCCCTTTCAATATTTCCTGTAGAGCTGGTTTGGTATTTGCAAATTCTTTCAGTTTTGTTTGTCCTGGAAGCTTTTAATCTCTCCTTCTATTTTCAATGATAGCCTAGCTGGATATAGTATTCTTGGCTGCATGTTTTTCTCGTTTAGTGCTCTGAAAATATCATGCCAGCTCTTTCTGGCCTGCCAGGTCTCTGTGGATAAGTCAGCTGCCAATCTAATATTTTTACCATTGTATGTTACAGACTTCTTTTCCCGGGCTGCTTTCAGGATTTTCTCTTTGTCACTGAGACTTGTAAATTTTACTATTAGGTGACGGGGTGTGGGCCTATTCCTATTGATTTTGAGGGGCGTTCTCTGAACCTCCTGAATTTTGATGCTCGTTCCCTTTGCCATATTGGGGAAATTCTCCCCAATAATTCTCTCCAGTATACCTTCTGCTCCCCTCTCTCTTTCTTCTTCTTCTGGAATCCCAATTATTCTAATATTGTTTCGTCTTATGGTGTCACTTATCTCTCGAATTCTCCCCTCGTGGTCCAGTAGCTGTTTGTCCCTCTTTTGCTCAGCTTCTTTATTCTCTGTCATTTGGTCTTCTATATCACTAATTCTTTCTTCCGCCTCATTTATCCTAGCAGTGAGAGCCTCCATTTTTGATTGCACTTCATTAATAGCTTTTTTGATTTCAACTTGGTTAGATTTTAGTTCTTTTATTTCTCCAGAAAGGGCTTTTATATCTCTCGAGAGGGTTTCTCTAATATCTTCCATGCCTTTTTCAAGCCCGGCTAGAACCTTGAGAATTGTCATTCTGAACTCTAGATCTGACATATTACCAATGTCTGTATTGATTAGGTCCCTAGCCTTCGGTACTGCCTCTTGTTCTTTTTTTTGTGTTGAATTTTTCCGTCTTGTCATTTTGTCCAGATAAGAGTATATGAAGGGGCAAGTAAAATACTAAAAGGGTGGCAACAACCCCAGGAAAAAATGCTTTAACCAAATTAGAAGAGATCCAAAATCGTGAGGGGGGAGAAAGGGGATAAAAAGAGGTTCAAAAAGGAAGAAAGAAAAAAAAAGAAAAAAGAAAGAAAAAAAAAAGAAAAAAGAAAAGAAAAGAATTTAAAAAAAAAAAAAAGGAAAACACCTGAGAAAAATGTAAAAATGAAAAAATATATATACTAGATAAACTAGTAAAAAATCGCTAAAAAAGAAAAAGGTAACAGTTAAAAAAAAAAAAAATTTACCCGAAGGCGAGAAAAGAAAAAAACAAAAAAATGAAAAAGAAAAAATTGAATTAACTGCAAGACTAAAAAAAAAATCACAGGGAAAAAGCCATGAGTTCCGTGCTTGGCTTTCTCCTCCTCTGGAATTCTGCTGCTCTCCTTGGTATTGAAACCGCACTCCTTGGTAGGTGAACTTGGTCTTGGCTGGATTTCTTGTTGATCTTCTGGGGGAGGGGCCTGGTGTAGTGATTCTCAAGTGTCTTTGCCCCAGGCGGAATTACACCGCCCTTACCCGGGGCCGGGGTGAGTAATCCGCTTGGGTTTGCTTTCAGGAGCTTTTGTTCCCTGAGCGCTTTCCGTAGAGTTCCGGAGGACGGGAATACAAATGGCGGCCTCCTGGTCTCCGGCCCGGAGGAGCCGAGAGGCCAGGGCCGCACTCCTCAGTGCGCCCTCAGAGAACAGCGCCCAGTTACTCCCGTCTGCCTGACCTCCGGCCGCGCTCCGAGCTCTCCGAGCCTGCGACCAGTTCAAGGTAACACCGAGCTGTGAGCTTACTGTCGGCTCTGTCTCTGTAGCTGGCTTTCCCGTTCCAATACCCGCAAGGTCTGCGACACTCAGACACCCCTGATCCTTCTGTGACCCTGCGGGACCTGAGGCCACGCTGAACCCGCGTGGGCTTCGCCCCGGTTTAGCCTCTGGAGCGATGTCCCTCAGCGGAACAGACTTTTAAAAGTCCTGATTTTGTGCGCCGTTGCTCCGCCGCTTGCCGGGAGCCGGCCCCTCCCCCCGGGGTCTATCTTCCCGTCGCTTTGGATTCACTTCTCCGCCGGTCCTACCTTTCAGAAAGTGGTTGTTTTTCTGTTTCCAGAATTGCTGTTCTTCTTCTCTTCGATCTGCCGATGGATTTTCAGGTGTTTGCAATCTTTAGATAAGCTATCTAGCTGATCTCCGGCTAGCTGAAGCAGTCTCAGTCTGCTACTTCTCCGCCATCTTGACTCCTCCCCTACTCTTCGTATTTCTAACAGCTATCTCTGTGAGGCCTAGCCTTCTTCATATATGTCAGTCAAAACAATATGTCACAACAGACTGCAGAAGCAGATATGAAAGTCTTCTATTAAGTAGATTTTCTCTTATTTAGCCAGACATTAAAGAGATTTGCAAAAATGCAAAATAATGGCATTCTTCTATCTTTGTTGTTTTGGGGAAATATAGATGTTTTTCATAAAAATACATTATGATATGAACATTAATGGGTTTATTTTTTTTTAAATTAATTAATAGTAACAGTTAAAGTTCTAATGTGGTAAATATTGATGGAACTCTGGGGATTCTCAATAATTTCTAAGGGTATAAATGAGTGCTGAGATAAAAAAGCTTGAGACACACTGATTTAGAGTATTATATTTGTAGCTATCTTTAAGAATACATTGGTAGTTGATTGATGGTAAATGGGTTTAGCATAATAATGTACCATTTTCCCTTTTGAAGTTTGAAGAGAAGGAATTTTACTAGGTGATTTCTTAATAAAAAATATATGCTTTGTGTCTATACATGTAAATACAATGTCTTTCTCTCTATATATAAAATATATGACTATATGATTTCCTATAGAAGAATATAGAACTCTTTTCTTCAAACTATTTTAGAGAGGAACAGCAGCCCTAGAAAACATTTCTTGTTGTTTATCTTCCTTCTTTCCCCAGCCCTCCACATGTCTTACACCCATGGAAGACATGAGTGAAGGAAGAAGGAAACAAGGAAACAAGAAACTAAAAATCACAAAATGGCCGCAGAAAGGAATGTCATTTTAGAGCTTTAATTTGAAAACCAGATAGACATATGCAAATAATGTGCAAGTATATCAGAATTGCTCCTATTTTAAATACATGAACCTGGCCCTTGGGACAAAACCTGCAAAAACTTTGATGTTATTGCCTTTTTGCAGTGGAGTTGTCATTTGGGGAAGCCTACTGTCAAGATGAATGAGTTTTTCTTATGTGAACTTTACCCCCCACGAGCTTCTGTTTGGGCACTGCTGAGAGTGTTGGACAGTCCCTTTCCCAAATGATGGTTAGCTTGACATTTTATGATACTTCTAATAAAATTATGTGTCAAGGAAATTGAAAGGCACATTCCCTAGGGTGACAGGTAGAGTGAGCTGCATGGATTTTATGAGAACAAACTGACCATTTTTGTCATGAATGTTAATAAGAAATAAATGGGATCAAAGTTATTCCAACTGTATTTCTACTTCTTTTAGGGATGCCTCTCAGAGTCCTATCTTTTTTATTTTTTAAATAAGTTCCTTTCTGTTCTCCTTTATATTTAATTTATTGTCTAAATGGGATAACATTTGAGCCTTTTAATTTTGTGTCAGAATGAAACGTCCTTCCTTGGGGATTCTAGAGTGTTTATAGTGAGTAATCCTCCTACACTTTCTGTCCCTCTGGTGGAGAGCAGAAACTAGAAATTTTCCATTGTGCACCTACGTGGCACCAGGAGGATTAGGACATACTAACATGTTTATATTTTATTCATTAAGTTTTTGGGTTAGCAAGATTCCAAACCTCATACCTCATTTCTCTTAAGTCAGAATTTAGCCTTCAGAACCAGAAGGATGGGGTGGGCACCACATCCTTCTTCCCAGGCCCTCTTGGATCCTTCCTGTGCTAGCCCCTGAAGCTGTGCAGGAAACAGGGGGCCTTCGAAACCAGTGTGTACACTTGAGTATCGGGGAAGGGTGTCAGGGGGAGGAAATTGCATTCCCATATACATACTCAATTCATGTTACATCTTTTGTTGTTTTCTTGCTGTTTATTTAGTTTTATTTAAATAAAAACTAGTAAGGTTATATAATCACAAATCATACCTTAGAAAACATTCTAGAAATAATCTAAACCATTTTAATGACTCCGTAGAATCTTGGGAATTTAAAATTCAGTAATTGCAGGAAGCTTTATATTCTAGTTAATAACATAGAAAAAAATCAGCTTGGTCCCCCCCATAAGCCCTGGCCTACTCAATACACAAAATGAGAACTGCTAGTGTGCACTGAGCATCATCTAGCTGCTAAGCATTCTTATGTTCTAAGCACATCCCATTCTTTAGGTCAACTCTATGAGGGCAGCGACTGTATCTGCCGCCCTTAGATTTGTTCCTTGCCCATAGGAGAACAAGTGTCAAAATAAATACCTCATTTAATCCTTAGAATGATTCCATTTCATGAAGTTTGCAAAGTAGAATGCCAAGCAAAAGGCAGTCAAGGGGACAGAGAGGTCCTTTGTACTGATAAAAGATGTAGTCAACAATGACTATGAAGCCACCATAAACATGGCACCAAAACAAAACCAAAATTGTTAGACCTGTGGAAAGACAGAGGTCATGCTATCAGCAGCAGTGAAGTGCACAGGCTCAGGGGCCAGTTGCCTGGGTTCTAATCCTGCCTCTTCTTTCTAGCTGTGTCACCTTAGGCAAGTCACTTAACATTTCTGTCTCCATTTCCTGATCCTGATTATCAAGTAATGATGACAATAGTATCTACCTTGTAGGTTTGTGGTGCAGGTTCAGTAAATTAATTCACACAAAGCACTTAACACAGTAACTGACAGGTTGTAAACACTCAGTAAATGCCAGTTATTGTTTTTTTTAAAGGATTGTAGAGAGAGAGGGAGAGAAAAAAAAGAAAATCTCTGTGAACAGAGTATGTGTGTTAGCACAGTGTTTTCAGCTTTTAATACAAAATGTAGACAAAATAGAAGAGGGTTTAAAAATGTAATTTAAAAGTTGTGCATATGTACACACTCTGGGAACCTACGAACACTGTACCTTCTCACAAGCATCCATGGACACGTATGAAGCTGATCATATACTTGGCCAGAAACCTTCGTAACTGACCCATAGGAAGAAGTGTACCGACCACAGTCCAGGGACATGGGAGGCCTCTGGAACATATATGGAGGGAGGTGGTAGGATCTGATTTACCTCTTGATGAGGTCGTTGTGGCCACTGTGTGGAGAAAGGACCGCAGGAACAAGAGCCAGAGCAGGAGGCTGGTCAGGAAGTTCCCATTCATGCAGCCTGACAATGATGGTGGCTTGGATGAAGGTGCTAGCACTGGAGGAAGCGAGGAGCTGCTGGCTGGTACCCATATGCTGAAGGTCAAGCTGACAGAACTTGTTGATGGATTGAACATAAAGCATGAATCACTGAGGGAGCAGTGGTGATTCTGGACTCTGCCTCTGGGATGGAAGACAAGGGAAAAGGGGCAGGTTTGGTGTAGGAGGCAAAAGCCAGAGGACCTGCTTTTAACCTATTCTGTCAGTTTCCTAGGGCTACCATAACAAAGCACCAAAAACTGGGTGGCTTCGAACAACAGAATTTTACTGTCTCATGACCCTGAAATCAGTGCTCCAAGATCACAGTGTCAGCAGGGCCAGGTTCTGTCTGAAGGCTCTAGAGAAGAAGCTTTCCTTGCTTCTTATACCTTCTGGTATTTGCCCATAATCCTTGGTATTCCTTGGCTTGTAAAGGCACCACTCCAGTCATGTGACTTTCTTTTCCCTGTGTGTCTTTATGTCACCTTTCCTCTGTGTATATCTGTCTCTCTGTTCAAATTTTCCCTTATACAAACAGTGGTCATATTGGAATAGTGTTCACCCTAATGACCTCATTTGAACTTGATTATTTCAGATTACCACCATTTTGGGGTACTGAGGGTTAGGGCATCAACATACCTTTTTTTTTTTTTTAAGGTTTTATTTCATTGTTTATTTGGGAGAGAAAAAGAGAAAGAAAGAATGCATCTGAATGGGGGGAGGGGCACAGGTAGAGGGAGAGAGGGAATCTCAGGCAGACTTCCCACTGAGCACAGAGCCCAGCATCGGGCTCACTCTTTAGTCCCTGGGTTCCTGACCTGAGTCAAAATCAAGAGTCAGACACTTAACCAACTGACCTACCCAGGCACCCCTTTTCTTTCTTCCTTTTTTTAAATTTTTTAAAAATTTTTTGAGAGGACAGAGTTCAACCTATAACACCTGTTAAATATAATTGTCTATTAACTATCCAAGTGGGGACTTAGGTAGATAGGTATATTGTCCATTTGGCTTTTGCCCGTTCTTTCCATGTTATAAAATATTGCTACAGAGCATCTTCAGGTATACGGATTGTTCCGTTTTTGGTTTCATTTTGAAATAGATTTTTTTTTTTAAGATTTTATTTATTTACTTGACAGAGAGAGATTACAAGTAGGCAGAGAGAGAGAGAGAGGAGGAAGCAGGCTCCCTGCTGAGCAGAGAGCCCGATGCGGGACTCGATCCCAGGACCCTGAGATCATGACCTGAGCCAAAGGCAGCGGCCTAACCCACTGAGCCACCCAGGCGCCCTTGGAATAGATTTTTTAAAAGAACTCTCAGAATATATATTATTAAGATATTTCGAAGAAGTGTGACATCAATAATAAATTGGTTTAAAGTACAGACGAACTTTTATGTATGGAACAACAGGAAGTCAGAAGAATTCTCATCTCCAAGATTCTGTTTTCTTTGTTTAGTACATTTGCCTTTGGTACTTCTAGATGCTGATTAAGCAATAATTTAGTGTAAGAGTTTCCAAGTGTATAGCTTTAAATAACAAAGTTCTATAACCTTGAAAGGTGGAGAACCACACTGTGATACATATGAAATGTATATGTGTTCATTTTATTAGTGAGATTGTCAGTACTAATAAGATTTAAAATATATTCTCTACTTTAGTGCTGCAATAGTATTTTCTACGCTTAGACTTCTCCAGGATTCAAAACTTTTTAAAAAGAAGGGAGTACAAGATGACACAGAGAATTCCATCTCTCCAAGAGCTTCTGTATGTATGAATTTAATGTTTCTGTTTACAGTACTTACTATATAATAATTGTTGACATGATTATTTGGATGAAATAAAGGGGTAAAGTAGAAAAAACAATGAGTTCAGAGTGAAAAGGTAAGTGTTGAGGCTCCATTTATGCTCTTCATTTAGTGGTGTGCTTGGGCAAGTCCCTTAAACTTTAAAAGTTTTTTTAATTAAAAATTTAATTTTTCGGGGCACCTGGGTGGCTCAGTGGGTTAAGCCTCTGCCTTTGGCTCAGGTCATGATCCCAGGGTCCTGGGATCGAGCCCCACATTGGGCTCCGTGCTTGGCAGGGAGCCTGCTTACCCCCGCCCCCTGCCTGCTGCTCTGCCTACTTGTGATCTCTGCCTGTCAAATAAATAAATGAAATCTTTAAAAACATTTAATTTTTCATTTAAATCTCATTTGTGAACTGATGGAATTTGGATATAATAATCACTAAGGTCTTCCAGTATTCTAGATCACTCCAGTATTCTAGATCTGATTTGTTTAGCAAATAAAGTTGTTTCACTTTATTTGGCTTTTCATTTCACTTTTGAATTTATTACTTTGGCATCACCAGCATGACACCTACATTATTTCCTACCTTAGATTTCTCTAGGTAGATTCTTCCACATTTAAGCCCTGAAGTCTGTTTGACGACTGGTGTCACAATTTCTTTGACATTTTATTGGACTTTGACAAGATCAAGTAATTTAATAATAATAAAGGATTGTTTAGGATTAAAACATAAAGATTCATCACATAGAATCCTTGCTCATTATTTTAAGCTTTACTAATAAAATTGCTAATATCTAGTGTCATTACAAATAAGCAAAACTAATTATCCTAAATAGAAACTCATTTCTTACTATATTAAAAGCAATAAAAATGCTAAAAAGCAAGCTAATTCAAAAATTGACTTAGAGGAATGGTTGCTAGTTGGAGGCTATTTTGCCTCCCAGGGGTTATTTGGCAACATCTGGAGACATTTCAGTTGTTCCAAGTAGAGAGAATGCTCCTGGCATCTAGTGTGTGGAGGTCAGGGATGTTACTAAACATACAATGCCCAGGACAGTCCTCCACAGATACCCATAGCACTGAGGCTGGAAATCCTGGTTCAGATTAAGTGTCTGCAGTAGTCACAGGAACTTTAGGCACCGAGAGATTAAGGTATGTGCATAGGCCTTTTGTCCTGAATTGCTAATCTAAATCCTTGACTCCTGGAGTACTTGTGTCCATTCCTAGTCACTCTAGTCCATCCTTGAGGCCTCTGTTCGCTTCTTACTCTGTTCCCAGTGCTGGCTTACCCTTCTCTTCTGTGCTTCCTACCTGTCTCCCCACATTCCAGCCTCCAAGTCCTGATGGCTGCTCCTTGATTATTACGTGTTGCCAATTGGTTGGAGCTCTCAGAGGTGCAGAGCGGGAACTTCCTAGAACAAATGGGCATTGTTCTAGATGATTTTAAAGTTTCCAAATGTCTAGTATATGTGCTGCCGAAGCGAGCACAGTTTCCAAATGTCTAAAATTGATCCCCTGCCCCCACTTGGGAAAACCTCCCTTTGTCATTCCCTCTCAGACACTTTGGACATTGGTCACCCCTTTGTAAAGTACAGTAATGAAGATGGGAAATCATTTATAATACATGTTTGGAACATGAGCAACATACAGCAATGAATTAAGATGGGGGGGCTCTAAGTTCAGAAGGACACAAGTTTGAATCCCACTTCTGCCAAAACATAATGGAGTTAAAGCAAATATTTAATTTCCTAGGTCTCCATTCTCACATCTGTAAAACAAGTAAAAATAACTCCTCTTTGGCTTTTTGGGAGAATCAAATAAGATAATGTGTATAAAGTATTTGGCATAGTGCCTGGAACATAATATGTATTCCATAAATATTAGCCACTGTTATTTATTATTTTTCAGCCATTAAGATAATGTTTATAAAATTTTTGAAGACATAGGCACCATGGGTAATCTAATTTGCAATGAAAAATTCAGAGCACAAAACTATTTTCTATAATGGGTATAGGAAGAAAAAGAAAAGTTGAAAATCGGTATGCTAAATATTAATAGAGGATGGTGGGATTGTGAATGATTTTTTTATTTTGTGTGTGTACTTCTTACATTATAGAATGTGCAAGACAGATTTCCAAAATTAAAAATTTAATAGTATTAAATGATATCAGATGCTGGGGCGCCTGGGTGGCTCAGTGGGTTAGAGCCTCTGCCTTCGGCTCAGGTCATGATCCCAGGGTCCTGGGATCGAGCCCCGCATCGGGCTCTCTGCTCAGCAGGGAGCCTGCTTCCTCCTCTCTCTCTGCCTGCCTCTCTCCCTACTTGTGATCTCTGTCAAATAAATAAATAAAATCTTAAAAAAAAATGATACCAGATGCTTCTCTTAACTCACATTTAGCATTAGGCTAGACCTTTAACATTATTCAATGGCAAGATAACCATCATTTTCATGTTGTTTAGGCTACTGAAAATAAAGATGCGAATGAATTTTTAGATCCCGTTTCCCTAAATTCTCGAGAATATTTCAACATTCATCTCTGGTTGAGGTGCCGCTTAGCACTGGTGACTGCTTTTGTTGCACAGATTCATGGCATTGGAATCGTGACAGGTACAGATATCTTATTTTCTCAATCCAAGTTTTCATAAAAATTAATTTTACTCAGGTAATGGAGGTTTTATTGAGATCCATTTTATTACTAACATTTTCTAACTTTTATAGCTTGATCTGTTTCCAGAATAAAAAATTCATGTCATTAACCAAGAATAATCATGTCTGTAGTCCCTTGAATCACTGATGTGTGGCATATATGTTTCTGATGTATGGAGAGCAGGCGAGGTGATTTCAAAATGCTAACATTCAGTTCTTCGTATCATTGAGGGAGGCAGCATAGCTTAGGGGTCCTGAGCACAGACTTTGGCTCCAGGTACTTGATCTGGGTTAATGTTTGGTCCATTACTTTCTCCCTGTGTGATCTTGGCCAAGTCCCTTAATCCCCCTATGCCTCAGTTTCCTCCTTGGCAAAAATGGAAAAAATTTCACCTACTTCTTAGGGTTATTGGCAGTCTTAATTGGGTTAAATTTATAAAGTTTTAGATGATAGCCTGGCACATACACATGTTAGTTCTTACAGCGATTAATAATTCTCTACTTGGAAATCTACCTATCCACTCATCTCTGTTCATCTTCCACATTAATTTTTTTTTCATGTAGCATCATTACTTTTGCAGCACTGGGTTACCCTAAAGTACTTTCTCCCAAATTGCAACACATTTATTTTTCATGTTTTGTGTAGAGTCTGTTTTCCAACTTTATATCTTCCCATTCTTCTGTATTATTCAATATTCCTGTGATGGATGGATATTGGGGGTGTTATGCATATCTAAATTTGCTTTCCTAGGGTATTTTAGATAACTGCATTTATTTACTTTAGAAAACGATATGATAGATTACGTCAGCCTCATCAGTGAAGTGTGTGAGGAGGCAAAAAGTGCAGGCGACAGGGAGCTACAGGCTGAGATCTTGATGCAAGCTGTAATCATTGGCCTACAAGAAAAGCATCTAAAGACAGACATCATAACCAAGCTTCAGGTAGGAAAGAAACCTCTTTCACATTGATATTTACCTAATGATTCTGATGAGAGCAAAAGGAGAGAATTTTAAATTCCCTTAGATGCTGAATGCATAACAGTTTGGCCAGCTCTTGTTTCAGTGAATTGGAAATGGGACTATCAAAAGGAATAATTTTATTTTAATAGGCAATAATACATTTGCTAGAAGAAAGTGAATTTATTTCTCCTCGATCTCATTTAACCCTGGTGAGAAGCATGCTTTTATTGGATGACTTAACAAAAGCTGAGAAATTCAAGGAAACTTCTTTAAAAACAGAAAAATTACATTTGTTGATTCGGTCTCACAACATTCTTATTGAACAGGTGAGCATGCTTTTGTGTCCTCAAGACCTAGAAACTTATTTCTGTGTCTTCTTATTCTAAACCACATTAGCTAGTTACTAACTACAGTGTTCCTTTTACAGATGCTGACTTTTGGAGAAACAATTGAATTTCCTTTATCAAACACTGACTATGCAAGTCCATTACAGCCTTTGAAAAATATCTATCTTCCTCATGTCATGTTATTAGCCAAAACCAAAATGAGAATTGGTAAGAACATTTAAACACATATTACACCCAAGTCACTGATAAAAAGTTTTTATTTTCAGGTAGGTTGTCAGAAGAGTGCCTTCAAATGGGATAATATTTATGAATACCAGGCTTCATTTATTTAAACAAATAGTTTTTGATTATTTACCATGTGCCAGACTCTGTGTGGGGTCCTAGGAAGTTACTGGAGATTAAAAGGATATAGTCCCGGATCTTAGTGTGGGAGACAGAAATAAGCAAGTAAACAAACCATATGGAGAAGGGCATATTATATTATAAATATTGTATGAACACTTTTAACATTTATGAAATATTTCTAGAATTTTATAAACATTTATAAAATGTTTATAAACATTTATAAAATTTAATAAGATAAATATTGTATAAGATAAAATGTTTATTTGATAACTACCAGACAGAAAATCAGTGAGGATATAGAAAGCTTACGTATAGTAATGAATTATATATAGGTATGTAATTATAAATTGTCAGTTTTATGAAAGATGTGGATGAATTCTGCTGATAAAGAATAATGAAGGGAGGGGAGCCTATTTAGATAGAGTCACTGGGGAAGAGCTCTCTGGGGAAGTGATATTTAACCCTAAACCTTAAATTGCAAGTGACTAGTTCTGTACGGTGGAGGCAGAGAGAGCCTTGAGTGGTAGGTTCTGAGATTCGGATGAGCGTGACCTATTCTAGAACTGTGGGAGACCAATACAGCCTGATCAGAGTGGACTACGGACCACCTCATGGGAGGAGGTGAGCTGGGATGGTTTATGTTTCAGATTACCCTGGCTGCTGGCTGAAGACTAGATTGTAGGGTAGCCTGGAGCCAACTGCAAGTGGACCTTATGGGAATTGTTGGAGCAGGAAACCAGAGGCATACAGCTCTTGGGAACCAAGGTGGAGCCAACTGGTGCTGTCCTTCTCAGGAGCTGACAGATTGTTTCAGTCTTTCTCTAGGACACAGTCTCTGGTCTTTGACTCAAGGCTTGCCTCCCTTTACCTCCCCAGCTTTTGCCCAGCTCAAGAGGGCAGAAAATCTCTGTGTTCTAACCCTATATTAATCATGCCTTTTTCATTTCTGTATTTCTGATGCTTTGACATCTAGGGCTATGCTGATCAGGGAGGGACTTCCCAAGGCTAGCAGGTTGCTAGAAATTAGCAAAACGCTATCTTCTAAGCATGTCTTTTACATGCAAACTGTTCCAGAACCCATCCTCTGAACCTTTATTGGACTCCCTTATTGTCCGTTGCTGGGCTCTGACATGCTGAGCCACTATTTTTCTGCCCTAATCACCCTGGGGACAGGTATCAGACTCCTAGCAGAGCACACTGAAATTATTCAAACTCATTAATCCTAAACCTGTTTGGCAGGCTTACCCGAACCGAATCATCTCCTCCTACAAAATTCAGAATAAAGGTTCTGATCCACATTTTCCCCTTGCTCCCTCCACCTCCTGACTGACTTTTATGCTTTTCTATGTGGTGTAGTGTGCCCCATCCTCTGGGAAGTGTAACAGTCGTTTCAGTGGTGGTTGTCACTGGGCCTGTTCACCTCATCACATCCGAACATTAAAAAAACCTGCATTTTAAAACATTGCCCTTCACCTCCTGGGACCCATTTGCCTCCTGTACCAGGGGCTGCTCAGTTCAGGAGAGGCTGATGATTGGACCAGAACAGAAAAGAGAGGGCAACAGAGGTGTGGTCAAACCATTGTCTGTCCAGAATCTTCTCCCTAATGTCCTTTCTGCTGCACATTCCCCTCATTATTATTGATCATTATTATTATAAGATTTTTCATCATCATCATCAGATAAGAATTTTGCTATTTTGGGTAAATCGCATCGCCTCTATATTGTTGAAATTCGAGAGGCCTAGCTGACCTCTAGAATTCCTTCCAGCAATCTGATCGCTGGAGAGCTATTTTTGTGCAATTCTAGTCCACGATTTGTTATATTATCAGTATATTCAATTGCCACAAGAGCTTAAAATACAGATTGTGTTAAATTGTACAGATTGTGTTAAATCAAATGTATTCTCTGCTTTCATGACTCCCTAATCTTGAAGAAGTGTCACCACTCAGTGACAATAGTGCCACCGTTTTTTAGACTCACTTGAGGCAGAACAGCTTGCTTTCTGTTATATTATATTAAATACAGACTTAAAAAACAAAACCAAAAGCAGATTTTCTGTCAAAACAACATCAGTTTCACAACTTCTTTTTCACAGAGTTGATGTTTATTGGAAACAGGAGCACTTCAATATTATGAAGCATAAAATCATCTGATTTGATGCTTTCTCGACAGTTTTCCTTTATAGTGAGGCTATACATTGCATCACAAGAATATAGCCATGTAAATAACTGTTTTTTTCTTTATGAAAGCCTCTGACAGAAAAAGTCATTTTGAAATTGTTTTTATAAAACCCAAAATAAACATCATGGTTATTTGAGATCATTTTCCCCCTTAATGACAAAACCTTGAGCTTTCCCATAATGAAAACATGGATTACTGATTGTATAATAGGTGTGAGAAAAGCTGCAAGAATGATGCTTGGGAGTGGGGATATAAGAGGGAGCCATCTCTGCCCTCAGAGAGCCTGTTATCAAGCTAAGGAAACAGAGAAAGAAAACTGTTGGTAATTTCTGTAACAGGTCTCTTCCTAATTTTCATAAAAATCTAGAAGACAAATCTAGAAGTATTTTTAGTGTATATTAATACTTTATTATATATATAGTATATTTTTCCATATATCATACCTATAAATATATACCTGCTTAAATTACATGAAGATACTTGATATTATTGTCTTATATTAATAAAAAGCTGTAGTCTAATTTGAAACCAGAAGTGAGTCAGATAAAAATGGGAGCTGTGTTGAAATATGAAGTTGTATTGGACGGACGATGTTAGCATATCCTTGCCTGGGATCTACTCACAATTGGTCACTGTTGGGATGAAGAACATGGACTCTGGAGAAAGATTTCTGGTCCATTTTCCTTGAGCAGTTCACTTTAACTCTTCTGGGCTTCAGTTTCCTCTCTCATAAAATGTGGTTCTCAAAAAAAAGCCAGTACCAATCTCACTGGCTTATTGTGGGATGAATGAGTGTGTACCCTGTTCGAAGGGCACCTATTTCGTGTTAACAGCATTGTAGGTACTAGCGATTCTCCCTGCTCCAGGGCTGACCTCCTTGCTCTCCTGGGAGCACCCTGGAAGCAAGGCTCAGTTTCTTCATCTCCATCTTCTCCGCAGCATGCCACTAAACTGCCTTGTCCAGAGTCAGGGCTCTGTAACATCTCCCTGGATAAGAGCGAGAGAAAGAGGGAGAGGTACATTTTTCACACCATCTTTCCTTTCATTCCTCAACTAAAAATTTATCAAAAGTTCTTGGTTTCTTGAAAACTCTTTGCAGGGCATAGCATTTTGGAATTGAAACATTTCAGAACCCAAAGAGACCTTACATATTTTTTAGTTCTATTGCCTCATTTTTCAGAGGAAGACACTCAAGACCCAGAGGCATGTTGGGATTTGTTCAAGGCCTCAAATGACATGGTAGTGCTGGTGACCAGCTCAGACCCAGCACTTCAGCTGGGACCCAGTAGCTATATCAGTCTGCAATCCTGCACTACCTTCCTGTTTATATTTCTTCACTGTGTTGTTCAACTTTCCTCTCGATGAGTATTTCCCCCACTGCCTTCTACTCTTTATCCCAACATTTTCCTTTTTTAAAATTACCGAAAGACAAGGTGATCATCAGCGGCCAGCCCCAATGGCCGAATTCTCTAAGCCTTTCTGGGGTCTGGGCGAAGGCCCCTGTAACCTGCCACCACATCGTCCTGTGCTTTCCCTGCCACACAGTTGAGCACACAGTATTTTAACTGCTGCTCAGGCCATTCTCATTCTCCATTGAACACTGAGCTCCACAGTCTAACTCTTGTCATTGTTTAGAGTGTGTGTCCTGGAGCCAGACTTGCCTCAGTTCTGATCACAGCCCAGCTACTTAGTAGTCACATGAATTTGGACAAATTACTTAAACCTCACTGTACCACTGCTTTCTCCTCTGTAAAGTCAGTGTACTAATGAAATCCAGCCAGAGTTGGGAGGATTGCATGAGAAAATGTTTAAGTCCTTGGAGGGGTATCTGGATTGTAGGAAGCACTTAAGAAACCTGAGCTCTTATTTTTCTCTTTTCTCGTTTTTTCCCAATGCCTCCATATTATCCAGCACTCAGAAAATATATGCTAAATAGCTATCTGTCTGTCTGTCTGTGAGGGTACACAGATTAAATCTAATGCCTCTTCAACAATACAACAGTCCTTCATTATGTTAAGTGATGATGGCACCACACAAGAAGCCCTTATCCAGAAGCCTTCTGCCATCTAGTTGCAGTGACAAAATATGCATAGCGAGCAACCACTAATAGAGCTGAAAAGAAACAAAATTACTGCCTATTAATATATGCAAATTTTTATTGGGAACAATATAAAACTTCCAGATGTTTCCCTGCTAACAACCTCATCTTAGGAACACAGTTGTTTTGTAGAACATAATGAAATTTTAAGAACTGAAAGAGACTTGAGAAATTATCCTTCATTTTAAAAATGAGAAAACGTCAAAATTTATCAAAGATAAAGTTACATAGGGCTACTGTTGTAGTGCATTGAAATATTTGGGTGCTGAATTTTAAGAAAATATTTCTTAGATGCTAAAAAGCAAAGACTAGCAGAGTTCTTAATCGAACTGATGGTGAGAAAAGTCTGAGTAACTTGGAGGCTTATTATGAACAACCTATTCCTTATAGGACATACAGTGGCCAAACAAGTATATTATACCAGTAAAAAGAAGGATCCCTCAAAGTGGTTCCCTGCCCTTCATCTTTTTGAAATAGCACTGAAGCTCTGTCAGGTATCAGCAACAGAAGAACATGAGGTGGAAGCTGAAATTCTTTTTCAGAAAGGTAAGATGTACTTGGGGTCAGAACTATGATAATGTTAATGGAGGGGTGCCTCGGTGACTCAGTGGGTTGAAGCCGCTGCCTTTGGCTTGGGTTATGATCCCAGAGTCCTGGGATTGAGCCCTGTATTGGGCTCTTTGCTCCGTGGAGAGCCTGCTTCCTCCTCTCTCTCTGCCTGCCTCTCTGCCTACTTGTGATCTCTCTCTGTCAAATAAATAAATAAAATCTTTTAAAAAAAAGTTTATGGAATTTTTTTCCTATTAGTGATAGATTTCTTGAAAACCTGGTCAGTGACTATAAAAAAATACAGGTTTTACACAGGGCTTAGTGATGCAAAGACATTGATACCCCTGCCAGACTCAGTTTGGGATAAAGAGAACACTGCTTATTTTAAGTTTATATCAAGAAAGGGAAAAAAGTACTGCTTCTTAGTTTCTTTTATAATTATAATTGACCCTCAGGCACAATTTCATGTTTGACTCAAAAATGTCCTCGTCAGCCATTTAGCTACAAATAATGTTTCTTAAATAATGCGGGAAGACATCTTTTATGCATAATTTCATTCCTTAGGTAGGCATTTTAGTTAATTTCTATAAAAGATACATACCCATTTAAATTAAATAGCTATATTTATAAGTTACATACAATACATGTTTGTATAATATGGTCATATAATTTTACTGTGGCTGTTTTAGCCATAAGAAGAGTGATGATGATGATTGCTATCATTTGTTGATCATCAATTAGATGAAAGGCACTGTAGTTGTCAGTGTTTAACATCTCATATTGCTAATTCTTACAATAGCTCTACAAGATAGGCATGGCTAATCCTAGTTGACAGCTGAGGAAAAAGGTACAGTCTGGCTGCGTAACTTTCTCTAGGTCAGCAGCTTCTAAGTGATAGTAGCCAGATGTGAACTTAACAGCGGGAGGCTCTGTGCCCTATGTGCAGCCCTTCACATGCTGCATGAAAATTGTGAATCCTTTTCATATTGATAAAAGATTTCCCTTTCTTGCCCTTCTGGCTACAGAAGTGCCATTCCAGTGAAGGCTGTAGCTCACCATTAGGTCTGAGAGCTGTGTGAGCCCTAAAGCATTTGCATCATTTGCGATTGTTTTCAAGTGTTTGTTGACTTTTGGGGCTTTATTTTAACAGAGTTGTTTTCTGTGATATCTGCAATACTAGACAGAGGAAAGAGGACATGGATGTAGACAAATGGAATGAGCCCTATAGAGGAAAGGAAAGTACAAAGGAAGGAAGTAGAAAAATAAGATGGTAAGAACATTCGTGTCTGGAAAGCCAAAGGAGGCTTTGACTCAGTGTTTCTCACTAAAGGCAGAGTGAGGCTGGAGGCTCCTGGGGAAGGAAGCAAAGGATCTTTCACTATTAGCTGACCTTACCGCGAAAACAACAGACAGATGGCCTAAAAGGACAGCACGTCCCATTTTCTGAAGTTCCAGCATGAAATATTTATTCTGAAGTTCTAAATGATAGAAAAAGGAAAAACCATTTATATATATGTATATATTTTATTCTTTCAGGCAAAATAGAACGTCAAATATTGATGGAAGAGAAATCTCCAAGCTCACAACTTGGGAGTTTATTTGAAGCTATACAGCTAAGCTTGAGAAATGATCAAAACTCAGGGTAAAAAGAAAATCTTTCCATTATTATAACTATATGTGTTTTGATTTAAGTCCTATGTTTTCGTAGTACATTGAACATTCAAGGCTGGCATGCCTGGGAGACCCCCTTCCCACCACAGGGCTCATTTCTTTGTCCAGCAGGTTTACTGACTTCCTTTTCAAGATCATTGACCTTGGCTCTGACCAAGGCTTGTTTTTACAGTGATGGTTGATGATGGCAGTTATCACGGTGGCATACTAGACTGTGAATTTACTTCTAGTCTTTACTCACACTGATCTCCTGTCTATCCCAGGATTCTAGCAGCCTCCCATGGATGTGAAATTGTATCGAGAAAGGATTTGTGTGGATGTTCACTCTGTCAGCAGGACCAGGGCTGGCCAACTTAATTCTATATAAAAATCATCTTAAGAATGGGTATATGGGTGCCTGGGTGGCTCAGTGGGATAAAGCCTCTGCCTTCAGCCCAGGTCGTGAACTCAGGGTCCTGGGATCAAGCCCCTCATTGGCTCTCTGCTCAACGGGGAGCCTGTTTCCCTTCCTCTCTCTCTACCTGCCTCTCTGCCTACTTGTGATCTCTGTCAAATAAATAAAAAAAAAAAAAAGAAAGAAAGAAAAAAAGTGAGACTATGAGATTGTTACATGATACTTAAAAAAAAAAAAAAGAATGGGTATATGCCAGTATTATTACAACTACGCTGATTTAAATGGCCCCAACTGACAGGTTGGATAGTGAATACACAGACCTAATCCATACCAAATCACTGCTTTCTGCATGACTCTGTGTGTCTCTTTCCACTTTAGTGTAGGAGGATAGAAAAAGAGGTCTGGTTTGCAAGGCAGGTTCCTTAAGACCTGATTTTCACTTTAGTGCTTTGTGTGCTGGACTATTCTAGAATGGTCTTGATGCTGGTCTTCAGAGAGTGTTGCCAGCACAGGACAAGGTTGAATGTCTCTTTAATAGCTTTCAATTTCAGTAGGGAGGATGGTATTGGTGTCTATGCCAATAGCGCTATGAAAAGAAGGTATGAGTCTGGGGGACAGGTACTAGTTTTGTCTATTTTTACCTTTCATTAGCTCAGAAATTGTAGAAAATGATGCAAAATGATTATGAATGGTGAAGCTATTTAATAAGTACAATGTTATATCATTTTAGGTTGATAAGAGATTCCTACTTAGAAATGGCCCTATTATTTTTACATATGAGGAAGCCAAAAGCCAAACTTTCAACATCACCATTAACACTTACGGTAATAAACTAATAAACTATTTTATTGTAAATCTTAAGTTAATTGCCTTTGAACCTGCTATTTTGGTAACTCTGTGCTAGAACTAATGAGACTGATTTTCCTGTATGACTTGGAGAAATTAATTCGCTGCTTTATAGTCACACTCATGTTTAAATACTTCTTTGGATACTTTATATAAGGCTCTGGAAATAGAGTCCATGTGGACATTTTTACCTGTTAAAATGTTATACATGAAATATAGGTATGTGTAAATACTCTAAGTTATTCATATTAATCAGGAAATTATAAGAAGTGATATATTGGTTAAGCAGATGGACAAAGAAGATTTTCATCAAGGATATGATGTACAAACAGATAACGTTTTGAAAGACTCATTTATTCATCACACCTACTGAATATCTACTGTGACCCAGACAATATTCTGGAAGGTTATAAAGCAGTGATTAAGACAAACTTAGTCCTTGTTCTCATGGGGCTTACCTTTTAGTAGAGGGAAACAGACAATAAACCAGTAAAGGAAGAAGCAAGAGGAAGAAAGGTGGGAAGGAGGGAGGAAGGGAGGGGAGAGAAGGAAGGGGGGCTGATTTAGGTGGTGAAATTGGGGATTAGGAAAGAACATGGGTCGGTGGGACTGTGAATGACTCTGTTGGGAAACATAAGGTTCAAGGTGGGATTTGTTGGATGAGGAGAGTTGCAGAGGCATGTCATTGGCATCATTCATCTATTTAGAGCAGTCCTTCCAAACTGAGGGGCAGAAGCACCTCTGGGGATCCTGTGAAAATACAGAATCCAATTTGGTACATTGAGGTTGAGGTCTTGAGGTTTGATATTTCTAGGGAACTCCAGGTTAATACTGCTCTGCTGGTCTGGGAGCCACACTTGAATTCTAGGGACCTAGACTGAGGGAGATCCTGTGGGCATGATGTGGGTGCATTGGAGATAGATGAGCCCAGTAAATCGTAGTTTTTACTTTTTAAATTTCAGTAGCCTTTTTATATTTCATCATAATTAAGTAATCCTTTGACCCAGCAAGAGATTTTTTCAGAAAGTTTTGGTGTCAAATCTCTAATTTTTGAGACAGCATAGATGTGATTTAAACCTTTAGGCCAACAGGCTTTTAGTTAGTTGAATTATTCACATGGTAGCCACTTAGGTAGATATAGCAGCTCTTATTTTATTTTATTTTTTTTATCAAAATGATTACACAGAAGTTACTTTTTATGGTGTGATAAACATGTTTATTTCTAGTAAGAGAAAATGAAAACCTTTGTTTCTATGGCAAGTAGCAATGCAAATTGATAGGACACTAGGATAATAATATATCAACTTTTTGGCCTTTACTAGAGAAGTATTCATACTTAAGAACTTGAATAAGGTAGAATTTGAATGAAAAAATAATTCCATATAATATCACATTATTTTTGTATGATGTAATATAAATATTTTAGCAAGTCATACAATTAATAGAAACACGGAAAACAGCCAAAGACAAATAAGAATTATGCAGACACATTCAACCATTGAAATTATCACATTAGAAGTTTGCTTTATAAATACTTAAAAAAAACACTATTGCTTCACTTTTAAGGAGAGTTTACAGAGCAAAGTGACCACAGCTCTGGTTTGGATTTGAATCCTAGCTTCATGACATACCAGCAGGGTTATTGGGGCCTTTCTAAGCCTAGTTTCCTCATCTGTGAGGTGGAGATGAGGATATTGACCTCTTAGAGTAGGAGAATTAAACAAGATAATGGGCATGGCACAAAATAAGTACTCAAAAAAGAAGTGTACTGTTTTCTATCAATGTGTGACTTTGGCTAAACATTCACATTTTATCTTTCTAGAGTCTTTTGTACATAGTAGGTGTTCAATAATTATTTTTTTTAGTTAAATGGAATTGACTATTTCATGAACATGTATTCATTCATTAACCAAATACTTATTGAGTGCCTAATGTATGCCAGGCATGTTACTCTCTTTCCCTAAGAAGCACAGATGAGCAAGGGAGAGAAATAATTATATCAAAATCCAATGAGGACTATAATCAAGTTATGTCAAAGTAGAGAAGTGGAACAAAGTGGGAACTAATTCTGCTTTGGGGGAATACTGGAGAAAGCTTCACAGATGAGATAAATTCTGAGGAATGACTAGATGTTTTCCAAGTAGTTAAGCAGGGGGAAAATAGTCCAAAGAAAGAGATTAGCAAGCACACATATTAAAAATAGATTTATTGAGGTACAATTTGCATGCATGAAATTAAACTATTTTAAGAGCACAGTTCACAGATGTTTGGTAACTTACAGAGCTGTGGAGCTAGCATCACCATCCAGTTTTAGAACACTCCCGTATTCCAAGAAGATCCCTAGTGCCCATTCGCAATCATTTCCATTTCTACCCCTAGCCCCAAGCAACCACTAATTTGTTTTTTTAACCTCCATAGATTGGCCTTTTCTGGGTATTTCCTATAATTGAATTTCATATAAATGGAATCATATGTAGTCTTCTGTGCTTGCCTCCTTCACTTAGTGTTGTTCTTGAGGTTCACTTATGTTGTAACATGTAACAGAAATTTGTTCCTTTTTATTACTGAATAAAAACGTAGTCCTTTATGGGGAGATGGAGAGGAGAAGGGAGCTGAGGGAAATTGGAAGGGGAGAGGAACCATGAGAGACTATGGACTCTGAAAAACAATTAGGGTTTTGAAGGGGCAGGGGGTGGGAGGTTGGGGGAGCCAGGTGGTGGGTATTACGGAGGGCACGTATTGCATGGGAGCACTGCGTAAAGTGCATAAACAGTGAATTCTGTTACACTGAAAAGAAATAATAATAAAAAAAAGACAAATGGAAAAAAAAAGTAGTCCTTTTTTTTTCAGATATACAGTATTTTTTTTTACCCATTCAGTAGTTGATGGATGGATATATGAATTGCTTCCACTTTTTGGATATTTTGATTAATACTGCTTTGAACATTTATATGCAAGTTTTTAAGTATATGTTTTCAGTTCTCTTGGGTGTATATCTAAGAATGGGATTGCTGGATCATATGCTAACTCTATGTTTAACCTTTTGATGATCTGTCAGATTGTTTTCCAAAGTGCCTGTACTGTTTTATATTCCTTTGAGCAGTGAATAAGAGTTTCAGTTTCTCCACAGCCTGGCCATCACTTGTTATTATCTCTATCATTGATTGTAGCCATCCTAGTTGTTACAAAGTGTATCTCATTGTAGCTATGGTGTGCACTTCCCAGCTGTCCAATGATACTGAGATTTTTTCATGTGCTTACTGATCATTTCTGTATCATCTTTGGGGAAATGTTTATTCAGATCTTTTGCCCATAACCTAAACTAAAATGTTTTTTTTTTATCACAAGATTTTTAAAATGTATATTCAAGATTCAAGTCCTTTATCAGATATTTGATTTGCAAATATATCCTCCAGTTGATGGCTTGTCCTTTCATGTTGTTAAGAGTGTCTTTGGAGACAAAGTTTTAAATTTTAATGAATTCCAGTTTATCATTTTTCTTCTTTTATATATCGTGCTTTTGTTGCATGTCTAAGAATTCTTTGCCTAACCCCAGGTGTTGAAGCTTTTCTTCTGTTTTCCTTTAAAAGTTTTAAAGTTGTAGCTTTTATGTTTATGTATGATCCATTTTGAATTAACATTTGTGTAAAGTGTGCAAAGATCTAAATTCTTTTTTTGCATGTAGCATCCAGTTTTCCCAATACCAGTTGTTCAATAGACTGTCTTTTCTTCATTGAATTGCCTTGGTACACCATTGTCAAAAATCAATTGATCATAAATGTAAATGTTTATTCCTAGACTCCCAATCCTATTCCATTGATCTACAAGTCTACCTTAATAGGAATTTCCACCCTCTTGGTTATTGTAGCTTTCAGTTAGCTTTGAAATTGGAAAGTACATGTTTTCCAGCTATGTTCTTTCTTTCCAAAATCATTTTAGCTACTTTGAGTCCTTTGCATTTTCATATACATTTTAGTAGCTGCTTGTCAATTACTGCAAAAAATGAACAGAATTTTGATAGGGATTGTGTTAAATCTGTAAATCAATTTGGGGACAATAGCTATCTTAACAATATTGAATCTTCCAAATATGAGCTGTCCCTTCATTTATTTAGATATGAATGTCTCTCATTAATGCTCTTTACTTTTCAGTGTACAAATTTTGTACATTTTTGTTAAACATATTTCTATTGTGAGTGGAATATTTTCTTCATTTTCAGATCACTTACTGATGATATGTAGAAATACAATTGATTTATGAATATTGAGTTTTGTGTCCTACAGTCTTGTTATGTACATTTATTAATTCTAGAGTTGTGTGTGTGTGTGTGTCTTGGGATTTCCTAAATAGGGGATCATGTCTTCTGCAAACGAATACAATTTTACCTCCTTATTTAGGATCTAGATTCATTTTCCTCTTTTTCTTGTTTGTTTGCACAAGCTAGAATCTCATATGCAGTGTTAAACACCTTCTCCATCTTAAAAAAAATACCCTTTATGTTCTTCTGTCTACATTTTTCCATTCTGAACTCAAGCCCAACCTTCTTAATAAGGCCCCCTCTCAATTCAAAGTGAGCTTTCTTTTTTAAATGTCTGTGTCACTAATTGTTCTTACATTATAATTATTTAATATTATTATGTATCCTTCATTTAATGTCTGTTAGTCTTGTTTCCAGAATTTAAGTAAATTTCCCAAACTTACATAGCCAGTAAGCTGGCAAGGGTTACTAAGTGGTTTCATTCTGGCTAATGACTAGGGTCTTCCTATCTTGGACAGGGCTGTGTTGTGCAAGTTCTCCAGACTTCTCTGGGTTTCATCTACCTCCAACCAATCTTAGCACTTGATCTAGGCCAGGCCACATTTGCACATTGTATTCCCTGCTCTGGCATCAGCATTATTTATTGACTTTCTTTTTCCTGGGGAGTCTTGTAGCTAGAAGTAAAAGAAGGGTATCTTTTGTTATTGTTAGTGTTATTCTGCAGTCTTGTTGAAGATCAAAGAATTGGCCAAAATATGAACATCAAAAAATTAGAACCAAGCAGTCTAATTGAGTAGTTTTATCCAGATTAGTTAAATCTTAAGAACTGACTGTTAATTCTTATTTTAGTTATCTTTAAAAATGTAAAATAGGCAAGTACTATGTTACTAGTGGAGTTTCTTTCTGTTATCTTTTGTAGCATTGATTTTTTTTTTTTAATGTTTCCTGGTGGTGGGTATTGCATGGAGCACTGGGTGTGATGCATAAGGAATGAATCTTGGAACACTGAAAAAAAAAATCCATGTAAAAAGCTCAGTGAAGTGCATGTTACAAAGTGCTAATTCAGTGACACTGATTAGTCACTCATATTATCATTATTGATTTGTATTGATAATCAATAAATATATGTTAACTGAAAAAAAAACTGAACACACACAAAACTGAACACACACACAGTAAAAATTATCTCCATTCATTGTTGCTCTTGCTATTCTGTGGAACTTTAAAATTACATTGTCCCTTTAACACTTCCCCAGTTAAAAGGATGACAGCAAATACCTATCAAAAATCTTTACATAATGTTCTTATTTCTGAAATCCTTACACATGATATATTCAACTTATAAATCCTCCGTTGAAATGGCAAATATCATTTTAAGTAAGTACTTTCCTTAAAATGCCATTTGTGTTTATTTTATTGTTACTCAAATAAGGCAAGCTCATCATAAAAAATTAAAAAGATCGTAAAGATAATCACCTTTAAAACCCCGGGTAATGGGGTGCCTGGGTGGCTCAGTGGGTTAAAGCCTCTGCCTTCGACTCGGGTCATGATCCCAGGGTCCTGGGATCGAGCCCCATGTCGGGCTCTCTGCTCAGTGGGGAGCCTGCTTCCCTTCCTCTCTCTGTCTGCCTCTCTGTCTACTTGTAATTGCTGTCTGTCAAATAAATAAATAAATTCTTAAAAAAAAAAAACCCAGGGTAACCACTGTTAATAATTTTCTTTGCTTGTATGTACAGGGAATATATGCGTGTACTTGTCTTTTTAAAAATGGGATCATACTTTGCATACTATTTTATAACCTCCACTTTCATTTCTCCCATACACTTTCAACATCTTTTCATGTAGATACATATACATTATTGTTTTTTAATATTATTATTCTTAATGGCTACATAGTGTTCCACTGAAGTGTCATTTTCAGAGGATGAGAAAATTTATCATGAAACTTCATGATATATTTATCTTTATCATAGTACATGTGCTATATTTTTAAGGCTTCTACCAGAAGGCATAGTTCTATTGAGGAACCAATGGTGAATAAATTTGAAATATACAGTTCACTGGCCTGGATTGTGATAAGAGCTGCTGCCCAGGTTGGTGTGATTTTTATTTGATCTTTCTCTTTACTGTTCAGACTGTATCCTCTACCTGCCAGCTGTTAGGGCAGCACCATGTATCTCTATGAGAGAAAGGAAAATTCACATTCCTTTGGATTTATGTTGATGATATTTTTAGGAAGATTAGAAATGCTCCTTATATACATAATGTTTTTAATCTTTATTATCCAGGCCTGGCTTTGTTTGTTTCAGCTTTCCTTTAATGGACGTATTGGCAAATACATATGTGCACATTTTGACGTTTTGGCAAATATCTTTCATAGCTAGGGGAGAGAGCCTATTTAAAGTGGCTCATACATTAATTAAATTGTCAACAGTAATGATATTTTTGACAATGATGTATACTACGTGTTGGGGATCATGTGTTGTTTTCCAGATTATTTTTTCTTCCAATGTATATTGAATATTGTTTTATGAATTTACTTTTTCAGATTATTTACCTAATGGATAATCTGTGAATCATAAAGCTTACATTTATGGATTCTAATTATGCATTAATTTTAGGTCAGTGAAGCTGTGTTGGAAATGAATCTACTTATTGGAAAGAAGAATGCTAGAACTGATAAAGTTAGCCAAGGGGCATTACCAAACATCCCAGAATTTGCCACCGTGGATCTTCTGTCTTCATACACAGATTATTTGCTTGGTATGTTTGAAATGTCTAGGCATTTTATAAAAACCTGATATATTTAATGTTTAATCGAGTTGCAAAGTTTTAATTGTGGTGATTTGTTGGATTTTAGCCTAGAGAGGATAATGGTGTGAAGAACCTTAGGGAGAGGTTAAGGTTCTTAGGGCCTAGCTTCCAAAACAAAGGGGTGTCATTTCATTGTATGTATGTACAAGTTATTCAGTCAGCTCCAGCGTTTCAGATGCAGGGCTTGGTGACAAATGGTGTTCCCTTCTGTCTGCTTCTTTTTCAGTTCACATGTCAAATG
Organism: Mustela erminea; assembly: GCF_009829155.1. Lineage (NCBI taxonomy): Eukaryota > Metazoa > Chordata > Mammalia > Carnivora > Mustelidae > Mustela > Mustela erminea. The sequence continues at coordinate 23,871,404 of NC_045619.1, read as the reverse complement.
AGGCCTTTGGAAAATATTTACTTGTGGGTCCTTTCCTGATCCTTTAAACTGTGTCCTTGCTCTTGTACTCTCATGTAGTTCTCTGTGCTTTTTCTTATATTTTAAATGTGTGCACGTGTGTGTATGGCTATGTACACAGGTGTACATATTTGAGCTCCTTCTCTCATTAAACTTTCGTCAGCTTCGTGAGGGAAGGGACTTTATTTTGTTTGCTGCCCTAACCACAGAAAATCATACATTACTTGCACATTACAAGCATTCTTATTGGTTAAGTGAATTAATGAATGAGAGGTTAGAATTTAAACTCGACCTCACGCTGCTTACTTTTTCTCATTTAGAACTCCTTTGTTAGTAAAATATAATCTAAACCTCTAAGTCAGATGAGCATAACATATTTAACATTCATTTATGTGTTTGTCCATTCATTCATTTGAAAAATGTTTATTGAGTACTCTTATGTACTGAACACTTGGATGGATTCTAAGAAGTAAGGTGCTAGAGTCTTGCTTCCAGACTGACATTTCATTAACAAGCATAATTAATTTTCCTTGGCACTAGGTGAAGCATTGAGCCAAAGAGAATGAAGAGTGGTCCTTGAACCTGGTGGGAGTGAGGGTTGTCTTTCTGAAGCCTCTGAGAACATATCTATAGGCATCAGCTTGACTCTGCTGAAGTGTTAAGTCAACTTTAGCCAAAGGGTTAGTGTCTGAAACCATCCCCTTCTTTGGCTTTCTTCCTTTCCAGCCTAAAAATGGAGCCAGAGATTAAACCATTAGATGGACTTTTTATGCCAAGTTGTCATTTTCTTATTTTATTGCTTTGATGCCCGGTGGGATTTTGCTTCATCAATTACATCTAAAATTCTGTATTAATCAGTTTTTACCAAAATTATGCCATATATCAAACAGCCCTAAAACTTAGTAGCTTAAAACAAGAATTCGTTCTTTGGCTTGTCTCATGTATTCAGCTTTAGTCTGTCAGTTGAGCTTGGGTGTAGTCCATGTACATTTATTATGAAGCCCCAACTGAAGAGGCAGTGGCTATTTGGGACATGCTCTTCTCATGCTGTACACCAGAGCAAAAGGGCCTAGCTAGATCATGGAAGCACACTCAAGGGCTCTCTCCACACCACATCCCATTGATCGTAACAAAACAGATGGCCAAGTCCAACATCAGTGAGGAACAGAAATCTACTCTATCCATAGAGGAGGAGAGGGGCAAGAATGTTTGCTGAACGATAATCCAGACTACCATACATGACAAATTCAATCTGTGGCTGGTAGCCACCTAAGAGGAATTCTGAGTCACTGCGTGGAAAGACAGGAAAAGGTGTTCCAGTGATCTGCTAATGTTGTCACCCAGGGGCACATGCCCTGAGGAACAGCATCCCCTCTCCAAATGATCTGAGTTGATCCAGGTGAGCAAATAGTCTTCATCTTAGCTATGCTTAATGCTACAGTGTCTGCTTTCTTTGCCTGCTTCGGTGGTTTTCATAGCATATTCTGATTTTCAGTTTCTATTTTATACCATAAGCACTCCTTTACTGTTTTACCAAAATACTAAATTGAAATGACCGAATTTTGGAGTCCAATCTATTTTGCATTTTGCTTTGCCTTAAGGATAATAGTTTTGCACTACAGTATTTTCCTAGCAGACTGATAATTAATTCATGTTGATTGTTTCCCTTATTTCAGTATTTGGGTTGGAAGGAGGTACTGAATTCCCTCCTGACTGCTACAAATACCCAGAGGGCAAGGAGGTTCATATTATAAGGAATTGCTAAAGGGCAACAGGAGCAAATGAAACTCGTTTGATTTTCCTTACATTAGCATAAATTAGCATGCAGGAGAAAACCTCCTCAGTAATCTCACCCGTACTAACATTGATCTATACATGAGGTGGTGATCGATAGTCATTGTTACTGTATGCAGAGCACTGTACCAGATATTTATGTCCTGAGGGAAGGAGTAGTCATGGAACACATCAACAAAGTGAGTCCTACCTTCCATGAGCCTCTAGTCATTGACAATCAGAACAGGCATACACCTTGAAATTATATAAATGTGTCTTTTAAGAGGACCATATTCATGGAGGCAGATTAAAGTGAAGCTAGACACAGGCAGGATGAGCATGTGAGTTAATTAGGAAGATTTTCTTCTGGAAGAAGTATACTGTAGTGCAGGTGTAAATAGATCAGAGACATGGGTTGCAGAGTGGAAAGAAAGCACATTTTCCCAACAGAGTATTGATAATCAGAGAAGCATGATGACAGAATAGACTAGTCATGTCTGTGTGCCAGAGAGCTACCGTATGATATCTGTAGGACAATAAGGGAATTGAGTTATTCAGCTGGTCAGATTTATTGAGGTTTCCTCTCCATTGTCTTGTGGAAATAGAGACCCTGAAATGATGGTACTGTCAGTATAGGAACATATTTAGGTTCAGTGCCAAAAAGATTTATTCACTGCCTACTTTGACCATACTTGTATTAAAATATACTTATCTTTTTGTCTTGATTTTCTTGGGGCTTTGGTAAAAAATTCAGCTAGGATAAAAATTGTTAAATTTTACAAGACACTTTGAATTAAAAGTAACATTTAAGATTAATGGTCCTGGATGCAGCCTCTCACAACTACATACACTTGGTATATAGAAAAACATAAATATGTCATGCTAAAAGCTAATGTTGGTGAACCTATTGTCAGAATATAAAAAGAGATCTGTAGAGCAGAACTAAGGATCACAACTGACCTTTAATATATGCTCTTCCACTTGAAAGAGAAAAACTTCCAGCCTAAAAAAAATCTGATTTATTCTTTCCTTACTGCCTTGCCCCTGGTTCAGGGACATGGGATCAATACCAACTAAAAACTGGGATGCTATTCCTCTACTACCATGTTGATTTCTTCTATTCCTCTAAGACACAACTATCCATAGGGGGAGAACTAGGGGAACACATCTGCAATCCCAAATTATTACACAACTTACAGATGGTAATGGAGATAAATCATTTATGCTAATAGCAGTGATGTGTGTGTGCGTGCGTGTGTGTGCACATGCTCTCTATAAGTTTAGAGAATAAGCAGTTGAGACAATTGGGGTATGATGACAACCATTCTCAGTGAAGCAGAGCTGTTCTGGTCCAACACCTGTAAGAATCTAGAAATTTCACTGAGAGTTCTTCACTTTGATCACTTAAATCTGAGAAGGAACAGTCTCATAACCAAGTGGAGCATACATTCTCCACCCTCTATTATCGGACACTAGGTGTGGAAATGTTCTTTATTCTAGACAGAGTCAACAATGAAAAATAAGAAGCAACAGATGCAATGGAATGCAGTCTTGCAGAGGAAGATTGACACTGCAGGGAAACAAAGGAAGTGTAACAAAATTGTTTGGAACTCTCAGCAAGGCCCAAACAATCAAAGACTGACATAACCATAGAAAGCCATAATGCAGCGAGTGCTAGATAATAGCGGGACCAGTGGTCTGGTGCTATGTGTTAGTGCTCTCTTATGTGATTTCATTTATTCTTTAGGAAATTCCATGAGAGTATCATTATGCACATATAGTAAATGAAGAAAGGTCCTCAGAGAGGTTATGTAACTAGGATGATTTTCTACTGCTGATACAAACCCTGATCTATCCCATTCTAAAAGCTGTGCCCTTGATTACTGTGTTGGGTATCATAGGAAAGTATTGTCAGAAAATCAAAGGACACAATTAATGCATCACCCTTTTGGATTGAGCTGACATGAAAGATGCTTTTGCCCTCCCAAATCCAAACAAGGTTGGGTAAAACAGAACCAAAATTGTTTTAACTTACAGCTGAGCATGAAATCAGGAAAAGAAAATCTTAAGTTACCAAAATAAAATGAGGGATCATAAGCAAGGGCTGAAGGTGAGGACCTCATTGAAGAGGGAACAGCTGGGGCAGGGACTTTGAATGCCTGGTCAAAGAGGGCACCTGGAAAGAGGGCCATTAGGTAGGGAAGGTCCGAACCCAGGTAATTACCTGGAGCTGAGGTGCAGAGTGGACTTGTCTATGAACTGAGGACTGGAAACATAATGCCCACTGGCTTGAGTAGATACAGAGAAACACGTCAAGTGCCCAATCAGGGCCAAAAATGAGCCACTTGGGAGAAGTCAGAACACCATGTGAGATGCTAAGGTTGATATTCTCACCACCTGAAAAATGAAGGGAAATTTAAATATTGGCCCAGAACCATGAAACTCATGCATCTCTGGCTGTGGCTGGAGGGAAACTTTTTCAATGGGATATACCTCCCATAAAAGTTCTGAAGATAAACATATAGTGCAGATTATACCTGGACAAATTCCAGCATTCCCTTTTGGGTTGTAAAGCCAAAATAATTGTAAGCACTCAATCAGAAAAATTAGCCTTTCTATAAGCAAAGAAAATTTGAACTGATATTAATTTTCTCCAGTGACGTTAAAGACCAGACAACGTTGGTCAAATACAAAAGAGGCTCCTTGTTTTCTTTTAACTTAGTTCAATTTTTTACATAGGTAATTTATTGTCAAGAAGCAAAACTCCCAAGGGGCATCTGGGTGGCTCAGTAGATTAAATGTCCAACTCTTGTTTTCAGCTTGGGCCAGGATCTCAGTCTCCTGGGATTGAACCTCATGTCAGACTCTATGCTCAATGCAGAATCTGCTTCAGATTCTCTCTCCCTCTCCCTTCCCTGCTCTCTCTCTCCTTTCTTTTTCAAATAAATAAATAAATAAAATCTTTTAAAAATAAAAATAAATAAATAAATGATTTTAAAAATTTATTTATAATTTAAAAAAAAATTCTGTTATAAAAGGGCATGGAGAGAAAGTCTCCATAGCTGAGTTCTCTGCAGAGGCGGTTGGCGTCATTGCATTCCTGTCCTATTCCTGCTATAAGACAACCACAATTTAGGGACTTAAAACGACACAAGATCTATATTTAGTTCGGGAGGTCAGAAGTCTGAAATAGGTCTCACTGGGCTAAAATAAAGGTGTGGGCAAGCTATATCCCTCTGGAGGCCTTAGGGGAGAATCTGTTTTGGCCGGAATGCTGGCTTATATGATAGTAGATTCACGAATATTGCCTTTTGTTTGTTTACATTGTCCTAGTACACATTTTCCCATTCTTTTGTTTTCAACCTTTCTAAATCATCTTATTTTAAATATGCCCCTTAAATAGAACACAGAGTTGGGTTTTCTTTGTTTGAGAACTTGATAGTATTTTTCTTTTGGGCAGTAGGGAATTTTAGCTAATTTAAATTAATTGACATGAAAGGTATGTTTGGCATTATTTTGTATCATTTTATAATAGGCATATAGTAAATTAAGAGTCAAAACAATAAAATGAGATAATTTCAGGGGAAAAATAAACTATTAGCTTATTTAGGAAAATTAATTACAGTAAAAAAGAATAAATGATAAGAGGAAGGAAGTCACTGATATTGAGAAATTGAGTTTTCTTTCTGTTTAACTTAAAGCAAATAAATTTTTAAAACTTTGTGAAATGTATAATTTTGGAGAAAAATATAATTTACTCAAATTTACTTCAAAATACATTATATAAAAAATTTGGCAAATCTATTATTATAGAAGAAACAAAGTTACATGAGAAATTAAAATTAAAGTTTATTAACTAATTTTGAAAGAACAGTAATAAATCCATTAGAAGTTAGCATGAGTGACACTAAAAATCTTTTTAATGTCTGGTTTAATAATAGAGCTGGACGCTCACACCCACTTCTGTAGTCAGCCTGCGACAACATAATGTTTTAGTCAAAATATGTGAAGAAAATCCAGCTTCACACAGATAGGTAGATAGAAAGTGGAGGACTGTTTAAAGAGCCTTTTCAGATGATTGTGAGTATTCTTTGGTACCAAACCAACACCAGGTATATGGTAGTTCCTTAGTTCCAGTGTAGACTATGAAACAGTATCATTGAACTTTTTGTACTGTTACATTATAATACGTCAGCCTTTCAGTCTCAGTGGATCTTTTACTCATACATGATTTTGTAATATCATGCATCAGATATTTGGAAAATCGTGACTCTCTGGGTTTTGCAGGACTTACAGATGTTTGTATAATTCACTGGACAATTTTTAAAAAACAAAAATTTTAAAATACCACCACCATTCTTCTTATCAGAAAGTATTGAGAAGCCCATGGTGGCATATACAAATTTTCCAAAATTCTAAATTATTTCTTAAAAATTTGAATTTTATCATTGGCAGTAAATATCTTCAGTTATTTTCCTTGAAGGTCCACTACTTTATGGAAGGTGTTTGCCGCACAACTAAGTATGGACAACACTTAGTCTGTCTTCTCAGTAGTTCTTTTATGTAAAAATGGTGTTCCATGGTGGGGTGGGGGATCAGTGCATTCCATTTGCAGTTTAATTACAGAAGTGCTTTTCCTTAAGACAGCCATTGTGTATTTCATTATGCAGCAGAAATATTTTTTTAATTTAAATTCAAGTCAGTTAACCTGTAGTAGTATTTGTATCATGAGTAGAATGTAGTGATTCATCACTTACATAAACACCCAGGTGCCCTCCTCAATGCCCACCACCCATTTAACCCATCCCTCCTCTTTCCTCTACCGCCCCTCCAGCAACCCTCAGTTTGTTCTCTATAGTTAAGAGTTTCTTTTGGTTTGCCTCCCTCTCTGTTTTTATCTTATTTTATTTTTCCTTCTTTCTTGAATTCTACATATGAATGAAATCATATGATTTTTATCATATGGTATGATTTACTTTCTCTGACTGACTTATTCCACTTAACATAATGTACTCTAGTTCCACCCAGGTTGCTGCAAATGGCAAGATTATATTCTTTTTGATGGCTGAGCGAAAACATTTTATGTGTTCTTCCCATTTCATCACACAAATTACGAAAAAAGATGTGTACTTGAGGGTCAGTAGTTAATAACTTTAATTTTTCTGCTTTTCAGGGACATTCTTAAGTGAAACTGTCATTTTTATTTATTTATATTTATTTTTTAATTTATTCATTTTACTATGAGTGCATTGCAGTGAAGAATGCAAGAAGTACTAGTACAGTTTGATGTCACTGCCTTCCTAGGGGAAGGCAGCACAGTTTTACTTATCATTCCCTTTGCACCATCAATGCACATGTCAACACACTAATTCCAGGATAAACCACTGAATTCAGAAAGATTATTCAACATTTTGCCTATTTCACTTGTCTTCTTGCTCATCATTCACAAACAAGGAGATCTTTCAGTAGTTGGTGCTGATATTATTAGACAAATCCAAGCAAAACTGAATGACCAACAATGTCCACAGATGTGAGCATTTGTAAGGCAAAAGTGCAACTCTGCAGATGTGTTACTGAGGCTTCATGTTTGCAGCTACATCTCGAATTCAACAAGTTATTTTGTTATTGGAAAATGCTACAATTTTGTTTACTGATTTTTCAACCAGTGCAAGTTATTGCAAACAGGACACTGAGGTCTTAGTCTTCAGGATATGTATTCAGCAATGTTAACTTATTAGTTTCTAGGCTTTTGTGTGCGTTTCTCCAGCCAACACAATATGATAACCTACTCTATATGATGCTTCACTGACTTTCTCATTTATAGTTTGAAAAGCTGTAAAAGAATTTATTTTTCTTTAAAGAGCTCATCACATACATGTTCAAAATGTGTATGTATTTCTTTTTCTTTAAACTTTGAGCATTTGGTGTTAAGATACCTCAACTGAACTGCCACCATAACTGTTTTAAAAATGTGCAACTCAGCATTGCCCTTTCTTTTTGAGATTTACATCTGAATATTATCCTCTGCCTCCTTTGTATCCTCTACCTGGGGACAACCACTTTGGACACAAAGCCATGCATCTTGTGGTTTGGGATTTTAGCTCATTCCTGGTTTATTGAAAATAGAATTTGCATTTTGTTATTTGTTTTTTGTGTTGCTTTGGGATGATTTCCAGGAGAAGACAACATGCCAATTCTATATGGACAACTTTGCCAATTCTATATGGACAACACAATAAAATAAAAAATATTTTATCATGTTGTAACATAAATATGGAAAAATCACACAAATCATGAAAATACAGTTTCATTCAATATCATAAAGGAAGTGCCCATATAACCATCATGGGTAAAAAATAAAATAAATCCAATACCCTACAAGTCTATATCATGCCCCCTTCCACTGCCAACCAACCCCCCTTTTTCCCCAGCCTTATTGAAATAGAATTGATGTATAACATTTTGTAAGTTTAAGGTGTAAAATGTAATGATTTATACATGTATACATTGCAGAATAATTACCACAATAAAATTAGTCAACACATCCTAACATCCCTACTTTCTGATTTCTAACACATGTATTAGTTTTGCCAGCTTTTGATTTTTGTGTAAGTGAAATTATAGTCTATATTCTTTTGTATCTGTCTTCTTTTGTTCAACACTATGTTTGTGTAGTTCATTCTTTGATGGACATAATAACAACTTATTAGCCATTCTACTGTTGATAAATATTTGGGGGTTATCAGGAATGATGGTTCTATGAATATACTTGTATATTAGTTTTTGTGCACAAACATACACATTTTTTAGAAGATTTTATTTATTTATTTGACAGAGATCACAAGTAGGTAGAGGCAGGTGGGGGGTGGGGAGCAGGCTCCCTGCTGAGCAGAGAGCCAGATGAGGGGCTCGATCCCAGTACCCTGGGGTTATGACCTGAGCTGAAGGCAGAGGCTTTAACCCACTGAGCCACCCAGGAGTGCCTTAAACATAAACATTTTTATGTATATACCAAGAGGTAGAATTGCTGAGTCATAGGTATATATATTTTCAACTTAGTACTATCAAGAAGTTCTCCAAAGGGGTTTGAATTTAAATTTTACCTTGATGACTAAAAAGGTAGGACACTATTATATATAGTATTGGCTTTTTTTTAATTTAAAGATATTTACTTATTTATTTGACAGAGAGCTACAGAGAGAGCACAAGTAGACAGAGCAGCAGGCAGAAGGAGAGGGAGAAACAGGCTCTGTACTGAGCAGGGAGCCTGTTGTGGGGCTCAATCCCAGGACCCTGGGATCATGACCTGTCGTGCAGGTGGCCACTTAACTGACTGAGCCACCCAGGTGCCCCAATATTGGCTTTTTTTAGTATTTTTTAGGAACTCCTTATTCAAGAATCATGACCAGTTTTCTTGGGAGTTTTCTGTCTTTTAGAAATAGGGAGAGATTCTTTCAGTATTCTGGATAGAACCATTTTTAGATTATAAGTATTGCAAATATCTTTTATCCCCTCTGTGCTTTGCCTTTACATTTTGCTAGTTGTACCTTTTCACTATACAAAGTTCATAATTTTAGAAATTCTTTTTCTATGAGATTTTCAAAACTGAAAACAGAAAGCATAAGCCACAAAAGAAAAGATTTATAAATTGGACAACATTAAAGAAGATGTGCTCCATATACACAATGGAATATTATGCCTCCATCAGAAAGGATGAATACCCAACTTTTGTATCAACATGGATGGGACTGGAGGGGATTATGCTAAGTGAAATTAGTCAAGCAGAGAAAGTCAATCATCATATGGCTTCACTTATTTGTGGAACATAAGGAATAGCACAGAGGTTATTAGGAAAAGGAAGGGGAAAATGAAAGGGGAGAATCAGAGGAGGGACTATGGACTCTGGGAAACAAACTGAGAGTGTTAAAAAAGGAGGGGAAGTGAGGGGGTGGGTGAGCCTGGTGATTGGTATTAAGGAGGGCATGGATTGCGTGGAGCACTGGGTGTTACATGCAAACAATGAATCATGGAACACTACATCAAAAACTAATGATGTACTGTATGGTTACTAACATAACAAAAAAAAGAAATATTTTTCTATGCAAAAGTCATAAAGATACCATCTCTTTTTTTTTTTTTTTCACGATTAGATCTACAAGTCACCAAGTCAACTAGAATCTATTCTTGTATATGGTGTGAGGCTGAATTCAAGATTATTTTTTCCATATGATATACAATTAACCCAGAACAATGTATTAAGAAGACCAACCTTTTTCACAATATTGCTGTGTCACATCTGTTTTAAACCAAGTATCCAAGTATATGGTGTAAGAGAGAAAGGTAGAAAGAGAGCAAAAGAGAGAGAGAGAATCAGTATGTTCTTATATTTATCTCATCAGAGATATAAATATAAGAATATTTTGCAAGACCACAAGGAGAGATGTGTGTTCCCATTGAAAAGGCCTACTACATAACAAGCAGCATGAATGAAAAAGACCTAGGCCTAGATGCAAAATGAAATTTTCAATCACCACAAATAATGAAGAGTTCATTAAAAACATTACAGAGTAAAGAAGATGGTCAAACACAGGAATGAGTATTTGACTAGCATCTGGCTTCTCCCGAACAATGATGGATACTAGAAAACAGTAGACTAAGACCTTTAAAGTTTTAAGGAAAGATGAGTTTCAACCAAAATCATATATTTAGCTAAACAATCAGTCAAGCATGACTGAGTTGAGTAACGACTCAACTGATTTTCTTTTGGTGAACTTTTTAAAAGTAAATTACTAGCAAATGTACCTCAGCACCCAAAGGTTAGAAACAAAGAAAAAAGTATGTGAGATAGGAGTAAAAAGAGAAGGAAGGAAGGAAGGAAGGAAGGAAAGGAGGAAGGAAATGGGATTAGGGAGAGGTTTGCGCAGTATTCCAAAAGTACTGGGAATATTCTCTTTGCTAAACTGGTTGGTAAGAGCATGGGAATTCATCTTATTATTCAAGAAAACATACATAGACCACTAACCATAAAAGTTTCTATTCATCTTTCTTCCTTTCCTTCCTGGAAGCAGTCATTATCCTAATAAATACCAATAAATATCCTAATAAACTACTATATATATGCTATAAATATATAAATATACGTGTGTGTGTGTGTGTGTGTTGTGACAATCTTTTCAGGATCTTACCATGCCCATTTTAAAGATGAGAAAATTAAAACTGAGGAAGTCAAAAGTCCAGAGAGGAGCAGAGAGGTTCAAGGTCACACTCTTGGGAGAAGTACATCTGGCATTTGAACTGTGACCCTACACTATATACTTTCTGCCTTATAGATCTAATTAATTCATTTTGCATGCCACCAAATGAATAGATTTCTGTTTATTTTTCCAAGTTTCCATTTTTTTGATATTACAACAATGGTGGCATGACTGTCTTCTACAAGAGTCCTCATGCACTTATACCACTTACGAGTATCTGCAAACTGAGGGGTTTGAAGTGGCGGGGGGATGGGAGGTTGGGGTACCAGGTGGTGGGTATTATAGAGGGCATGGATTGCATGGAGCACTGGGTGTGGTGAAAAAATAATGAATACTGTTTTTTCTGAAAATAAATAAATTAATTAAAAAAAAAAAGTATCTGCATTTCTAATTGCGTAAGATCTTGTCAAACTGCTTTCCCAAGAAGTTGCTCTTACAAGTAGTATATGAAGATACCAGTTGCCTTACATTGTTATCACTATTTGTTATTTTCAGATTTTAGTATCTGTCAATTACTGAGAGGTGGAAATTCATTTCATTTTAATTTGCATTTTTCTGATTTTTAACAATGCTAAAACTTTAGCTATTTGGGTCTCCTTTTCTATGAGTTGACTGTTGAAATTTTATGTCCACTTTTCTTTTGGACTCTGACTTTTCTTTATTGATTAGTGCAAGGAATTACACATATTCGAGAAAAACAATTCATACATATTCTAAATATTCTAAATATTTTTCTCCCGTCAGTGGTTTGTCTTTTAACTTTATTTTTTTTTTAAAGGATTTTATTTATCCATTAGTTTGAGAGAGAGATCACAAGCAGACAGAGAGGCAGGCAGCGAGAGAGGGGGAAGCAGGCTCCCCACCAAGCAGAGAGCCTGACGCGGGGCTCGATCCCAGGACCCCGAGACCATGACCTGAACTGAAGGCAGAGGCCTAACCCACTGTGCCACCCAGGCGTCCCTGTCTTTTAACTTTATGTTCGGTGTCTTTTGTGATATAAAAATGTTTTTTAATCAAATGTGGCCCTATGTGTCAGTCTTTCCTTTATGGGTTATGCTTTTTTTTTTTCATATGGTTATTTTTCGAGGAAAGCATAATATTTGCCTTACAAACTTTCTTCATTTACTGTTATTATTTTTACTTTTAGATAACTACCAAGTGGTCTTCCCGACTACCTATAGATGCTCTTATCAAAGTGATGGCGTGTGTGATAATACAGATGCTAGAAAAAATCCTCAGAATAAAGTGGATATTACATGGATTCTTCTACTGCGCTATTATATTCATCTGCAAAGGATTAATAACATGAGCAAACTGCTAGGTAGGTTTTGATGGGTTAAGAAAAACACATTTTCCAGTTCTTGTTAAGTCATCTTTCTTTTATAGAATTTTAAAATGCTATTGACATCTTTTTGGAGTGAACTCTTATCAGAATATGAAAATTTCAGAGGCTCGTAACCTGAGATACACAGATCTTTGGGTAGAATAGTATTTCTACATAGCTAACTTCCTCTGACATTCTATATATTTTATTTCACATATTTAAAAATATTATTGTAAGGATGTATCCAGAGGCTTCCCAAGACTGCCAAAGGGGCCCATGGCTCAAAACAGTTAAGAATCAGAGTGATCACAATTGACAGCTTATGAAATGAACAGTATGGAATTTTGACTTTAAGGAGAGAATGTTCCAGTATCCAGTATGTAAAAGAGAAAGGATACATGACTTCAGATAAGATATGTAACTTTATTGAGTATTTTTGTTTTGTTTAGTTTTTTTTGTTGTTGTTGTTGTATGATCAATGCTGTTTGAAGAACATCCAGAAAAACTGGGATAATCTGCTTCATGTCAGTCCCTCTTGTGTTTCTCACTGTGCTCATGAAATTGGTGATTTCATGTTGTTCATCAGTGCAGATAGTTGGAAAAGACAGTTTGACCCGTGTCAGGGCCCAGTGATGGAGAAGCTGGCAGGGCAAATAGGCTGAGTCACAGAGTTACTACACATGGTTATCAGGAATTAGCAGTGGGATAGAAAGCACACAGAGCGGTGTCAGGTGTAAAAGGTACATCACGAGAAGGGCAAGAATATAAGAAGTTTGAGCAGAGGATGTGGACATGAGCCAGTAGAGCACAGTCTGGCAATGCCTGCTCCATATCAACTCAGCTCACCTTTGAATTCACCTGCTGGCACCTGTCACACACCCACATTTTACTGCTTTTCTGCCCTGGGCTCTTCCTAAAACTACGGAGACTTGCTCAGCTCACTGTCAGGACAGCCCAAAATGCCAAGGATTCCACACATACTAACAAGGTAGGAAACTGGTAGAAAACATTCCAGTTTCCCAATCCCAGACAGTTCTACATGTTATTTTTCAGAAGGTCTTCAGCAGGACTGAGCCCTTATTGTCCAAAACTACAACCCATCCATTAACTCTCTGTTGGCTCTTCTCTCACTTCCTTTGTTCTCTCACTTATGCTCCTGAGATCATTTTTCAAATAAATTACCTGCACCTAAGTTTTTGCTTTAAGATCTTTGTCGGGGTAAGTCCCAAATGAGATGACTATGTAGAATATTTTGTATTTTCAAGACTTAGAACCTAAAGCAATATTCTCAAATGCTTCTGAAATTTTGTTTATTTCCTTGTGGCAAGAACCAATGCCATTAGTGTATAAGCTTAAAAATGGAGGAATTATACTGGCAACCACTAGCTGAGGTGGTGTGATTTATAGGGAGAGCAGTTAATGAGCAAATACCAACAATACTGAGACTGTTCTCTTGTCTAACGTGACTCTAAATTAACATATTTTTCTTTCCTAAGCGTCTCCAAAACCAGGATCTGGAATTTCATTGCCAGATGATACACTTCTCACGTCCCTTTTCAACTCTGGGCTGATTTTACGCCAAAAAGAAATGCATTTTTTCCTTAAAAGATTTTTACAGCTGTATTCTTCCTCTTGTATTGATGAATTTCCAAAAGAACTATGTCAAGGATTGGAAAATACGCTTTTTTTGGAAAAAGTCTTATATGACCCAGTAAAGGTACTGTTCTCAAACATATATGTTTGTAAAACTTCTTAGAATCATTGCTATATTTCTGAAGGAAGCACATTTGAGATAACTCAAGTGGATATCGTGTATTGTAAATTTCTAATTTGTATTTATAAAATGAATAAATCAAGTCATTTGCATTGAATTTTTCCAAACCAATATATATATATATATATATATATATATATATATATATATATCAGTCATTAAATTTGAATTCTCTTGACTTCGGACTTCGCCATATAGTACTTTCATTTTTATGATTATAAACTTGCTCATATCAGACATGTCCTGGTTTCTAAGCCCAGAGAAGTGACCTGAAAATGTGACTTCTTCCAAATTGAGAATCTTTGTTTATCTTGTTCTGCTAGATTTTTGGTTAGATGGTAATATATTTTTTAAAAAAAAACATTCTTGAACAAAAGAGTGAGGTTACTATTAATAAATTGTGATTTTAAAAAGTAGTGGGGAGACATACTAAGAGATCATTTAAGTATTCATTTAAAGAAGTGATTCTCAGTGAGAGTTATGGAGTGGCTGTCCAGGCAGTGCATTAGGATCCACATGGGAGGATTGACATGCCCAATGCCCTATTTCCTGCCCAGATTATAGATCATTTAAGAAATAAAAACGTTTAAGAGTTTGGGATTAAAAAAAATATCCACCCTGATGAGTCAGTGTTGACATTGCAGGATATAGTTTCTATTTACTGGAAATGGTCTTCCTAAAAACAAATAGCACAGTAGACAGACCAGCTGTGTTTGTTTGTTTGGTTGGTTTGGTCATTATAGGCCCCCTTAAAATATGTGTGGACACAGACCTTTTTAAAATCTGTCTCTTGGTGTGGCTCAGTCAGTTAAGTGTTTGTCTTTGCCTCAGGTCACGATCGCAGGGTCCTGGGATCCAGTCCCAACATCAGGCTCCTTGTTCAGGGAGCCTGCTTCTCCCTCTGCCTACTGCTCCCCCAGCTTGTGCTCTCTCAATCTCTCTCTCTAACAAATAAATAAAATCTTTAAAAAAATTAAAAAAAAATCTGTCTCATGAAGGAACAGAGAATAGTCACTCCCTACAAACCATTCTCTCCCAAGAAGAAAGAGCATAATTATGTATATCCAACATTTCTTTTTCCCCAAATTCCCCAGTCAAGTAGCTCTCCAGGGGAGAGGAGTGAGAAGAGCTGAAAGGCCAGCGACGTACTGTAAATGTCTGACCCTCGGCTGGGAAGGAAGCAGCAGGGGTGGGATGAAATCACTTCCCTCTAACACCAGATCCCCAATTACCCTCCTAGAAACTGTGACTCCCTTTGAGGATTACTGTCATGTGTCCCAGATGCCTCTGGTATTCATTCTGGCATAAGGGGCAGAGAATGAGAAGGTGGAGAACTATAGTTTTGTGAATGGATTCTTGTGACTATTTTGTATGAGTCTGGAAACCAATCAGTGTGATTTCTTAATATTCCGAAAGGAGCTCTGCTTGAGGATTTTAGTATTAAGGGCAGCCTACCATCGCCCATTTCCTAAGCATGAAGCTCCGAACAGAGAGCCTTGAATACACTGTAAATGTATGTGACATTTCTAATGGCAGCAGTGTTACCAAAGATTATTGTACCCTGTTTGCCTTTTTTTTTTTTTTTTAAATATAATTAGTGTAACACTCTCCCAGAATAATCAGCTCTGGAGATCACTGTCGCTCGCCTGACAGGTGCAAGCCACCTAATCATGTGTTCGTTTCACTGGGGTAGACAGCTAACGAGCATAGAGCCTTTTGGATTTTTTTAAAAAATAAACTGCAAGCTTGGCTGATTTTTATAATAACGTTTTTGAGCTTTTAATCACTCAGGAGGCTATTTCAATCAAACTCTTTACATAATTTGATACTTAATCCTGCCTTTCCTCCACAAAGAAATAGACGTCTTTCCAGAGAGATCATTGCTAGGTGCCAGGCTCATCAACGTGTGCGTCTGCATATTGTTAGGTCTATTGAAGCTCTGTGGTGGAAAAACAAAGATGCCAAACAAATTACATTAAAAATTCCTGGAAAAAAAATGATTAAAATTATGCACAATGCTGGGTGATTCATGTTTAGACTTGTTGTAAGGTCAAATATTTGACTAGTGTAAAGTGATTTGTTGTTTTTAGGACTGTGGCAAACAAGCTTCTCCTGGTAGGTCTGTTGTTTCATTCCTTTCAAAGAACAAATAAAACATATAAAAAATATTCAGTGTATGGTCCATCAATGAGCATATATACTTAATTCCATTAGCAAATAGATTTTATGTTTTTGTAAAGATAATGGAAAATTAAATGCCTCTTTTGATATTAACTTTTGTTACAATTTACCCTTATTAGATCATCATGTTAGTAAATGCTGAATATACTGAAATAGTAAAATATTTGCTTATTATTTTTCTCTCCTTAGTTATTTTTTTTCTGCTTAGTCATTAAATATGAATTCTTGCTAAAATAGTTGTCAGAACCTCTGAAAGGCACTTAGATATGAAAAAAATATAAGAAATTAGTTTTGGAATCGGTTATTTACCTGAATTTTTGGTGGACCACATGACATAGAATTAAGCTTAATTTAGCACTTTTAAATGATTATTTAAACATGATAGTCTTGTTTATTGTCTATTTTGGTTATGCTTTTAGTATCATAGTACTAATAAATGAGGATTCTGGCTTATAATATCCTTTTATGATGATAGTCTCTAGACATTTTTGTAAAGTTTTCATCTTTAATGTTATCCTTCAGTCATGACATATTTTTTCTTTTATCAGTAGACAACTTGAAAGGTCTGTGCTTTATTTCTCTTTTTATTTTATTTTGAAGACTCTCACTGACAGTCTTATATCTTGAATAAGCTCAGAAATAGTGGGAGGCACAAAGCTGTACAGAAACAACAGGCATTTCTTACTGACCACTTACATGTTCCCCTTCATCATCAAGCCTTAAGATACCTTGGATGTCAAAAGTTCACCAAGAGAATTGCGTCCAAGCTACCATGCTATAATCTTGGATTGAATAAGAGCAAGTTAATTTTGAAAATACTTTACATTCCATTAAAGAAGGTCCTTTTCAGATTTGAGGTATTATTATCACTATTATTATCTCTCTGGATAGACTTTTTTTTTTTTAATAGCAACCATGCTTTGTTTTCTGAGCTAGTTTTAAAAAACTGAATAATTTATCAAATTGCCAATTGCATCCTATACATATATGTTTCCTGAAAACTCCTGATTCAGGGACCTGGTTGCATCAAAGTAGGCTCAGATGCTCCAAGACTGAATTTACAAATCAACCACATTCATTTAAAGAAGGAATGAGATCAGTAGATTTTAATATTTTATAGCAAAAACTGTGTCTTATTTTGCATATGACATTGCAAAAAATGCTGTTGGAAAGTAGATATTATTTATTATAATCATACCTTCAGTTTATTCGCCACTGAATAAACAAGAAAAAAAGGAGATGTTCTTAGAATCTGTGATGATCTTGAGACTAAAATGATAGCAGTGACATTTTCCTCTCTACATCTTTAGTCTGGGAGAGTCACCAAAGTGGAAGACATTTGTTGAGTTCTATGGGTTTTTCTTTTTTTTCCCAAAGATTATTTATTTGAGAGAGAGAGAGACAACATGAGCAGGAGGGACAGAGGGGAAGAAAACCAGAGAAAGAGAATCTCAGATTTTGCACTGAGCAAGAAGCCCGAGGCAGGGCTCGATTTCACCACCCGGAGATCATGACCTGAGCTAAACCAAGAGTTGGACACCTAACCAACTGCACCACCCAGGCACTCTGAGTCCCATGTGTTTTGAAGCATATTTTTCTGTAGTAGAATCTTCTCTGGTAATCGGGAACAGTTTTAAAAGCAGAGAGAGTCAATTATCATATGGTTTCACTTATTTGTGGAGTATAACAAATAGCATGGAGGACATGGGGAGTTAGAGAGGAGAGGGGAGTTGGGGGAAATTGGAAGGGGAGGTGAACCATGAGAGACTATGGACTCTGAAAAACAATCTGAGGGCTTTGAAGTGGCAGGGGCGGGGTGGGAGGTTGGGGGAACCAGGTGGTGGGTATTATAGAGGGCATGGATTGCATGGAGCACTGGGTGTGGTGCAAAAATAATGAATACTGTTATGCTGAAAATAAATAAAAAATAAATAAATTAATAATAAATAAAAAATAACACAAAAACATTAAAAAAAAAGCTACACCTATAAAACAAACTAAAACAATTCCCAGAATTTTATAATGTAGAAAATACTGAATGGATATTGAGTGAATGTTTTAAATATTGAATGAATTTATTACCAGCAATTAAACTGCTTTTGATTTTCCCCTAGTTATGTCATGACACTTCTCTACACTCCAATTTATCATTAAATAAACTCTCTGCCAGCCCATCTTCTGGAGATGTGTCATCAGATATGAAGATACAAGATTTAAACAAAGAACTTTGCTTTCAGTGGTACATTCCTCCTCTAGAAAGACCTCCAAAGGACACAGAACCTATGGTATGTAATATAATCACAAAGATAAATCTTATATATAGATATAAAGTTTAACTTGACCATTATAACTTGAAAATAGGGTCCAGCTCCTTGTCATGTAGATGAAAATATCCAGCAATATAGAATCTATGTTGTCTAGTAGAATGAATCTGAAAATAACTAAGAAATCAGGAAAAGTCTGACTTGAGTTGAACATTTTTTCTTTTTCTGATCATCAAGGGATACTTTCCAGTGTGTCACCATAATATAGGATGTTTAATTTTTTTTTGAAGCCACCTCATCAATTTAAGGATTTTTTTTCTACTGTCTACTTTGCTAAGATTTTTTAATAAAATCCAAATCTTCTGCTGTGTCTATTAATATTATTTTATGATTTTAATATATTAATCGATTTTTAAAAATATTAAATCAATCTTATGTTCCTGAGATAAACTCAAATTGGTCATATATTAATTTTACTAGGTTCAGTTTATTAAAGTTTTGTATTGGATTTTTGCCACTGTTTAAGAGTAATATTGGGTTAAAATTTTCATTTTCATACTATCTTTGTCAGATATATTTTGTATCAAGATTTTGTTAGACGTATAAAGTGAGTTGATAAATAGCCATATTATTCTATTCTCTGGTGACATTTCTATAAGTTTAGAGTAAACTTTTCTCCTCAAATATTTGATAAGAACTCATAAGTAGGGACGCCTGGGTAGCTCAGTTGGTTGGACAACTGCCTTTGGCTCAGGTCATGATCCCGGAGTCCCTGGATCGAGTCCCGCATCAGGCTCCCAGCTCCATGGGGAGTCTGCTTCTCCCTCTGACCTTCTCCTTGCTCATGCTCTCTCTCATTGTCTCTCTCTCAAATAAATAAAAATAAAATCTTAAAAAAAAAAAAAAAGAACTCATAAGTAAAGCCATCTGATCCTAGTGGGGGGTTTTTGGTGAGAAGATAGAAAATTAGTAATTTAATTCTTAGTTGTTAGAGGCAGCCATTAAGCACTAGTGCTCATTTACTAGATGCCAGAAATGGTATCAGTTCTGATTGGGTCAATATCTGTTCTAATGGTTAGTACCCATGTCAAACCAAGCTTTAAATATTTTGACTATCACCCCTGTTTATAGAACATTGGAGTTTTCTGTTTCTTCTTGAGTCAGGTTTGTTTAAGTTTCTTTATCTAGGAATTTTTTCATTTTATTTAAAACTTCTCTCATACTTTTAATCTCCTCATTGTATTTGTATTGAAGTGTCCCTTTTCATTTCTTACATAGGTGGTTTGTGTATTTTTTCTTGATCATTGTCACCAGAGGTTTCTCATCAGTTAATTTTATTTCACTAATCCATATATCTTTCTTCTACTTTGTTTTTGTTTTGTTTTGTATTCTTTTCCTATGTGCTGACTTCTTAAGATAGATGTTTGGTTTTTTTTCTTTTTCTTTTTTTTTCTCCAAATCCCAGCTTTGCTGTTTATTAATTGTATAATCTTAAGCAAGATGTTTGTTTTAATAGTCCTTTTTTTCCTAATGTATACATTTGAAGACTATGGGTTTCTCTAAACAATGCTTTGGTTTCATCAAGCAAGTTTTATTACAGTATTATCATTATCATTCAGTTAAAAATAATTTTGAAATTTTTGTTATATATTATATATAATATTAGAGAAGTATCTTTTGTTATTTATTCTTAGATTATGTTGTTCTGTGATAATAAAAAAATGCTCTCTATGATTGATATTGTTGAAACCTGCATATTTTCTCCAGGAAAGGATTTATTGTGTAAATATTCCATTGCTCTTAAAATGAATGTGTGGTCCTCTGTTGCTAAGGCAGTGTTCTTATATATACCCAATAAGTAGTGTGGTTAGACTTGTTTCACAACCCCATTCTTGTTTGTTTGCCTTTAATTTTTAAAAATCATAAGTTATTAAAATAAGTATATTTAAATCTCTCATTGTGATTTTCATTGTTTAGTCTGTCAAATTTTGCTTTACGTAATTTGAGACTATGTTCTTATGTGCAATAAAATTAACTGTTGTATCTTCTTGGTGAACTAAACATTTTATCATTTTGAAATGACTTATGGCCTTTTTGTAATTATGGTTTTTTCTCATAAAGTCTGCTTTGTTTGATATTACTAAAGTAAAATGATTTTCTTGTGATTATTTTCACAGCATGGTCTTTATCCACCTTTTACTTTCAATCCTTTTGTATATTTGTGTTTTGTGTTTTTATCAAAGGCATGCATTTGGATATTTTCAAATGTAGTCTGACAATTTGTATTTGACTGGAGAATTTAATACATTTACATTTAATGTAAGTGCTAATATATTTGGTTTTAAATCTATCATGTTATTTTGTGTTTGGACTTGTCTTAACTCTTCTGTTTTTCTCTTTTCCCTTCTTTTGGATTATTTTTATCATTCATTTTTCCTCTATGAGTTTTGAAATTAGATACTTTTTTCAGTGCTTTTAGTGGTTAACTATAGGACAGCATATATACTTATCAAAGTCTAAAATTAATAAATATCTTTTTTCCTCTAATGACTTTTATATTACTGTGGAGCCTCTGGAGCCAGATCATCTGGGTTGGAATCCCAGCTCCATCACTTAATAATTTTGTGATCTTTAGTAGATTGGTTAACTTTTCTGTATCATAGTTATCCTTATCTGTAACTAGATATGACTAGGTAAATGCATAACCTCAATACATAGTAATTTTCATTTATTATTATCTGAAATTATTTTAAAATTATTCTGCTGTCTTAAAGTTTGATAACTTCAAATATACATGTAATACACTTGTTAAACATTGTTTGGAAGCTTTTAAAAAAATTAGCAACAATATCTTCTTATAGATACTTTAGCTGCCAACATCATATAGAAAAGAGAATAAACTGTGCCTTACCAGCAAAATTAAAGTTCGTAGCATATGGGGGGAAAAAACCCTTAGTTTGCTTTTAAGTGCACTTCATAAATTTATATCACACATATCACTCCTTGTTTTAATGTTCATTATTTTTATTTTTATCTAACTCTGAATATTTATCTTTATCCACACCTATGTTCATATGCATGGAAAGACATTTGCACTAGAGCTAATTAGGGAGCAGGAGGAGATGGGAGCAAGTATTTAGAATTAGTTTGATATCAGTCCTTGAACAATTGGAGAAAGAAAAGTGATTCACATTCTAGGAGAATCTTGATGAGAGGTCAAGGTTTTAAAAATGGAATAGGTGGTCACTATAGTCATTTGCAGAGGGACCTTCCACCATAGCATTCCTTTGATTGCTGCTCTTTCTAAGAAGAGCCTCAGGCTTTTCCCCATAAAACAGTTGACATATAGTTTTGCCCTGTTCAGCATTTTCATTTGCTTTTTGCCTCCTGCATTGGTCTACTCTTGCATTTTCCAGCTCTTGAGTGCTGTCCCCTCTAGCTGTGCCTCTGGTATCTTCTGCTGCTCCTTGACCCATGTGACCCTCCCTGTCAGATCGTGAAATCTCCTGGGCCTATACTTCTCTTTGCTCTTGAACATACTTCTCCCATTGTCCTCTTCATTCTGCCTCCTTAGGCTGGCAACCTGCTGCTAACTCTTGGTCAGTTATAGCTCTTTCTACTCTTACAAAAAAAAAGGAACTTTAACATATCACTCCCCAGGAACATTTAAAGTTATTTGTCAAGTTTTGAAAGTACTCTCTTTCCCACACTTTCCATGTCAAATCTATGCCAGATATTCCATATGCTTTTAAAAATAATAAATCTGCATAGTCTCTTTTGAGGAATTCAGTAATGTAGTTTTCAATTTCTGGATTCAAGAATGCTAATGGACAATGGAATCAATATTGTGTGGGTCTTGAGTAGTATTTTTTTTAAAGAAATTAAAGTGGGAAAAAAGCTTTCTGAATTTTTTGTTTCATGATATTGTTAGAAAGAAAATTTCTCAGATTGATTGATCTTCAGCATATGTCAGAATTTGTTTACTTGCTGGCAAGAGGAACAACCAAGTAATAAAAAAGTATATCCATTCAGGAAGGGTATGGATACAGAAAGATTACATATTTGGGAAATAGAATGTTTACCTAAGGAGCTAATTTTAAAAAATGAATAAGAAAGTATAAACTATAAAGTTCATTTTGCAAGCTCATAGAAATAAAAATATCACATTCGTATCAGCCTGAGACAGAGTGGTCTGAGAAGTTAATGCTATGACTCTATCTGTAGCTGATAGATAGCATCAACAGTTGTGTCTGACAATGAATATGGAGGCATGAACTGGTGTGAGACAGAGATTAGAAGGAGAGCACCAGCTAACAAATTGTGATTTAAACAGGTGGCTAGAGTGGTTTTCTTATGCCATAAGCAAAGTAGTTTTCCCATTTCTTAGTTTAGGGACATTTTTCTCCTCTTTGGTAATAAATATGTATGTATTGGGTCATGATAAAAGATGCAGTTGCTGACATAAATTTCAGTCAAAAAATTGAGAAACACTGACTTGGATGGACTGGATCTCCTCAGACCTAAGATTCTATCTTTTCAGAAGATAACAGTGAAATTTGTTTGATGATTTAAATATTGGTGTATTTGTACATTTATCTACTCATACTAAGTTTCAAGTTGAATAACTGGCTAAAGCTCATGAAACTACAAGATAATAGCAATAGTGAATGTAGAGCTTAGTATATTCTAGATGCTTTGCTTATAATAACTTCACAACTCTGTGAGGTGGGTACTATCCTCACCCCCATTTCACAGAAGAGGAAACTGAGGCACAGGATAGAGGAATGCTTGTTGGCAAGGAATCAGGATTAGATCAATCTGATTCCAAGTGTGAACTCCTCCAAGTCTGCAATCCTCAGCATGGTGCTTTGTTGAGTCCTCAGACAGTGGTCCTGGCTGCAAGCACTTCTAGCCTCTGGGTGGGATGGTGATGAAAATTAATATCTGACATAGGGAGTTGGAGTTTCCAGAGACTTAGAGGATTAGCAATGCAAGTTAACATCACTTGATTCATCCTACTCAGTCCTCTTTAGTTAATCTAGTATCTGAAGCAGAAATACCATTAAGAACTAAGGATGCTGGTGGCAGCAAAATAGAAATCCTGGAACTAGGGATTTTGACATAAAATTTTTAGATAATTCAGAGGAATGAACATTTCCATGCCACTGTACCTTTTAGAGTTAAGTTTATAACTTGGAAAAGTTTAACTTCTTAAGTCTGGGGGGTAGAAATTATATTATCCTATTTAACAAAATTATCTTTAGAGGAATATAGTAGAGTATACTAGAACCACATTATAAGCTCTTCCCTGGAATTTTGTTAGATACTAAACATTTTTTGAACAATTTAAGTGTCTTCTAGAGATAGATACTGAAGAGGCTTTGAGGGGCAATCATTTTAATGAAACTCCTGGACAAAGGCTTTAAAAATAATTGTGAAGAATAGCACAAAGACGCATAACTACAACTTAGCTTAAAAAGCTATAACTACAGACAGAGGTCTGATGACTCAGATTTGTCTTGTGAATACATCTTAGGACCTCTAGCTTTATTCTACCTCATCTTTGTGCTATTTTTAGCACCCAGAGTTCCCAGTAGGATGCTCTGGATCACAAGCCCAGCTTTAGAGTGAGACTTGAATTATGTTTATTACTTGATCAGACTCAAAGGAATGCAACTTGGAGCTAGCAGGAGGAAGGGCAATAAAGAAGCAGTAGGGGGACCTTCCGTTTGGTCTATGAGACCTAATTTGGAGGGAATCAAACTGCTACAAAAGCTATTGTTCTAAGTGCAGCTAGACGTCCAAGGCATGGTATTCAGAAACCACTGAAGATTTAGGCAAACAAGCGTAATCAAGTGCAAGAAGTCTGATCAAGCAAAGCACTGAAAATTGGGACTCCATGTGTCAAGTGAAGACAGAGTTGGGAAGAACTGGAAAAGTTCTTGGAGATAAGTCTGATCAATGTAGAATTCAATCCTAGATAGTCTGGGAATGAGAGATATGGAGCTGGTGATCCTTTCTGGAGATCTTTATAGCCCTGGCTAGAGCCAGACTGTATTTCATGGTCCCAAATAAGCATACTTTGCATTCAAGATAAGCTCAGTCCTATATCCTGAAGGAAGAGTTAGGGTTCCTGGGAAAACTACCAAGTCGTAGTAAATGCAAAAGCTCAATGTTATCAGTGCTCTAATTCAGAGATCATACAGATGCCTGGGGCTTCCCTCTGAGGTGCCCTGGATTCTGGGTCTTGTTGGCCAAGTGACTAGTGGGAAGCTGGTGCTGCAGATGAGACCCAAAATTACACCCTCTTTCTGGAAGCTGGGGAAGACAAAGGCTGCATAAAGGAGGCAGGGACTGGTATCAAAGAGTGAAGAACCAGCAGCATTGCCATTCTTTGGAAACTCACTAAAAATACAGAATCTCAGGTCTCCCTCCAGACCCACTGAATCAGAATATCTCCCAAGTAATGTATACATGTTTAACTCTGAGAAGCACTAACCCATTGCTTCCAAACCACCCCATAGCTCCAATGATGATTCTCCAAGAAGCTACTGCATTGCAGCTTAAACAGTAGGCTCCACTGGAAAGCTTTTCTGGCTTCTCTTAGTACCACCCATATGAAATTTCAGAACTGTAAAGAAGCTAAGAGAATGTTTATCTGATGCTCTCATTCTACTGAGTAAGCCAAGTCCCATATGGGTAGAGTGACTTGAATAATGCCATAACTTATTAGTGACAAAAATGAAAATGGGGACCAGAGTTCCCATTTGGGGGTTTCTTCATATGGATTTCTTTATAACGTGCATATAGCTTAGCTGCTTACTAACTAATTAATAAAGTGTTGATTGAGTGCTACTGTATACCAGGCATTTTGTTAGGTGATTAAGATACCAAGGTGAGGAAGTAATGAATCAAATCCATCTACCAGAGGAGGGACTCTTTTTTCACCCATTGCTGGGGTTAAGAGATTCCCCAGTCAAGTCAGTTTAAATACAGTATTCCTCAATGTTTGTCAAAGACACATCACTTCTTTGCCTTTGGAAAACAAGTCTTTGCAGAAGTGAGAAAGGGAACATTGGAAATTTCAACATGGGTGTATTATCTTCTACAGAATCCAGTCCTGAGTATGCAAGGTGTTATAGGGTAATACTTATCCCTGAGAAGTTGGGACAGTTGGGAATAGAACTAAGCACATGGATTCAATGAAGATAGCCTGGGTGGTCAGATGGGAAGCTGGGTTGGGTCCAAAAGAATATGGAGAGTGAGGTACCAAGCAAGGTAGGCCGAGGAGCCAGGAATGGTCATGAGGCTCACAACCACAGCAGTGATGTTCTGAGCACTTCACCCCTACTCACTGCATCCTCACATGATCCATGGGATGGGGATTAACATATTTCCATTTTATAAATGAGGTAAGTAAAGGCGTAGTGTTTCCATAATTTGCCCAAATCACACAGCCAGTAAGTGGTAGAAGCAAACCAGGCCTCTGACTCCAAAGCCCAGGCTCACAACAAATATGCAAGTGAGTTTATTGTTGGTTGTTTTAACTACTGCCCTATTTTATCCAAGCCCGTTTGATTTCTGACTGTTATTCCTTGAATTCAGTTGTGCCATGCTCAGTTAGAAAAGGTTTTAAAATTGTATTGCAAAAGCATTGACAAGTGTCAGCCTGAGGAGGAAAAAAGTCATTATCAGGGTTAAATATAAAGTATATTATCCATTTAAATTTTTCCATTAACACGCTTTGGGGAACTTCATTAGCTCTTACAAGATGTAATGAAATTTTCAGAAATATGAAGATATTAATTAACATGTAGCAGGTGCTGTGAGCACTACTAAAAATGTATAATGTCACTCCTGTCCACAGGGATTTTGTATGCTAGCCTGGAGTCAAGGTTAACAAACACAAAGCAAGAGCAAACACCATAAGACAGACGAATCTCTCTGGGACTCATTTCATTTTTCTTTTCAGAAATGTTTCATCAAAATTTACTGTAGTTTGAAAAACCAAATTTAAAAGACTTTTAACGAATAAAAAGAACATTTCTCTGTCTAGCTGTCCACATCCCAGAATTCCAGCATTAGATACAATTACTTTTAACTCTCAACTGTCTCTTGGTTGGGTCCCCCCCCATTATCTAAATTACATGCTCACATGATAATTCTTTGAGTGATGAACCTCACCTCACACACTGCTGTGGAAGATGAAGGCAAATATCAACCTGTTTTTTTACCCCTCACGTACATTCTTCCGTTCCACACATTCTCTTAAATGAGTTCTGTCATAATTCTTAAACCCATAGCTGGTATTCACAACTGTGTAAATATCACTCACAGCTGAACCAAATAAGGTCTATTTCCTTACTTCCTGACTTCTATCCTAAAGAAAAAAAAAACACCTGCTTTATTTTTGTTTGACTTCATGTTTCTCTGTATTCTAGAATATCTCATTTTCCCTAAATTTCAAAAAGCTGTACAGTTCTTCTCTATATGGCCAAACTCATTAGTTTACTTCTCATTCTTTTATTGTCTTCTTCAGAGACATGATCCAAACTGGACTGATTGCTCTCCTGAATCAGATAGCATCATAAGAGCTCATTAAGCATCCTCCTGAGAATTCCTTCATCTCTTTCTGAGATGGATTCCCTGGGTCCCATGTTTTTCTCTATCTTGACTTGCTCTCTCATGTTGAATATACACATCTTCCAGCTTCCCAACAAAGAGTGTGTTGGAGGTTCTGATTATTCAAAGAACACACCATATAATATATTCCACAAAGTAGTTCAGGAAGATTTTGGTAAAGGATAAGTAATGGCAGGATAAAGTAAGTACAGATAACCATTAGAGACAGTCAAGATGCTCAGGAACAGTTTCCAGGGTCATTGCTCAGTTGCACAGAAACACACATCATCTACAGATCATGAGCTAACCAAAATATGGTAAGATATCTTGGTCTCAGAAAGCAGATGTCTCATCTGAAGAGGAGTCTTTCATACCTCTATGTTCATATAGTCCATACCACATGTGGGGCCAGATTCAGTGATAGAAAAGAAGAGAACAATAGAATCCAGATGCAATTCATCAATATGTATATTTTCTACAAAAAAAAAAAAAAATGCTGACAAGACGGCACAGCCTGCCAGCTAGTGTGTTTTCAGAACCAAGGACAGGGCTGCATAGTCAGTAGGTAGTACGTTTCATTTAGTTTGGCCAGGGCCAATACCATGACTACAGTCCCCTGAGATGCTAACAGGTTGCAACAGATTGACTGAGATTGACCCTGGTACTTACACAGAATATAAAGAGACCTTGACTGTCTGACAAAAGTCATCATTTTAAGGCTTACTTCATTGTTCCCTAGGCATACACTTCTAGTTTGAAAATTATTTTCCCTCAAAACATGGGAACATTGCTCCATTGTCTCTAGCAATCCTGCATTGCTATTAAGTCTGGTCCTATTCTGATTCCTAGTTCGTCCTTTTGATTTTTTTTTTCCCTCTGGAAGCTCTGGGGATTTTCCTTCTGTCCCCTGGTTTCTCAAATTCCGATATGATCCTTGGTTTTAACTCTTTCATCCACACAGCCCCTTTCAATCTGGAAGTACAGCCTTTAGTTCAAGAAGAATTTTTTTCTTTGATAATTTCCTCCTTTGGTTATCTCTACATCTGCTAGAATTATTATTCAGATATTGATTTAATTAGATTGAGTATTTTCATCTTTTTTTTTTTTTGTTTTGTTTTTTTTTTTTTTTTTTTTTTTTTCCCCTGTTACCTATGTTTTCAAATTAAGGTGAACTTCTGGGAAGATATATATTCAACTTTATATTTCAACTCTTTTGTTGATTGTTTAGTTGTTGTTATCATATTTTTTTAGTTTTTAAGAGCCCTTTATTTTTTCTGTTCATTTTGACAGCACTGCGCTCTTGATTTACAGATGAAATATAGTCTTATTCTGTTTGAAGATCTCAATTATGGTTTCATTGAAGTTCTCTTCTGCTCTCTGTACCTGACTCTTCAAAATCCTTTCTTATATTAGTTTTGGCCTCTACCTTTCATTTCATGTCTGGTGACCCTTGGCTATTCATTCATGTTTGAAGGTGCTAAAAAGTGTATCAGGTTAGACTTATTGATTTGTAGACCTCATTGTAGGGTAACTGCAGGAGCCAGAGGTTTCATTGCAGGATTCTGAAATGTCAGTACCCATGGGTCTTTTCTCTTTGTCTGGTCAGTTTCCTCAAAAAGGATCCTTTTCAACCACTGTCTGGTTTCCTATATCCTGGGCAGGGCCTGTAGTGGGGTAGGGGATATCTCGTGTTTAGAATACAGACTTTCACTTAATTCCTATGTTTCCTTTTTTTTTTTCCCTTTAAGATATATTTATTTTAGAGACTGCTCATGTGAGTGGGGGGAGGGACAAAGGGAGAGAATCCTGAAGCAGACTCCCTGCTGAGTGTGGAGCCTGATGCAGGGCTCCATCCCACAACCATATGATCATGACCTGAGCTGAAAGCAAGAATTGGATGCTTAACTGACTGAGTCACCCAGACACCACCTCCAGTGTTTTCAGTTCAGCATCTCACCCCTGTTCCTAATGACCCTGAGAACAGATCTCTGATTTGGTCTCAGCAGAGAGGAAAATGGAAGAAGTTTGGCCACAGACAAGGCAAAGAAAGTGGGAAAATCTGGTTGCATGGGCTCATTGAAGGGATGGGAGGGAGGTTGTCTAAGATACCTGGCATCTCCAGTTCCAAGGCTTTCCAGGGCACTCATCACACTTGGCAACCCCTCCAAAGGCAGTTAGGACATAGCCTTTCCTTTTCAGGGTCACCCAGTGCTCTTCTGAGTACCTTCTGTCCTTCAATGTGTTGCTAACATTTCTTGTCTGCTTTACCTCCTCTCTTCTTATCGGTCTTTGTAGTTTTATGGCTTTTTAAAGACATACTTTACTCTTATTTTAGTTTGATTATCAAAGAAGCAGAGATAAATGCCTGCACTTAATTAGTCAGTTTTGACTACCAGCTCTGGGCTTTAGCTTTCTTATATTTAAAATGAAGGATTCAGACCAGATCCTCTCTAAGGTTCTTATAAATCTCAAATTCTGTGACGATGACCATAAACAGGTGCTCTTAATTATGGAATTGACTTTAAGGATTGTCAAGGTGGAAACAACAGGGAAATTACCAGAGCATGAGCCATTAGGATAAATTCTAAATTAGAGGTGGGGACCAGAAAGTTATATGTAGGTTGAAGAAATGGAAAGAGGAAGGAAGAAGCATAAGTGAGGCATGGGGCAACTGTGACCACAGGTGGAAAAGGGGCATGTTGAGAAGTAACTAGAAACAAGGTTGGATATGCACTAATTACATATTTCAAACTTACAGAGGGCCTTCAAAGGCTGAGATTTAAACTTAATTGTAGTAAAAAAAAATGTGACTCTTTAAAAATAATATCAAATGATGTTTATCTTCACCTCAAACTTTGTACAATTCTCATTTGCATCATTCCTCTTTTAAAAAATAAATTAAATTTAAAAAAAATGAAACAAGGGGCACCTGGCTGCTCAGTCCAAGCCCCACATTAGGCATGCACCTGGCTTTAAAAAATTATTTAAAGTGAATTGAAAAAAAAAAAGTTGTTTTCACTTTCAAGGAAAGCCTCTAAAATTTAATGATATTATTTTGAGGCAAATGTAGTTTTGATGTCACATTTTATGTCTTTTAATTTTTTATAGGTTTTATTGTTGTATGCCTATAACATGAAGCCCCGGAATATTTCAGATGCTGTACCTAATAGCTCTTATTGCAACGTCTCTATTGGCTCTTTCTGGGTTCCACTGAACAGGCAAGTAATAAATAATTTCCCACAATTCTGCTGATACTTTCTTTGGAACAGGTTGTCTTAGTAATGTACAAGGTAAATCACAGGAGAAGTTTTAGAAGAGTTCTTTAGAAGAACCTTCCTTTTATTTAGAGGGGTATGATACTGCAGTGGTTAAGAGCATGAACTCTGAAGCTAGCCCACTTTGGTTCAAATGCCAGTCGTGCCGTTTACTAACTTTGTACAGGTTACTTAACCTCTCTGTACCTCAGTCTCCCTATAGATGAATTGGGTATAAGAATAATAATAGTACTTAGAATTGTTGGATAAACAGTTCCTGATATTTCATAAAGATTATAAAGAGTACGAGGATATTGTCTATACTGTATTTTGTCTGTAATTTGGGGTGTATTTAACAAATAACGTGTGGCTCTGCATTGGGTTGCCATATTAAGCACAGGCTCTACCACGTCCCTTGTCCCACCTGTCCCCTGTGTCCGATCCTATTTTATATTGTTCCCCATGTCAACAGTCTCTGCCTCAGCTGGGTTGTCTTCCTTCCTTTCCATCGAATGTGGCATATTTCTAATTTTTGCTCTTGCCTGGCTTCTCTCTTTTCCTACTTTACCAAGTTCCTAGTTCGTTTTTTAATTTTTTTCATTGCGTAGTTCATTTAGTTTTGATTTCCATTGTTCATTGCTCTTTGAACTCAGCCCCCATATCCTCAGTTGTAAAACGGAAATAATATCTACTCTGCCTGCCTCTCGGGGTTATGGTTAAGATCAACCCGGACAATGTATGCACATACTCTGAAAGGCCAAAAGCACTGGGCAGATGTCAAGTCTCATTACTAAACCCTGTGTCTGTCAGTGTCAGCTCTTTGCCCTGCTAGGCACCTTGTAAGTGCTTAGTGAACAGAGACTTGGTGCTTCTCTGTTCTTCCCTGACGAGCCTTGTTCATGCTCCATGATTTTCATTTTGAAGGACTTCTTGGCCTCACCTTAAAAGAGAATAAAACAAGAGATGTTTCAAGAACTGGCATATTTTCAATTATTCAGTCAATTTTCCTTTTTATTTTTTCCTTTTTTCCCCAGTGAAATGGCAGAAAATCTAGACATAGGACCTACACCAGCCCAGCTCAGTAACAAAGTGGGGGAAATTATACACTTGCTTTGTATCCAGAAACATGGCAGGATTTTTTATTTTTTAGAATCACATAATGAAAATGATTATAATTTCTTCAGAGTAGAATGTAATCAAACTGACAGGATTCTTTTTTATCCAAAAAGTTCCTAATTTGGATGTGTTTATGAGCAGTCGTAGGTTTACTAAAATTAGGGACATGCACCAGAACAGAGGGAGGTTCCTGACAGTCTCTCATCTAGCCTGTCCCTCAGTGGTGTGGGGAAGGCTGCCTGTTTCTCTCACCTAGGCTGGCATTCCTTGTGTTCTTAGGAGGGTCAAGGTGAGATCAGTATGTGAGGATTGCTCTTGTTGACCATCTTTCAGAAGGCAAAGTAAGAAAAAGGTCAGAAAAAATAGGCTAGAGAGGGAACCTGAATAGCTTTTCAAATTGGGCAGTCCTCCTTCAGTTGTTCATTTCACTTCCTAATCTCCAAATTAAATACTCACAGAGGAAACACATTTTAATTCTTTGCATTTTTCTTACGGCAGCAAAGGAAAAGAAAGTGTTCTCATTAAACACGCATAAAGGTTTGTATGTAGTTCTATCTAATTACGCTCTTCTAACCAAGATCCAGTTGCCTCCCTACCGTTTCTGTCTTCATGTCTCCTGCCATCCACATTTCTACTTCTGGCTGGGTGCTGTCTCCACCGGGCCCCACCAGCCCAGGAGAGTGAGTGGGCATGAATCAGTAAATGAGAGCACAGGTCTAGCCCAAATGGGATGATGGATTTGTTTGTGGGCCATCATGGAAGTTCAAAACCTGGACTCAGCATTGATGTGGACAAAGAGGTGAAGATGTATAATTGGCAAAATTTGGGGGCAAATGGAGTTATAAGGTTCAGGGCCTGAAGCAGAGATGCTAGGTCTTCTGATGTTGCTTCTTGCACAGGCACCCAGCCTGCTTAGCTCCGTCTCAACCTGCATTTTACAGAATTGGACCAGGCCATTTATTTCTGAAGCAGAGAATACAGCTCTGGACATTATTGACAACCTGAAACCCAAACATCAAAGAATACTTTATCCTTCCTGCAATTCCATGTATTAGAAAGGAAAGCTCTGTTATTTTTGGAAGAGAAATAAGAATTCTAAGAATTCTTTCTCTGGATTTTAGAGTGACGAATGGTATGTTAGAATATCATCTGTCCTTCACCTGGTTTCTTGTGGTTAAGAATGTAGGTAGTTACATCATTTCATCCTTACACAATGCTGTGAAGTAGATGACCTGGGTTTTATCATTCAGTCTTGCAGTAAGAGGCATATCAGGGCCAGAGAGGTTAGGTGACTTGTCGAGGGTTCCATGCTGGTGTGTGATGGAACCATCCATGACTCACCCAGGTCCTTTGAGTCCTATCCTCTCTCCAATGCATCAAGTAGCTTTTCTAGCACTATTGGAGAGTACCATTTTTTAAAATGGATATATTCCAAGTAAACTTTCAATAACAGACCTTTACATATTAATCATTGCCTTTTTAATAGAAGAGTTTCTTTTTAAAATTTTTTAATAATTTTATATATATATATGTATATATATATATATATATATATATTTTTTATTTGACAGACAGAGATCACAAGTAGGCAGAGAGGCAGGCAGAGAGAGAGGGAGGGGGAAGCAGGCTCCCGCCAAGCAGAGAGCCTGATGCGGGGCTTGATCCCAGGACCCTGAGATCATGACCTGAGCCAAAGGCAGAGGCTTAATCCACAGAGCCACCCAGGTGCCCCATGTAGAAGAGTTTCTTAAACATAAAATTTCAGGTCCTCTTATTTAATTAAAGATAATATTTAACCTTCTTTTGCTGAGAACCATCATTATGATATCAAGTATTATACCATAGTGTGGATGAGGACTTTGTGGAATATCAGAAAATAGACATTCCTGCATACATTCCTGATGTCAGTTTGCTTTTATGGATCATTTATGCGTTTCTCATAAAAGTTACCCTCTTTCCCTGGATGGAGACACCAACATGACTGCGTGCGCCTGTGCGCGCGCGCGCACACACACACACACACACACACACACGCACACATGTGCTAGGCCTGTAGCCTGGAATCACCACGGCCATCCAGGTAGCTCTTTGCCTCCTTCAACTGCTTCAAATGCTTTTGCATCTCCTGACTCCACTTATCTGTCAGTTTGCCTCTGCCTTCAGAGTACCCCCTGTTCGCTGGTCTGTGGCTCTAGAAGTTTCCCATCTTTAATGTAATAGCCACTGTGTCCTCTACCTTCCTTCTTGGTTTTTGATTTTCCTTCTTTCTTGATTCTTCTCCCTACCCTTCCACTCTCCCACCTACAATACATTTCATTGTTGTAGGCTCATTGACTGGCCTTAATTCTTACCTTCAAGTCAGCAAGGCAGTCATAGCATGGCATCAAGATTTACACAGGAGCAAACTTTTGTCATTGCCTGGACTTTCCTTGCCTACGTAGATGTTTTATTTTCTTTGTTTTCATCTTAATAAATATTTTGGATGTGTGCCTTTTTCGGTTTTGTGCCTTTGCCAGTCATTTTATATCTGTTTGAATACATAACTAGATCATAAACCTTATACAGGTTAGAATTATATCTCTTTGCTCATGTTTCCTAAATGAACAAATGATTGAATGAATGATGTTTAGGGATGCCAGAAATCCATGTGTTAATAACTTTGGATTTACTTTACATATATTATTGATTCTGGCAATAAATGAATGCCTTTCTTACATTTTTAAGTAAAATACATATCTATCTGTTATTTTTAGAGTTATTTCAATTCATGAGAAACTATCTAATCTTAAGCAAATAGCTGAAATATCATTGCCAGCAACTCCTGAAATTGCTTCAGATGACAATGTATCTGAAATGCAAGAAATGGAAGAGAAATCAATTGATAAGGAAATGGAAGTAAGTTATTTTGGAAAATTGTACTGCCGTTGCAGCATGGGTGTCATTTTATCTAATTATTTACATGATTTAACTAAACTTGAACTTTGTGGTTCTTCTGTTCTCTATTTTCTCTCTTTAGAGTATCAGAAATGATCCAACTTTTTTTGATACATAGGTAGTGTTTCCTTCAAAGCTCTTCTAAACTTACCAATTATAAGAATCTGATGGTGAGAGGGAGGGTGGGAGAGGGTGGCTGTGTTATGGACATTGGGGAGGGTATGTGCTATGGTGAGTGCTGTGAAATGTGTAAGCCTGATGATTCACAGACCTGTACCCCTGGGACAAATAATACATTATATGTTAATTTAAAAAATATCTGATGTGAATGAATACAAAGGCAATTTAGAGAAATCATCCACATATCACTGTGAATATCAAGAAACAGTGCTCTGTAACTTTGTATTACTCTTTTATTCTTCATTCTTAAGTCTGTTGTTTGAACATTTTTATCACTCAAGAAATGTGTGAAGAAAAACTAGGAAATACAGATAAGCTTATATTTTCCCAAACTTTTCTGTGCATATGTATTTTTCGAACAACAACAAAAAAGGTTGCACATCTTAATGGTGTATTATTAATTTGATCACATAGTTGAGTGGTTTCTGTGGTGATTGATAGACTATGTTTGGAGAAGAGGGTAATTTCTTTCTTTTTTTTTTTTTTAAGATTTTATTTATTTATTTGACAGAGATCACAAGTAGGCAGAGAGGCAGGCAGAGAGAGAGAGGAAGGGAAGCAGGCTCCCTCCTGAGCAGAGAGCCCGGTGTGGGGCTCGATCCCAGGACTCTGGGATCATGACCCAAGCCAAAAGCAGAGGCCTTAACCCACGGAGCCACCCAGGTGCCCCAGAGGGTAATTTCTCTTTTACCCTTTCTAAGTTCTGAACCCGGCTGAGGAATGAAGTGTAGGAGATGGATGGTGGAGATCAAAATATCAGCAGAATTAACTGATAAAACTGACGGATTAGCAAACATGGCTTTAGGTCTTTTACCAAACGAGCTTAGTAGTATCTCATCCCTGAATGAGCAGACTTGCCCACCTAGTCACACAGTACAACCATAGGATTCCCCACTACCGTTCCATCCCCACCAAACTCACTGCACACAGAAGCTGAGGCCAAAAGTTCTACAGGCTGGGTGCCTCCAAAAATAGAAGCAAAGATTGCCCAGAAGGGGCTGAACCTACCATGATCTTTTGCTTTTTCCAAACTCACTAGTCAGATAAGTCAATCTACTTTTCTGGCAATAAATTAGCTACAAGTCTGAAAGAATCCGAAGTCTCCTTTTCTAGTGGAGTGGCAACTCTCACCCTCTTTGGAAATGAGAGAAACAGAAAAATATTTGTTCTCCCCTAATCACTTGCTCTTTGAATTCCCATTCGCACATTAATCTGATTTCTTGAGTTATAGATTCTGTAGTTATTGTGGCCATTTTTAAAATCAGACAGCTCTGCAAGACTTACTGAAAAGGGACAATCTCCTACCCAACCTATCCTTACTCTAAAATCCTGCTCTGCAGAGGCAACCCTTTTCAGCTCTTTCAGCTGTTTCTCGTTATCTACTTCCATGTATTTAGTAATATGTAGGATCACTCATGAAAAATGAGGCAACAAACAGCCTTCAGATCCAAGTGGGCCAACTGAGGCCCTGCTCCATGTCTCCTCAGGCCAGCATCCAGGCTCGTAATACATCAATCATATGAAATATCACTGGTCACAGTAGCAGGAGGGAAGAAAGGGGGAAAAATCACACACTGGCTCTGAAGGCTTCTGTCATATCGCTTCCATTATATTTCGTTGGCCAAATAAGTCACATGCTATGGCTTGGAAGGAGGAAAGCCAGAAATATTGATGAACGATGCTAAAGCTAAAATAATTATTCTTTTTTCTTTGATGTATCAATTTCAGATATATCTGTTGATTTTATTATGGTATACAAGGATTTAATTCACTTCAACTTCTCCCCAACTTCTCCTTTCCCCATTCCTGAGTATTGTTATATCTACAGATTTTGGTTGAATCAATATTCAAGTATTTACATTACTACAGCCAAGTCAAATAGCCTACTAAGGTCATTTTCTTCTTGTATAAGCTTTGATTCTTCTTGACTTGTTTTTTTTTCCTTAACTTTCTTCATTTCATTTCATCAGAATTTTCATATGTTCATCCACAGATTTCTTACCCAAGTGTTCATGCTCCTCAAATAATGTCTCAGTTCCTTTATTTCTTCTGCTTAACTGAGGACTGCCTGCCCCCAGTGCCTGCCACACAGCTCTAATTCTGGGACCTCCCTTTTGTTGCTTTCCTGGTTGAAATCCCAGCCAGTTGGGGCCCGGCTCTGTTTTTCCTCTCTGTAAGCTTTTAGGATCTTCCCTTCATATTTGGTTTGCTGTATCTTTTTCCTTAAACCACTTTTTGCAAGGTTAATAGTCAATTACCAATAATAAAACATTTTTACTTCTTTTTTTAAAAAAATATTTTATTTATTTATTTGACAGACAGAGATCACAAGTAGGCAGAGAGGCAGGCAGAGAGAGAGAGGAGGAAGCAGGCTCCCCACCAAGGAGAGTGCCCGATCCCAGGACCCTGGGATCATGACCTGAGCCGAAGGCAGAGGCTTTAACCTTCTGAGCCACCCAGGGGCCCAAACATTTTTACTTCTTAAAGAGTAGTATTGATATAGCTCTTTTTTTGTCTTTTTTCTATTTTTTCCTTTTTTACCATTTTAACCTTTTTTTAAAAAAATTGAATTATAGTTGTTATGCTAGTTTTGGTTGTAGCTTTAGCCCTTTTATATTGTTTTCCTCATCTATGCACTCATGTGAAGGCATAAACGTTGGCAACTCTCATTTTCAGAGTATACTTATTTGCATTTTGAGTCTGAATTTATCAGTAGAGTGAGTGAATGCATTTTTCCTTATTGTGAAAGCAACAAGCCCAGCTTTATGAGGATTCATCAGGCAAGAACAGTTAGCCTTTGCGGAACGCCACTTCCCCATACTTACATCTCCTCTGCTGTGTGCTTGGATTTATGATAGAACTGATTATCTTAGATTTTGGGTTGTACATCCCCAAATTCTTTCAGTATCTTTGTATGTTATAATATGAATTACCAGATGTTTCGTGATATTACTGATATACTGAATACTAAATACTGAGTATGAAATTTCCTAGTAGATCAGATACCTCAAACCCATGAGATTATATATGTTAGAAAATAATAATATAACACATATTTTTATAAAGTGTATGGTTGCCCTTTTATATCTGTTTTTAAAAAGAACTCAGCTCATTTTTGCACTTCTTTTGTAGATCACTTAATAATCACAGTTTTTCAATTGTAGACCAAACATATCAGAGCCATAGTCTAGAATATTCTTTGCTGAAATTGTCCCTGAATCCACTTCTATATAGTTCATATATGGAAAATTATTATTTTCTCCTGAAACCATTTTTTCAGCTTACTTTGTCTGAGGCAGGAGAGTGAGCGTCCGTGAAAGCAGGGAGTCTAGGTTTTGCTCTACCACTCAGTTTTCTACCTAGGGTCAGTCACTTTTCAGGGACTTATTTTCATCTCATCTCTAAAATATGATCATTTCACTAAAATAGTGCTCTGAGATGGAGAGTTGTGTCCCTTGGTTGGAATGTGAGTTATCAGAAATTCCCTCTGGGCCCCTTGTGGCTATCAAATTTATCACAATCAGCCCAATGTCTCAGTCAAGGGGTTGACTATGAATATAAACAATACCAAATAAATGGGGATATGGGGCAGCATTTGAATGTAAGCAGAGGGAGGAATCCAGAGACCCTGCCTTGCCTTAACCAAGGTTTGTGGCTTGCTTTCATGTCCTAATTGGAATGGTATATGTGAGTGGATCAGTCCTTGAGTAAAACAGAATGACTTCAGTCCTGATGTTCTCTGCTCAATCTTTGAATTTGTCTTATTCTTCGACTTAGAAAATGTTTCTTCAGCTCTAAGTAGGGCATTTTTAGGTATGTTTTAGTTCTGTTGGTTCTATGTATGAGAGAATGTCATCAAATGGAAGACAAACCATTATTTGTTTAGGTGAATTGGCAAACAGAGTAGTTCAGAACATTTGAAAAGTTGAGAAATAGAAGAAACATATAAAGTTTTCTCTTTTTCCAGTAAGTCAGCTGGAACTTAAAAAAAAAAAAAAAGGCAGCTATATTCTGTGTTATAACAAATCCCATTCACTAAATCTGCCAGTTCGTTGTCATGACAACCTTCACTTGGTGCTAATTGGAAGTTAACTAGGACACTTGAAGAGATCGATTCTGGTCTGGAATTGGATAGGATTTCATAACCTCTATAATCTATTATATTTATTTCTATCACAGTATAGATTTTTGGTGAGTTATTAAATAGAAGGGCCCAGAAAATGTGCCTTTAGTTGATATGGGGGATAATGAATCTTATTCTCTTTCTTATTCCTTTCCCCTTTTTACCCCCCCCCCCCCCCGAACTCCCACCAAAGCCTATAGTCTGGAATAAGCTAAGAAATTCAGAACACAGATATTAGTATGAGATGTATTAAGAGGGATACACAACAGATGTTCTAATCACTTCTGGCTTGAAAACTGTGTATGTCCTTCTAAAATGAACAACACTGGCTCAGAATGACTGAGTTATTTTAACCTGTCAGTTGTAGCTTTAGGGTTATCTTCAGAGCTTACCAGGGACTTGAAAGCATATGAAAGATGTAAACCATCCTGACTTTAAGAGACAAACACCTTATTTGGAATGATAGCATACTGATATGAAAAGCCTAACATGTGTTTACCAATTCACCTCAGGTTAGTTCAGCAAACATTTATGGGATGCCTGGACTGTACAAGGCAATTAAAATTTGTATATAGTCAGGGTGCCTGTGTGGCTCTGTCATTTAAGCATCAGACTATTGATTTCAGCTCAGGTGTTGATCTCAGGGTTGTGAGATCAAGCCCCATGTTGTGCTCTGCACTGGGCATGGAGCCTGTGTAAGATTTTCTGTCTCTCTCTCCCTCTGCCCCACCCCCCAAAATAAAATCTTAAAAAATTATAGTCAACATATCTCAAATATCAAAGGACTATGAAAACAGAAAAAAATACATTGAACATTAGCATCAATTAACAAATTCTTTTTGAGGAACTATTATGTGCAAAAATTTTTCCAGGCTTGGGGAGGAAATAAGAGCCTACAGAAATCAGTACAAGTAGGTCTTTGTCATGGAGGAGCTTCATCATTGTATGGGTCTGGCTCTAAGTACCTAGATGTCATTCATAATGAGCCCAGCCACCTGGTGGTCCTCTTTTAGCAAAATGTGGCATTCAAAGAAACATCAATCTGATGTTCAAAACCATTGAAAATAATCAAAGTTTTTGTGGAATCTCTCATAAGAACATTTGAGAGGAAATCCTTTCATAATGCATAGCGAAATTTCTCTTAAATCTTTTCCCCCAACTGTGGTGTTCTTTAGTATATCTCTGACATCCACATGTGGCCCTCTGACGAAATACCCCAAAACACCCTGTACCGGTACTGTATTGTTTTGGCTTTTGCATGTTTATATGGCTCTTCCTCTGTCTTTACTGCAAACTCCCTTGCTGGGGGTCTTATTCATAATCTTATATGCAATTTCTAGCCCGGTAACACACAGCCCTGACACACAGTGATTCTCTAGTACTTGCTTCTGGTTGAAGGGCACTCAGAGCCGACTGAGGATAGAACAAGAGAAGGGATATAAAGTCAGGGACCGAATGTTCTACTCAGGACAATGAGTTATCTGTTGTGGCGGGAGAACAGGGTGAACAGTGAGAGATGGGAAGACATGGGTGGAATGAAGTGCTTCCTCCTCTCTGATTCACCACATGGTACTCTTAATCTACTTTTCTCCCCACTAGACCATAAATCAACTGCTTAAGGACTCTCTTTCTGTCTTTTCATTACTAGCTTATGGCAGTTAGGATGCATACAGTAGGTGTTGAATGAAAAAATGGTGAGTGAACTTGGTTCTGTAAGCAAGGGCCAGGAAAAGGGAAGGGTGGGTGTGGGTGGTAGGACAGGGAGGGGGCAGCACCTGGAAGGACTTCTCATGATCCACCCTATGATTTGCTGAGATTACTCTCAGCAAATGAACAAGGGTCATTCTTTGCTCTCTCAGTGCCTTGCCAGCCACACACAGTGGCATGTGGAGGAGAAATGAGGAAAGCAAGAGTTTAGAGGATGGAAAACAGTTTAGGAATTTTTTTTTAAAAGATTTTATTTATTTATTTGACAGACAGGGATCACACGTAGGCAGAGACACAGGCAGAGAGGAGGAAGCAGGCCCCCTGCTGAGCAGAGAGCCCGATGTAGGGCTTGATCCCAGGACCCTGAGATCATGACCTGAGCTGAAGGCAGAGGATTAACCCACTGAGCTACCCAGGCACCCCAGGAATTTTTTTTTCCGTAAGTGAAGGAAGATGAGGATTTCAACTAAGTCAAAGAACCAGCATGGTTATTTTTGAAGTAACTCAGAAAACCATCATAGAATCATCAGATGCTCCTTTTTAAGGGAAAAATGGCAAAGATTGAACAAGGGTCATTCTTTGCTCTCTCAGTGCCTTGCCAACCACACACAGTATACCTCTGGCAGCTCTCTGCCTGGTGTGACAAGTTCAAGGCTACATTTCTGTGGTAGCCCAGCATCCAATCAGCCAACTTCTGATGTTTATAATGGTATACTACAAATAATG
Source organism: Mustela erminea (assembly GCF_009829155.1). NCBI lineage: Eukaryota > Metazoa > Chordata > Mammalia > Carnivora > Mustelidae > Mustela > Mustela erminea. The sequence continues at coordinate 23,830,154 of NC_045619.1, read as the reverse complement.
CCAAAGAAATAAGATGTTGTTGAGGTGAAATTTCTGCTTGATAAATGTTGAGACAGGGAGGAGAAGGCAATTATTTATCAGATAACATTGCTGTCTTCATCTGTTATGTGAAATGATTAATGATATAGACAGTTTCATTTTGTTTGATAGCTCTTGATGAAATCATGACAGTAACGTGTCATGGCTGTTACTGAAACCTTCCCTATAGGGAGGAAACCTACTTTAACCAGTCCTGAGAACTCAATTAGAAATATGGAAATATAGATAAATAAGAGGAGTATCAGAGTACAACGAGTCCTGAGAACTCAATTAGAAGTATAGAAATATAGACAAAGAAGAGGAGTATCAGTGTTCAGAGGAGTATCCTCTCTGTCTTAAAGTAGACCAAGAGCCTGGAAGGTTAATCACTGCCAAGTAGTATACCCTGATCAGTGCTGGATATCCTGCTTGCCCACCACCTTTTTTGGTCCCACTGAAGCTGGCCCATTTCTTGCCACGATCATTTTCTGCCCAAACAGTTTGAGTAGCCTTGTAGCTAATTTCTCTTTCTCTTGTTTCTTTCTGAGTCCAGTTCACCTTTAAACTGTGGCCAGAAGTATCTTTTATAAAGTGACCAGATCATGATTTTCTCAGGCCAGTGCCTCTAAAATTCCTTACTTTTACATGTTGCGAATTCACCTCTCCAGCCTTGTTTCTCATCACTCTCACTGCCATTCTTCCTATACATTCCCACAGTGAAGACCATATCAGATGCTTTGTGTTCTTGAATATCCACTGTTCTGTTGCTCACATGGCTCCCTCCATCTGGAATGTTCTTGTCCCCATTCTCTGCCAGTGAAATCCTACTATTCATTCAAGGCTCAATTCCCATGCCCCTTCCTCCAAGAAGTCTTTCCTGTTCCTTACAATTCCTTTCTCCCACATTCAGTTTCCTCTAACCTATTCCTACCCATGTTCTGACTATGTTCTACTTGGTATTTTACTTAGGAGTGTATGAATCTATTCTTCTCATCTATTGAACACTTTGTGAGGATAGGGTCTGTTTCTTCATCTTTGTGTTCCACAGCATCTTGAATTTATTTGTTAAATTGAATTGAATTTGCAATAGCTTTAGAACTCTAAAATGTGATCTTTTCTATGTTCATGCGTTTATTAAAACTTAAATATAATATGGTTTGGGGCTGTGAATTTAGTTGTTTGCTTCTATATTTTAAGGTTTCAATCAGCATTGGTCAATCATAATTTAAAAATTAGAGTAACTTTATCATTTTCATATTTCTGAATGCTGGTACACATGTGTATTAAACAACAATAAAAGTGAATTGTTGCTGGACACTGGCAACTTTACAAAGTAGGCAGAGTTTATCTCTGACAGTCTTGTAGTCGTGACCCCTTTAGCTATAAGTAAAGGAAGGCTACTTACACTAGTTCAAGTAAAGTAGGTGAGGTGGAAGGCAGTATGTGGCGGGGTACAATAAGTAAGTTCATACATAGGGACTGGAAACCAAACACAATGTGCCTCACAGAAAATGGAATTGTTGAGTCTGGAGCCAAGACTATGCTTAACTATGGGTGTGTGTGTGTGTGTGTGTGTGTGTGTAAGTTCTCACACATCTGTTTCCTTCTCTTATTCATCTTACATCTAGCCCAATGGCTGCCTTTTCCATGTTTGTCTCAGGACCTTCAGCTACTATAGTTAGTACTCACTATAGCTCTCTTCTCTTGCCCTTCCTTCTATGAAATTATGATAATAGAGAATCTGATTGACTCATCCCTGCACATGAGTAGGTCCATCTGGGGTCAGAGGTCCACACATAAACATGGCTGTGTCCACACAGTAGGGGGTGTAGCAGTGTCACCAGCAACGGACAATGTAATGTACAGACTCTTGGTTCCTTTTCATTTACTCTCTCTGTTTCATTCTCAATTCTTAACCATTTTTCTCTGCTAAAATCCCTTTCTGGAATTTGAATCTCTTTATCCCCAGGTTCTCTTCTCAGAAGAAAAGTGATTTTCTAAAACTTTATTCTGGTGTGAATTCTGTAACATATGAATTTTAACAATGAAATAATGTATCATTCATAAGTAAATCTTATCTATTATGGCCATCCTGTGTCTTTTCAAATAATTTTAATTATATAAGGGATTGTGACCTATGAGTCTTAGTTTTCTCCTGGGAATTAGGGTTAGGTGGTGATGCAAGAAAAGACAAATGAAATAGTTCATAACTAAAATATCTAGTAGTTTACCAGTAATTTCAACCTCACTTTATTGTCTTCTTATTTCTAGAACATGATTATTGAATGTTGCTCTGAAATAATAAATCTGTTTTTGACTGATGGAGATGTAAGACCATTGTCTGAGGTATGTATCTTTTTGAAAATGTATCTGATTCTCTCACAAGTATTATTGTTGCTATGGAAACAGAAATACAGAAAACATCTATTATGAAAGTATCAAGGGCCTAACCCTCCTTAATTAATGTGAAAAAGTGATAAACAGGAGTTTATAATAGCATGTTGTTTTGGTTAAAAATATTCTTTTTTAAAAAATCAAGTACAGAGAATTATAAAGAGGATAATTTTAAAATCATCTCAACTCTGCTATTCAGAGAATAACCACCTATGGGCATTTTAGAAAATATCTCAAATTTTTTCTACATATAAATAAACATTAGAATTTTTACATCAATGGAATTATTACTGTACATGCATTCTATAGCTTGATTTTTTTTTATTTAGCAGTAGTGTTATGGATATATTTTTATGTGAAAAGTCTACCTTGTCATGTTTAATGCCTGTATAATAGCATAATGGTCCCTTTTGTATATTTGTTGTCAGGCTCTATTTATACAACTAGATTTTTATTCAAGGATCTTGAGGTTGATGGATTCTAGCATATACATATTTCACCCTTCTGTATTATTTCCTCATAGTTATTTCTTAGGAGTACGGTTTTGGAGTAAAAAAGTAAATATACTTGTTTATTATGGTGGGATATACATAATATAAAAATTATGTTTTTAACCCTCTCTAAGTATACACGTTAGTGGCATTAAGTACATTCACGATGCTGTGCAACCATCTCCACCATCCACCTCCAGAATTTCTTACCATTCTAAACAGAAACTTTGTATCCATTAAATAATAACTCCCCATTTCCTCTTCCCCCAGCTCCTGGTAACCTCCATTCTACTTTTGGTTTCTACTGTACTATTTGCCCATCCTAGACACCTGAACGTAAGTGGAGTCATGCATACTCATCTTGTATGGCTGGCTTATTCCACTTAGTTCAGTGTTTTCAAAGCTCATCTTATAGCACATGTCACTCCTTTATTCCTTCTTAAGGCTTGATAATACCCCATTCTGCAGATGTACTACGTATATTTATCCGTTCTTTTGTAGGTAGTCATTTGAGTTGTTTCTCCCTTTTGGCTGTTGTAAATAATGCTGCTGTGAACGTGAGTGTAGAGGCGTCTGCTTTCAGTTCTCCCAGGATCTACACTCTCTCACTGACAGTAGATGAGAGTTACCCATGTATTCCTCTAGACAGGCTCTCCTCCCCAACCTCTCCTTTCTCTTCCCCTTCCCTCTCTTCCTTGTCTTCCTCCTTCCTTTTTGCTAACCATTCTAGGTATGGTAAGTGAAAAAAAATGACATTTTCAGTTATTTCGTATTTACTAATTATCTGGCCAAATATAAGTTTATATGTTTGTTGGCAATCAGTATTTCTCCTTTTTGAAATAGTACTCACTCATTCAGTCAGTCCACAAATCTTTAGGGTGAGCTGTGCATGTGTCAGGAAGCCCTTTCTAAGACCCTGGAGAGCCAGATGTGAACAAGCAGCAAAGACCTTGCTTTCTTGGAGCTGCCATTTTTGTGGAAGGAAATAGCAAATAATAATAATAAGTCACTAAGCAGGATAATTTCAGATTCTGTTAAATGATATGAAAGAGAAAATGGAGTTATATATTAGAGTAGGGTCAGGTCAGCAAACTACAGCCTATGAACTCCATCAGGCCCACTGCCCATTTTGTAAATAAAGATTTATTGGAACACAGCATACTTGTTTGTTTATTTGTGATCTCTAGCTGCTATGAGCTATAGCAGCAGAGTTGGGTAGTTTTGACAGAGACCAGATAGCCCAGAAAGACTCAGTTATTTATTTTCTGGCCCTTTATAGGAAAAAAGTTTGCTAGACCCTGTGATAGAAGGTAAAAGGAAATGGGGCAAGAGATTAGATAGGGTGGTCCAGGAAGACCTATCTTAGGAGATAATATTTGAAGTAAGAACTGAAATACAACACTGTGTTTCTCCCACTAGATCATTAGTTTCTTGGATAAGGAGCAGTACTTATTTTAATTTTTTGAATACTTTTAAGTGCCTAGCACCATGTATCACTTGGTTACTCTTTCGTGAATTGAATCAAAGTTTCTTTAGTTTTTTTTTTTTTAAGATTTTATTTATTTATTTGACAGAGATCACAAGTAGGCAGAGAGGCAGGCAGAGAGAGAGGAGGGGGGAACCAGGCTCCCTGCAGAGCAGAGAGCCCAATGCGGGATCATGACCTGAGCCGAAGGCAGAGGCTTTAACCCACTGAGCCACCCAGGCGTCCCACTTTTAAATATCTGAAATTTAATATTTGACTTTTTTAAAAAAATTTGGCCATTCATGTCCTTTTCTAGTTTTTTAAAAGGGGAACCTAATTTCGTATCATAGAAATATATAGATTTACCATGGGAGACATTATAATAAAGATCAAGTTTAATCTAATTTCATACAAACTATGGTTAAAAATAGGTCACCGAAGAAGGAGTTGCTATTTTAAGACACATGATACATAGCACTAATGGGCTCGGGCATCTGACAGAACTGGGTTGGAATCGTCGCCTTGAATCTTACTAGTTGTACGACCACAGGCAAGTTATTTAATTTCCCTGAGCTTCAGCTTTCTCAAATGTAAAGTGGGGGTAATAATGCCAACACTTCATAGCTGTGAGGACTAAAGGAAATAATACATGTTAAGTATTTGGAATAGCGCCTCGCACAAATAAATGTTTGGTAATTATTAGCTGTTTTAGGCATCATCACCACCCCTAATGGTGGTCCTGCCTTCCGCATGTGAATTCTTCATCCCCTAGTCAACTAATTTCAAAGAGATTTTTAGAATCGAAATTTATTTTGAAATATTGACAGAAAAGGAGAGGAATGGTGTTAAAGACAAAGATAGGGCACCTGGCTGGCTCAGTCGGTGGGAGTATGCAACTCTTGATCTCAGGGTTGTGAGTTCTAGACCCACATTGGGTATAAAGATTACATTAAAAAAAAAATCTAAAAAAAAAAAAAGAGAGAGAGAAAGAACCAGGAGGCATTTTCTTTGTGATGCACATCACTGTTGAATCCCAGAGGCACTGGGTAAGCATGCTGGATCCTGACTTGTGATCCCTGCAGTGAAAGGCTCCACCAGTCCAAGAGAAGGAGCCCCCCCAGTTGAATCCCATACCGATACCTCCCCTGAAAGCAACCCTTACCTAGTAGTGCTGGGGTGGGGCATGGGAATTTCCAAGCCTGTTCCAAAAAGCAAATTGTTAGACAAACAAAATGACATGCCTTAGTGAAGTCGTATTTGTCACTGAGATGAGATCTCACTGTGCAATTTGGTTCCTTACTGCAACACCTGTTGCAATCGCCTTCGCCTCTGCTGCGTCTTCCTAATTAAAACAAATATTGCTATCTACAGCCTGTGACCAAAAAAACTGAGACTAGCAAGAAAATGGAGGAAGGAAATGACACTCTGTGCTAAACTTCTTAGTGAGTAATCACAAGGGATTAAATGACCATTAGAATTCATTTCTGGTGTACTAACAACAAAGTAATCCTTTCCTTGCCTACATAGATTCAAATTATTGCAGTTTCCAGGTTGTCAGGTAGGATTCAGTCCTGATGCTAAAAATATGCTTTCTGTTCTTGCGGTGACTGACCACGAGGAGGACTGAGTCATTATATACAACCGTCTGCTCATCAGTAATTATTGACTTCCAGCTGCACAAGGACATTGGTGTGTAGATACTTTTGTCACTGCAAAAGCAGCAGATGTTAAAAGCCCTGTTTTCAGCTAAATTAAGTATTTTCCTATTGGTTCACATTATACAAATACAAATTATACAAATACATTTACTGTGTGTGTGTGTGTGTATGCGTGCGTGCGCAGACCAGAGTCATACAGAATCAGTATGGAAGGAAATTCCTAGGAGCAGAGCCTGATTCAAAGGTGGAAAAGGTGATTCTAAGCCAAGAGATAAGCCTCACTGTGTAAGAAGATTGCAAACTAGTTTTTCTTGGCTGCATGAATTTGGTAGGATTCCTTTTAGTTCAGGATTTCTAGCTAGACCTAGCATAGTGCCAAATAATAATGATAATAATCATTAATGCAAATACTACTGCTAGTAATAATTTTTATTGAGCACATGGCATGTGCAGACACTACTCAGTGTTTTAAATATAGTATCTCATTGAATATTGCAAGAATTCTGTGAAGATGGTTATTATTATTATCCCCACATTAGAAATGAAGAAATTAAGCAGCATGTTCAGGATCTCACACCTTGTAAATGGTGGAGGCAGGAGTCAAAGACAGTCCTGCTTCAGTCTGAGGTCTGCATCTCTAAGTTATACCCAGCGAATGTTTCATTAGAATAGGGAGCCGATGCTGCAGGGAATTGAGGAATGAGAGTATGAAAGTTGCAGGTATAGATGAATCTTCAGGAAGGTTTGGGTGAGACATGTGCAGGGGTGGAGGAACAGCGGGAGGGAGCCGGTCAGGAGGGCACTAGGATCGGAGCTGCGATGAGGGGGAAGGGCTAAGAGGGGAGGAGGATGCCTCTTAGAAGAGGTCAGGCAGACAGTGGAGGAGGGCCTTTGGAGAGGCTGGGAACACAAAGACCTTGACTGCGTGAGCAACAGAGCGGACTGGGAACAGAGGAAGGACACCTCTTTCTCTGTGTCTGGGGGTGGGAGGGTGGTGGGCAGGAGGGAGGGTGAAGGTGGGAGGGAGTGTGACTGAGTGTGGAAGAAAAGGGTGGGAGAAGCTGAGGCAGTTCACACGCAGAGGTGTTCACTTTCTTCACGAAGTGGAGGCAAGTTTACCTGCTGTGCAGCAAGGTCGGGGGTGGAGAGCGTGGTCTTCCGAGAGAATGAGGACGGTCTTGAGTATTCACAGTTGTTGGGTGTGTTGAGCGAGGAATCGGAGCAAGGACAGATAAGAGAATCAAAGGCCACGTGGAGATTTACAGATCAGACATTTGTGGGGGGCACCAGGTGGCTTGGCTTGTGGGTTTTCTCTAGCCCCCCTACCTTCCTGGACACAGGAGAGGAAAACGGCAATAGAGGCCAATGCTAGAGGAGAGTACGAGCAAGGCAGCGGAGCGCATGGGAGAGGCTTCACAGCCATGAATTCACCTCAGAATAGATCCAAAACTCCTCTCTTCCACTCTGAAAGGGCACCAAGATGGCCTGATTCTCAAGCCCCGGCTGCGCATAAAATAATTTAATTATGCAATATATTTCCTTAAAAATAACCTGAATTTAAGATTAAAAAAAATCCTTAGTGACAGATAAATTCTAAGGACTTCCATGACATTATTATGTACATTATCCATGTGCTTTCCTTTTCACATGGCTGAATTTAATGTGCACACGTTCCCTTATTTCTGATTCCTAAAATGATCATTTTTTGATGTATTTAGGATCAGATATTGACACCAACCACAGGCTGGTCACTAAAATAATTATTATCTTTAAGAAGGTTTTTGGTAAGAAGTATGGAGAGGGCAGAAGAACTGGTAGAGGGAGACACAGAGTCACAGATATATTAACCTATCTTAGTTTAGTCATTAGCATCTTTAATTGTATGTCTGACGTATTGATTCTACCATATGACCCTGGCTGTGAGCTGGGGGATCACTTCACAATGCTTGCATCTTATCTTTTGCTCTGTTATCATGTAAAAATGGGAAATAACCCACCCTAATGTGTTAACCTAACCCAGACTGCCTTCTTGTTATCACTTCCTCTCCGGCCCAGGGTTTAGATCCCCATATTTAGCTCTTATCAAAGTGTGTTCTAATGATGTGCTTCCATATTGGTCTCCCCTATGAGAGCAGATTGGGTTTTATATAATAAGACTGGATCTTATTACATTTTTATGCTCATTGCCCTGCCCACTGCTGGCTCTCACAGAGGTTTTTAATAAATGTTTGTGAAATGAACGAATGCTCTTGATGCATCTTCCAGAGATCCCCCTGGGTTGCAGTTCTAGTCCAGACATTACCAGTGACTTTGGGCTCATCATCTCCATGCATTTGAATAGTAAACATCTGGCAACTGCATCCTCTTTGCTAGCAGTTGGACTGGACACTGGGATACAGAAGAAACAGCTGGAGCCCCTGCCTTTGGTTTGGTGGAGGTGACAGACAAATACGAAGTAATTACAGTACAGGATAGCACAGAGGCCTGGGGGCCAGACACCCCTCCTCAGTAATAATCTCAGTTAATATTCTTCTATTATCTTGACATAATTCTGAAGGTGAGAAATTCCCTGTGATATCCTTTAAGAAGGGTTCAATAATTCCCTACAAGAAATCAAGTTAGTAGAAGCTCCTGTGGCCGATGGTTCGGAGTTTTAATTACTTTGGAAAATGATTGGAAGGCAGTAGAGAATCCTTAGGTAGATATAAACATGATCAAGGGTGCCCATGAAAGCCTTTTCCTCTGACTAGGAAGACCTTTGAAAGACGAGGCAGAAAACTCAAGCCCTAGGTTCAGTGGTAAAGGCATGATTTATGGCTTTATTCATGGGGATGGAAAGAACAGAACAAATCCCCAAAGCCCTGGAGACAGAAATGAAGATAGAAGTTTAAAAAAAAAAAAAAAAAAAAAGAACAAGCCAACGTGAGCTCAGCTGCAAGCTACACTGGATGTATGGCACCGTGCTGGCCCCAAAGGAGGAATCCCAGGTGAGAAAGACAGAGTCCTTGCCCTGAAGACCCTCTAGAGAGGAGGAATGGTGCTAATGCTTAACGATGATAGTCTGTAGTTTTACAATGGGTGATTGTTTCACATAAAAGTGGGAAGAAAGAGATTAACAGGTTAAAAGACCTGCCCCAAGTCACACAGCTAGTAACTGTCCCAGTGAGGACTGGCAGACTCCAGAGCCTGGGCTCTAGCCCTGATCATCACATTGAAGCGAGCAGTGTCCCCCTTTTCAGTCTGGGCCCTCTTGGCCATCAGGGGGAGGGGCTGGACTGAGCCATAGGTGGCTGAGGGAGAATGAGTGGGTGGTCGTGAGTGGACAAGCTTGGGATCCAAACTGCCCAGCTCCGAATCCCAGCCCAGCCCTGATGTCGCTAGTTGTGTGACCTTGGGCGGGTGGTTTATCCTCCATGCTTCCATTTCCCTATTTGTAGGGTGGGAATAAAAATTATACTTAGATCCAGGCACCTGGGTGGCTCAGTTGGTTGAGCTTTCGACTCTTGGCCTCAGCTCAGGTCTCGATCTCAGGGTTGTGAGTTCAGGCCTAGAGTTGATCTCTGTGCTGGGCGTGGAGCCTACTTAAAAAAAAAAAAAAAAAAAAATAGTACTTAGCTCATGGGTTTGTTGTGTGGATCAAGTGAGTTAATCCACATAAACTCATAGGTAGTGCCTGGCACCATCCTAAGCAAAACATTATGATCATCTCAGAGCCATGTGAATTCCCTTGGAGTTAGGCCCTTATAAGCAAAGTAGTGGCTATAGTAGAAAACCTGTGTAGCATAAAGCATCTGAGTACATCCCGAAGGAGGCTATAGAAATTCCAGTGCTAGGAATGACTGCTTGCATCACCATCACTTTTAGCCACATGCATGTCCCATTTTCCTCTGTTCCAATTACTATTATTATTTAACAAAGCACCCCAAACTTAGTGGCATAAAATGACCCACATTTTACTAAATATTTGAAAGGATCTGTCTTCATTCTATGGTATCTAGAGCATCAGCTGGGAAGACTCACACTTTGGGAATGATTCAGATTCTGAGGGCTGGAATCCCTGAAGGCTCAAAGGCTAGTTTGGTTTGGTGCTTGATGCTGGCAGTCGGCTTGGGGCTGAGGGCTGGGGACACAGAGTAGGCTGTGGGCCAAAACGTGACTTGTGGCCTCTGTGTGGCCAGTTGGGCTTCAGCACAGTATAGCGTCTGGGTTTCAAGAATGAGCCTCCCGAGAGAACTAGGGAGAACTCTATCAATGTTTCTGCCCCAGCTTTTTAAGCCACATAACGCCTTCTCCCTGTTAGTCCCAAATCCACCCAGGTTCAAGGCTGAACGTAGATTCTACCTCTTGATGGGCAGAGTGTCAAGGTCAAACTGTAAGAAGGGCATGGGATCGAGAGCTATTGTTGCAGCCATTTTGGGAAAATGCAATCTGCCCCAACATCCAGCAGAGCACTCCCAATTTGTTGGCTTCTTCCTACTCTGACCAGAGGCCGCTCCTGGCAACCTGCTTAGGCAGCTTTTAAAAATTAATTGGCAACTCTCTCCAAATATGCTCTGTAGCTGCCCAGAAATTGCTGTGCAATTTTTCTACAGAGAGGGTAGAAGATAAACAAGGTGGGTTGTCAAAGCACCCTTGGAAATGACCGAATGCAGCTTTTCTGGGTGGTGAATGGGGTTTCAGGTGTCCCTATTTATATGGGACAGCTCCCACTTCACTTGTTTTTTAGGCTGTTAAATCTTACACGCTGATGCCAAGCTAGTTAATTTCCTTTGGCTAATTTCATTACATTACCCTATGCCTCTTGTTTTTTTTTTTTTTTTAACAAAACTTTCCGAATGTTGACGATAACCATGTGGTCTTTTAAACTGTTATTTACAGCACTGGGCTTAAGGCTTCACATATTCTACAGTAGCTGTTTATTAAGTCTTTAAAAATTAATTTTACTAATAACTATAACTTCTTTTGGTGGAGTTGAGAGTTACAGATTTCCTTTTCTTTTTCTTCTGCCTTTTTTTTTTTTTTTTTTTTTTTTTTTTTGGTACCAGCCAAGAGCTGTCTGAATAGATTTTATGGGCATCTGAATTATATCTTTCTTCTCTGAGACATTATCATTCTGTCCTCAAGTGAAGAGTATCCTTTGTGTGTAAGTTCATGAGACATCCACTTAATATTCTTATATTCTTTTGAAGACAATACCGAATGACATCAGTTCCACACTGCTTTTAAAACATAGCCCTGACTTTGATTCCATCCTCTCACTGTTCACTTCTAGCTGTCAAATTTGGCTAAGGGAAAAAGAAAGCCCTTAAGAAAAGGCCAGGCTATTAATGTGCTCTTCAAAATGCTAAGAAAAGGCTAAGCTGTTTATAGCGTTTTCAAAATGCTCATCTCTCAGAGATTTGCCAGCAATAGTGTCAAGGTGAAATACGCTCCCGCTCATCATGGAACCAGAGTCTTTGTGCTCTCTGTGCTCAAAGGACTGGTCCTACTTTTGTGAGACGTGCAATTTGCTAGTATAATGATACTTGGATGTAATTTAAACCAAAATATAATCATGAACCTGATATTGTGTATTTACTTTCTAAGTGGCAAGCAGTGTGTATACTGCTGGATCAAGCAAGCCTGGCCTCATTCAGGATAAAACTGCATTTCTGAACCAAAGGGATGACTTCCTGAAGTTTAAGTCACTTTGGGTATCTTCAAAGGAGGTGAAAGTCAGGGGTATAATTAGCAGATCTGTTTACTGCTTTCCATTTTGCTAAAAACGGAGGTAAACAGTTTCATTTACCTCATTCATTTTGCAGAACCTTTTCCCTTATTAAAAAACTGTACCCTTAGCAATGAGATTATATTTCCATTTTCAGAGATACTGACTTTTGCCTCATATAGCTGAGTCAACTAGTAAGCTTTGGAATTTCTCTGCACAAATGTTTTCATATTAAAATAAACCCACCAAGAAGAAGCAGGTGTAAATTTACCCATTTTCCTCCTTAATACTTAGGACACTAGCCATTGGAGATTTTTGCTCTTATTTTGCCTGTATCTCAGGCAGCTAATGCCATTATGTTTTTTTCTCAGCCACCTGCGAGAGCCGGGTAGGATAGGAAGACCCCTTGGTACAAGCTCTTGTCCAGTTTTGCCCCCTGCGGACAAGTCATTAATCCTTAACGACCCCAGGGCTGTTAGATTCTGCTAAGGCAGATACAGTTGGAAGGAATGTATCTTAGTGGATAAAAACATGAGTTAATTCTTGGTTCCACCATCTATTGATTGCATGACTGTGAGCAAGTTACTTTACTTCACAGCACTTCAGTTTCTTGTCTGTAGGTTCTCCTCACGGAGAGTTACGTTCGAAAAAGCATTCAATGAATTTCATACCCGGACAGTGTTAACGCCAGTGGTAAGCATTTGATACGTTGTGGTCATCTTTCTTTTTTCCTGCCTGTGAAATGAGTCTTTGTTCATCTGACCATTGGAAACTTCCTTCATTAGTGGCTTTCAGCCTATCTAAATATTTGCTAATTTTCAGAAGAGTAAATGGGCACTTAATAGATGTATTATTATTTTTCAGCCATCCTTTTCTTTAATTAAACTTTTTGTTTTGAGATCATTATAGATTTACTTGCAATTATAAGAAATAATATAGAGAGATCCTGTGTACCCTTCACCCAGTTGTCCCCAGTGGTAACATCTTGCAGAATGAAAGGATATCATAACCAAGACGCTGACATTTATAGTCAGGTTACAGAACAATTTTGTCACTACAAGGACCCCCACCGCTATACCTGATTTCTGACAATTACTACTCTATTCTCCATGTCTATAATTTTGTCTTTTTTAAGAATGTTATATAAAAGGAACCATTCACTATAACCCTTTGGGGGGTTGTCATTTTTTCACTCAGTGTTAATTCCCCAGAGAGCTATTAGACTACACTTCTGGATGAGCCAAAAGAATTCTTACAAACATTGGCACATTTTTTGTGGCCACAGAATTATCCATAGCCGGAAGTTCCTGATGCAGGACCTGGGACATAACGCCTGCAGATGTCCAGGGAAGCTCAGTGGTGAATTCCCACTCCACCTCCTTCCAGCCTTCCTCCTTCTCCTGCCTGTTGTTTTCCTCTTGCCCCCTTCCTCTGCGTCCTCGTTTATTAATATCGACACACGAGGTTGATTGCTTAAGTTAGAAATTCTAAAAAGAGTTCTGTGAAAGGATTTATGTGAAATTGCTTTGTCAATTGCAAACTTTGTTAGACTTTCGATCAGCCGTTGCCGGGCCGTGTCGGCCATATTGTGAGAGTGGTTTGCAGGCAGCTGCCGCGTTCGCTGAGCAGAATAAAGAAGTCAGTGTGAGCAGTTTTTCTTTCCAGGCCCCGCACGGGAGGTCTGCCCTCCAGTTTGCTGCTGCAAGTGGAAGCTATGAACAAAGCCTGTCAGGCTTTGGTTCTAAACAACAAAGTCCCATGAACAAAATTCGAACTTCAGTTCATGTTCTTTGTCGAGACTTTGTTCTAAAAAAAGAGTCTCCTCCTGGGGCGCCTGGGTGGCTCAGTTGGTTAAGCTGTTAAGTGTCTGCCTTTGGCTCAGGTCTTGATCCCGGGGTCCTGGGATGGAGCCCGGGGTCAGGTTCCTTGCTCAGTGGGGATCCTGCTTCCCCTTCTCTTTCTGACCCTTTTCTCTCTCTCAAGTAAAAAAAAACAAAAAACAAAAAAAAACAAAAAAAACCCCACGAAGTTATGTTATTCACCATACAGTACATCATTAGTTTCTGATGTAGTGTTCCATGATTCATTGTAACATAATAAAAAAAATTAATTTAAAAAATCTAAAAAATGAGAACAATTAAGAACAAAAAGAGCCTTTTGTATCTATTTGCTGGACTATAAGCCCTGTGATTCCTGTTATAAAAAAAAAAAAATCAGGAAATGCCAAGTATTGTTTGAACTCTGGGGTTTTCATTTCTACATCCCTGGTCAAAAGCCCATAGGCAGACTGGTTAGAGCCCTTCAGGAGGGAGCGCAGCTTCAGTGTACCCACTTACAGCATTTCTTCCTCTAAGTTTGCTGCTGAGATTCAAAGTCCTGACCTTTAAGAGGAGTTAAACCCTTACTCTGATGGCAGCTGCTTCCCTCCCTCCACCCCATATGATAAGGAGAGGACAAACTTGCCAGACTTGCCAGAACATACGTGTTCTAGACAGGATGGGCTGGGTTATGCTGTGCCCAAAATCCCCAAATCTCCATGGCAATAAAGGTTTTTTTCTTTCTTACGCAAAGTTCTGTGAGGGTGGAACAACTCTCCTTTTACTTATTAGCCATGCTGTCTGGACCTCGTGGCCTCCAAGGTCACCACTGCAGGAGAGGAGAACTAGAGGACTTCACTGGATGCTTTTAAGTAGGGCCACCATGCACCTCAGTTTGCCTGCAACACTCATAACATATACCTATTGATGTGGAAAGATGCTTAATATACTTTCCTTTTATTCTCAGAAAGTGTCCCAGTTTAGGCAATAAATTAGGATAACCATTTCCAAGAGCCAGCATGGAATGACTATCATAATTTCTGTTCATATGGTATTGGCTTCAACCTGCTATGCAGGCACACAGAGAATTTTAGAAGGACAAATATGTATTTTAGTGAACACTAATAACTTCTGGCACAATAGGCATTTTGCAGGAATGCCGTGAATGTTATATATATATATTTTTTTATTTTTTTTTTAAGATTTTATTTATTTATTTGTCAGAGACAGAGGGAGAGAGAGCAAGCGAGCACAGGCAGACAAAGAGGCAGGCAGAGGCAGAGGGAGAAGCAGGCTCCCTGCCGAGCAAGGAGCCCGATGTGGGACTCGATCCCAGGACCCTGGGATCATGACCTGAGCCGAAGGCAGCTGCTTAACCAACTGAGCCACCCAGGCGTCCCTTTTTTTTTTAATTTTAATTCCTGTATAGAGAACATTCAGTGTTATATTAGTTCCAGATGTACAGTATGGTAATTCAGGAACTCTATACATTATGCGTGCTCATCATGATAAATGTACCCTTCTCCATCACCTATTTCACCCTCCACCACCCCCTGCATCCCCTCAGTTCTCTATAGTTAAGAGTCTGTTTCTTGGTTTCTCTCTCTCTCTCTCTCTCTCTCTCTCATTCATTTGTTTTGTTTCTTAAATTCCACATATGAGTGAAATCGTATGGCATCTGTCTTTCTCTGACTGACTTACCTCACTTGGCATTATACTTTCCAGCTCCATCCATGTTGTTGCAAATAATGCCATGAATTTTTAAAGAGAAACAATGCAATAACTCCAGCTACCAAGACTCTGTTGAGCAGATAGGATATAAATATGATATTCTTATGAACTAAACCATATCATTTAATCGCCCATGTAGTAGGCTGAATCATGGCCCTCCCCCCAAAGATACCTGCGTCCTAATCCCTAGAACCTTACCTGGTATGACAAAAAGGGCTTTGCATATGTGATTAAGTTAACAGTATCGAGATGGGGAGATTATTCTGGCTTATCCAGGTGGACCCTAAATGTAGTCAGAGAATCCTTATAAAAGGGGGGTAGAGGGAGATTTGACAACAACAGAAGAAGTTTGTGATGAAGGAAGCAGACCTGGTGTGAATGCCGTAGGGGCTACAAATCAAAGGAAACAGTTGGCCTCTAGAAGCTACAAAGGGCAAAGACACAGATTCTCCCTTTACAGCCCCCAGAAAGAGCCAGCCCTGCTGACACCTTGATTTTTGTACAGGGAAACTAAATTCAGATTTTTTGTCCTCCAGAACTGTAAGAGAACAGATTATGTTGTTGTAAGTCACTAGGTTTGTCATCAGTTTGTCACAGCATCAGTCAGACGTGAATTTGTGCAAACATTGTAAAGGTCAGCATGTGACCTTGGATTCCGTTTCTAGTTATGATAGATACTATTATTATTATTATTATTATTTAATATTTTATTTATTTATTTGACAGACAGCAAGAGAGGGAACACAAGCAGGGGGAGTGGGAGAGGGAGAAGAAGGCTTCCTGCTGAGCAGGGAGCCCAATGAAGGGCTCAATCCCAGGACCCTGGGACCATGACCTGAGCCGAAGGCAGTCACTTAACTGACTGAGCCACCCAGGCATCCCAAGGTAGATACTCTTATTATCCGTATATAACATGTGAAAAATTTAAGTGACTTGCCCAGGTTCCCTCAGCTAGTTAGTGTTAGAATATCTACATCCGGGCAGACTGGCTCCTCAGAACACGTTCCTAACCACTCTGCTGTATGGCCTCTCCCCTGCTGCCCAACTGTCTTCTGAGCTCCGTCCCCCAACCAGGGGCGGCCACCCTGGAAAGCCCCTGCTCCCTGCAGCCTCTTCTCCCTCTCCCACCTGACTGCAGTCTCCTATTCTCTCTGTGGCACTCTGGACCATTTTCCAGCTTTGGAACTTTTATGGAAGGTTCTAGGGCTTCTGTTTGGAATTTCTCAAGTAAAGTTAAGCTTAGGTGAAATTATTGAATGCCTTTATATTTAAGATTATGGGAAGGTATTATTTGAGGGAAGAAGTTTTTCTGAATCTTCTTCCTACTCTTGATTTCCTGATTCTTCTCCTCATATTTCAAAAGGGGGACTGTTCCTTGTAATCAAATAAAGTGATTAATAGGAGTTATACTGGAAATGTATTAAGCTTGTTTTACCATGACCCAGAAAAGCACATCTGGAAATCCGATATATGAATTCTTACATAGCTATTACTTCAAATCTCCCTTTGGGTTGTATCAGTTATATACTAGTATGATTTTTGCCATATTGTTAGTTGTTTAATGGTTCTATAGTTAATCACTGAATTAAATATTTGTGCCTGTCTTGGCCCTTCCCTGAAGATCTTCCCTGAAGATCTCCCCTTCAGGAATGAAGAGCTCATTTTCCCAGCTCTGGGAAATATGCTAATAGCCCTCAGTTCTCAGCCCTGTCCAGGAATCGTGCGTGGTGAAAGGAGCTGGCCTCTTCCTTGGGGGAGGTCAGCATCTGATTACTGGTTGATATGGGGTGCAAAGACCCAACCCACCTCCCACAGCTCTGAAGGGACATCCCAGCTTCAGAACCCCCATGGTGTTGGCTGAGCCCTTCCCTGTGACTGCATTGGAGCCCATCTTCTTTCTCTGCTCAATCTGCTGTCTTTCCCTTCCCCATGGGTGTTGATCCCAAGAGTATTTCCTAATGATCTTCCTGGAAGCTGGGTTCCATCTCAGAGTCTGTCTCTCAGGAGTCTGAACCTCAGCACTGAGTTAAAAAAATAAAAATAAAATCCCTGACTAGTGATGAATACGTGAGTCCTCAATTATCCTTATTTTTGGTATTAGAAGAGTTCCAAAGGAACTAGGAAGAATACTCTGGCTTGAAGTTTATTTTCCAATAGAGAAGTAAGGGGAAAACATCATACACATGTCACCCAATCGTGACTGAAACTGCACTCTACAATGTGACCGCATAGCTCAATCCCATTTTCTCTTGACCTCCATTTAACAGTTAATTTACTGATAAAATAAAGTGTAAAACAGACTCTAGCTCATTTGTAAACCTCAACAAATTCAGACTTCTTTTCTTAGAAAATGTATATTTTCAGAGTAGGAAAAGCAAGGACTCAGTAAAGCTTTAAAACTATCTTCCAAAAATAAAGACAATGATGTAAAGTGATATAATCACCCATAAGTACCATATCAGAATTTATACTCTTACATTTCCACCGAGAATGAGAAACAGGCATTAGTTTTGTAACACACTGAATACAGGCATATTTCCATTAAATCCTCTCTCCAAGAAACTTTCCCTCTTCCCCCAAAGCCCTGATGATAAGCACTGAACCACTGGCCATGAACTTGCATCTAGCCTTTATGCCCCAAGCACTTCATTGTTGGTTGCATAACTCATCCTTCCTGTTCTGATTAGAGCTTTTGGTATTTTAAAGGGAATTTGCCCTGTTTGAGACCCTATATTAGTTCTCTATATGGTGAAAAACACCTTCCTGGAGAGAGAGGGAGAGAGCAGCTCTCTTCCTGCACAATAGGGTGTCACATTTCAAAGACTCTTTTCTCTGGGCCTTAGACTCTTGAGCAGTTAGAACAAGCCTGATAAGTACAGCCTAAACTTTTGCTTTTTTCTTAAGAATCTCTTTTGACCTTCCAGGATTGTTTTCTTAAATAGTTCCCAATAAAAAGCATATACCCGTAATGGAGATATCACCGCCAGCTCCATCACTTTTCACCGAGGAGTGGCTCGGCTTGGCCTGGGAAGGGGCGTGAAGGGAGCTGGAATAGCTGCAAAGAGGAGGGGGTGTAGGAGGCCCCAAAGGCCCAGAGACACTCACTAGCTGAGCACCTCCCTAATTTACATACCAGATAGGACTGTTAGGTGTTTTTTCCCCCGTTACCAACAGATTCTGCAATTTGCTGACACCAGCTGGGCGTCTAAGCATTCAATTCAGTTCTAACACTACTACCCAGAGTTAGCCTAGACTCCACAGATGAAAGGCTTAACCCAAGGCTGCCCCCACTTCCAATGCCAGCTACCAATGAAGTGCCCAGGCTATCCACACTTGTGCTCCGCAGACTACAAATCTGAGAGTTCCCTTGACATCCCCTCCCATTCGATAATTCACTAGAATGAGTCACAGAACTCAGGAAAGCACTTTGATTGCAATTATTAGTTTATTATAAAGGATACAACTGAGGAACAAATAGAAGAGATGGATAAGGGCAAGATATGGGAGGTGGAAAGGGGCAGAGCTCCCATGCCCTCTCGGGGCTCCCCACCCTCTCAGCACATCAGTGTGTTCACCAACCAAGGAGTTCCTTGAAACCTGTGGTTATGGGGTTTCTGTGAAGATTTTATTACATGGCCCCGATTGATTAAATGGTTGGCTTCTGTGATCAAATTCAATCTCCAGCCCTGCTCCTTTTCCCAGAGATCAGGGCCTGGGGCTGAAAATTCCAACCCTCCAATCACATGGTTGGTTTTCCCGGTGATCATCTCCATCCTAAAGTTACCAGACCCCTTCCCTTCCATAGTTATTGTATTACCACACAAAGGAAAATTTCCAGCAGTTTTATGAGCTTTATGCCAGAATCTGGGGCAAAGACCAATTACTTGTTTTTTATTATACCACAGTGTAAACTATGAGCATATCCTAAAATTGATTTTTCAACGTACACCCGGTGGATGTATTCCCCCTCAATATATCTTTCCTTAGAGAGGCACTCTCTATGTAGTCCAACATAGAGGCCATTATTCAAAACATTTTTGGCATCTACTTAGATATAAGAAGAGAGACAGGGCCCCTAAATGTTGCTTAACTGTTTCTGGCCTGACTGAAACACTCAGTTTCCCGCGCATGTGGGACAATGGGCCTGCACAAGAATTGTCCTTTATTAAAAGGAACTCTGTTCCAGAGCTCAAGGAAATGCCATACACAGCCAAGGCTCGGTGGTCACACAGTGACCATAGCAGCGGTGATGATGATGATTTAGGAAGAATCAATCCTATTTTTAGATCGTATGCTATTTGAACCAATTCTCAGTACAAATGCTTTCTCTCCCATATCCCATCTTTAATTTCTAATTTTCTTGTTCTCTGCAAGATGTCTTTATAATAATGTTATTTCTTTAAAATTTAATTTTAAAAGATTTCTACCATCTTACCAGGATGACCTTTTGACCTCGTATTATGTTAAAAAAAAAAAACCCTTTTTCTGTCATATTTAAAGTTTTATTAACACAAGATTAAAGTACTGGAAAAGATAATTGTGTTCTCAGCAAAGTGTGAAATTTCCTGTGGTCTGGCAGAGTTGTATACGAGCCCTTCTCATCTTCTTAAGAGTTGGGTGCTGTATCTGTTAGATTGGGGAGATAATATCTATTACTGTTGGTGGTGGGATTCTCTTGATTATATGAAGTACAGTGAAGCCAAATCTCTCTAGTTCCCTCTCATCTAGAACTCCAACCGCGGGGTCACCAGTCATTCATAATATTGATTCTTTAGTAAACTAGTATCATATTATCCTTCCTACTTTGGAATGCATGTTTTTCCTGTCTGAAAAAAAACAATAAATTATTAACTTCGAAGACTCAGGGGATGTGTTAAGATAGAACTATAACATGGTACAGAAACTTACATGTGAGAATGCTGGATAAAAACAGCATTTGTTTTCCTACTTTGAGGCTTTTAAACCTTTTTCCCCCCCATGGATCTTGTTCTCTGTGTTTGAAAGTTCTTGAAAGGAGGCAAAGTTAAATCCATCCATATCACAAAGCCCATAGTTTCTGAAAACCCACTTACCAATTACAAGAGGAGGCAGACGTGATGGAGTAGTGGGAGTTCAGCATTCTCCCTCCCTTTCTTCTGGGTCATTAACACGTGGAATCAACAAGGCAACTGACACTGTGCTGAGAGAGAAGCAAGAAAATTCCTCAATGTAGGTGCTCAATAAATACTCACTGGATTGAGAAAAACCATAGATACTTTGAAGACTATATAATTTCTCTTTTAGTCAAGGAAAGTTATTGGAGCAAAAGAACAGAAGTAATAAAATCTTTCATTATGACAGAATCTAGTTTTCATGCAGAAACTCATATAAAATATAGCATTGGCAAATAACCTTTAACTCTCCAGTGACGTTCAGAACTCCCCCAGACAAACTCAAGTCCTGGCAGTGAACCCCTTCGATGCACCCCAACTTGATTATCTTTTTTCCTTTCCTCTTATTTCCAACTTCTATTCTTTCCAAGCAGAACTATCTCCACTTCTCTAATACTGCCCCTTAAAACATAACCTACTTGAATTAATTCAGTCTGCTTACCTGCCAGGCTGTTTCCTTCCTTTCTCTCCACAGAGCCTTTCTTGAGCCACGAAAAGGAGCCAGGACTCCTTGGTAACTTATCCAGGACAATTCAGACTCAAAGCTACTTACAAAAGACATAAAAGACTCCCCCATGATTATAGGATTGCCAATCCTTTCTCTATTGAATGGCAAAAAAGAAAAAAGAAAAAAGAAAAGAAAAGAAAACAAGAAATTCAGTAATTTCACCTAAGTTTAACTTCACTTGAGAAATTCCATATGGAAGCCCATAAAATTTCCAAATATCAAAATGGGAAGAGGGTCCAGAGTGCCATAGAGCCTGTGTGAGGGAGCAAAAGACAGGAGTCAGGTGGGAGAGGGAGGAGAGGCTGCAGAGAGCAGGGGCTTGCCAGGATGGCTGTACATGGTTGCAGGGGAGCTCAGAGGACTGCTGGGCAGCAGGGGGAGGCCGTACGCAGAGTGGTTAGGAACGTGTTCTGAGGAGCCAGGAGTAAAGGTCCTGGCTCTGATATGTACTAGCTGAGAGAGTTTGGGTAAGTCACTGAAAGTCTCTGAGCCTCTGGGGTGCTTGGGTGGCCCAGTGGATTAAGCAACTAACTCTTGACTTTGGCTCAGGTCATGATCTCAGGGTCCAGAGATTGAGCCCCAGGTCAGGCTCCACTCAACAGGGAGTCTCCTCAAATAAATAAATCAATCTTTAAGCAAAATTCTCTGAAGTTCATGGATGTATTCACATTATAAAACATTATGCGGGATTACTTTAAAGATTTTTTTTATTTATTTGTCAGAGAGAGGGAGGGAAAGAGAGCGAGCAAGCATAGGCAGACAGGGCGGCAGGCAGAGGCAGAAGCAGGCTCCCCGCCAAGCAAGGAGCCCCACGAGGGACTTGATCCAAGGCCGCTGGGATTATGACCTGAGCCAAAGGCAGTTGCTCAACCAACTGAACTCCCCAGGCGTCCCAATGTGGGCTTACTTTAAATGTCTAGGTATCAAGATTGAGCAGATACAAATCAAGAAACAAGTCTAAAGAAATACTTTACCTTTTAACTCTATCATTTTATTTGAAATCTTATAAATTCTAATTTGTAAATCTTGAACTCTCTGGGGAAAAAGATATAGCTCTGACTTCCTGAAGCTCATTCAGATTCTCATAATGTTTATAGCACTGATACACTTTGGGTGTGAAATAAATTTCACATTTTCACCCAACTTAACACTTTTAAAAACTGGACTCCATGTTTTTGATGACAGTGGCTTTTTAACTTTACTGTTTAATAAAATAAAATTCCATAAATTACCTGGAACATGTTTAGGTGGTTACCTTCTATTCCTAATTTAAGTAGAAGTTTTAGCAGTAACAGGACTCTGTAACACTTCTAGGAATCAATATTACTTTGAAATTTTTAGCTATTGCAGTGAGGCAAAAGAATAAAATCAGTAACATAAATACTAAGAAATAACAAAATTATATTATTTGTAAATGATACAACTGCAAAACCAAAGTGTAAGCATTTTAAAAATGACTAGATTAAGAGACTCTGATAAAGTGGCGGATATAAAAATTAATAACTTTCTTTCTACTAAGAAAAACCATTTTTTAAAAAAATATTTTATTTTTAAGTAATCCCTGTACCCAGCATGGGGCTCAAACTCACAACCGTGAGATCAAGACTCAATATGCTTTACTAAGTGAGCCAGACAGGTGTCCCAGGGATAATCATTTTAAATAGAAATTTTAAAACTTTAAAACATTCAAACTAACAGAACTATAAAATGCTTAGGAATAAATTTAACAAAAATAGTAGAGGATGTAAGTAAAAAAAAAAGAAAAGAATGAATTTTAGTAGTAGACACTTTTTTTTTTTAAGATTTTATTTATTTATTTGACAGACAGAGATTATAAGTAGGCAGAGAGACAGGCAGAGAGATAAAGAGGGGGAAGCAGGCTCTCCACTGAGCAGAGAGCCCGATGCAGGGCTTGATCCCAGGACCTTGGGATCATGACACGACCCGAAGGCAGAGGCTTTAACCCACTGAGCCACTCAGGCTCCCAGTAGTAGACACTTTTACGAAGCCATTTTTAAAATAAACCTTTCCCTTTTCCATGAGTTGAAAAGTCAATTAATCATATGTTTATGACATCCAGTCATCATTTCTAATTAATACTGCATGGGGATTTTCAGCCAGTGAAGTAAAGGAAGAAAGGAAGGAATAAAATTCTTATTATTTACAGACAGAGAAAATCCAAAATAGTCTTCAGATACACTCTTAGAATGAGTAAGTGAATTTAGCAAAGTTGCTATATGCATATGAATGTAAAAGTAAACTTTATTTCTATACAGCAGGAAAAAATTATAAATGACAGATTTGAAAAGCTATCATTTACAGTCATATCAGAAAATTTACACAGAAATGCAAAGGACCTGGAATAGCCAAAATCATCCAAGAAAATAACAAAGCTAAACACTTCTAGTTATCTAGTCTTATGAAAAAGCTGTAATAGCAGTGTGGGATTGGAGTAAGTATAGACATAGACCGATGGAACAAAATACAGTCCAGAAAGAGATCCATGCATATTCGGTCCCATGGCTTATGTCAGAGGGGACTTTGCAGTGCAGTGAGGAAAGAAAGTCTTTTCAACAAATAGATCTGGGTCAACTGGTTATCCATACATCCATATATTTCCTGTGGAAGTGTTAATTACTATAACTTATTTGGAAAGTAATCTGGCAAGAAACATTAAAATGTAAAATGTAAACACCCTTTGACTAAACCAAACCATCTTGGGGTATCAGCAGTACGGAAATAGAAGCATCTACACCCAAGGATGTATATGAATAAACAAACGTACAAAAACTAGAAAGAACCTTTATGAGGAGTGATTGAACAACAGGACACGGCCATCTCATGCATTGTTATGTAGCCATTTTTGACGATGACAGTAATGCGTACCCTTTGTTATGTGTTCATTGTGTGCGAGACACCAATCTGAGTATTTTATATGTATAAACTCATTCCATCTTGTAACAACAATATGTTGTAATAACAATTATAATACAATATTATTTCTATTTTATGGATGATGAGGTTAAAATTCAAGCAGGTCAAATACTTTACTCAAGCTCACCTAGCTGGTATGTGGTGAGGTCTGAATTTGAACCAAAACAGTCTCACTCCAGAATACACACTCTTAAACTCCATGTAGTTATTCTGCCTCCCTGAATTGATTAAAGAGGGATTTTCCTTACATATTGGTAATTGAAAAGGCAAATAATGGAAACCTAGTTATCCTATTTCAACAAAAAAAAATAAAAGAAAGAAAGAAAGAAAGAACATAAAAGAAAGAAAGAACGAACCCATATGAATATACATTTGTGAGAGAATTTTAAAAGTCTTGGAAAGATGCCCCTCAAACTGGTAATACTACTTCAGGATTGAGTGAGAAAGGAGGACATTATAAACATGTACATGTTTTTTCCACTTATTTATTATGTTAAGTTATAGAAAGCACTGGAATATTTTTGTCCTATTTTAATCCAGTGAAATGAAGAAAAAGAAATAAAAACCAGCCTCCATGTTTAGGTTCCCTGTGTTTTCTTAAGAATAAAAGCTTCATTTAATAATTTGATAGGAAATTAATAAAACTTAACTTCTAATTTCTTACCAGAATTTAGGCCCACAAGCATCTCTAATCTGTTGTGGTCATTCTACGTGACATTTGCTCATTCATCTTCCAGAGTATCTAGATCTGCATAAAGTAGGTCCCCAGGAAACGTGAAAGTTCCTTCCTGTTTATTACCTCTCCTTCCTGCTTCTCTCTCAGTGAAATAACCATTGCTATGATCATAAAGGCAGTCTTATTTTTCATCTTTCCTTCTGTCCAAGTGACTTTGACTGCACTAGTTCTCAGCATGGTAATCCGGTGCCTCTCTCAGAGAGAGTGAGCAAGCACCAAACAGAACTTGCTTCACTGTGGCAAGACTGAAGCTCAAAGACAGGGACATCTATCAACTGGGCAGCCTGTTACGGAAGAAAGCATTTTGTTAGGCATAGGGCCAAAGTCCTGCCATTAGAATCATATACAGTGATTATAGAGATGCAGATAGTCTGTATTTCTAAAATATCTGCTGTATTATAGGCTAATCTATGAATCTTAATAGGATCTAGAATGACAAGTGTGACATTTCAGCCACGCAGAGATATGAAACTTTGTATTTTGCCTGAGGCAAGAGTTAAATATCTTTCATATAAAACCATTGTATGGAATTGGTATTTATATGTTTGAGAACTTTACTTCAGCCAACAGTTTAAAACGATGCATTTCATGAACACTTTCTGCTTTTTCTCAGGTCCCATTCGATATCTCGCTGCCATCTATATTCAATCTTGAGAGACTTTTTGACCTCGCGAATGGTTGTATTATATCAGGAGGAAGGCTCTTCAACTGGATGGTGTCCATCATTCCCCAATGTTCTTTACAGAACTAACCTTGTAAAGGATTTAACTGATAATGTTTTTCTTGGTTTGAATACTTTTTGGTCTTCTTATAACAAGCAAAATAAAATGGTTTCTTACATAAGCTAAACTTCCTCAAAAATTACAGTTTTGAGTGATGTCTTAAATTGTATCTGAATTAAATGACAATGCTGCAGCTTATTAAAACTGTCCTACAGAACTATTCATAGAAATGTGTGTGTGTCCCGTGCAACTATTCCCATGTTTATATAGCTCACATGTACGTTGTCTTTAGATGTGTCCATGGAACGAGATTGGATTAAAACTGTGGTTCTCAGCTGGGCCTAACTTTGCCCCCAGGGAATATGAAACAACTGAAGAACTGTGATAGCTGTCACTGGGAGGACCCTGCTAGTGGCCTCCAGTAGGAAACTATGCTGCAGTGAAAGAGAAAGAGAAAAGAACAAAATATTTTCCATTGAATTCAGAAAAAGAAATTGCCTGATGACTATACCTTCATCTGAAATGAAGTTTGGGTCTTGCAGAGAAGCCATTAGGATAGTGACGGCTCTTACACAGTGAGGGCTTCCGGATCCTTTGGCCAGAGAATGGAGTTTATAAATTTGTGGGAGAGAAAATGCTTTCAAGGGTTTTATGTTTCTCATGGGGAATGTTTAACTTATGGAAAGTTTAGCCACCAGGGGCAAAAAAGTACAGCAAATTACCTACGCATTTAATATTGGTGTAGAAACATAGCATCGCTGGTAACAAAAGCCTTTCAGGTCAACTTGATATTAATTTCCAAGGAGTATATATGCATGCCTTCCATTAGTAGGTTTTTACTAACAGGGTGCTTTTTATTTTTTCTTTATTTAAATATTAGTGGATATAAAGGTATGTACTGTTTTATAGAACTCTAGAATAATGCCTGGCACATAGTAGAGATCTGTAACACTTCTTGGATGGATGGATGGATGGATGGATGGATGGATGTGACCAGGCAAGATGGCACTCTGGGGGTATAAAAGGAGGGAAAGGAAGGTATCACCACCACATCCACCATCACTACCAATACCATTACTGCCTTACCCTTCTGGAGCATTTACCATGCCAGACACTATATTATTATATATCTCACATGCATCGTCTCCTTCTGTCCTCACAAGAATTAAGACCATGATCCACATAGAATGACTGACCCCATGTTACTGATATGGAAACAAAAGCATAAAGCAATTAAATAATTTGCCCAATAATCGCAGTTAGAGGTAGAACCAAGATTTAAATCTAGTTCTGTCTGAATGGAGAATTTGAATTCTTCATTGCTACCTTGGTTTCCCCAGCTGTTGCACCCACCCCACTGCTCTGGGAAATTTGAAAGTCAAGGAAAAGGAAGACATAGCTGAGCCTCAAGCTAAAATTGGAACACCTAGTGTCTGCTGTAGGAGCAGATTTTTTTAAATGACTTGCAGACCTGAGTGGATGCCCCCAAGAAAACAGGGCAGCAATACTGGGGGTGCAGTGTCCACTGTTATCCATGCCAGCGTACTTTTTCCTCTGGGGATAGGAGATCCCTTCCAACTATCGCAGATAATATTACAGCACATTTTTACTTCTTCTCCACTTTTGGTCACTTTCAGGTGCTGTTATTCTTAGGCATTTTTTTTTTTAAGATTTTATTCATTTATTTGACAGAAATCACAAGTAGGCGGAGAGGCAGGCAGAGAGAGAGAGAGGAGGAAGCAGGCTCCCCGCTGAGCAGAGAGCCCAATGCGGGGCTCGATCCCAGAACCCTGGGATCATGACCCGAGCCAAAAGCAGAGACTCTAACCCACTGAGCCACCCAGGCGCCCCTTAGGCATTGTTTTGACTGAGAGAAACACTGCCTAGAATTCATCACACCCTGCAGACACATTTGCCCCAATTTTAAGCCATGATTCCAAAAATTTCCCCCTCTCTTCTAAAATAAGAACACTCGCTAGTTAACGCTGAAACTTTCTGTCCAAGGCAGTGAGGGAACGGTGAGCAAAGGTGCTGAAGTACAAACAAAAAGAAAATTCAAACCTACCAGGATGAAAGATGTGTTTATTTTCAGAAATGTCTTTCAGGTTGTTTTTTTTTTTTTAAACCAAATTACACAATTTGCAGCTGCTTATTTTTTCATGTAATATACAGTATCTGCAAATGCTTTACAGCAGACACCTGCAATGTTCTCTATTTTAATTATAACAGAATGACAGGACGCAATCCGAAAGGGGAAGAAGAAGGGAAGCAAAAAGAGGGGAGGGAAGCAGGCAGCAAGAGAATAAGAGCCAGTGGCAGCAGCTAAGTGATGGGTAATAAAACCCTCGAGCTTCCCATATCTTTCTCCGTATCAATCTCCAAGAAATTGCTTTAGAAATTGACCACCTGCCGGCTATTCAGAGGTGTACACGCCCTAGTCTCGGTTCACTTCCCGTGTGGGCGCTTTACACATTCCCCACCCCAGCTGACTTGTTCTCCGTCATTGAAATGCAGGGGGGAAATGGCATATTTCTGGAGAGGACTAGAAACTTGGTTTCTGCCTCTAGCCTGCATTGAGCTTCCGTCTCCTTCCGCGCATCATAGGGATCTCTCCATCTTAATTCAAATGACAGAGCGTCGAGCTCCCAGAACTCCTTGGGCACTGGCTGGCGCGCTGCTCATTTGGCTCTTAATGCCGCCCTTCAGCGCAGAGGCTTGCGTTGTTGTATTTTCACAGTGCAGGCTTGAAACTGTGACTCCAGGATGTTACAAGTGTGTGAGTCCGCCCCAGAGTCCTTCGGCTTTCATTTAGCTTGAGACCGGATACTTCATTGTTTGCTAAGGGATCTTGGAATGCACAAGGTGTCCATAAAGCCAGGAAACCTAGGAGAAATATATATAATGTCATCAAGGCTAACTTCAGTCTATGGAAATATAAATTTTAATAATTTAATATTATCTGTGTGCACAGGATTGGACAAGCCCGTAGCTGTGGACTGGGGGAGAAAACAGTGGACCAGGAAGCCTGCACCTTTGAAGCACAGCACCTTTTCTCATTCTCTCATATTTGAAATGTTTGTGGTATATCCCCCACAGAAGCTTTGCCCACGTGCCCAAGGAAACTTGTGCAAAAATCTTCACTGATGCATTTGATTACAATAGCAAAAAACAAACCCCCCAAAACACAAAAAACCAAACCTATCTAATATCCCTCAGATGGAGACTAGATAAAATAAATCGTGGGGCACCTGGGTGGCTCAGTGAGTTAGGCCTCTGCCTTTGGTTCCAGTCATGGTTTCAGGGTCCTGGGATTGAGCCCCACATCGGGCTCTATGTCTGGCAGAGAGCCTGCTTCCCCTCTCTCTCTGCCTGCCTCTCTGCCTGCCTCTCTGCCTACTTGTGATCTCTGTCTGTCAAATAAATAAATAAAATATTTTTTTAAAAAATAAATGATCATGTCATGCAGTAGAAAAGTACACAGAAAATTAGAAATGAATGTGTAACAGACTACAGCAGGATAATTGTAAATGAATTAAAGAGACTTACTTATCTGGGTACACTTCAAAGGTAAGCTGAGTTAAAAGAAAATTGAAATGTTGCAGAAAACATATATGAAGACACCATTTATATAAAAGTTACTAAAACAAGGGAAATGACCTAATATAGAGTACTTATGGGAGTGTAAGTATATACTAAAAACATTTTTCAATGCAGGTTCATGGGCAAGCCCAAGTTCAGGTTTGGAGTCATCTCTTGGATGAAGGAGAGGGAATGAGATCTAACAAGAAGGGCCAAGAAGTTTCATTTTACTTGTAAAATTATCTTTTTAAAGCTGAGGGGTTTGTTTTATTTGTCTCTACTTTTTGTATATGCGAGATAGTTCGTAAGTTAAAAGCAAGTTCATCATATACTGTTTTCATCTTGTTGGCTGCCTGCTTCCTGTGGTTATTAGCTCACCTATCGGTAAGTAACTATTCATGTGAAGTGTGACTCGGGTTTCATTTTACAGCTGTAGTTCACATCTGGTTCCATTATTTGGAGTTTTAATAACCAAAAATCATTTTGAAACTAATGTCAAATTATATATGTGCTCAATTTTAGAAAACTCAATCTACGAAAATATTCATTTTTAATGTAAGATAGTAGAGCCTCAATATATGTTTAATTAAATTGAGGCAGATCCCCTATGCAATGCCTGCCAGTGTGAGTTCCCTAGTTATACTTTAAATTGTTTGATTTTCTAAAATTAGATATATGCAGAACTTTTTACATGACTGCTTGTTATGCAAAGTGAGGTTCATTTGTAAAATCCATCTACAATCCACAATTTCAATGTTTTTAAAAATACATTGAGGAAGAAGTTTCTCTTTACTGAAGACTCGTTTCCTATTTTTGCTTTACACTTCAGTGGAGCTTAAAGAGATGTCACTCTGACACTGGAATTTCCATAGCAACAGACTTTTTTTTTTTTTTTAAATCAACACAGGCATGAGTAAGAGGAAGGCTTTAGCGACAGCAGTTTTTTTTTTTTTTTTCATAATTAAATTCATTAGCTAAAACGCTGGGTTAAAAGGCGTAGGAATTTTATTACAACAAGGACATTTTTGGGTGCCTGGGTGGCTCAGTTGGTTAAGCAACTGCCTTCGGCTCAGGTCATGATGCCGGAGTCCTGGGATGAGTCCCACGTCAGGCTCCCCGCTCCGTGGGGAGTCTGCTTCTCCCTCTGACCTTCTCCTGTCGTCTCATGTTCTCTCTCACTCTCTCTCAAATAAATAAATAAAATCTTAAATTAAGAAAGGACATTTTCAACTGGAGCTTTGGAAACAATACAAAATTAATTGCTATTAAATTGCTTTTGCTCCTGTTTCATATTTACAAAATTTTTGTAAAATTTTGTAAATTTTTTTATTTACATGTTTTTGTATTTCGTCAGTTAGAATGAAACAGGTCTAAAAACCACATTCTGCCCGAGTGCAAATCAACTTGAGCCCTCCCTTAAAACTGTACACAATGTGAAAGAAAACCCAGTAGATTTCTAAATAATTTGAAGATTTTCTAAGAGTTTTAGAACTGTACTAATTGAATTCTCCCCCGCAAGAGTCACAAGAATAACTTGAACTGATTTTTTTTCTCATCGTTGCAAAACCAATTCAGAACTAATATAGAGAATTTGTGAAATACTGAAAAGTACAAAGTAGAAAATAAAAAAGTTACCAGAAATCCACTGCTGCGAAACAATCAACCTTAATGTTTAAACATATGTCCTACGGCATATCTAATTGTCTTCCCTCATAGCCGGTGTTTTCACAATCTTAGACAGAAAAGTATTGAGATTTGAGGCAGCTATCCGTATTTCCTGAGGTGCAGCACAGATGCCTTTTCAGAGCATACTGGTTGGGAAAATGCTCGAATTGAGAGTGTTTAGACCTGGTCATCTGGATGAGATACAGTTAGAAAAGTCGGGATGTAATTAGATCCAAAGGTATTGTCCAGAGTTCTATTTTCTTTCTTTCTTTTTTGTTTTTTTTTTTTAAGATTTTATTTATTTACTTGACAGGCAGATCACAAGCAAGCAGAGAGGCAGGCAGAGAGAGAGAGGAGGAAGCAGGCTCCCTGCTCAGCAGAGAGCCCGATGTGGGGGATGTAGGGCTCGATCCCAGGACCCTGGGATCATGACCTGAGCTGAAGGCAGAGGCTTTAACCCACTGAGCCACCCAGGCGCCCCCAGAGTTCTATTTTCTAATAATGAAGTATTTGGTAATGATCTATAGGAAGGAAAAAATATATATATCAAATCTTTGTTTTGCCCTTTGGAGGCTGGTCATTTAAATTTCCTTATGAGGCGCCTGGGTGGCTCAGTCAGTTAAGTGTCTGCCTTGGGTCTGGGTGGTGATCCTGGGGTTCTGGGATTGAGCCTTGCACCAGGTTCCCTGCTCAGCGGGAAGCCTGCTTCTTTCTCCCTCTTCCTCTGCTGCTCCCCCTGCTTTTGATCTCTCTCTCTCTCTGCCAAATAAATAAATCTTTAAGAAAAAAAAAAATCTCCTTCATAAATAACTAGCATTTCCCTTGAAAACTTAGCTCATTTGTTCATGCACATATTTGTTCATTTGATGGATTTCATTCATTATTTTGTGCCTTTGCTTTTTGGCAAGAATGTCCTTTCTCACTTTTCATTTAGAAAATATCTATTGCCCACTATGTGCCAGAGACTATACGTGAAGAATACCACTTACTGCCTTCCTTCAAATAGAGTCACACCTAATGATAGTAGCTTTTCATCCTAGATTCAGCCTAGGCACCTCCCCTATCTCAGACCTGTGTTTCTTGCTGCCCCCTAACGCCTCCACATACCACATACATTCTCACGTGCAACCCACTCTATTTCACCCATGCGTATTTGCACCTGTCCTGCCCTGTCCTTGAGGTCAGAGAGCAAGGTAGGTGGATTGCAAGGAAACCAATGAGTTTACTTCCCTATTTTTTAATGGAAGTTCCTCATTAAATTTTTTTTAGATGATACAAAAAATGGTAAAGTTTATTTTACTTGTCTATTTCCATATGTGTCCTATATATCCATCAGAAATACAGAATGTATTATATATTTATTTATTTTAAATTATTATTATTATTTTTAAATTTTTTTTATTAAATTGATTTATTTTCAGAAAAACAGTATTCATTACTTTTTTCACCACACCCAGTGCTCCATGCAATCCGTGCCCTCTATAATACCCACCACCTGGTACCCCAACCTCCCACCCCCCGCCACTTCAAACCTCTCAGATTGTCTTTCAGAGTCCATAGTCCCTCATTAAATTTTGATTCGCATTTCTTTGACAACTGAAGTGGCATGGTTCTTAATTTCTTATTGGCTCATCACATTTTTTTTTCCTACTTCCATGCCTCTTCTCTTTCATTTCCCTCACTCAGCTTTTTACTGTATGTCCATCTATTTTGTTGTAGTTATTGTCAATTTCCAAGATCCCTTGATGCCCAGGCTATTAACCCTTTCCATATAATTTGTGACATCATTTTCAGGTTTTCATCTGGCTCTCTCAACTTTCATTTACAGTTCAGTGGCCTTTATTTTGGAAACTATGGTCATCAAACCCTGCTCATTTAGTCAGTTTATCTTCAGACCTACTCAGAAAGGATGAAGAGACCTTACAAGTAGGTATGCAATACAAAGCTAAGATTAAAGCCAGATAAGAAAAAGGAGGCAAAGAAAACAAATAAAGATAGAACACAGATATCCTCTTACTTATGATGAAGCCAAGAGTTGAATTAATTTCTTGGGGGGGGGAAAAAGATGATATTGCAACCTTTACACTTACTCGGGGTCAGCCAGAGATGCGGCTGCGTGCTTTCCAGCAGCACGCTTAGATAAGCCTGTGCAGCGCATCACAACATCAACAGTGTTGTGAGGGCAAAACAGACCTTGTACTTAGAAGCCCTGCTATTCCCAGTACTAATTCCAGAGAACAGTTTTTCCTGTGGGGGCTCCTGAGATTATATTTTAAATGAACTCTTTCTTCGACAGCAGCCTACAGTGAAATGCAGCCCATTTCATAGATCATCTCAAAGATGGTAGACTTCCAAGGGTTGTCTTTTGCAGGCTTTCGAGAATTTTTCTATTCTTTCTTTTTTTTTTTTTTTCCAAAACAATATCCACTTCTGATTTGTCTGTTTAAAACAATTTGGGAGTCATGTAGCAAAAGACAGGTATCAGGAAAAGGGATATTTTTATTGGTCTTAGAAACAGTTTCAGGAAAAAAACTTAAATGTGGCTTTTCTCTTAGAGCAATGTAATTGGTAAAAAATACTTTTCCAATGCATTTAGGGTGGCATGGGAAAACACACCAAAATGGCTATTTTTCAAAACTTGGAAGACCGATGCTTTGACTTGCTTGAAGTAAGTAAGTTGCTTTATCAATCTCAGCATTGTGTTGGAAATGAACACAATATACAGCGAGCACCGCGGCAGTTCAGGCAAAACCACAATATACAGTTCTGCTCCAGGTGCTGTAAGTGAAATTCAGAAGTTGAGAAAAGAGAAAAGATTCTGTGAGAGCTGAGTATACATGACAATACCATCTTGTATGGACATTTTCTGGATTCCTGACTGAGGGAAGATAATTTTTTCTGACATGAAAATATGCTTGGTAGATTGGAGATTATAATTTTTATAGGATAATGGATTCGTTGGTTTCAAAGAACCATATAAAGTGTATTTGGTTCAGTCCTCTGCTGTAAACTTAAAACCCCTCTGAACTCTCTTCCATCAGGGAAAGGCCACACTGAAGGGCAGCACATGCTTGAATAGCACCACCGTGCAGCGACTAAAACAGTTAGCGAGGACATTGGACCACATGGGCTGGAGTCCTGGCTTTCCTATTGACCGACTACAGAGACTTGGGTACATTTCTTAACCTCCATGCTCTTCATCTTCCTCATCCGTATGTTGGGGAGGGATAAAGCACCTGGAACAGTGGCTAGCAGGTCCTGGATCTGCAGGGCAGCTACCTCTTACTTTAAGTCAACTTACATTATCACAGGTACCTTTCAGGAAAGTTCGGTTCTGCCTAGAAAGACCAGAGAATAGAATTTTATTTATTTATCTATTTATTTATTTATTTAGAATAAGAGGTATTTACTTTTGGTTACTAGCAGAGTAGCTTTCATTGAACGACCATCTGAACATAACAGTTTTGAACTTTAGACTACGAAGAAGTTTAAATAATTATAAAATCAGAATTCAAATAACTATTTGAAGCCCTGGGGGATGGCTGAAGCTATGCAGAAATCGAGGGGGACATGATCCTTGAAAGAAAGAGGAAAAAACTACGTAAGATCCAAAGCATTTATTTATTTATTTATTTATTTATTTTGAGGTAGAGAGGGAGAGACAGAGAGCATGAACGCAGGGGGAGGGGCCAAGGAGAGGGAGAATCTCAAGCAGACTCCCTGCTGAGCTTGGAGCCGGTTGCAGGGCTCCATCTCAAGACCCTGAGATCATGACCTGAGCTGAAATCAAGAGTTGGATGCTTAACCAACTGAGCCATCCAGGTGCTCCAAGATTCACATTTGAATTGCTTTTTCCTTGAGGGTACTCCTCATCTTATAAAGTACATGAGGGATAGAGCTCAGTTAGGAAGAAGCAGATGGATGGGACTGAGGATTCACAAGGCAGAGTCAGAGATTGAGGAAGGATGTTTCAGAAAATTGGGAGACAGAGTGGGGAGCTCCAGAATCTGCACAAATTCCCGTCAAATTGTTGGTTTCCACTTGCACATAATCAGACCCCAGGGAATCCGATGGAAAATAACAGCTGGAAGTTTAAAAGAGTCAAACAGGGGTGCCTTGGTGGCTCAGTTGTTAAGTCTCTGCCTTCGGCTCTGGTCATGATCCGAGGGTCCTGGGATCGAGCACCACATGGAGCTCCCAGCTTGGTGGAAAGCCTCCTTCCCTGCCTGCGCCTTCCCCTGCTTGTGTTCCCTCACTCACTGTCTCTCTGTCAAAGAAATAAATAAAATCTTTAAAAGAGCCAATCAGAGGTTTCAGCAGGTGCCTTGTGCTGGAGAGACAAGTTTGGAATTTAAGTCCAGCTAAGTAAAAGGGGCATATTAAATTCTTTGTTCCTTTCACTGAAACCCTTAGAGGGCCATGCCTTAGGAAGGTGAATCCCAGGACTAAGAATGACAACTGAGGCCTCAGGGCAAAACAAGTTCAACCCATCAAAGACCCACAAGATGAAGGTAATTTGTCAGTAGTTTAATGGCACTAGAACAAAACTCAATATTCTTCAGAGGAAGATACTATGGAAAACTGTGCCCACAATCAAGGGGGAAAATAGTCAAACAGATCTTTGAAAGTCCTAGATGTTAGAAATTGCAGATGAAGGCTTTAAAATAACTATGTTACACACCTAAAGGAATCTATTAGGAAGATTGATATAATGGGTAAAGAGATGGGGAATATCAAGAAAAATATGGAAACCATAAAAAAAGAACCAGATGGAAATCCTAGAACTGAAAACTGTAATATCTGAAATTTTAAAATTTACTAGATAAACTTAATATCCAATCAGTCACAACAGAAGGAAAAATAGACAGTATACTTATAGAATGGAAACCATCAAGGCCAGCCCACAACTCCGACCCTCAGAAATGATATCTGCTTTTTAAAAAAGAACCTGTACCCAAGCAAATCATATTCAGACTTCTGAAAACAAAAGATGGGAAAAAATATTAAGTCATCTGGAAGAAAAAGATGTAACATACTAAGAAAAGGGACAATGATTAATAAAGACTGACATCTCATCAGAAATATGGAAAACAAAAGATAATGGACAGACCTAAAACTCTCAATGACTTATATTTGACTTACATACAACAATATCATTAATTACACTAATTGTAAATGGACCCACACTTCCAGTTAAAAGTGTGTGTCCATTTTAAATAAAAACACTGACAGGTTGAAAATAAAAGGATGGAGAAATATATACCATATGAACAATGAACATAAGAGATCCTGCGTGATTATATTAACATCGAGATAGATTTCAAGATAGGGATTGCTGCCAGAGGTAAAATGAAACCTTTCATAATGATACAAGCATCAATTCATTAAGATCATGTAGCAACCCTAAGTATATATGCATCTAATGATAATAAATGTTAATTTTCATAACATCCTGTACACTTATTCCCTTTAAGGAGACTTGCCTTGATTAGGAGGATATTTCAGTCTTTTGGAGCAGGTGGTGTCTGTGAGCCACAGAAGTAGGCTGGTTTTCATGCTTCAGAGAAGCAGGTAAAAAGGCTTTACTTGAGACAAGGAAATAGAATCACCAATCTTCCCACTTCACTCAGGACTAAGATGCTTTATGGGACATGGGGGTATGCAAAAACCAGGATGATACCCAAATTAAGGCAGTCCTAGGCAAACTGGGATGGTTGCTCATCACACAAACAAAGGAATTAATTTTTTTGGAAATATTGGAATAAGAGAGTGAAGAAAGGAGAACAGAATGGAGAGCCAGGAGATGGTAGGAGGTTGTAGAGTAGTTAAAATGAGTCCTTTTAATGATCCCTCAAACCCTAAGTAAAATTAGTAAACTCAGAGGATGACAGGTTCAGAGTGTGTGTGTAGGTTTGGGAAACCTGTGATGAGGTAGAATGGGAGAAAAACAGACAGTATATGTCATGGACATGGACTTCATGGACCAAGGACCATGAGTATTATGACCTGAAGGTTTGTATCCCCGCTCCCCCCAAGTCATATGTTAAAATCCTAACCCCCAATTTGATGGTACTTAGAAATGAGGTCTTTGGAATGTAATTAGGTTTAGATGAGGTCTTGAGGGTGGAGCTCTCATGATGGATTAATGCCCTTATAAGAAGACAACAGAGAGCTAACTGTCTCTCTGCTATGAAAGGATATGTTAAGAAGGCAGCCATCTTTAAACCAGGAAGAGAGCTCTCACCAGTGACTGAATTGGTTGGCACCTTGATTTTGGACTTTCCCACCTCCGGAACTATGAGAAATAAATACTTGTTTTTTAAGCCACCCAGTCTATGATATTCTATTTTAGCAACCAAGACCATAAGTCTTTAGGAATTTGTAGAAATCATGAGGATGACCTTGGACTCGTAGAGGCTATGAAATGGGAGATTTGAATCAAGTTGACATATATTAAGGGCAAAAAGGATATTATGATTTACATCTGGATCTCATAACTATATTAGTTAAACATTTTTTGGTAGTGGATAATAGAAAATCTATCCAACTAGATCCGACAATAAAGGGCATTTATTCACTCATTAATTGAAAAGGGCAATGGTAAAGTGAGCTTCAGGTTTGATTCAGTCTGGGAGTGTCACAATCACTTCTGGGCTCTGGTTCCATTTCTAGCCAAATATCTTAGCAACCCTCCTCCCTGCCACCTTTCATATTCAAACTGGTTTCCCTTGTAGTGGCAACACTGGCATAGCAGTTTCGGAACTCCTGTTCTCACATGACACCATAAGCCAGCAAACTTGGACTGTAAAGAGCAAGATAGTAAATATTTTAGTCTGTGTGTCTCTGTTGCAGCCAGTCAACTCTGCTATTGTAGTGCAAAAGCAATCATAGACAATATGTGAACAAATGTGCATGGCTGAGTTCCAATAGAACTTTAATTATCAATTTAAATTTCATATAATGTTCATGCATTATGAAATGCTCTTCTCCTTTAGATTATTTTTTCCTAACCATTCAAAAATGTGAAACAATTCTTAGCTCAAAGACTGAACAAAAATAGGCAGAGGGCCTTTCACCTACACATCATAGTTTGCTAACCTTTTACTTAAAAGATTGACCAGTTTTAAGCAAAAACTCTCCCTCCTTACATGTGCTCCCTTTTCTCTTCTCCATTACTCTCACTCAAGATGACCATCTGTGTACCCGTTATGTGTTAAAATCTTCCAAATTTTCATCTCCAACCTAGATTGCTCCCCTATCTCCAAAGTCCTATAACCACCTGTCTGCTTGACCTCTCCATTTAAAGGTTTAATAGCATTTTAAATTTAATGTAATCTAAACCTGCTAAGGAACTCTGCTTCCATAAAAATAGGCTGATATAAACATTTGGGTGCGCAATGTCCACAATAGCCAAACTACGGAAAGAACCTAGATGTCCATCAACAGATGACTGGATAAAGAAGATGTGTGTTATATAGACAATGGAATATTATGCAGCCATCAAAAGAAATGAAATCTTGCCATTTGCAACAACGTGGATGGAACTAGAGGGTATTATGCTGAGCAAAATAAGTCAATCAGAGAAAGACAATTATCATATGATCTCCCTGATATGAGGAATTTGAGAGGCAACGTGGGGGTTTAGTGGGGGAGGGAAGGTAAAAAAATAAAACAAGACGCGATCAGGAGGGAGACAATCCATAAGAGACTCTTAATCTCACAAAACAAACTGAGGGTTGCTTGGGAGAGTGGGGTAGGGAGAGGGTGGTTGGGTTATGGACATTGGGGAGGGTGGGTATGTGCTATGGTGAGTGCTGTGAA
The DNA here is from genome assembly GCF_009829155.1 of Mustela erminea. NCBI lineage: Eukaryota > Metazoa > Chordata > Mammalia > Carnivora > Mustelidae > Mustela > Mustela erminea. The sequence continues at coordinate 23,791,758 of NC_045619.1, read as the reverse complement.
GTGTGTAAACCTGATGATTCACAGACCTATACCCCTGGGGCAAATAATACATTATATGTTAATAAAAATAATAATTTTAAAAAGTTGGCTGAGCTCCACAGCAGGCTGAGCTGCCGTGGCATTTCCATGGAATTGACCCCAATGCCACAGGATAATTCTTCAGCATTCCTTATATTTCTGACATGCTTATGGTGAAAAGGAAATATTCTGATTACTCTTTTCCTCCTTGAGGGATGAATAAAACTGAGAAATAAATCAAGAATGTGACATCAGACACAGGAAAGTTTCAGCAATATCTGTCAACTTTTAGAGATTTGGTGAGAAGAAAGTCATGGTTCAGTATCTTATTTGCACAGAAGGCACTAGGTGTGACTTGGAATTCACCCCATGTGATCATTGCGATGTATCCATATTCTCCTGGTAATGTTTTGGATTTTTCTCTTGCTCATCTGGGCTCTTGCAGCCTCAAGGGTGTTTTAGCTTCCACTGGGGGCAGTTAAAGTACTTCTTTCCTATTACTTACAGATCTGTATATCTCTTCAGCTTGACTCAGTTTGTCCAACTGATTCATTTCCTTATCAACTTGCTCTGGCCTCTCCACTTTCTCCTGTGTTTTGAAAAGTACTATTTTTTTAAAGACTTTATTTATCTATTTGACAGACAAAGATCACAAGTAGGCAGAGAGGCAGGCAGAGAGAGAGGAGGAAGCAGGCTCCCCGCTGAGCAGAGAGCCCGATGCAGGGCTCGATCCCAGGACCCTGGGATCATGACCTGAGCCGAAGGCAGAGACTTTAACACACTGAGCCGCCCAGGTGCCCCAAAGTACTCTTTTTCAAAAATAAAAATGATGTGTGTGTGTCCTCAATCTTTCATTTATTCAATACACATCTTTTGATTATTGCTGAACACTGGACACAGTTCCAGACTCTGAATATATAAATATCTGGAAGCTGTGGCCCACCCTTGAGATGCTCATAGTCCACTAAGGACAACAGAAATGTAAACTTACAACTTATGATACAGCAGTGTAGGTGTTGGAATGAAACCTGAACAAAATGCGTAGGAAGAGAAGGAAATAGCCAGTGTTCACAGAGTTGATGCAGCTACTATGCCAGGAAAAGAAAGAACAAAAGAGGGAAGGAAAGCAAAAATGAGAGTTCCAAGCCCAAGATATTGTCAGTTGAGCCGCAAGAATGATTACTTCCGGAAAGAGGAAGAATTGAGAAGATGTATTAGGTATATGAAATGCTTAATGAGACCATAAATGAGGAGAATTGCTTCTTACAGCATATGAGGAGATAATTTTTATCAGATAATGAAATTGTTTTCAGTCTTCAGAATGAAAATGAATCCCTTGCTAATGCAAATCAAGCTAATAAAGGGAGTGAGAGAGAATGTCGGAATTACACTTGGCTAGCGGTAGGCAGAAACCAACCTAAATAGTCTAAGAAAAAAAAAGAAAGATAATGAAGTAATCAAAATAATTGCTTAATAGGGAATGTGAAAGATCTGCAGTGTTAAACTATAAATGTACATTTTCAAGAAAAATGAGGTGACCTTAAGGAACAGATTAGAAACCCAAACTCACGCCGGGTAGAAGCCATGCTTTTCATTAGCAAAGCTCAAGATTAATTAAATCTGGGGAAGCTTTTTGAAATCCACAAGTGTGAGCTACATTAGACTACAGTACAATTGGTATATTGTATCATAATTAATGATTAGCATGGACTTCTTTATTAAATGTATTCTGGCGCAGTTCGTGTGACAGATGTAAAATGAAGAGGACAGAAATGTGTTATTTAAAACCAGAACGGAGTTTTGCAGCACCTGCTTTCAGAAGTGGGTGGAGTCATCGTTTATCTAGCAGACAAACATACTGTTCTCTTCCACCCTGGAACCTGCCTTGAGACCCACCCAGGCATGATGGAGGCACCATGCCCTCTCACTAACTCTGTAGGGAATGAGGGAAGGGGGTGGACAGTGGTGGCTTATCAATGACCTTTCAGTCACTTCTGAATCAGATCTCTTACTTCAGCTATCTCATCTCAGAGACCAGTAGCAGAATTTAGTGTTCCTCAGGATGGAAGCTCTGGAGAAAATGGTCCGTTGCTTACAGAGCATGTTGACTATAGGTAAATGGAATTCCTGAGCAAGTAGGATGCAGTGGTCTAAGTTGTTTTACAGGAAAAAGTAAAGGGAAATGAATTTCTTAGGGACCCCAGTGGAAAGGAGAAAGAAGAAAAGGAAGAGTCCTGGGGGGAAGAGGGTGAGAAGCAACAGGGTGACATAAACCATTTTCCTCTGCTCCACACACAGATGCCTCCTCTGAGAGACAGACATTAAGGGGAAATCAAAAGAAGGCTGCTCCATGTCTAGGGTGCACGAGGGAAGACAATCCACAAGCTGACCTAACTCAGAAATGTAGGAAATTGGAATCAAAGGTGGCATAAAAATGTAAACTCCATTCCGATCCCTGAAAGTCAGAATTATACAGAGCTTGCAGAAACCAACCTAGAGAGTCTGGGGTGAGGGTGCGTGGTAGGTACAGCCTTCCAACTTCAGAATTCTGCAGGCAGGGAGCATATACTACATGCACAATTACAGCAAAGAGTGAGAGTTTGACTTATTTTTTGCTGATTCAGATGCCTTTTACTTCCTTTTTGTTGTCTGATTGCTGAGACTAGGACTTCTAGTACTATGTTGAATGGCAGTGGTGATATTGAACATACCTGTTGTGTTCCTGACCTTAGGAAAAAGCTCTCAATTTTTCGCCATTGAGAATGATATTTGCTGTGGGTTTTCATCTTTCACCAAAGATGGCTTTGATGGTATTGAGATATGTACCCTCTATTCCTACATTTTGAAGAGTTTTGATTGACAAAGGATGCTGTACTTTGTCAAATACTTTTTCAGCATCTACTGAGAGTATCATATTATTCTTGTTCTTTCTTTTATTAATGTATTCTATCACATTGATTGGTTGTTTCTATCTCTGACGCACGGCCCTATTTGGAGTCTCCAAAACCAGTAGATTCCTGCAGCGCACTCCCATGCCACTCCTCCCAGTGGAGAAAGGGGGGGGGGGATTTCCCAGGATCAGCCACTTGTGGGGTCCCTGCTCAATGAGCAGTGGCCTGACTGTGCCTCGGATCATGGTTTAAGGTAACCCTGAGTTGAGAACCCACTCCTCAGCTCCGTCTTTGCAGCTGGCTTTCCCACTCTGGTAGTTGGGAGCTCTATTGCACTCAGGTACCCTCGGTCTTTCTGTGAGCTTGCGGGTCCTGAGACCTTGCTGTCCCAGCGAGGGCTCCACCCCCTGCTTAGCCTTTGAGTTGATGTCCTTCAGTGAAACAGACTTCTATATGTTCTGATTTTGTGCTCTACTCTCTACTGCTTACCAGAAGCTGGCCTCTCCCCCCATGGTCTATCTTCCTGTATATTGCCTTGGATTTACTTCTTTGAAGGTCCTGCCTTCCAGAAAGTGGTTGCTTTTCTGTTCAAAGAATTACTGCTATTCTTCTCTTCAATCTCCTGTTGAGTTTGTAGTGCTCAGAATGGTTTGATAACCATGTAGTTGAATTCCTGAAATGAGTGAAATTCAGGTCTCCTGCTGCTCTGCCATCTTGCTCCTCTCTCCTCCTGACTAAAACTTTCTTACTAAGAATTTCCTTTCCTGCCTCCATTATGCTTTGACATCATTCTCTGCTTTTTCCACCTTTTTGTTCCTCCCTCTTTTTCCTCATAGTTGTTTCACACAATCAATATCTTGGATACTTAACCCAGTTTTGATGTCTGCTTCTTAAAGGATCTAAACTAGCACATTTTGCCCTTTATTTGGAAATACTTGTAGGTAAAGAAAAAAGATTTTTCCTTTAATTTTCTGGGTTTTCTGACTGGGCCCTGTGATGTAGGCTGACAAAGACTGATTAGCACAAGAAAAACAGTTTATTAACACATGTAACTTGCATACATGTGGGAGAGACTCAGTGATGAGTAACTCAAAGAGGTGGTTAAAACTTGGTCTCATATAGGGACACCTGGATGACTCAGTCAGCTAAGTGTTCAACTTTTGATTTTGGGTCAGGTCATGATCTCAGAGTTGTAAAATCAAGCCCCATGTCAGACTCCATGCTGGATGTGGAGGCTGCTTAAGATTCTCTTTCCCTCTTCCCCTCCCCATCTCTCTCTCTCTCTCTTCCTCTCTAAAAAACAAAAACAAAAACACTTGAGCTTATATAGCATCTTAACAAAGAACAGTAAATTTGCTGAAAAATGCAAGGCAAAGAAAGAGGTTTTAGGATTCCAAGGAGGACAAACTATGGGAGAAACCAATGAGTGTGTTTCCTTTGTATAGTTCCACCTAGTGCTGAATTTCCATCTTCTTCGTGGCTGTAAACTTTCCCTGGGAAAGGGGATTTCCAGCAGTGTTCATTTCTCAGAAGTTTTTGCTTTTCATCAGTCCATCGTATCATTTCCTACCACCCACTGAAGTACAGTTTCCTTTTAAAGTTATTCTGAGAAACACACATGAAGTATGATAAAGGGCCAATTTTGGTGTTAATGGATTTTTAAATCTATGAAATCTTTCCAAATCAATGGGATGTTAAGAAATAATATCCATAATTTGGGAATAGGCAGAAAGGATCACTTGGTGTTCTGATCGTGGAGTGCAGAACATTGTCTAATGTGCCTGAAGCAGGTATCTGATTTTCTAGGGTTGTAAACTTGTGTTTGGCATTTTCTTTACTACTGATTAGGACATTTTACTTCTCTGGAAGTGTGGAGGTTAACTTCTAGAAAACTGATAAAAATGTAAATGAATCTTGTCCCAAAGGGATGCCAGTGATGAGAAGATAACCCAAAGTTGATCATTCATTGTCCTGTACAAACTCAGTTTTGTGTCTAACCTAGCAATCTTATTCCAACATTTAAAAAGTGCTCTTTTGGGGGCACCTGGGTGACTCAGTGGGTTAAGCCTCTGCCTTTGGCTCAGGTCATGATCTCAGGGTCCTGGGATCAAGTCCTGCATCGGGCTCTCTGCTCAGCAGGGAGCCTGCTTCCCCCCCCCCTCTCTCTCTTCCTGCTTCTCTGTCTGTCAAATAAATAAATAAAATCTTTTTTTAAAAAGTGCTCTTTGAATAAGCCTTACCATTTTAAAACTTCCCTCCCTAATTATTGAGTTGGATGAAGTCTTTGTCTTATATTCATTTCATATTTTTGTAATGTTTTTAACTTTTGCAAATTATATTCTGGCAGAGGAGAAGCCTATAATATACAATATAGGTCAATTATTCAATGTGTAGGGTTATTATTTACTTTATGCCAGAAACAAGAGTCAAGAGAGAGGTGCTTAATAATCTTTTTACTTTCTTCATCAGTACCTACTTAACATTGATTTTAAGATATAAATATATAAGATATATACATATTATATATCTATACTATATGTATACACACAAAATATTTAGAAAATGTGCCATATGTGGTACATTTTCTAAATACTGCTTCTCTCCCACTCATTTGATTTTCTTCTTTAGGAATTCTTAGTACATGTGTGTTCAATCTTCTCTTTCTACCCTTTCTGTCATTGTTCTAGATGGTGTCTCTAGATTTATCTTTCAGTTTGCTAATTCTCTTTTTGATTCTACCAAGATTAAACACTGTTTAATCTGTTCATAAAAATTTTCATTGCAAAGGCTATCTTTTTCAGTTTTGGAATTTCCACTTTGTTCTTTATTAAATCTGTCTGATCTTTTTTATAGTGTCTTGTTTTATTATTCTGATGCATTTCTGTTATCAATCCTTTAAAATATGCTTATTTTCCTTTCTCTGTAGTTTTTCTATCATATGATACTCCTATGATATTGTTTTTGCTCTTTGTTATATCTGCTTAACTTGGTTTATGCGGATTATTTCTCTCTCTCTCTCTTTATAAAATTTGGATTGTCATTTTTAAGTAGGGTATTCTCAGAACTCTGTGTAAATTGTGCATGTCCTGGACTAAGATTGGGCCTTTCTAAGAGGATTTTGGCAGGAGCTGCTCCCTGAGAAAAATTATTTTGATGATTTCTCAGTTTGGGAATCCCAGATCCTACACCAAGTGAAGGGCAAGGTGTAACAAAAAAAGGCCATGGCAACAATATCTCAAGGGACACTTTTTAACCTAAAGCACCAGGAAATTAGATAAAATTCCTTGTTCTTTACTATGTTAATGAGCAGATTTTGTTCTAGTCCAATATTTATGGAGGACAAAGTCTGCATTAGCTGCCTATTGCTGCTGTACTAAATTATTACAAACTATCCATAATTTTGTAGGTCAGAAGTCCAAAATATATCTCATTGAGTTAAAATCAATGTGTCGGTAGACCTGGTTCCTTCTGGAGGCCCTAGCGGAGAATCCATTTCTTTCTTCTGAAGCTTCCAAAAGCTGTGCACATTTCTCAGCTGATGGTCCCCCCTCCATTTTCAAAGCCAACAATGCTGAGTTAGGTCTTTCTCACATGGCATATCTCCGACCTCTTCCTCTGTCTTCCTCTTCCAGTTCTAAAGACTCTTGTAATGACATTGGAACTACTCAGATAACCCAGGATACTCTTGTTATTATAAAGTCAGTTCATTCACAGACTTAATTCCCTTTTGCCAAGAATGGTAACATTCACAGGTTCGTGGCATTAGGATGTGGATATTTTTAGAGCCAGTTTTCTACTGACCACATGATGTTTTGAAGATCTCAGCTTCATGCAAGCATCTTAGTTCTAACATGCCACTCTGCGCAGGCCCAGACATCACAGCTGTTAAAACCTACACCCTATGTTAGCAAAACCCAAACCTTCATGCAATGAGGCTACAGTATCAATTCATATTCTTTCTACCTTGATCTTTCTATTTGTTCTTTCACAGTCTAAGCACGAAGTTTTTCAAGATGAAGGCTAAAGAAAACAAGGACAAAATAAAACTGTACATGTTAAGTCAGGTCCCTATGATAACAATGACTATTCTTGTGACATGAAGGAAGATTTTATTGCATGGGGGATGGAGACAGTGCTGTGTCCCCTGCTCCAGCACTAAGCCCATCTCACCCTGCAGTACCGTAGTTGCAACACTCTTTAAAGACAATCACTAAGTCACAGAGACCTTACTCTTCCCGACTCTTATCTAGTAATACTGAGGATAAGGCTGGTTTAATTGGTCAAACATTATATTTAATATTTACCACAATTATGGGATTCAAGCTGCCTGGAGAACCTGGCCAATGTCCAAGATCATCAGGGACATAATTGTCTTTTGCGATGTAGAGCATACTAATTTACTATATTACTATTCTTAGTTATTAAAACCTGTTTCTAAAATCTTTACTTTGGTCATTTATTCATTCCTTTGTTCAGCATTTATCTAAGTATCCCCTATGTGCTAGCTCCAAGAGGGAGTGTAAACTATGCAAGACTTATGCCCTACTCACAAGGAATTTAAACTCTAATAAAGAAGAAAGAGAATTTATAGTCTAACAGAAAAGAGAAAGATATTTTAGGAAGATAATCCCTTTGTATGAAGAGGGAAGATATATGTGTGTGTGTGTGAGTGTGTGTGTGTGTGTGTGTGTGTCTGTTTATCCTTCAATCCCTCAGGTAGGGAAGGAATTTGCAAGGTTTTTTTCCTTTTCTTTTCTTTTTTTCTTTCTTTTTTTTTGTTGAAGTATAACAGAAATACAGAAAGTTGCATGAATTCAAAGAATATAGCTCAATGAATTTATTAAAATTGAGCACACCTAGTAACCATGGGAGATAAAGAAATAGAATTTCACTAGCAACCAGGAAGCCCTTTTCTGGTCAATATTTCAGCAGGAGAAAGAAAATATATCAAACAACTTTTTTTTTTTTCCTATTCAACAATCTGCTTAATGCTTACCTTCCTGCGTCATGAGTCACCCTTGGACCATTGTTAGTCAGCTTTCAAAAATAGTTTCTCTGAGACAACTTCCCCATCTCCTACAAGCTGAAATCAGTGATGAAAGTCCAGGTGAAAAAGAGCAAAAAATTTCCAGCTGTCAAATTAACAGCCAGAGAGCATTTTTTCCTCACAAAAGATGTGTCTAGACTCATGGAAATTAGAAGAGAGAAAAAACCCATTAGGTCATCAGGCGAAGGATTGTTCCCTCTGATACAATTCCTAGTTTTTTCACTAGTTTAAAATGAGAGCAGCTGTTTTATGCAAAGTCAAGCCATACACACAAAGCCTACCTAATGTATCCTTTATTATAGGAGTAGACAGGAAGCAAGCACCAAACCAATTAAATACTGTAACCCCATAATGTTGCATTAAAGTCTATGACATGCTATTAGAAACCAAGTGATATAGAGCATCCTTTATTTTGTGTTTAGAAGGCACAGAACAGCTATCTGACCCAAAGGTGAATCTATGTGGCCATATGCAGACAGAACTTTCTCCATCAAGGTAGAGGAGTGCAAGGCTGTAATGTTCAAATCTCCTTGAGTGTTAATATCTATCAGTAGCTAAAAGGAATTCAGAAAGTCACTCTTTGGGATGAATCCTTCTTTAATCTTTTCTAGAAAAGCCTCATCTCAGTTCAAACAAAATGGTAAAAGTAAGAGTGTTTCTCTAGTAGTCAAACAACTCAGATTGAGGTCCCTTGGATTATGTATTTGGTATTGCTTTTTCATGGCATTAGAAAGGGCATGAATCACAGCATTCATGTTATACATTTCAACTAAGTCGCTGCTGTTTAGTGACTTTTCTCCAAAACCAGCAGCGCTTTTAGGCAGAAGCCATGTTTTTGTTTTATTTCCTGCAACTACAGAACTTGGGACATGGTGAGTGTTTAATACATGTTTGGTGACTCAAGAATGGCTGTATGTACTAAGCTAAGGAGCTAGAATTTTATCCTAAAAGTGATATAGGGCCATCTCCTGAAGCATGTTCAGGAGAGGAGTGAAATTGTCATATTTATTTTGTAGGAAGAAACTTCTAGTAATAAGATAGAACATATATTAAAGGGACTGACCTAGAGGTAGGATGAGTCACTAGGGGGTTACAGTGGTATTCCAGACTAGGTAGTTTGAATTACGGTAGGGCATGTTAAGATAAAAAGTAAGTGCTGATTTGAAAGATACTTAGAAAATAACCTGTGTATGATCTAATGATTGATAGGATAGAGGGAAAGAGAAGGGAGGAGACTCTAACAATGATTCTTGGGATTCTGGATTGAGCTTATGGTTGGGTGATGGGTCAATCATTTAAGGTAGAGATTATAATAGGTAGAAGGAGAAGGTTTGGTGTCAAAGACAATAAGTTTACTATATAGCCCCTTGGGCTGAAGGGTCTGTGAGATGTCGGGTTTAAAATCAACAGAATAGAAGTAGGTTTTAGAACTATAGGTTTTGACACTATTTCACAGGAAGAAAGACACAGAATGGAAATCCAAGGGGGAAAGTTCCAGAAGGAGACCAAGATGGAGTGGCTAGAGAGATGGGATAAAAACTAAGAGAATAGAGTAATAAAGAGAGCATAGCTAATAGAGATGTGGACATCAAAAAGATTGGACGAGCTAAAAGCTCGTAATGCAATATGACATCATATTGGGTATATTGGAACTTATTTGTAAGTGAAGCAATTAGGTCTCTTTTTGTTGCAATTACTGAAAGCTCAAGTCAAATCAGCTGAAGGAATTTATCAGTTCCATTGATGAGAATGAGAAGGGTTGAAGCAGATTTTAAATGATATTACTGTTTTCTCTCCATTTCTTGCCATAACCCCTTGTCCACACGTCCCTGTCCTTCTACATTTTGGTCTCATTCTGTTTTACTGCAGAGAGTGTCCCTGTCCATGCAGGGACATAAGACAGCTCCAGGCTTACATTTCTTTAGTCTTGTAATTCCAGAGAAAACAGGGAACAACTCTTTCCCCGCCTTGGAATATACAACTTGCTCAGAAGGACTGAATAATCAGACCAGGGTCATGGGTCCATTCCTAGGCCAGGGAGTAGGTACCGTGAATGGCCACACAATCAGAATCACATGGTTTGAGAGGGGAGGAATAAATCCGAAGGAAAGAAGAAGAAGAGTTGCTGTTTCCAGAATATGTGGGAGATATGGAGGGCAACCAAAAACAGCAGATGTCTACAATCTGTTGAATGATGATGGTGGAAGCCAGTTTGCAGTTGAAACCCAGTCAGCCTTTTAGACTCAGCTCTGACAGATAGATTTAAAAATGAAGGCAAACCCCCATAGACTAGTCTTCATTTTGAGAAAGCTTGCCTATTAACTAAACATATGAATAAGATGTATGTCTTCTCAGAAAATCACATATAAGAAAGGCAGATTTTTTTCTCCTTTTTGGTGGTTGAAATATGTTTTTAGCATGAGGTAAGACTATGTGATTTTTTTTTAAAACATTAGGTAAAATCACTGGAGCATTTTCTAAGGTATTCACTTCGAGAAGGTGTACATTTATCCAGCAGTGAAATCACTGCACAAGATATTTCTGATACTTCTCTTCTGAATTTGTCTCAAAGCTTGAACGGGTAAAAATCTATTTCTTTAAAGGACAGATTTGAGTTTTTAAAACAATGTCAGTTGTCATTTGGAGCAAAATTTAGTGGGAAAGGTGAGTAATAGGAATACAACGTAATCATATAGTACAGTAATGATGGATTAATCTTCCTCTCCAGGACGCTAAATGATCTGCTCCTTTCCCGCCTTTCTCTCCCTCTCTCTCTCTCTCCCTCTCTCACTCCCTCTCTTTCTCCCCTACACTCTTCTCTCTTCGGTAGCTAGCCAGATTAATCTTCTGAAACAGAATTCCAATCATGTCACTACCTTTTTCAAATTGTGTCAGTGACTGCTGGCTACTCGCATAAATATGTCCAAACCCTTTGTTCTCAAAATCAAAGCTCTTTGCAGTCTCACTGAAACCTGTTATTTGTTCTCTGTTCACTCAATGAACTGAACTCTTGACCATTTTAGGTTTGTTCTCTAGAACTTTTTGTCCCTCTGTTCTGTATGTCTAATCTCTGCATCTCCTTTATGACACCAATCAAATGTCACCATCCCATGTGTTAGCATGTGTTAGCCTTCCCTGATGGTTGCATTCCAGTTGATCACCTTTGGTTTCCTCCCCCCAGGAAATGCCTGTCCTCCTTACTCCGTGGGATTGTCCAGTGTTCTTAGTTCTATTTATCTGAAATTTTGTGGGAATATGGTGTTAGCGTTGATGTAATGTTTTAGCTATCAATAATAATGATATATTTAATACAGCACTAGGATTTAAAATAAGTGGACAGCAGAGAGACACCCAACACAGGTTATATTGATCATTACAGTGTAGTAAAAAAAGCAGCATAGTCTTTAATGTTATTAGACAGACTGGGTTTGATTCCTAGCACTTCCACGTATCAGCTGGGTGTTTTTAAGCAATGTATTTAATATTTCTCTAAGCATCTATTCTCTAATTTGTAAAATGGAAATGATGACATCAGTTTCTTAACTTTATTGTGAGGATCAGAAGAGTCATGGAAAAGATTTTTTAAATGATCTTAGAGAGACAAAAACCTCTAGAAGTATAATAAAATCAAGATGCCGTAAATGACTGATATTCTGATTGCTTAAAATGTAAACATTTTTGCATGGCAAAATAATGCTATAACCAAAGCCAAAAGAGGGTAAACTAAAAAAAAAAAAAAAAAGTTTGCAACATTTATGACAGATAAAGGGAGTAGTTTCATTCTCTGATCTACCAGTAAGGAAGAAAACAAATCTAGTAAAAGAAAAAGAGGAAAAAAGAAAGAAAGAAAGAAAGAATCAAAGAATCAATCCACAGAAAAGGAAATACAAATAACTTTTCAACATATAAAATGTTCAAACTCATTTGTAATGTAGTAACTGCAAATCGAAACTCAGTGTTACGCTATTTTTAACTGAACTGAGGGTAACGTAAATAGGTACAGCTTCTTTGAAAGGCATTTTACCTCATACTCTTGGCAATTCTTTCTAGGAATGTATGTATACACCTGTGCCTTCCAGTATGGTAGTCATGGCCGTACCTAGTTGCTCAGCACTTAAAATGTGGCTTGTCTGAGTTAGGTGGTACTCTCTAAAATGTACACTGGATTTCAGAGACTCAGTCCAAATAAAATGTAAAATATCTACTTGATGGTTTTTAAAAAGATTTTATTTATTTATTTCAGATAATTAGATAACCATGTGCAAGAGTGGGGAGGAATAGAGGGAGAGGGACAAGCAGACTCCATGCTGAGCACAGAACCTGATGCAAGGCTCATCTCGTGACCCTGAGCTCATGATCTGAGCCAAAATCAGGAGTCAGATGCTTAACCAACTAAGCCACCCAGAAACCCCTCTTGCTGATTTTTTACTTTGATTTACAAGTTGAGTATTTGGGATATAATGGGTTAAATATAATATATTTTAAAAGTTAATTTTACTTGTTTTACTTTTGATTTTTTATTTATTTAAGATTTTATTTATTTACTTATTTACTTAGAGAGCATACAAGTTGGGGGAAAGGGCAGAGGGAGAGGGAGAAGCAGACTCACTGCTGAAGAGGAGCCTGATGTGGAGCTTGATCTTAGGACCCCAAGATCACGACCTGATCTGAAGGCAGATGCTTAACTGACTGAGCCACCCAGGTGCCCCTCTTTTACTTTTTTTTTTTAATTTTTTTTTAAGATTTTATTTATTTATCAGAGAGAGAGGGCGAGAGAGCAAGCACAGGCAGACAGAATGGCAGACAGAGGCAGAGGGAAAAGCAGGCTCCCCGCTGAGCAAGGAGCCCGATGCGGGACTCGATCCCAGGACGCTGGGATCATGACCTGAGCCGAAGGCAGCCGCCCAACCAACCGAGCCACCCCGTGACTACTAAACATTTAATTTTGCATAAGTTGTTCACGTGATATCAGTATTGAACAGTGCCAGCAAATACAGTTCTAATCACGTGTATGAGAAATTATACATGAATAAATAGTATCTGGAAACATCTTTAATATTTATTAACAGAGACTTTGTTAAATAAAACATGGTGCATCCACAGAATGGAATATTATATGAGGAGAGAAAAGAATGGCATTAATATGTACTAAGGTGGGGAACTCTCCAAGCTAAACTGTTAAGTGAAAAAGAAGACCACAGAACAGATGTATATTAAGCTAATAATTGTGTTCGGTGACTATTGAAGGATTTTTGAGTGATGTATGTAAAAGTGTACATGTGTGTAGAATGTTATTGGAAAGGAACATAAGAAATTATTTTTATTGTCTCAGAGGAAGAAAAATATGGCTCAGTATCTGGAGTGGGAGAAGATTTATTTTTAACTCTTTTTTGTATAAATGTGTTATAATATATATACTTTATTCAGAAAAAAAGTATTTGTAGGTCTTCATTGTTTCTGAAGAATTTTCCAAAAAGAATCTCCCCAAATCAGTTATGACAGATAATAATTCATTAACATTTTTAACAAGTAAAGACGGATGACAGACACATGTAAACCCTAGTGCCTCCACACAGTAGGCTCCTAGGAAATACCCATTCCTTTCCCTTCCCTGCATTTGGGCTAATAGCACAGATGTCACAACAGAATCTTTCCACATTTTGGGGATACCTTACGCGTCACATCACGTTATGACTCCGGAGATGCCAATTATTTGTAAATGAGATAAGGCTACACAGATCTTATGGCATGCCCTGGACGTTAGTTATTTCCCCCCAATAAATCACAGAAGCTTGCTCACCTCTTTTTTTTATACCTCTGTGATCAAAATGGAAGGCAGCTTGTATAATGTATAACTCTGTAGTCAGTATAGCATTGTTGGCTGTCTGCAAATTTTATTACCATATTAAGGACTGAAGCAAACTTTTCCAGTTATTACATCCTCTGCACTCAAATCTTCACTCTCCTTGTCAGCCTCTAGATTCTTCGGCAGTTAAAACACTCTCTTTCATTTCTGTATCAAAAACTCTTACGTGCCTTGCCAACCTCTTTGTCTACTTCAATCACCTCCTCTCACTTTCATGAAGTTTGTTGATTGATTGCTTCTCATGGGGTACGTCTGGCTTTCCAGCCCTTTGTCTAAATTTAAAACACTAGACCCATCCTTCAGAACACACACAGTGCTCAATTGCATTTGCTCATAAAATACCTTTTGTTTTTTGGAACAAAAGTCTCTTATTCTGACTCCTTATTTCCATTTCTGTTGCCTCTGCTTGAGTCCAGACTCTCTTCATCTTGTCCGGAATATGTCAACTAGCTCTTAACTACTCTGCATGCTTTGAGACTCCCTACCAGTGATCTGCTTTCCACTTTACTGCTAGATTCTAGGAAGGGATTCTGAAAAACAGATTCACTCATTCATTCATTCATTCATTCTCCAAACATTTACTAGGTATCTCCTTTGTGTCAGGCATCATGCTAGGTACTGGGACGTAAAGACCTATTTTGCATAGGCAGGCACTATGCTCCTCTATGCTCCTGAGCTTTGGGCCAATGAATAGATGCATGATTTACAGTCCAGTGGAGCAGGCAAAGGTTGCTGAGGCAGCAAGCAGCAGGGCGTCAGTTTCTCAGTCTCTGCCATCTGATCAAATCGGAGAGGGGCAGGACACGTTCTAAACAGAGGAAGCAGCAAGGACAAAGGCGAGACAAGCTGGTACAGGGAATAGCTGGCCAGTAAGGCTGAAGAGGCGGCCAGAGAAAACCTGGGGATGTCAGCATGAGGCAGTGGTGAACAGGGTCAGGCAAAGGAGTTAGATTTTATTCTAAGAACCTAGGTTTTAAGCACAGCAGTCCTGTGATCTGATTGCATTTAATGAAAAGTGGTGTGGTAGGAGTTTGGAGGGTAGTTGGAGGGATCAGACCTGGGTACCGGGAAAACAAAAGAGGAGGAGACTCTTTCAACAATCTGGCCAAGAGTCAAGGATACTTTAAACCAAGATAATAGCAGTGGGGATGGGGAGAACTGGACAGACTTGAGAGTTATTCATGAACAGAATTAAGGGGGTTTAGTGAGGCCCTATTTGGGTGTTTGTGGGAAGGAGGGAAAGAAGAGGGGTAAGTCAGTATTGATTTGGCAATGTCTGATTTGAGCCACTGGGATGCTCCGAGGAGCTACGGAAGCCGGGACGGTTTGGCAGAGGGGAAGTAGGATGATTTGCTGGAGACAGCAGCACTTGAGTACATACGGCTCTGCGCTTGGGTGAGGGATTTAGACTGGAGATATTATTCAGTCTTCATCCACTTACATAATCGACAAATGAGGGCTGAGCGCCTACTAGATCCCAGGCACTGGTCGAAGCACGGGGAGTACAGTAGCAAGGAAAAAGGGGCCAAAATTCTTATTTGTGTGGCCCTTTCAACTCCAATAAAGAAACTAAACAAACCAAACAAAGGTAAATAAATGTGTAGTATTGTAAAATGTCAAGTAGTTAGGTGCTTTGAAGAATTCAGGTAAGAAGAAAGAGCATGATGAGGTGTGGGGGTATTTTAGACAATGTAGTCTGGAGAAAAGAAGAGGTAAGAATTGAACACAAACCTGATAAAAGTGCCAGAAGGAGCTCCGGGAAAGTCCTAGGGAACGGTGTGCAAAAAAGAACCATGTGGGGCAGCAGGGTCCCAAAGCAATGGGTGGTGGCAGTTGTGGGGAAGGGATGTAAATTTCCATGTCATAGGACCCCATTACTCCCCGGAAACTCTAAGTTATTAAATAAATGTCATCTTGCTTCCTTTTGAAACTAATCCTGGCTCCTTAGGTGGTACTGACTCTTTCTTCCACTGAGACTCCCCAGCACTTGATAAATATAGCAAAAGATATCACTTTATATCCCTAGTATGTGTTACCTTGGTATAATCGGAGCTTCTCCAAGGCAGGGATATTATTCATCTCCGTGACTGAAATCACCTAACCTGCACAGCTTCCTGGGAAGCTAGAGGACTCACAAATATTCATTGACATTGCAATAATACCAAACAATGTGGCTTTTTGGCATATCCCTGAAAACCACTATAAAATATATTACGTAGCGGCTCTAACCTTTCTAAATCTTGACGCCTTAAACTATGAATGGGTCAATATATTGTACTTACTTTTTTCTCTTTTTAAATTTACTTTATTTAAAAGAGTCAGACATATTGGAATAACTTAAAAAGAGGAACATAAAACCACAAGGCCAAAAAAAAAAAATTAAAAAAAAAAAGAGTTTTTTGTCTTTATCCATCATTACCCACTTACAGCTCTCCCTGAGGCAACTTTTTTATGGAGTCATTTGGATTTCATCTCCAACTCTCTGAATAATAAGCTTATTCATGCTAATATTTTTTCAAATTTAGGATTTATTATTAGCTGTCTACCATAGAAGGCAGGGAATCAGTTCTCACAGAACCTAACTACATGCAAATGCATACTTCCCGTCTCTCTGTCAATTCAAGATAGCTGAATCATAATTTTAATTAAATTAAAATTCATGTTCATTTTCTATGATTATGGTAATATTACTCATCACAGAATTATATGGTATATTGTGGTTGCTATTTCCATTTTTCCTTTCTTACCCAACTTTTTGTTTTTCTAGTGTTAGTTTTCTCTTACAGTTCGGCTGGTTGGTTGCTTTTCCAGTTTTTTATGTCTTCAATCACAAGATAAACCCTTTACATTCTCTCTCCCAGTTCTGCAAATCTCTTCATAACACAATTAAGCATGCGGGATATGTATGTGGATGAGTGTGTGTGTGTGTGTGTGTGTGTGTGTGTGTGTGTGTGTTTATTTTTGACAATAGTGCTTTTGGAGACTTTTGACCTGCTGTTTGGACTGATTGTTCTTTAAGCCCAGTGTCTGGCTATTATCCTGGAATTTTCCTTCAGTGACATCCTGAGGATTCCCTTTACCTTTCTCAAGGTGGGTACCCACTCTCCCTCTCTCTAGATTTGCTCCTTTGTTTTGGTGGCCCATCTCCTCAAATATCTTCCTCATAGGGTATATGGGAGGTAAATTTGTTAAAATGTTACATGGCTGAAAATGTTTTTATTCCCTCACACGTGAAGAGTAATAAATAGGACTACATAATTTTTGCTTAATAATCTTTCTTTTTTTGTTTTGCTCAAAAATATAAAGAGATTGTTCCATTGTTTTATAAATTCTAGTATTCCTGCTAGAATAGGAATGGCATGGAAGCCATTCAAATCCTTGAACCTTGTGTAGTAACTTTTTTTTTCCCCATTTGGGGAATGTTTAAAATTTCTTCAAGCCAATATTCTGAAATTTGAAAGTAATGTATTTTGGTATGTCTTTTAAAGAAATAACTAATTTTGTTTTCCTAAGTCAAGGACATCACTTTATTTTTTAGGATCTGGAGCTCTTAGTTCCTGAACTTTGATAGATGTATTGAAACCACCACAAAAACCAAGGTAAAGAACTTTCCATCACCACCAACTGCTTCCTTGACTTCTCCATAGTCCATCCCTCCCACTACTCAGGCAAATACTATTCGGCTTTCTGTCACTGTGGACTAATTTGTGTCAGATCTACATTGACAGCAGGTATAGTTCTTTTGAATTTGTCTTAAAAAAAAAATTGACAGTCTAGCAATATTCTCCATCTCATTAGTGTGATATATATAGCTCTCTATTTAAGACTTTAACTTCTCTCAGCAATGTTTTGTAGTTTTCAGTGCATCGTTACTGAGTATATTTTATTAAATTAACTAAATATTTATGCTTTTGGGTGCTATTCGGAATGGGATTGTAATTTTTATTTCATTTTCCAGTTGCTTATTGAGTATTTAGAAATGTTGCTCTATTTTTATAGGATTTTGCATAGGCCTTGCTAAATTTACTTATTGGTTCTAGGAGCTTTTTAGCATATTTCTTACGATTTTCCAGTACATAATCATAATTGTCTGCAAATAAAGAGAATTTTGCTTCTTCCTGTACATTCTGTATGCTTTTCTTTTCTTTTCTTTTCTTTTCTTTCTCTTATTGCACCAGCAAGGGCCTCCAGAAGAATCTGAATAGTAGTTGTGAGACTGGGCATCCTTGTCTTGTTCTTGATCTTAGGAGAAAAGCATTCGTTTTTTGTTAGTTTGTTTTGTTTTTGCCATGAAGTATGGTCTGTTCTTGACCCAGGTGAGATATTTCCTGTTTATTTTCCTAGTTAGCTGAGACTTATTAATCATGAGTGAATACTGTTTTTTTCAAATGCTTTTGCTTTACCTATTGACATAATTATATGGGTATTCTTTCTCTTGTTAATATGGTGAATTATATAAACTAATTTTGGGAGGTTAAACTAACCTTCTATTTCTGGAATAAACTCCACTTGGTCACGATGTATAAACCTTTTTATGTGTTATTGGAATTAATTTGCATATATATTTAATTTGCATACATGTATAATTTTTGTATGTGTGAGAGATATGAGTCTAAAGTTATTTCTTGTAATGCCTTTGGTTTTAGTGCCAGACTAATACTAATACTACTCTTAAAAAAATAAGTTTAGAAGATACTCCCTCCTCTTCACTTTTCAGCAGAAGTTTGTATTGGACTGGTATAATTTCTTTCTTATGTGTTTGGTAGAATTCAATGGTGAAGCCATTTGATCCTGGTATTTTCTTTTCTTTATTAGGAATGCAAATTCTGTAGTATACATAGGGGCTACTCATATTATCTCTCCTTGTGTCAGTTTTAATATCTATGTATTTCAAGATATTTGTCCATTTAATTACCAAGTTTATTGTTATAAGGTTGTTTATATTTTTCCCTTACTATTTTTTGAAATTTCTTTTGGCTCTGTATTAATAGCTTCTCTTTCCCCTCTTCTATTGTTAACTTATGTTTTCTCTTTCTTCTTGGTAAGTCTAGGTAGAGGTTTATCTACTTTATTAATCATTACAAAGATTCACCATCTGATTTCATCGGACTTTTTACTGTTCATTTGTTTTTAGCTTCATTGTTTTCTTTGTGTAATTTGCTCCTCTTTTTCTAGGTTCCTTAAGAGAGTCATGACTATTGACTTTGGAACTAATCCTTCCTTCCTTCCTACCTACCTTCCTTCTTTCCTTCTTCTTTTTTCATATAGAATAGTTAATAGTGTTCAGATCTTCCACATCTTATTGTTTTTCTTATTTGGATATTCTATCAGTTACTGAAAGAATTCTGTTAAAGTCTCCAACAATGATTCTGGATATGCTTTTTCTCTCTTTAATTAAGACATTTATTCTTCCTATACTTTTTGTTTCTGTAGTCACATATCTATGTATAATTTATATAGCTTCTGGTTTTATTGACCTCATTTTCTCTAGAAATATTTCTCGTAATGATGTCTACTTTTGGAAAGGTATATATGTTTATATACTTCATATATTAGTGGGGTTTCCAACATTTGGCTTCTATTGCTTATATTTTATAGATCTGAGGAAAGTATGCACGTAGGCAGAAGGGTAGGAACAGGAATGACAGAACCGTCTCAAAACCATGTACATTTTGATGAGGCCGTGGCACCAGCAAGGAGGGGCAGTGGAGGTTAACTTTTGGCTCTTCATGCTGTGTTTTAGCTCTTGACTATATAGCACAGTCTTTGTAGACTTATGGTTCTGGGTTTAACTCCTGTCCATACAATTTCTAAACTGTATGACCTCAGGCAAGTTAACTTAACCTCTGTTTCTTCACATGTAAAGCGGGGGACATGTAATAGTGTAATGTTTTTAGAAGGATGACTTATACATATGGTATATATATACAAATTATGCCTATGCATGCATACATATGTTTAGTGAAGTATACATTCAATAAGTAATATGTATTTTCATATATATTTGTTATACCATACAGTATATAATATGTATTACCTGACATGCATTATTATATTTTGTTGCATATATTCTAGTCTCAATTTTTTTTCTGGCTTTAACTTTTCAGAGATTTTAGTTGTCTTTTCTTCCCTAGTAGCCCCAATTCTCCCTGCCTCTATTCCCATAGTCTATCTTTCTTTTGGCCCCCTTCCCTGCCAAAATTGGATTTAATAAACTCAAGAACTGTAAACTATACAAGGCAGTTGCTGCTTGCTATCTTTCTCCTTTTGAGGCTTCTTATCAATCTTCACAACTTGGTTAGGATTTCAGTTTCTGCTCAGAAAAAATTGCATTCAGAGTTTTCAAGTTTACTTGCAACATGGGTACAAGTAATTGGGGCTTAGGTACCTAGTTCAGGAACCCACTCCTAGTTCTTTGACACATTTGTGATGAAAGAATAATAATACTGTTTGCAGAAGAAATGCCCCATAGTTATTATAAGTATTCTCAGCAAAAATTGTCAGTAGAGCTTTAAAAAAAAAAGGACTCGGTATTGAAAACTCAGTTGGCAACTCTTTTTTCCACTCTGAGAAACTTCCCTTTCTGAATTCTCAACCAGATGGTGTTTGATGTTCCTGACCCTGTAGCATGATTAAGAAGAAAGATCCTGGGTTTTGAAGTCATATGTCTCAGACACTTACACTTTTGGTTATTTCTTAGCTTTTCTGAGCATACCTTCTGGTTTATAAATTGCATGGGGTTTTACCTGCTCTCCATGGTTTCCTCTTCAAGGAAGACTTTCTTAAACCCATATCCATGTTCATTTCCCTTTCATATATTTTTCATTCACCTGTTAGCTTTTCTTTGAAGCAACTGTCCGCTTCACTTTTAAATACGTAATTATTTATTAACGTCTGCCTCCCATACTGAACTGTAAGCTCCACGAGGCCAGGGACGACAACGTTCACCGTATCCCTGCACTCCCAGGCTAAGCCCATCACGGCGCATCGAGTCTAGCCTAGAACCTGGCACAATCAGCGAACAAATGAACAACAAAGTCACATCTGCCTGTGCCTCGAGATCGTCGCTGGGACCTGCAAGGAGCTTCCCATCCCTCCAGTTCCCGCTCTAGCGGAGGGATCGCGACCGCCGCGGGGACCCTGCCCCGCCCCTGCCCAGCCAACCCGACACCCACTCTGTGCAGCGCCTCTCCCCGTGACGCTACTTGCGGGCGGGACTTCCGGCCGCCGAAGTTTAACAGTCCGGGCGGGAGCCGGAAGCCCAGCGCCGGAGCGGGCCGCGCGGTGGCCCCCGGTGTACCGCGGCTGAGAGGTGAGGTTCCGGAGGGCCGGGGGGTTAGCTGGCCGCCGCTCGCCGCGTCTTTGCACAGTCCCGAACTCCGCCCTCCTTCCGGCCACCCCGGGGGCGCGTCGGAGATCCCCGAGTCCCGCGCCGTGGCCGGTCCGGTGCTCTCTGGACAGTTGTCGGGCAGGGGCGCGGCAGCGGGTTTGGCGCGGAAGTGCCCGGGAGCCGCGGGGCCGGGCTCGCGCACCTCCGTCTGCGACAGTCACCGGCTCAGCCTGAGAGTGGCCCGGGCAGCTGGGGTGGGTGGGTTGGTGGCGGCTCTGCCGGGGGGTGTGCTGTCCCGTCCCCCGGAAAGTTTGCCGCTTCTCCACCGGCCGCCTCCCCTTTTGTAAACCCCTCCCCTACGGCTCGAATGCATTTTATAAGGTAACCCAGTTGAGCGGTGCTCCTGCAAGTAAATTAAAGTTGAAGAACTTAGGTTGAAACTAAGTATTGTAGTGATTTTTTTTTTTTCCCCTGTAGACGCTGTCCCTAAATTCGGGGTTGGCTGTGTTTTGCCGCCTTGTGTCCTGACAACTCACTTTGATGGGACCTTCTTTGAGAGACTGAGGAATGCCTCTCCCTTAAAGGTGCTCAGTTCTCAGAAGAGTGAGGTAGGTGGGCAGAGGGTCCCTTTTCCCGCTCCACTCGAAAAGAAGGAAACAGACAGTAAGTGACTGCCAGAGTCCCTGCCACCTAACTGTGGGGCAGATCCTTTGAACTCCTGTTTTCTGAGCCCGGACTTAAGTGATCTTTCCACACTGCCCCACACAGCTCAACAGGAATGGTCTGAGATTATAGTAAAGGCATTTTTCAGTTGTTCACTGGTTTTAAGAGATTCCCCCTTTCCAGCACTTAATTGTACCCTGAGTAGGGAACCAACACATGTTACCGCACGTCAAGATACCAAATCCAAAGACAGCATGTCCACATTTCAACAGATGACTAACGGCTTTTGGTAATACTGTTTCCAAAGAATGAAGCATAATGAACCACATAAATGACTTTTCTAGTTAACAAAAGTTTTAATCTTTTTATAAGCATGTTAAAAAAATTTTTTTTGTCTTTTGAGAATCAAAGGGCCTTGTAATTTATTATACCCTTAATTTGACCTCTGAAATAAGATACACTGGACACACATGTGATGCTTTGTTGGTGACTTGGGACTCTGTCTGTGACATCACTAGTACTGTGCTGTCCTCAACACTGAACACATCAGGAAGGTATGGAGGGTATATTTCTAGGCTCCTTTCCCTTCCTTTCCTCCATGTATTTTTGAGCATTTTTTTTTCTGACTGGTCATGCCATTAGTACTTGATGCCCTTAGAGTATCTGCCTAAAGCAGCTCCCTTACCTTCTGTTTTGTAGACTGCCTTGGTTTGTTAAATCACTTGTCAGAATTATGTATTTGAATTATATACTGTGAATAAACAGTACCAGTGAAGTGTTGTAGAACAGGTGTTAGTGTAGGGACTTAGTGATATCTCCTTTGGCTGTATTTGCTAATTTTGGAGTTATTAGGAAAAAACTGGAGTCACTGGATTCTAACTCTCAGGGATGCTACAGTTTTTTGGTACATTTTTAAGAGGTTTAGGAAGTTTTCTAGCTAACAGTTATTTGTTGAGCACCTACTGTGTGCCAGGAACATATCAAGACTCATAGTAAACAAGTCAAAACCCATTTTCAGGATCTTTGTTTTGTTTTAGTCAGGAGAGGAAGACATTATTATGAAAACAAGGAAGAGTTCCAAATAGCAGAAAGTGCTGTTAGGGGGTGGAGTGAAACTGCATTAATAGGCAACTGGTATGGGGCTGCTTTAGCCATGGTGGTCAGGGAAAGCTTTTCTGAGGAGACTAGCTGAAACTAGAGTGAGGTGAAGGAGATGACCTTGGGAAATCTGGGGAAAGAGCATTCCCAGCAGAGCGGGTGGCAAGTGGAAAGATCGAGGCAAGAAAGAAGGCCTGTGAGTCTGGCGGCTATGGGGAAGAGAGGTAGGACAGTTACAATGGGGCCAGATCATGTAAGGCATGCCATGGAGGTTGGATTTCATTATAATTGCTGTGGAGAGCCGTTGAAAGGGTCAGCTGAGAGAATGTGATTTTAGAAGGATCGCTCTAGCTACTTTGTGGTGAACACACCTTCTGGAACAAAAGTGGACAGGTAGAGCCCCTTGATTTAGATTAGATCCTTCATTTTGGCCTATTCTTAAGTGTTTTTTAAATTTATTGTTTTGAACTATTTGTAGGTGCAGTCATGCAGGAAAACCTCAGATTTGCTTCATCCGGAGATGATATTAAAATATGGGATGCTGCTTCTATGACATTGGTGGATAAATTCAGCCCACACACATCACCACATGGAATCAGCTCAATGTGTTGGAGCACCAATAGTATCCTTTTTTTTTTTCTTAATAACCACTTTTTGTTAGGTAAAATAACAATATCAATGAAACTTTTGCATGTGACTAATAATAAGAAATATATTTTGCATAGCTGTGAAAGCTAGATAGATAAAGTGAAGTAGGGGTTTAATAAATACATCATAGGAATACATACATATATATGTATATAGGTATACACACACGTGTGTATATATGCGTATATATATAGAAACTGCTAGAACCAGACCATAGAATTAGTTTTGTTATCAATACTTTGTTGTTGGACCCAAATGGAATAAGGTAGGTAATGGTGGGAAAACTTCTGGATGGTTTTGGAATGAGTTTTTGCATCAACATTTGGCTATTTATGGATCTGGTCTGCAAATTAAAGACAGAACTCAAAGACAGCAAAGTTGGGGAGGAGATAAAAATTAAAATTGTCCAACATCCTTACCTTACTGATGTACTCTCTGTATTTCTCTTTCTTTCTATGATGAAAATAGCCTGATCTCTCAGAGAAATTGTCTAGATTGAATTTTCCATGCTTTTTGTATTTCTGATTTATGCACTCCCTGTCTTAGTAAGTTCCTAAGTGTGGATAAAATAAGGGAGGAGATGAATCTTAGAAATCAGAATTTCTCAACCTTGCACTATTGACATTTTGGACTAGATAATTCTTTGTTGTGGGGGTCTTGTGTACACTATAGGATGTTTGGAAATGTTCTTGGCCTTTACCCACCAGAAACTAGTAGCTCTCAGTAGAGCCACTTCTGTAAAAAAAAAATACTCTGGAAATGTTCTATAAACTTGTTATGCTAGAAATTACCATTCTTTTGTATAACTTACACATATAAGCTGTTACTTAAAAAACAAATTAAATTTTAACACGTCTGATTTTATCAGTATCAAATCATGAAATATTCTGTTTCCTGATGAATGTAAAAATACTAAAGCTTTAAAATATGACTGATTTATGAACAAAAACAGAAGTTTTCATGCCCAACCGAATTATTCTTGCAAATATGTAACAGAAATGATGAATTTTCTTACTGAATTAAATTTACCTCTTTATCATTCCTTGATTTTGTGTTAAAGTGGCAAAATAAATTACTTTGGTGCTCTATTAATCAAACTCCTGGTGAAGGGAGTATATTTTTGAAGGACTCTTCAGATAGGTAGTGTGGGAAAAATGTTTTAAAGATAGTGACAAATAAGCGAGGTTGCTTCCTTTTATTGTTAGCTTTTTATTATGTGTAAAGCTTAATTTCCCTATTACTTACTATATAAGAGAAAAGTAGCAATTCTGGATGGGATTTATTAGTTTGGGTTTATTTTTATTCCAAGAAGTTTTATTGGGAGTTGGCATTTGCTGATAAACCACTTAATGGTCTGTCGACAAAACTGATGTGACTATGAGGTTGTGTGGGATGACTTTTGGAAACTGGTCTTCTGTATAGTTTTATTGTACAAGTAAATACACAGTGGAAACTTTTGCAGATAGTCTTACTTCTAATGAGGCTTTGATCTCTTCCATAGACATTAGTTACCAAAGAACAAGGACTTCCCAGACTGAGCTACTTGGGGTCCACTTAGCATGGATTCCAAGAACGGGATTAAGAGTTAGGTACCAAGAAATGAGTTTTTGGCACTGTTAGGTAATGTTCCTCACTTTCTCACAATTCCTAAAACTACAAGAGAAATAAAAGGAGTAACTAGATTACCCTCTCATATCTTTGTTCATTCCTTTTCTGTATTCTAAGGAGAAAAAGTAGTAGTAAACATAGGATGAAGCCAAAGAAAGGGAAATGATTTGTTCTCCATGGTATAATATGTAGGTGGGAATGATTTTGTTTGAATCATGCATTATAATAAAATCACAATCAATGGTCTATTCATGAAATATACGAATGTTATAGAAACCGCCCAAAGCAAGCTAGTTAAGATTTCATTGTTAAAAAGCAAAGATTTAAACTTCTGATATTTTAATTCATTATGACTCTCAAAATTAGGCTATTATTCTTGATTATATTGTATTTAATCTTTTTAATTTAAAAATAATTTACAGTGCTGTGTGTTTACTGATTGTTCTGCTTATAAGTTCTGTAAAACAAGGTACTATAATTTTAAATTAAGTTAAATTTTAAAATAAGTAATTTTAAATTAAGTTTTTAATAAATTTAGCTTAATTTAAAATAATACTTTCCCACAGCATAAATAGTTGCTATTTAACCACAGTTATTTATATTTGCTATATTTACTGTGTTATTTATTCTTAATTTAAGAATGAAAGATTCTAATGTAAAAATTCTAGTTCTAAGACTATATCAGGCTTTATATTTTTAATGGATGAACAGGAGACTAATATGAATATTTACTTCCTAGCTTAAATTGGTACCAAGCACTGTGTTAATAAATAACTATCTTGAGCGGTGTTTATAGATGAAAAGGCTGATTGATATTTGCTGATGTTACTTTTATCATGATCTCATTCTTGAAGGATAAAATTAGACCTTCTGGCCTATTCTTTGAAAATGGAGTAGTATTTCACTTGGGTAAAATAGCTTTCAAGTAATAGAGCCAGAGAGGATAGTTCTTCCCTGCGGTAGTAGTGAAGAGAATTAGTTTTAGTAATTAGTAACCTGAGCCATTTTTGAAAGCTGATGTATGAGCTATATTCATTTGCTTGTCTTCTTAGGTTAGTTCACTTGCTTTTATCTTCCAATTCTTGCAGTAATAGCGTAGTGCTAGAGATGCTCATGAATTGTTTGATGCTCCATAACTCTTCATTTAGATAACTTTCTCGTGACAGCGTCTTCCAGTGGCGACAAAATTGTTGTTTCACATTACAAAAATAAACCTTTTCTACTTTTCGAGCTTGGTGAAGGGGTAAGTGATTAAAAAAAAAAAATTTTTAAAAACTCTTAGTTCTACTTGGGTGGTAACTGCTTCTAGTGGTGTGTGCAACTAAATTTATAAAGGTGTTTAAAAGTATTAGTCTTAACCGAAATTCAAAATAATACAGTACACTTAAAGAGGAGATAGGCACTGAAACATCTTCAGGTAAAATAATAACAGATCCTAGGGGAGCAATCAAGGACTTAGATTCTGTCAGCTGGTCACTTGCTTTCTCCATCTCCTCTGGAAGATTTCCTGGTGTTGCTGCCTTTTTAATACCGAAGTCCTAAACTCGGTCACCAGGTTGATTTGACCATTAGGGTCCTAATGATGTAGTCCTGTCCTCACTGATGTTGAGCTTAGGACCATTAGCTAAGGACCCCTGTGTGATGGTAGCTCCCGCTTTAGCTTCTGAGGTTACTGAGGGCCCTGCCTGAGTCTCCCCAAGCTCTCTTGGAACAGGGTGGTTTTGTCAACCTGAGCCTTGGTCCCTGAGCATTTAAGTGAAGTTCTCACTGCATGTTGTTTTCTCATCTTTTTGTTTTATATGTTAATCCCTTTGATTCAGGATAATGATTGTGTCCTCATTTTTAGTCACACTCCTTGAAAGCTTTTTTTTTTTTTTTAAAGTAAGGTTTAACTAAAAAGGTACAAGTAGTTGATAGCTTGTTCTTAATTTAAGGTTCAAAGTTTTCATAGCAGGCCCTAAACCATTGAATTGTCATAATTTTACACACTGGAATGGGTAAGATAGCTCAATTAGAAAGAACACAGAAGAGCAATGGAGTATGAGCTCATCTACTTTAAAAAGGACTTGTGATTTCTATCCATCCTTTCCTAAAGGTAGGTGGGATTGACACAAGTATCACATCCAGCCCTCAAATGCTAGAGTCTGGTGCAGAGAATGCCTGCTGAGGGCAGATATGGAATTTGAGACACACTGCCAGTTCAAACTCAGTTAAGTAAAATTGAGGCAGAGAGCATCCCTGGTTGATAAGAGGTAAACTGTGCTCTTCAAGAACAGGCAGAACATCTTAGTCATTTTTGGACCTTCAGGTACTATCAAAGGTGTCAACAAACAAACATTTGTTGAATTGAGTATCAATATCAAAACAGTCTCGATTTCTACTTATACTACAATATATATTGTGCTCCTTCTATACATTGTGCCTTAGAACAGTTTGGGGACTTTGCAATTGTTGTTGTTATTGAATTATGAAAATAGTAGATGATATTTAAAAATGTGACACAATTCTAAGGATTTTGTGACTATTCCACATCAGTTGCTGTAGCTAGTTCTCTTTCCTACAGTTAAGAAATCACATCAGAATACAGGTGGATGGGGGACGACTAGGTGGTTCAGTTGATTAAGTGTCTGCCCTCAGCTCAGGTCATGATCTCAGGGTCCTGGGATGCAGCACCTTGTTGAGCCCCAGGCCCAGCAGGGTGTCTGCTTCTCCCTCTCCGTCTGCCCCTCCCCTCACTTGTACTCTTTCCCAAATAAATAAAATGTTTAATGAAAAGAAAGTATACAGGTGGGTAAAGTAAGGTTATTACTTATAATTTGAATCTGCTTTAATTTAATTTGCTTAAAGGAATATTTTGCAAATATTGGTTCTTTAGCCATTGTTAGTAATTTCTTATAACATATTAGTGTGTTGATCACTTTTGCTATATAGGATCCAAGTCCTATTATTCATGTGCCATTTGATATATGAGACCATTACTGCTTGGGCAGGTGAGATTCTATCTTACTTTAACACCGTTTTTAGAGTAGAACTTTAATTTTACATTTTTTTCTTTGATTTTGTATTTTAGCTCTTTAGAGTAGGTAAGTTGATAAACAGTAAAATAATGAATATCTTAGGCTACTCTATAACCTAGATGGTTGGCCAGCTTTTATTTTTAGACTTTAAAAACTTTACCCATTGCTTGTGTTATAGGGTATGGGATTCCTATAATCACACAATTTTCATTAATTATTTAAGTTCATTGGTTACATTAATAATACATTAACATAAAAAAAAGATCTTCTAACATCAGGTTAGGCCAGTTGAAAACATAGGTTTTGTATTGAGTCCTTAATAATTTAAGGGTTTTTTTTTTTTTTTTATAATTGGAGTACTAATATATTGATCTTTGATGGATACCATTCTTATTTTCCTTAAAGGTTATTTTGATAGCTCTTAGAAAACTCCTGATTTGTGGTAATAACTAGATTCTTTTTTTTTTAATATTTTATTTATTTATTTGAGAGAGAGAGAGCACAGGTAAGAGAGAAAGGGGGAGGGGGGGAGTGGGTGGAGTTGGAGGGGCACAGGGAGAGCCAGACCCTGCTGAGCAGGGAGCCTGATGTGGTGCTCAGCCCCAGGACCCTGAGATCATGACCTGAGCCAAAGGCAGATGCTCAACTGAGCCACCCAGGTGCCCCCAGATTCTAAATCATACTAGTCTGTGTAGACCAAAGTCAGTTCCTAGAATGGTGTCTATAAGGGAATTGTAGCAACTGTACTGAAACACTGATGTAATGTGTTCCTGATATTTTTATATGTTAGTAATTTTGACTCCTAGTCCAAATTTCAGACCTGGAAGAAACCTTGGGGTAGGGAAAGGTTTCTTAGAAGAATCTAGTGCTCTCCTAGGGGATTGAGAGTATACTTAATCGTGATGAGCATGAAATGGTCACTATACTGTACATCTGGAACTAATATACCACTGTATGTTAATTATACTGGAATTAAATTTTTTAAAAAGCACCCTTTTGAGCACAGGGTGTTTTTCAGGATGTATGGACTTTATTTATTGAGCATGGTTATGGCCTTTGCACTAATGAAACTGACATTCTGGTGGAAGACAAGACAGTGAACTACTAAACAGAATACCCAGATAGTGATCAAGTTGCTACATAGAAAACTAAAATAAGATACAAAGTTAGCAAGTTACATTAGGTGGCCAAGGGAGGGCCCCAGAAAGAGTGGCTTTGAAGTTGCTGTTTTGTCGACCAGAAATCATTTAGCCAGGGTTGAAGGAATTTAGGTTTCCAGGGAGGTATAGAAGTGTTGAGGCAAATACAGGGCTGATAATGTTTAAGGAATGGAAGAAGGCCAGAGTGGCAGGAGAATTAGTGGGTGAGGAGGAGGATGGTGAGAGATTAAGTAGGTTGAAAGCCAGGTTAATGAGTTTGGAATTTATTCTAGGGCTGATTGGCATTGTTTAAATGGGAGAGTCATGATCTGATTTGCATTTTTTAAAGGTCATCCTGCTTGTGAAACCTAGAATGTAGGGGAGTCAGGTCAGAAGTGGGACAACCAGTTAGGAGGCTGCTGTTCTTGTGGTTCTGTGGGGTTCGGATTAGTGTGTTGGTAGCAGCAGTATGTTATGTTAGTGTGGGAGTTCAAAGACTTACAGTAGATGGCAGGTAAGGAGAAGTAGTATCAAGGGTAATTCTGGACTGTTACCTTGAGAAACTGAGTGGATGGTCCCTTTTCAGACGTGAGGAAGAGTGTAGAGGTAGGTTCTGAGGATCTCATGTTTGAGTCTTGGGCTCCTTTGTAGGGGGACTCTGTTGTGAGATTTTTGGGCAAGTATCTTGTCCTCTTTACGAAGTTTCCCAAGCCTCTACCTTCATCTCAGGTCATGGTCTCAGGGTCCTGGGATCGAGCCCCATATCGGGCTCTCTGCTTCTCGGGGAGCCTGCTTCTCTCTCCCTGCCTGCTTGTGATCTCTGCCTCTGTCAAATAAATAAAATCTTTAAAAAATAAAAATAAAAAAAAATAAGGTCTCTTATGTTTAGTGTTTCCTGAGCTGTGGGCTGATTCTAGATTCAAGAATCAAGATACTCTGTGAAAGTGCAAGAGTAGGTTTTACTAAGGGGCAATATAAGGGCAAGTAAGCCATGATGGGAGGCCAAGACTTGCTGGTGTTCCCTAAGCTTCCTCTGTCAGCTCTGTTCTGTGGAGGAGAACACCACTCTTGTTGAGTTCCTTTTGAAGCTTTTTGAACTCCTTTCAAGCTGTTGGATGCATGTGGAAGATGATGGGAGGTGAATCTGAGTCTTAGAGTGTTTATAGCATTTAATTCCACAAATGTTTACAGAGTGCTCGCTAAGTGTTGGATGGGACTTGAAAGTCAGCTCGGGGCTCTGTTAAAGAAAGGTAACTTTTTTTCTTTCTTTAATAGCAAAAGCAAACATGTGTCAGTTTAAATTCCACATCTATGTATTTGGTAAGTGGAGGCCTGAATCACACTGTTAACATTTGGGATTTAAAATCAAAAAGAGTTCATCGATCTCTTAAGGTAAGCAACTTACTTTAAAAAAAAAAAAATCCTTGTAGTAATGAATATCTTATGATGTTTAGAGTATTTGCCAATCTTTTAATTTTGAGCTTTTATAATAAAATAAGATGCTTCAGAATTGAAGTGAGATTTGTTAGGGAAAATAAAGATGATATTTAAGTCAAAAAAATTTTTTGGTATATTTTTACCTCCATGTATGTCACTAATGCATACTGTTGGTGTTTAAAACTTTTCCTCTGTTCTTTTCACTTAGTTCTACTCTTTTTTCAGTGAACCACTTCCTTAATTTTTTCTAAAGTATGAGTTGTCATCAGAAATCTTTTTTTAATTCTCTTTGAAAAAATGAGGGTGGTTTTGGGATGGCTGTAATCAACCTACTAATCAAAGTTGGGGGTTTGACTTCTTAGTTCTCTAATGTATATGGTTGTGGCTATTTGTGTTATTTTGTGTGTGTGTGTTTTCATCTTGGTAATGAACTATTTTATAAAATTATTATTTACAATTAGTGTTTCTTTAAATAATTAGCTCTCTGTAGTTTTAGAAAATAAAAATATTCATCACATGAAAGCTTCTGGGTTATGATGATTTTTTTGGAATTCTCCTTTTCACTATAATGTACTTCAAATATTTGGAAATTCACCTTTAAACTTAATTTTCATTTTAATATGCCTTTAAAAAACTTTTAATATGAAAAATTCTAGCCATATTAGTATACACATACATCTGACTTTGATCATCAACTCATGGCCAATATTATTTTATATGTGCCCTTATCTACTCTATAATAAGATTACTATATAAGCTCACCGTCAGATTATTTTGAAGCAAATGCTAGACACAATATCATTTTGTTAATGTCAGATGTCATTGGGTTAATTCTTACTGAGGAAATTATATGTAGAAGAATGATTTTGTTTTAAACAGAAATATAATCCTGTAATTATTGCATAAAATATTACCTTTGGAAGTTCATTATTTTAGATATTAGCTAAACTTTGGAAAGCCTTATGGAAAATTGAAGTGTTGCCAATAATAAGAATCGTTAACTCTTATTGAGTTATTTGATATGCCAGCCACTGTGCCTAACGTACGTTTATTCTTTGTGTCACAAGAATTCTGCAAAGCAGGTAGTACTATTTCTGTGAACCCGTGGAAGACACCGGCTCAAAAATATTAAAGAGCTTGTTCAGTATCAAACAGCTAGTAATGACAAAGATGAGTTACAAACTCAGATATTATCCATTGTTTAATTTTTTTAATTATAAAATTGAATTAAAGCTATTCAGAGGGATATACCTACTATGAAAGAGATTATTTTACAGAATTGAGAAGAGATTTGAAGGCTGTGGCCACTTCTGTCACATACTCTCATTTATTTTAGGAGCATCACTTACCCTAACTCTATGGCGTGGCATAATCCCACTTATTTTTCTATCCTCAGTTTTCCCAGTTACTTCAGATAGTTGTGTCTCTTCTCATTGTTTGCAACTCTTAGAGTACTTCATTTCTTTATTCATTCAGTTACCAAGTATTTGACTGAGTAATTGCGATAGTGGGAAATCTAATCTTCACCTTTGGGTCTCTTCTCTGTGGTGCTCTCCCTGGAAACAATTTCTGGCACTTGGTAGGTGCTTACTGAATATTTGCTGAATGACTTGTTTTCCACAGTTAAAATAAGGAAGATACCCGCTTCATTATAAAGTCATAGAAATTGTATTGGAACTCATGTTCATAATTTTCCAAATGGGACCTTTGTACTAAATAATCTGCTTTTTTCCTTCTCATCAGACATTTTTCCTCAGGATAGCAATTTTTTTTTTTTTTTAAGAGAGTATAATAAAGTTTAAAGATGCCTGTAGACATGCTCAAAGGACCATTTGAAAACATTGGATTTTAAGTAGAATATTATAGCTACTTTTCTTGATATTAATTAATCTAATTATTAGATATAAAAGTTAGTTTATTTATATTATTAAGATACAACAACAAACTGTTAAAAACTATACTTCTAACCCTGGTCACTTTTCTATGCTTCTGCTAGATATCTCTAATTTGATGTTGGAAAATACAGTGCTTGTGAATCCCATTTGTTTAAAACCAGTTTTGTTTCCTCAAAGTGGATTCCTCTTTGGATTTGGAGACAGCCTTGTATAGAGAGGAAAATAGGCTTTGGGCTTTGACCTGGATTTGAATCTTGGATCTGCCACTTAGTAGTTATGTGAGCTTGCACAGATTTCTTAACCTTGTAGTGAACTTGTAGTTCATGTAGTGAACTTGTCCATGAAATGAGAAAAGTGAGCTTGCCTCCCAGGATTCTTCTAAGGTTGAATAAGAATTCATAATGTTCCCAGCAAATGAAAATAACTGCTGTTGTGTCTCAGCTATGCCTTGCTTATTCTGGCTTTGGAGCTTTTGTTTTTGCTCTCTTCCATTTCGTGTGTCTGGTTTCTTTCCCCCTCCCCTGCTTATCATTTATTTTTTCTTTACTGTTGAACTAGAGCTTTATGTCTTCCCCACAGCTGCTTCTGTCAGTTCAGGTCACAGTCATGCCTCTTTCTCGTTCCTAGGACACTTTGCCTCTACTACTCATCTAGCATTCCTTCTGCCATTTTCAGGTTAATTTAAATGTCCTGTCTTTTCACTGAACCATGATTCTCTCAAGGCCAGGGATTCTCATAATAGTCAACTTGGAATAAATGTTACTTGTCAGTGGAAGGTAGACATAATGCGGTCTAGAAAATTACCTTTCCCTTTTGGCTTTTGTTTCAAAGTGCCTGCTCATTATAACAGTTACGAAAACTAAATCTCTGTTCCCCGAGAAGACTTGGTGTTGATCAAATAGTTTCCTACTCATTTGAGTAATTTTTTTTAGGTTATTTGAGGAAGATGTTAAAGTAGATATTAAATTTACAAATACATGATATTTACAAAAAGTGTAACTTAGAAAAACATGAAAATGTGCAGTGCGAAGGTTATGTGGCAGTGTACTTACTTTCATTTCTTTCTTTTAGGATCATAAAGATGAAGTAACTTGTGTCACATATAATTGGAATGATTGCTACATTGCTTCTGGATCTCTCAGTGGTGAAATTATTTTGCACAGTGTAACCACTAATTTATCTGGTACTCCTTTTGGCCATGGCAGTAACCAGGTACAGTTTATATTTATTCAAATCAAAGTTGATGAGGTAGATTTTGAATTATCTTACATAAGGTAGTGATTTTAAGTTTTCAAAATTAAGTATTTTAAATTTGCATTTAGCTTGCCTAAAACATTTAGAGCTAGCTGTTTTTTAATGGTATTATTTAAAAATGTTCAAATAACAAGGTAATTCATACTAGATTATGTTGCCTACATGAGTTCAGTTATGCCATTGAATATGCTCCTAGAATATAACTGTATTTGACAAAATATAAATAGCTTTTGGGTAGGTTAAATCTGAAATATAGATATTAATCTTTATAACATCACAGTTATCATATGTGATTATGTCAGCTATAAGACAGATACTTCTGTTCATAAATGCTTTTTGGTGGATGTATGGTTGAGTGTATTTAGGCACATGGTTAATTGAGCTTTGATTTTTGTGTAAATATGTGATAGCGAAAGTCCCAAAGCTTATTTATGGACTTTCGGGTTAATACAGGAGTAGTGAGGGAAACTTTATGAAGGAAAATTAGTCAAGTAATTTTCTTTCCTTAGGTAATATTCATCTGTAAAATTTGTAAAAGAATTCAGTTAATTGAAATCTAAGAAATCTAAGTCTTGGCTAGCTTTCTGTGATATTCTCCATGGAGATTTCCAATGAGGTGCAATGTCTTTTAATTCTTACTTTTTATTATAATCGTTTTGGCCTTAACTATTATTGGATAAAATACGGGAGCTCTTCACTTTTGAAAAGCAGTTTTTGAAGTCATGATTTGAGTAGTATATATTTAGTGTTTGAGGAAATTTTAATGGATATTAAAAACAGAAAAAAGTCTTTTCAAGTTTCTTATGTATTAGATAAACATAAAAATGATATTATAGATGACTGATATGAAACAATGTTACAGTGATTCAGAGCAGTTAGAGAGAACTACTTGGGAGTACAATAGGGAAGAGTGAAGGAGGGAGGATTTCATCTGGGTCTAATACTTAAAAAATTTCTATTTTGTTTTACTACAGTATAAATTGGCTTCTTTGCTAATTACTTGATCCTAATTAATATTAGGTTTAGCTCTTTACATTCCCACTTTATAGGTGGAACCATGTCTTGTTTCTTGGTCCTCAACCATTATCCAGCTTTGTACTTTATATGCAAAAGATACTTAATAAATATGTGAGTGGATTCAGAGATAACAGAGATCTTAATAGGCTAATACAGAACTTTGGGAGATGGATATTTTGTATGTAGGAAATCTGAAGAACTAAGGAAGGCACATAGGTTTCTATATAGAGCCAATGTTGCTACAAAAGTTGGGTATTCATCCTTTCTGATGGAGGCATAATACTCCATAGTGTATATGGACCACATTCATCCGTTGAAGGGCATCTTGGTTCTTTCTATAGTTTGGCGACCGTGGCCATTGCTGCTATAAACATTGGGGTACAGATGGCCCTTCTTTTCACGACATCTGTATCTTTGGGGTAAATACCCAGGAGTGCAATTGCAGGGTCATAGGGAAGTTCTATTTTTAATTTCTTGAGGAATCTCCACACTGTTCTCCAAAGAGGCTGCACCAACCTGCATTCCCACCAAGAGTGTAAGAGGGTTCCCCTTTCTCCACATCCCCTCCAACACATGTTGTTTCCTGTCTTGTTAATTTTGGCCATTCTAACTGGTGTACGGTGATATCTCAATGTGGTTTTAATTTGAATCTCCCTGAGGGCTAGTGATGATGAACATTTTTTCATGTGTCTGATAGCCATTTGTATGTCTTGATTGGAGAAGTGTCTGTTCAAATCTTCTGCCCATTTTTTGATATGATTGCCTGTTTTGTGTGTGTTGAGTTTGAGGAGTTCATTATAGATCCTGGATATCAACCTTTTGTCTGTACTGTCATTTGCAAATATCTTCTCCCATTCTGTGGGTTGCCTCTTTGTTTTGTAGACTGTTTCTTTTGCTGTGCAGAAGCTTTTGATTTTGATGAAGTCCCAAAAGTTAATTTTTGCTTTTGTTTCCTTTGCCTTTGGAGACATATCTTGAAAGAAGTTGCTGTGGCTGATATAGAAGAGATTACTGCCTATGTTCTCCTCTAGGATTCTGATGGACTCCTGTCTCACGTTGAGGTCTTTTATCCATTTTGAGTTTATCTTTGTGTATGGTGTAAGAGAATGGTCGAGTTTCATTCTTCTCCATATAGCTGTCCAGTTTTCCCAGCACCATTTATTGAAGAGACTTTGTCTTTTTTCCACTGTATATTTTTTCCTGTTTTGTCGAAGATTAATTGACCATAGAGTTGAGGGTCCATATCTGGGCTCTCTACTCTGTTCCACTGGTCTATGTGTCTGTTTTTATGCCAGTACCATGCTATCTTGGTGACCACAGCTTTGTAATAAAACTTGAAATCAGGTAACGTGATGCCCCCTGTTTTATTTTTGTTTTTCAGCATTTCGTTAGCGATTTGGGGTCTCTTCTGATTCCATACAAATTTCTGGATTATTTGCTCCAGCTCTTTGAAGAATACTGGTGTAATTTGATTGGAATGGCATTAAAAGTATAGATTGCTCTAGGCAGTATAGACATTTTAACAATGTTTATTCTTCTGATCCAAGATCATGGAATGGTCTTCCATCTTTTTGTGTCTTCTTCAATTTCCTTCATGAGTGTTCTGTAGTTCTTCAAGTACAGATCCTTTACCTCCTTGGTTAGGTTTATTCCCAGGTATGTTTACAGTTCTTGGTGCTATAGTAAATGGAATTGATTCTCTAATTTCCCTTTCTGTATTTTCATTGTTAGTGTATAAGAAAGACACTGATTTCTGCACATTGACTTTGTATCCTGCCATGTTGCTGAATTGCTGTATGAGTTCAAGTAGTTTGGGGTGGAGTCTTTGGGTTTTCCATATAAAGAATCATGTCATCTACGAAGAGAGAGAGTTTGACTTCTTCATTGCCAATTTGGATACCTTTTATTTCTCTTTGTTGTCTGATTGCTGTTGCTAGGACTTCTAATACTATGTTGAACAAGAGTGGTGAAAGTGGGCATCCTTGTCTTGTTCCTGATCTCAACGGGAAGGCTGCAAGCTTTTTCCCATTGAGGATGATATTTGCTGTGGGTCTTTCATAGATAGATTTGATGAAGTTCAGGAATGTTCCCTCTATCCCTATACTTTGAAGCGTTTTAATCAGGAACGGATGCTGGATTTTGTCAAATGCTTTTTCTGCATCAATTGAGAGGACCATGTGGTTCTTCTCTCTTCTCATATTAATTTGTTCTTTCGCATTGATTGATTTGCGAATGTTGAACCATCCTTGTAGCCCAGGGATGAATCCCACCTGGTCATGGTGGATAATCTTTTTAATGTGCTGTTGGATCCTGTTTGCTAGGATCTTGTTGAGAATCTTAGCATCCATATTCATCAGTGATATTGATCTGGAATTCTCCTTTTTGGTAGGGTCTTTGCCTGGTTTGGGGATCAGGGTAATGTTGGCTTCATA
The DNA here is from genome assembly GCF_009829155.1 of Mustela erminea. Lineage (NCBI taxonomy): Eukaryota > Metazoa > Chordata > Mammalia > Carnivora > Mustelidae > Mustela > Mustela erminea. The sequence continues at coordinate 23,754,398 of NC_045619.1, read as the reverse complement.
GAAAGAGTCTGAAAGTTTTCCTTCTGCTTCAATTTTTTGAAACAGCTTCAGGAGAATAGGTGTTATTTCTTCTTTGAAAGTTTGGTAGAATTCCCCAGGGAATCCATCAGGTCCTGGGCTCTTGTTTTTTGGGAGGTTTTTGATCACTGCTTCAATCTTGTTACTAGATATCGGTCTATTCAGGTTGTCGATTTCTTCCTGGTTCAATTTTGGGAGCTTTCTAAAGTGCTTGTGACATTTTACACTTCTGCCAGCAATGTTGGTGAGATTCAGTTGCTCCACATTTTTTCTAATACCAACTATTGTTTATATCATTAGTTATAACAATTTTGATGGTTGTGTTGGTATCTCATTGTGGTTTTAATGCGCATTTCTGCATGTTGGATGTGTTGGGTGTATTTTCATTTGCTTTCTTTTGTGAAGTGACTGTTCGTTTGTTCTTCCTTGTGTTTTGTTACATGTGGTTTTTTCTGATAGATTTATAGTTTTATATTCCAGATGGAGTAATCTTTTGGATATGCATGCTGCACATATCTTCTTTTAGTCTAGAGCTGGCCTTTTAACTCTAATGCCTCTTTAAAAAATGAACAGAAGTTCTTAAACTTAATGAAAGCTAGTCTAGTATATCACTTTCACTTACAGATGCTGCTTTTTGTGTTCTCTTAAAAGAATGTTGCTTGCCCCAAGGTCTTAAAAATGGTGTCCTTTGTTTTCTTTTAGATAAAGCTTTATTGTTCTCTCTCTCTTTTTTTTTTTTTTTGTTTTACTTTTAGATGAAGCTTTATTGTTTTACCTTTCCCATTTATGTCTATTATCATCCATTTAAAATAATTTTTGTGTATGGGGGGAGATGTAGGAGTCACCTTTCCATACAGGTGTATATTTATGTCAGCATTATTCATTGCAAAGAGCATCCTGTTGCCACTGGGGTGACTGTAGGTAGTGAGAGGGTTTGGAGAGCATTCTGGGCAGAGGTTATCACCTTTGTAGAATCCTTACTACCATTTCCTATATTTCAAGCACTGTGATTACTGCTTTATATTACATTTTCTCATTTAATGCTTGCTACTCACTTGTGAGATGTATGTTACAAACTTTTTTTCATTTTTTATTTTCTCATTTTTCATTTTACAAGTAAGGACTTTTAGATTACAGGACTTTTAACTGACTTTTGAAGTTCTGTTCTTTAAGAGTGGTAGCTCTGTTTTCTTTGGGATCTCTTTCTAGCTCAGAAGCAGCTGAATGTATAAAGATTTGAGAATCCAAAGCTTCTGGAGACTTTGCGGTAGTCTCTTGTCACTTTAAAGATATTTTAAAATTCTAGGTGATCCATAGGTCATTGTATTGTTGGTTTTCAAAGGATTTTCATTGATTATTTGCATAGCAAAACTGAATTTACATTATCTTCTAGTTGAGGAAAACAGTAATGCTGTAGGCTTATCTCTTATGTTAGGTCACCTGATATTTTCGTGTGTCTTCTGCCTCCTGCTACCACAAGTCAGCATCTCCATAGAATCTTCAGTACAGTTCTGTATTGCAGGTACACATTTATTTGGAGAGCTAGCTGTGTGAACCTGGACAAGTTATTTAACTCTCAGGCCTCCTTTTCTTTATCTGTTGAGTGAGAATGAGAATATACTTTCAGTAGAATTTTGTATTTTGTTTGTTTTGAGGGCTAAATGAGATGCTGAGTGTGTTTAGCATCGTTCCTAACATTTGGTAGGGGATCAACGAACGTCAGTGAGCTTTTAATGAATAATCATATTAAATAATTAAATTAACTTTTATGATTTACTTTTCCAAACTGGTTTGAGTATCTTTAGGTTTAAATGTATTCCTTCCAAACCCCTGCTAATTTGCATGTTGTAACTTGACCTCAGTAATCATGTTTTATGTATTTGACTTAGAAAAAGGAAAGCATTAAAGAAAGTGAGGAAATTGAACTGGAGTATTTTAATTTTTACCCCTTCCCATGAACAAATGTTTGTATGTGTTATGTGTATTGTATTATATTATTTCATTTCCCCCTGTACTTTTAACACAGAGTGCCGGGACTAGGAAATAGCATTTGGTCACTGTGTAACTATGCAGTTTCAGATTTTTTAGTGAAGAAAGTCAGGTTTTCATGATTCTGCATACTTATCTTTCCCTTTTACAAGCTTTGTAACTGAAATCTTTGGAGTGTTTTTTTTTTTCCCTACAAATGATTTTGATATGTGTATTTTACCTGTTGGTGACTAGACGCATAGATGCACAATCTTCTGAGCCACCCAGGCGCCCTCATGAACATAATTTTTTAATGGCTCCATAATATCCCATTGTCCAAATGCCACAGTTTAAACATTCCTGTATTTTAGGTACTTTCCAAAGTTTTATAATCACAATGAGCGTGAGCATGAGCAATGAACAATGAGCACCTATATTAATATTGTTTCAATAGTATGTATTTTCTGCTTTTTGACTTTTTCTCTGACATCAATTCTCTTTTGGTGTAATTCAGTAGCAGGCTCACATTTTTTTCCCCTTGAGCTTCAGTGTGTTACTGCTATCATTTTTGGTCTCAAACGTTATTAATAATTTAAGTACTTTTTTCCTTAGAGGTCACTTGTTTCTTTTTTCTTAGATGTCCAAAGGAGACCAATAGATAGATAGATATTTGTTTAAAGTCCAGTAATTTTGTTACTTGATGTTGGTCACTCTGATGTTGGTCACTCTGTCTTCTATTCATAGAGACATGGTGTACTCATTTACTGTGTAGTTTCAGATCTTTTCTTTCAGGGAAGTTTTCTTGAATTACTGCTTTTAGTATTTGTTATTTTCTGTATTTTTTTTTCTTTATTAGATCGTCTAATCTTCACTGATTTATTACTTTCCAATCATTTTAACTTTTTCCTTATTTTTAATTTTCAAAAATTCCTTCCTTTTTTCCTATCTCTAAGGTGTTATCTGTTGTGTTTATTCATTCTTATATTCCTTTTAAATTAGCCTTTATTTTTGAAGAGACTTTTGAAATTTCTAATTCTTTGCTAAGTTCTAACACCTCATTTCTAGGTTTTCTAATTCTGATTTACATTGTTTTTTAATGTCTTGTATCATTTTATTTTCTTGCTGGTCATCTCCTGAAAGTGCCTTTCTTCTTGTTCTCATAATAACTTCATGTGGGCTTTATCTGTGGAGTTAGTCACCCTGAACTTCTACACAGAGATGGGGTTTAGGGTATCTTTTTTAGCTTTATAAGCTCCCTCCTGTTTTTGGTTAGTTTTGTTTGTTTTAATGATGATGTGTTTTCTGAGATTGCCTAGCTTTATTGCACTGACTGACTTGTATGTCTCCTTTAGCTCTTTTGACTCCATCCTGTTCAGGTTTACGTCCACTCCTATTATGACACTCCTAATAGTGTCTCCTTAGTGTGGTGCCCTGACCTAGGAGGAAGGCATCTCAGCTGATCAGTTTAGGGAGTTCATTGCAAATAAACTTCTCTAGCTCGTCATACTTTTCTGTAGACCTTTGGATAGTCCCAGCAGTCCAGCAGATATTCCTGGTTTCAGCTGAGCTTGTCAAATTGGCCACTATGCTTTTTTTTTTTTTTAAATACCTATTGGCTATTTGGGGCTTTCCTATTCTCAGAGATGTCTCATATTTCCCGTTATTGCCTTCTGCCTCCTTTTGCATAGATACTAATACTAGGAAGGGTTTGTGGCTGCTAATTGTTTGACCTGTTAGGATGTATTTTGGGGCTTGTGGGGATCCCTGATTGTTTAGTTTTGTTGTAAATGTTCATGGGATTTTACTTTTGCTGTCTGTCTGTAAAACACACACACACACACACACACATACACACACCCTCAGTTATTTAAACTCACTGCACCAGGGATCCCCAAGGACAGGCTTAATGATTCATTAGGCGTTCTCACAGAACTCAACATATAATCATACATATGTCCATGATTTGTTACAAAGAAAGGGTGCAAAGTAGGATCAGTACAGAGAAGAGGTGCATGGGGTGAAGTCCTGAGGAAACAAGGTGTAAGCTTCAAAGCAACTTCTTTCAGTGGAGAGTATGTATTTAATTTCCCCAGCATCAAATTGTGACATGTATGTAGTGCTATCCACCAGGGAAGCTCATTAGACGTTCATTGCCCAGAGTTTTTAATGGAGGCTAGTTACCTAGGCACCCTCTATGTAGCATATATTGAAATTTCTAACTTCCAGAAGGAAAGCAGCTGTTCAGCCATGGTCCAGTCATAAACCATATCTTACATGCTAATAGTTTCGGTACAGTGAGCCACTTTTATCAGTCAGTGAGTCGCTCTTATCAGTTAGGGTAGTGGAAAACCTTCCCAAATCCCAGACACCAGCCAAGGGTCAGCCTTGAGATATAGGACTTTCTAAGGATAG